>NW_026692549.1:1200000-1787500 GCF_021218885.2 Marmota monax | reverse complement strand
CTCCAGGAAACAGAAAGATGGTGACTCTCAAGTCAAACAGCAGAGTAAAGTTCAACTGCTTCTCAGGAACAAAGTGGAGTCCAAGTCCTGTGAACGTAGAGAAGACTGGATTCCCCATTGGAGCCCCATAAACGTCATACCTTACAAGTTGGGATCATGCCACAGGACTAAAGGCCACGATCTAAGGGCATAAAGGAAATACAAATTCCCCAATAAAGCCTAAAACAAGCATACATAGGACCTAGATATGCCACAAGTAATTTCACTGTCTGCTAGAACAAATCCCAACTTCTGCAGAAAAATTACAGAATCCAGGGTCTCTATAATGTGTAACCAACCACGTCCTGTTCATAACGAAAATGACTAGCCAGCAAAGAAATAGGAAAATGGGATGCATAATCAAGAGAAAGAAATAGTCATTCTGGGCATGGTGATGGAAACCTGTAATCCCAGTGTCTCAGGAAGCTGAGGCGGGAGAATCCCAAGTTTAAAATCAGTCTCAGCAAAACTTAGCGAGACCCTAAGCAAATTTGTGAGACCCTGTCTCAAAATTAATAAATCCTAAAATGGGCTAGGAATATGGGTCTGTGATTAAGCACTCCTGGGTTCAATCCTTGGTACCAAAAAAAAAAAAAAAAAGTCAGCCGAAGTTAGCCCATGATGACTCTGAAGTTGCAATTAGAAAATTCTTTAAAATAATCATTGCAAATAGGTTAAAGGATATAAAGAAACAGAGAATCCAAGAGCAAGAAGAAAACTAAAAAAGAACCAAATGAAAATCCCAGAAAGATAAAGAAGCTAAACAAACAGACGAAAAACTCATTTGATGGTCTTCACAGTTGCAGATTGAATACTGCAAAGCAAGGACTCCCAAAACTGGAAGACAGAGAAAACAAATCATCCTAACTGTGACACAATAAGGAAATGCAACGGTGAATATCAGGGGTCTGCAGACCTCTAGGACCCTTCAGACCCTCTGCCTTGTGTGCAGCAGAGTTTCACAATGAGGAGAGAGAGGAAGGAGAAAACAGTTCAAATATGTTCAAACTTTGAAGAAAACTATTACTGGAGGCCCAGGAATCTACATTAATTTTTTTAGAAAGATAAATAAAATAAAAGCATGAGCACATCAGAATAAAAAAGATAAAAGAAATCTTAAAAGTATCAAGAAGGGTCGACAGGAAGGACGGCTGACTGAGCGTGGAGACAATGCGGGCCCACAGCGGTGGAAGAGCACTCTCAAGGGATGAAGGAAGAGAGTCTGTGGTTCCATCCCCAGCACCATGGAGAGACCTGGATAGCACATCCCGAGGCATAGCAGGGCTCAGTCCTGGAGCCAGCCCATCCTCTTCCCTCTCCCCCGAGGAGGGGACAGGGGCCTTTCTTAACTCCACCCTCAGCCAGGGCTTCTGCCCACGCCTGGTCAGGTTTCATGGTATGGGCAGGTTGGATCTTCTGATCCCTTCTGACCTCCCAGGTGGGCTAAAGGGAACAGTCTGCTTGGGATGAGTGGACTCCACGCCGTCTCCTCAAGGGTGTGTGCATATAGCAGGGCACACTTGAGCAAGTGGAAGAAGAGCTGGCAGAACAGGAAGGCCCTGCCCCGCGTACCAGCACACGAGCCCCGTGCCTGCCCTGGACACCCACACCCGCCTCAGTTATTTTTTTGGTACCCACAGGCACTCGGGGCCCAGCTCAGGACATCGCAGCAAAGCATCTTTCATGTCTAAACAAAATAAGCAGAACTCTCTCCCCAAAATAACTCCTAGAAACCCTGAATCCCACTTTTGGAGCTATTCCTGTCCAGTTCAAGGAATTACCTCCCTTCTCAGTAAGAACACCAATGAGGTAGTTACTACCGTTGCCCCTGCTTTACAGAGTGGGTCCTGCCGCACAGAGAGGTAAAGCACAGGCTCAGAGTCACACAGCTTGAGCCCAACCTCTGCAGCACATTCTGCGCTCACCTTTTAGACTGCTCTGCCCACTGTCCTCACCATCAGGACCAGACCTCCAAGTTGTGCCCTGACCTTGACCCCCAAGCTTCCTGCTCAATCATGCCATGACCTTGACCTCCAAGCTCCCTGCTCAAGTTGTGCCATGACCTCAACCTTCAAGCTCCCTGCGCAATCGTGCTGTGACCTTGACCTGTGGTATAGTGCAGTAGCTCGAGCTGCACCTGGCATTCTCGTTTATTAGAATTTAGATGAGATTTAAAGTTTGGGTCCTTTCAAGTGCTCGGAGCCACATGCGGCTGTGATTACACACTGGACAGTGCATCTGTCACTCAGAAAGGCCCACCAATCAGGGCTGGTGAGGGCCTAAGAAGGTGGACACTAGCTGTAAGGTGCTGGGCCATTAGGGAGGGGCCCAGTGAGCTGGTGACCTTGTTCCTGCAGGTCAGTGACTCAGAAGCAGGTGGCCCCTGTGAGGGTGGCCTCGCCCAGCCACTATGGACAGTGTGGGCAGAGGTAGAGGGGGTGAGCTTGCCTCCACCCTGCCTGGGTGCTCCTGGCCCTCGGGCCTCAGACCTGGACTGGACTCTACACCACAGGCTGTCCTGGTCTCAGCTGGTGGAGGCAGATGGCGGGTCCTGACCTGCGTCATGTGTCATGTGAGCCAATGCCTGACTTCAATGAAGCGTGTCCCCTGCTGGCTGTGCTACAGAAGGGCCCGTGGTACAAGCCCCACGCCGGCACCCCCGGCATGGCATGCTGACCCTGCCCACACCGGCACTTGGGTAGACGAGGACTGTGGTTTAAGAATGAATTCTGAGAACACGACCTCCATCAGTTCCCAGCTACCCTCTTCCCCAGACACTGAGAGGCCTCTGGCTGACCACCTGAGACCTTCTCCAGTCCTCAGGAGCCGACCCCGGGGCTACACCTGCTACCCCCACTCCCCACCCCAGGTTCCCTCCCTGGGACGCTCTCTCCAGCTCTCCCGAGTGGGCCAGGGGGCCCGTGTTGGGTGTTTCCCAATCCTTCACCCCAGCACTGACCATGAGATGTCCTGGGGTCCCCACTATTCAGATCCCGGCCACCAGGTAGGAAACCAGAGCTCACCGCGGAGCATGATGTGCTGACCTTGCCCGTCCATCAGCGCCTCTTGGACAGGCCCTCCCTTGGCGGTGCTGCCCACCTTCTGCCATTGCTGCCCCGTGGGTGGGCAATTCCTGAGGGTCTGCCCCATAGGGCACACAGGACTGCACAGCCAGTCCCCTGCATCAAGGCCAGTCCTGCATGACATGAGGCTTAAGAGGCCAGGTGCTGGCAAAGGTCACGCTGGAGAACACGGAGGAATTCACGTTCACAGATGAGGCTGAGGACCCTTCCGACTGCTCAAGCAAGGATTATGTGGGCAGCGCCCAGCAGGAAGCCTCAGGCAGACCTGGCCCCGGCGCGCATGTGGAAACAGCCCCAGTCCCCACAGGGAGGTCTCTTGTGTGACTATGTCACATGAGCCAGCTCCCTGCCCAGGCACTGGGGGTCACTGGGTCCTGTCCATAGGAAGGAGCCCTCCAGCTGATATTGCCTCTGGATTTCCCCAGGTGCGGGGGACAAGGGCCCTGGCCAGCTCCCTGTCCACAGGCCACAGGCACAGGTGCTAACAGCCTTGCCTCGCAGCTGGGCCAGGACCCAGGTGGCTTCTGTGACAACCTTCATGTCACTGCAGCCCATCAGCACGCGCTTACTCACGACCGGGAGACAAGAAGGAGTGAGGTGGACAGGAGCAGGCCCTCCCTCAATGGCCTGGGAGTGGACGCCCATGGAGGGGCAAGGCGCCCAGCCTCCTCCTGTCACAGGACCAGCCTCTGGCTCCAGTGCCGAGGAAGCAGTCCCTGGATGGCCCTGAAGCCACCCTGAGTCCCCTCTCTGGATCAGCACAGACTGGCACTGTGCCCTCATGCTGACCTTGAGCCTTGGAGGCCACATGGATGGCCCGGCTCCCTCCCATTGTGCCCCCTTCCCTGGGGCCAGGCAGGACGCAGGCTCACCTGCGGGCAGCGTGGAGAACTCCACGAAGGCCTCCTTCTTCTCCCTCTGCTCCAGCGGCAGCTGCCAGGGCATCTGGTGGGGCTTGGCAAGGACCTTCACCTTATAGGCCATGTTGGGCCTCAGGTTGAGGAACTGGTACTTGTACCGCGCGGCCTTGACGACGTCGAACTCCTCCTCGTTAAGGAAGATGACGTGGCTGTAGTTGCTGTTGGTGGGCAGCCAGGAGAGCCGGGCGGAGATCTGCGTAATGTTGTCCACGCGCAGGTGGGAGGGGGCCACAGCCACGTCCTTGCCCACCAGCAGCGTGCACCGCAGCTCGTCCGAGCTGCCCCTGCTCGTGACGCACTGCACGGAGATGCGGTAGGTGCAGGCGGCCGTGTTGAGCTTCTCGATGAGGGCTTTGGTTCTGCTGCCCAGGGCTAGGCTCACCCGAGTCTCCTTGTCCACCAGGACATTGTAGCTGCTCACAGTCCCCCAGCCCGGCGGCACGGCTGGGGGCTCCCAGCCCACAATGACACTTTTGGCAAGCTGTTTGATAAGGGTGATTTTTCTAGGGTAAGGCACAATGTCTTCTCCAATGTCATCGATGTTCACATCCAGCATCCCCCCGCCGTCATCAGTAATGCCCGGGTCTGTGCGAGTCGGGGAGTGGAGGTCCAGGATGTTCTCGCTCCCCAGGTTGAGGCCCGAGTGGTTGATGAAGTTCTGATCCTGCTCGGTACCCAGAGTGCTTGCCAACCGCGACTCGTTGTCCTGGATGAAATCCACGAAGTTGGAGGGCACCAGGCCCCTCTGTCCATCCAGGAGCTCCCCTGTGGGGCGCAAGGACAGGTTATCAGTGCACCGTCCCATCGGGCCCTGAGGTCACAGGGCACATACCGCTCCTGCCCGACAAGAGCACTTCATCTAAAGTGACCTCCACCGCGAGGCCCCGCCTCTCCCTGAGGCTCACGGAATCTGGGGCCGCGGTGTTCGTTTACCTGGGTACGTACGCTGACTGCCTCCCAATGAGAAGACTGCCCATGAGGATAGGAAGCTCACGCTGACTATGGGGCCAGCTCTGGGGTGACACCTGGTACCCAAGAGGTGCTCAATAACTATTTGCTCAAAGGATGAACAAACGAGTAAAACCCACGGCTTTTGGTAATTGAGAAAATTAACCCTCCTACAGCTGAGCGGGCACAGGCATAGGGATCCGTGGGGTTCCTGCTCTGGCCCCATTCAGGGGCTCCCCACTGCTTCACTGTACGTGAAATGGAATGGTGGACTTGGCGTCAGAACCATCTCAGAACTGAGTGGCTTATAAAAACCCCGAGGTAGTTTTGGTGTCCACCTTGTCTTATGTGTGAGCAATCTAAGCTTCTTGTCAGCAGCTCAAAAGGCTAACTGCCCCGGAGAGGGACAAGTACACACAGGAGCTTTGAAGGTGAGGCACAGAGCCCACAGTACTGTCCCCCCAGGTCCTCACAGGCTACCACCCAGCCAGGTGACCAGGGAGGCTGGATTCTGCTCCCGGGAGAACTCCTGCCTTAGGGGAAGTGGGACAGGGCCTTAGAGGGCACGGAGACCAGTCCATCTGCCCTGGGTTCTCTGTGTCTAACCCTGACCCAGGGTGTGGGCTCAAGGAAGACCAAGCGTTCCCTGGAGGACAGACTATGAAACATCCATACTGTGACTTGGGTGGAAGGTAATGATGACAGTAGTGGTGACATTGGTGGAGATAGTGATGGTGGTGACATTGATGGTGATGGTGGTGATGATCACGGTGGGGATGGAGATGGTGATAATGTTTATGGCAATGGTGTTGATGATGGTTGTGATGGTGATAGAGATGGTGATTATGATAGTGGTGATGATGGTGAAGATAGTGATGATGGTGAGGATGGTGAGGGTTATAATGGTGATGGCGATAGCGGTGATGATGTTGATGGTGATGTTGATGGTGATGAAGGTGGTGGTAATAGTGATGATGATGGTGATGTTGTTAATGGTGATGGAGGTGAGGGTTATAATGGTGATAGTGGTAATGATGATGGTGATGGTGATAGTGATAATGATAATGGTGATGGTGACGATGGTGAGGTCATAATGGTGACAGTGATGACAGTGAACATTTGCTGAGCACCTACTCTGGGCCAGGCTCTATCATAAGCACCTAATATCTGCCACCTCATTTATCCTCACAGCTACCCTAAGGAGTAGGTACCCTGCCATTTTAATTCTGCAGCAGAGGAAACTAAGGCCCAGAAGGGAAGCAGGTCCCACTGCCACCCTAACCGTGGCTCCCTGAGTTCCTCAACCTGCTCTGAGCCAGCCCTCTGAAGAGTCTCCATGGCCACAGAGCAGGGAGTGATGGCAGAGCTCCGTTGGGGCAGGGTGTACATGTTCACCCTGGGGTGTGACTCGGGGCCTCCAGAGCCATAGCCCTGCATTGCAATCAGCTCATGGCAAACATGTCGCTGCCTGCCAGGGGTGCTCACACGTCCACTGATGGCCTGGCCTCTCGCCAGCAAGTGCCCAGAAATGAGCCTAGGTGCTCCGACCTGCTCTAGGGAGACCCTGCAAGGCCATGCAAGAGAAAACTCATGGTTTAACAAGATGAACTCCTCCTGCCCAGGGGGCCAGGGCAGACCCAGGCCCCCCGTGTGGGGCAGTGGGTGGTTCAGGGACTAGATGGGGCAGACCCAGGCCCTCCGTGCAGGACAGTGGGCTGTTCAGGGACTAGAAGGCTCATGTCTACAGCAGAAAGCTACTCACGGAACTGTGGGGGTGTCCTGTGTGTCCTCAAGCTAAGCAAGGGAGGCCCTTTGGGTAGACAGCTCACATTGTCTGATACCAAACTAGAGGCGGGAGGGTGGCGTGAAAGGGAGCAATCTTCCTGGGAATGGGCCAGACCCGCTGGGGCCATGACAGTCTCGGGATGGGTGGGCCACCTCTGCAGGTGCTGGGAGCCAGTCTCAGTGAGGTCACCTAGATGGCCCTGGCCACACCAGAGGATGCAGCCTGGGGGCTGGGGGGCAGGAGGATGAGAGAGAAGGGATCCCTGGGAGCACAGTCAGCCCTCTGTGTCCACAGGTTCCACCACCACAGACTCAACCAGATGCGGGTAGAATGGGGGGGACTGTCCCGTCCTGGACAAGGTGGTAGGCACTGTGGGCACCTGCGAGGACTTGGGAGGGCAACAAGGATGTGCGTACGCCCTAAGCAATGGTGCCCCTTCCTGTGAGGGACCTGGGCGTCTGCCCACTCTATATCCTCGGGGGTCCTGGGACCTGTTCCTGTGGGTGCTGAGGGACAACCATGGGCAGAGGACGGTCAGCCCCGGGGTAGACCCACAGCTGCCAGACAGCCCTGCAGAGTTGAGCATCCTGAAGATCCACCGAGCACCAGCCTCTGCCCGGGTGGGAACCCGGCTCCCCGCCCAGCCTTCCGGTCCTGAAGGGAACCCGAGGACTCAGGCCCCACAGGGACAGAGCAGCGGCTCGGCAGCCAGCAGTGACCGGGGCCTGCCGGCTGCCAGCCCAGGAGCGCTGGCCTGGGGTGGACTGGCCAGGCTCCCCAACAGCAACCTGGTGCCAACAGAGACCTTCGTAGAACCCGTCCTCGTCCATGTCCCCGTACACATAGAGGTACTTCCCCGCCGTGAGGGGCAGCTCGGCCTCCGGGTTTTCATTCGGCCCATCGAAGGGGTTATAACTGGAGGGAGAGACAGAATTCAGTTCACGACCCTCCTGCTCCTGCCTGAGAAGCACAGCCCCGCGCCCAGCCGGGGCCTCGCATGCCAAGCACACGGGCTCATTCACACAGACCACGGGAAGATGAGGACAGAAGTGTGATGATCCTGACATCGTCCCATTGCCCTCCCACCATAACTACACAGCTCCAGATTAATAAGGCAATAGGAAGAAATGAACCTTACAAGCTTTAAATATATGTAATCACGCTAAGGCGGATCCTATCACATACTACTTCACGATCCACCTACTTGTCACCTTGTTACACAGCATAGTGCTCGTGAAACACTGCCTTAGCCTTTTTAGTGGATATGTAGTATTCCACCAAGCAGCTTGGCAGGGTTTACTTAGCCAGTGTGTGCCTGGCTAATCCTGCTGCACACACCTCTCCAATCTCCTCCTACGGATCCCAGGGAGAATATTTGTTGGATTAGATCTGGGCATTATTCCAATCTGGGGTGTGACTGCCAACCACATGGTCAGTCGCACCAGCTTCCTATCCTCGCCCAGCCTGGGAGGGTGGGCGTCACACCTTTAGGTCCTCAGCACATAGGGGTCAACTTCAGTCAGAGTCCTGGCCAGAGTGAGACAAAGTCAGGTGCCCCTGGGGCCTCCTATTGCAAAGACTGACTTAAAACAACCGGAAAGGCCCTGTGAGGAAAGGAGACTGCAGCCAGCTCCTACCTGTAGCGGGCGACACACAGGTGGACCTTGCCCGAGTATCTCTGCTTCGAGGTGTTGGAGTTCTGTTCATTGTCCATCTGTCGGAGACAGGGGGCCTGGTCAGGGGGCTGCAGGCCTCACCTCTGTGCCGGGACACCCAGGAAGCCCTTTCGCAGCCGCCATGGGCTTTTGGAAAAATGGACCCAGACTGGACACCCACAGGTGGGCAGCCCCACATGCTCAGCCTCCTGTGTGAACCCAGAAATGGCTTCCTATTGGGCACCCAACCCAGAATGGACATCTACACAGAGCCCAGGCCCAACCCCAGGAAAGCCCTGAGGGTCCTCTTATGGACACAGACTGCAATGCTGGCCACGCTGGGTGGGTGGCTCGCTGAAGCCCAGATGAGTACCTGTGTCCTCTGCCCTCCGGAGGTGGCACCTCTGTGTCTGATGGTGCCCAAGGATGGGCAAGGGATGCCCTGTCCTGCAGCCCTGACTCTGCCATCCCCTGAGGAGGCCATGGTCCCTTACACCACAGTGACAGCCCCGGGGGTGGGAGCAGGAGTGGCTTTCCCCTGGAGGTCTGGCTCCTCACCTCCCTAAACACTCTCCAGGTAGAAGCAGGTGGCCACGTCACCCCTGCCTTCAACCAGACAAACCTACACTGTCCTGGTGCCTAGGCCTCGACACTCTGCCCACCTTCCAGCCCCAGTTCCACCCGTCAGGACCCCTTGTCATGGACACAAGTGTCCGGCTCCCTCCAAGCAGGCCCTCCCCTGGGCTGGACCAGCCTCTCCCTGCCCCGTCGCTGAGCGGCCCACTCTCTCTTGTGAACTGCTCTCTGCATGCTGGCTGGACGCTCTGAGTCCCGGCCTCAGGGGCCATCTCAGAGACCAGGCCTCAGGTGTGTGCCCAAAGTGGCCCTCGCAGGCCACCCCTAGCCAGCAGTGAGGACAGGCTCCAGGGATTAGCTGCAGTGAGGGAAGGACCCAGGGGAGGCAGGAGGAGGAGGATGGGTGGAAGGACAAGGTGGGACTGGGCAGGATGGACAGGGCCCCCATGTCCACTAGCCACAGAGGCCCAGCGCCAGGTGCCTGGCAGGAAGACTCACGTCTGACTCAAATCTGCATCTTGGGCTCCCTGATGGCGACAGGAAGGTGGGGTTGGCAGACAGCAGCTCCGGCTTGCCCCCTGAGAGCGGGGAATAGTCACCAACCGCAGGGTAGTGTCCAGGGGCACTCTCGTGACCTGACCACAGGCAGGAGCATGGCGGGGAAAGGAGAGGAGATGAGACAAGCCTGTGGCACCTGCTCCCTAGGCACCTTCCTCTTCTGCCTCAGCTGTGGGGGGGCCACGGGGGGCCCACACAGCTCATCTTGTCCACGGCTAATCTGAGCCCACCCCTGGCCCTGAGCCATGCAGCCCGGCTATAAAGGGGGTCTATAGCTCATGGCAGGGGCTCCAGTCAGAGGGCTTTAGTGGGAGCCCCCACAGACAGGCTTCCCCTTTCCTTAGCTTAGAATGGGACTGTGAGTCTCAGTGACATAGCAGCCCTTTTGCCACCAGGAGTAGGAAACTCATACAAGAACAGAGCCTGCTCTCAGAGGAAAGACTGGACCCTGGTGACATGGCCAGAGCCCCTGAACCAAGCTGTACCTGAAGCCAGAGGACAATTTCCTTTTGGTTCACACCAGGGTAAGTTAGATTTTGCTGTCACTATGACCAAGAGTCCTAATTAGCCAAAGGGTCAAGTTTACTGCTGGAAAGCACTTTGGGCAAGAGCCCTGCTGGAGGGCAACGAGGCTCGGCCTGACCACCCTCCCGGGCTGGGGGCAGGGAACCCCGTTCTGGCTGCTGGGAAGGGGCACTGAGGGCTTGACCCACGGTGGTCTCAGTGTCCCCCTTCAGTTAGACCCAGAGGTGATCTAACTGAAGACCCTCCCCCAGGGTCTCTGCTAGCACAAGGACAGGGTGGGCGCCCTGCTGCCTCCGACCAGCCTCTGTCGGGCCAAAGCCTCGGGGACAGCTGCTGAGTGAGGACCCGGGGATATAAAGTGACCTGAAAGCATCCCTAGAAAGGCAGCTGGCAGAGCCCCAGAGCTCCCCTGGGCAGGTGACAGCCGATGGCACCGAGGACAGCAGAAGCGTCTCCCTGCTGGGACATCAGGTCTAGCAAGGGGACCTTGAGTGTGGCCACATGGCCCTGAAGCCTTAGAACGCCTTGGCAGGCAGCAGTGCAAGGGAAAGGGTCATGGGGGACTGGCCCTGAAGCCCAGGGAAGCCAGCCAGGAACCAGCAGGCACCCTGCTCCAGACTAACACATCTTTCCCTCCCCCGGCAACTGGAAGCGCGGCCCTGGAAGGGGTGTGAGTGGAAGTGACTGTCCACCGCTGGGTGGGGGCTGTGGCCCGGAGCTGGTGGAAGGCCCCAGGGTCTGGGGTTGGTTGTTAATGCAGCAGAACTCAGGCTGTCCTGACTGGTGCCCTGCCCCAGCGAACTGCATGGGTGGCCAACACACAGCAGTGTCACCTTGCAGTCACCTTCCACTTGTTCAGATCTGTAGGAATTCTTGAGGGAGAAAAGGTTTTGTCTGGCATGCCTCATCGGGGGTGAGAGTGACCTTACGGGGTGGTTCTCAGGTGCACTCTCCAATGATCCTGAGCTTTGGGACATGTGTGCTCCAGAAAACAGAACTGCTAATTCCCAGTGACTTTTTCTGGGATATCACAAAAAGTTCCCAGCTCCCATCCTGAAAGGAAAGCTGGCCATGAGAACGGGGGTGGGGCTTGGGGCGGGGCTCTGGAGGCGAGGGCAGGGCCGGGGGGCCCTGGGAGGCGGGGTGGGGCGGGGCTGGGGCGGGGCCTCTTCCCACCCTGTCAGGCTGCCTGTCAGGCTGCCAGCTCCTGGGTTCAGGGATGATTCTATTGGGGTGCAGTGTCTGCTGCAGGGAGGTCCTTAGAGACCTCGCTCTCCTGTCATGTGGCTCTGCTTACAGAGTCCCCTAGGGCTCACACCCAGACTCGTCACCCACCTGGCCTCCAAGCCAAGACCACCTCACCAGAGGCAGAGGAGACCTGCTGGAAGGTTCAGCAGAAGCAGAACCTCTGTTCTTCTGGGACCCCGTGGCCAGCCGGCAATTCCTCCCTGCCCACCCTGGAAGAGCCGGACAGAGAGCCTGGGGTGGATGAATGGACACAGGACATGGACTAAGCCAGGGCTGGGGTGTGGCTGAGCGGCCGAGCACCTGCCTAGTATGTACAAGACCCCTGGATCCATCAATAGTGAGAGAGGAAAGGAAAGAGGAGCAGAGGGAGAGAGGGGAGGAGGGAGAGAAGGGAGAATAGGAGGAGGGGAGGAGGGAGAGAGGGGAGGGGAGGAGGGAGAAAGGGGAGGAGGGAGAGAGGGGAGGAGGGAAAGAGGGGAGGGAAGAAATGAGGAAGAGAAGCTGGTGTAGGTGCACAGTGCGGTGCTCTTCAGCCTTGGGCAGGGCCAGCCTGGCTGTGTGGGATCCATTGCCAAGCCTCTGCCCGCGCAGCCTGGCTGGGAGGCGGACGGCATCCTTTCCCCACCCCGGCCCCGGGAGGCCCAGTACTCACCTTTGCCAATGGAGGTGGCTAGTCCATTCATGAACTGCGGGAAAGGTTTGCTGGGGGCCAAGGGGATGTCCAGCGAGGCCACCGAGCCACTGCCCAGCAGGTCAATCTTCCCGGCCTGCTGCCGGAACTTCTCCAGGTCCCGGGACAGCCGGCTGAACTGCTCACTCTGCGTCCGGCATTTCTCTTCCAGCTCGCGAACCTTGCACTGCACAGCAGAGGTGGGAGGGGGTCAGTCAGCAGGAGGCCTTGGGGGCCCACGTGGCCAGGACTGTGGGCTGTGTGCATGGCAGGCCTATCTGCCACCTCATGGGAAGTCCCAGCCCAACGCCTAGCTCTGCATGCAGCCGGCTGTCAGCCACCAGGAGAAAGCACAGGTGCCAAGAATCCTGGGAGCGTGCAGCTCACAGCCAGCACGGCTGCTCCGGGCTCTGAGCGTGGCCGGCACCCAGGGCATGCCTGGCTGCAGCTGGTGGAGGTGGGTAGCGTGAAGCTATGACCAGCCCAGGCTGGGACAGCACGGTGGCTGACCCACCTGCAATGCCCACCCCAGAGGGCACCGCCTCTAGCAGAATAAGGGAATGTCCTTCTGCTGGACAGGTCAGCAAACTCGCTGCCATTTGCCCACTTCACAAAGACAGAGCCTCCCTCAGGACACACAGGAGAAGGGCCGCCCAGTGAGCTCTCTCCTCAGGCACAGGCCTGGGCCAGGCCGTAGCCGGCCTCTGAGCCTCTCTGCTCTCTGTTGCTTCCTGACCCCATTGTGGCTGCCCAATGCTCAGGGCCAGCATGCACCAGTGAAGCCCCCTCCCCATCCCCTCTGCTGCAGGAGTTCCTGCACCAGGCAAGGCCGGTGCCCAGGTGGAGGGGGAGGTGGTCCCTGCCCCACACTCCTCCTTCCCTGCACCCACCACCTCCCATCCTGTCCCTTGTATGTCTCCATGGACCGCAAAGCCCTGTGCCTTCACTTCCTTCTTTTCAGACACATCCTCAGTGCCTCTCAGTACATCAGGTTTAATAAATGAATCGAAGCAAAGCGGGAAGTCCTGATGTGCAGCTACCATGTTTCCATAGCATGGCTTGTGCCATCTGTGTGCACGCCCTGTCCTGCTGTCCCCCACTCCAGGATGGCTGGGACACCCTGTCTGTGCCAGCGCTGATTCTGCCCGTCATCTGCCCCCTGCTAAAACATCATCTCCAGGTCAGGTCTTCATCTGCTGGGTTCCTGCCGCACCCAGCCCATGGCATGGGCCAGGCATTGTATGCAGGCAGCTCTCAACAGATGTCTGTTTTATTGAGGCCCAAGGGAAAGTGGGAGTGGAGGCTGGAGGCACCTGTGCCAGCTGCGGCAAGCTTTCCCTGCAGCTCCCCTCTCCCATCTCCCTCCCCCTCCCCCTTCCCCTCCTCCCCCACCGCTGGAGCTGCAGCCCCTGGGTTCCTCCATCCAGAATGAAGTGCTATTTGTGTCTGAGATCATGGATTTCTAAAAATAAACCTAACATGTCCCAAGCCTATAATTAATTTCTCCAATTCATTAAAAAAAATCAACAGGATTCTTCTTTAAAAATCTGAATGAGCTTGCCCAGGATGGCTGCCTTGGCTGAGGCAGGCACAGAGCCAAAACCCCGGGGTGAGCCGCGGTGACGTCAGGTTCTGGGGCCTGAGACGCTGGCAGACAGGGGCTCCTGGGAACAGCGGCCACATGCCATCGCAGGAAGGGCCTGAGAAGGGCCTGAGCTCACCGGAGGCACCAGAGGCTGCAGGTACCTGTGCGCCAGGTGAGATGCCTGGGGTGCGTGGAGGAACTGGAACCCGGGTTTCGACAGTTCCAGGTACTTCCTGGTGCCCCAGGAAAGCCACCGCCCCCAGCCCCCCTGCAGCGGTGCCCACAGAGGTGTCCTCTGAGGAGCCCTTGAAATGAGCATAGCCATGGTCCTCAGGGCCCAGATGGGAGGGCGTGACGTCCTCAGGTGGCACAGCCGACCATGCTCCTGGCCGTGATGGTCACGGGGCCCAGACATACAACCAAATTCCACACAACTGTGACCAGAACCAGAAAAGGAGTGTGAGTGGACCCTGGAGAGGTCCAAAGGAGGTGGCCCTGCCCCTGAACCAGATCCCTGCCGACTCCCCTACGGTCCAGTGAACACTCTGTGACTCTAGAAGCCTCTGAGCTTTTGTGACTCTAAAGTACTTCAAAATAAAGAGGTTCAAAAAGTAAATAGGGTCTTAAAACGATGACACCACAAGGCCAGGCAGCCACAGTGAAGACCAGGACAGCAGTGTGTGGACGGCCAGTGCTGGAGGATGCTATGTCCCACACAAGGACATGAGCACAGCTGATGTCACATGAGCCTGCACAGGACTCTGCACCCAGGAATGCCTCACGCCAGGGCCTGCAGTTGTGGGCCCTTGGGTACGTCTGCCCCTGTGTCTGTCCCACCTGCTCAGCACTGGGTCTAGAAAGTGGCGCAGAGAAGGTGTCCACACAGGCTGGTCACCACAGAAGGAGCCTGTCCAGTGGAGAGCCTGCCAAGGAAGCCTGAGGGCCCTGGCTCACAGGCAGAGGAAGTCTGGGTGGGGCTGGCCTCCCTGAGCAGCACGGGGGCTCTCAGGGAGAGAGGGAGCCGGGCTTGACTTGGCCCACAGGCCTCCAACAACAGGATCGTCCTGTACTGAGCCAAAGGCCCCACTCCCCAGGTCCCCGCAGAAGTGAGATACAAGGCCTTGAGGCTGTCCTGTCCACAGGAGGCTGGACTCTGCTTCCCTTTGTGGAAAGAGGCCAAGGTGATGAGGCAGGGCAGAGTGTCGGCAGGAAGCTCTGGGCTACACGGCACTCGTCTCAGAGGGCAGAGAGAGTGTCCAGTCTTCGCGGTACAGATCACTGGCCGGGGACTGTGAGCCGCTGGCCCCAGTAGCGGTGTGGGGTGTGCTGTCCCAGCCGGTACCCACACAAGGCTGTGGAGCTCCAGCCTGCTGAGCTCGGGAGGTCCTGGGCAGGTGCTGGGAGCTGACCGTGAGTGGTGCACGGTGCCTTCTGCAGTGCAGCCAATGGCACAGGGCCGCCCACAGGAGGAGGGGAGCATGGCCCGGGTATGGCTCTGTCCAGACCGCTCTGGTCCCAACTCCAGTTCTTCAAGGGAAGCAGGGATCTGTCTCAGGGTGAAACCCTTCATTCTAAGCTTCAAGGTCTGGCAGGGCCGGGGCCACTGGAGGCAGGGGCTGCGGGCTGTACACAGCGATCCTGAAAGTGCAGGTCCTGTCCCCGCATCGGCAGGTCCAGTGGCGAATCAGGGCAGGCTGTGTGGCCCTGTGGCCCTACTGACCTCCAGCTGTCCCACACAGGTCCCCACACAACAACCACTGTGTCCTGGGGCTGGGGCTCTGCCATCTGTAATTCACAGACCTTCGGCCCAGTGAGTGGGGTGCCCACTCCAGGACAGTGAATGGCCATGCTGAGAATCCCACCTGTGGGGAGGGCCCACAGCTGTCCGGAGAGCCACACTGCCCGGAGCCATGGCTGGCTGTGTCTCCACTGATGCCAGGGTGTGCTGATGAGCATGCCAGTGTCCCCGTGAGGTGACCAGCTCTCTCCTAAGCATGAGCAAGGACAGGCAACTGTTGGTGGGACTGGACGTACTCAGGAGGTGTGGACTGGCTTGTGTATCTGAGCTGCCCCGTGCTTGAGTGGACAAGGCATAGGACTTAGGGTGGCACCTCAGGCTGGATCTCTATCTAGTCCTGTGCCCAGATGCCCAGACCTGTCCAGCTGGCAGCTTCCCCTCGAGTGCACCGAGCTGTTGGAAATTCAGGACATCAGAGGGCATCCCTCTGCCTCCGGCCAGTCAGGCCTGCTCCTGATGACCATCGCAGGGGAACTGGGTAAGTGCTGTGTGGCAGCACTGCCGTTCAGGGAACCTCTTCCTTGCAGGACTTTTCTCAGTGCTTAGGAGGTGACCTTGCTGAGCAGACTGGCCCTCAGGACCTGGCTCTGCCAATTATGAGCTGTGTGTCCCCGGGAAAGTGGCTCAGGTCTCTGTGCCGTGATTGCCTAACTAGTGAAATGAGAGAATGACAACCTCATCCGTGGCTTTAAAGATTAAGTTCTGTCATGCTCCCCGCTCTGGTGCTGTGACTCTGGGACTGCAGGTGACAGGGATGGGGCAGGCAGGCCAGGGCCTCAGTCAAATGGAGCTGTGCGTGGGGCTTGCAGTCCCCCCACCTCTGACTCAGCTTTGCCAGAGCACAGCCTGGCCTCCCCGCAGGGACCGCAGAAAGCCAGAGCAGGGTGGGGCTCCGGACCACCAGGCTCTTGGGGTTCAAGTGGGACTGGCTCCACCTGCACGCTGCCCGCTCACACTCCAGGAAACAGGGCTGCCACGTCCCAAGGCTGGACTTCCGCACGCGGCATCTAAGGGCAGGGTCAGGCCTCCCAGGTGAGCCTCCGCAGGCCTCTCTGTACCTAGAGGAGTGCTGTCTACATCAGCCACCTCGTGACATTCAGGATGTACCACCGTACACTCAGAAACAAAAACTGCTGCACTCAACCACACCTTCAATGACCCAACCCGATGGGTCCAATTTATATCCATATCTCAATCCTGGGAGGTAGGTAAGTGGCTTGGGGGTGGCGGGGAGGAGCTCTGTTACAGCCAGAATACGGGCTGACCAGGCTTCAGAGAACCGCACCCCCAAAGATCCCCTCCTCCCAGCAGCTGGCCTGGCAGCCTCTCCAGCAACAACACTGGACTCTGCAGACCCTGCAGCCTCGGGCCCTGGACTCTCCAATAATGTCACCAGACCCTGTGGCCTCCATCCCTGGGGGGCACACAGATCACAGACACCCATCCCAGGCTCCAGAGTCTGCCCCTCCAGCAAGCTTCCAGGAGATGCCAAGACCACAGGGCCTGGGTCCACCTGAGGACCCTCCTCCAGCAGAGAGAAGAGCTGGCCCTTTTCTGAATGCTAAGTGGGCTCAGAGGCTTGCAAAATGCCCAAAGGCCGGCTCCAGGGACAGCTCGGCTCATACTCCACCTCCACTGCCCATGGAGAACCGGGCTGTCCCGCTCAGCCGTGGAGGGAGCTTGCTGTTGGCACAGGGCAGGCAGGACAGAAGGGTACAGCACCCAGGGTGTGGTGTGAATTCGGATGACCCGTGCTGAATTCTGGGCACTGAGCTGTGCCCTCCCAATCCCGTGGCTGCCAAAGGACCAGATCATTGTAACAACCTCTCTTCCCCATTGGTCATCTGAATTCACAGGACTATGTGACAGCATTGGCAGGACACAGGAGAGCGTGGGCCCCGGGCTGGCCCCACAGTCCAGGGGACAGCACTTTGCAGGCTAGTGCAAGCTCCTGGGCCCCCAGGCTGGGAGCCCAGAGCCCCACCCACAGCAGCACCTCAAGGAGCCCAGGGGAGGGGAAGGGCAGGGCTGGCCCGGGGCTCCGCTGAGGGGCACCAGCACACGGGCAGGGTCAGGGCTATTGGGAGTACCTGCATGCTGTCCAGGGCGCTCTGCATGGGGAGCCAAGCAAGACACAATCACAAAAAGACACTGTGAATAGACAATTCCCAGCAGCCACGCCGCCCTCCCCTCTGCCCGACCCAGGCACATGCTTCTTGCCAGTCAAAGCATGCGGTGAGGGGCTACAGCAGACCCTGAGCACAGCCCAGGGGAGGCCCCAGCGGGGAGCCCCAGGGACGAACTCTGGGGGCCTGGAGGCAGGGGCTGCAGCCAGGGGAGGGTGGAGCAGGGGGGCCTGGCCTTCTGGGGCAGCGGGGCCTAGGGAGGGCAGTCTCCCAGCTGTGTTTCCTACCCTGTTCACATGGTACCCTGACACCCATTCACTAAAGGACACACTGGAAAAGCAACCTCACATATACGTGACGGTGACTGAACCTCCCCCAGGCCACACAAGGGTGCACATGCTGCTTTTGGTGGAGGCTCTTCCCTGGGGGTAGGGACAGGCCATCTTAAGGGGTGACCCTGCCCATTATCTGGAGAGCTTGGACTCACTGGGGGCTGGCGGCCAGGAGGAGAGGCGCTGGGCAGTCCACTCTGCCTACCCCTAGCAGGTGGCTCACTGCACGCCCTTGTCTTCAGGCCTCCTGCTGCTCTGCATGCATGAAGAGTACAGGTGGCCAAGGTCCCCAGAATGACCCCAAGAGCCCTTCCTTGATGCCTGTCCACCTTCTGCAGAGGAGGCTGGCCTTGGACCAAAAGCCAGGGCAAGCAGTGTCCACTGCCATGAAGTCACCCAGCCCAGCAGTTTTCCTTCCAAGTCCCCCTCCCTGGGGGGCTGAAAAAGGTCACTCCCATGAGGATGGTACCCTTGGAAGTGCCTTGGTGGCACTGACCACTTTGACTGCTAGGCTGTCCTTTCTCTGATCCTGTAAGTGCCTCCCCATGGTTGGTGTCACACCACCCACCAGAGGACAGGAGGCCCAGAGAGAGCTCGCCCACAGTCCTAGGGACCATTCCCAGGCCGGCAGGGGCCACTCCTGGCTTCCCCCTAAGAGCAGCCCCTGAGACAGGAGCTCTGACGCTGGCTGTGTGGCCGAGGAGGGCTTCTCCCCTCCATGCCCCAGTGTCCCCGGGGGAAAAGGTAGACATCGCCCTGGGGGTAAAGGTGGACATGGCCCCAGAAAGACGAGGCCCACTCACCTCTAGCAGCTGCACGGCTCCCTCGTGCTCTTTCTTAGCTTCAACCTGAGCCTTCCGCATGGAGAGAGAGAAGAGCAGTGGTCAGAGGAAAGGAGGGGCTGGTGGCTCTGAGATGGGGCCCCTCGCTCCCAGGGTCTCCCCCAGGGCCAGGAGCGGCTTTGGCTGGGTTTGATGCTCTTGTGGTCCACACAGGGTGGGCCCTGGGATGTGGCTGGGCCTGAGGGTGGGCAGTCTTGTCCTGTTCCTGAGAGCGGCCCAGGGAGGGACGCTGAGCCCCAAAGAGCAGAGTGGTTCTGCCAAGGCCATCACATGCTGTCGGGTCCCACATCCTCACCCTTAGGGAAACACGGCGAACAGCAAGGGTGACCTCAAACAGCTCAGGGGCCGAGATCTCCCTGGCCTAGAAGGAGAGGCCATGGGTGGGGGTCTTACAGAGGAAATGTTACAAGTGTCACCAAAGACATTCCAGGCTCAGGACAGCCGCGGCCCTGCACAGGGCCACTCCTGCAACCTTGGAATGCAACATTGTTCCTTGTCCTCTCCGACCTGGACGCTCCAGCATCGTGATGATCTAAGTTGTGTTTGTGACCTCGCCTCCTCTCCTGGAAGGCCCCTGAAGTTGCTGGGATCCACCCTCCCCTGCCCTGAGGAAATGAGCAAGGTCTCACACTCTCAAAGACTGGCGCATCAGCAGGGGCACAAAGCCTAAGTTGAGCAATGATACTTGGCCTGGGCCTTCTGGGAGGGAGGGAGATTTCTCCCTTTTAGGCCATAACCTGAGGGAAGTCGAAATTGGAGCCAGGTTGGCGTGGCCAGGGTCCGCCATGGGGAACCCCAGAATGAGTTGCCCTAGAGAAGGTTGGGAGCCGATCCAGAGAGAAATGAGTTCTAATGGCACTTGGGATTTAGCTGTGTCGGAACCAGCTGGTTTGAGCATTGGATCAGCCATATCTGAAGTCAGGTTTCCAGTTACTGGTGAGGACAAGATTTCCTTTGTGGATTTTCCATCTCTTGAAGCCGAGAGTCCTTGAATGAACACCATCATCCACCATTGAGACCGTGGCACCCCTCATTGTAAAGTTGGAGAAATGGAAGCTCATTGGGAGGGTCTGAGAACCAGGGCTCCTGGGTGCACCCCCCACCCCGCTGTGTACCCCACTCTGCAGGGCTCAGTGGGCTCAGACACTCCCATGGCAGAAGCACTGATGTCTGGAGAAGGAGTATCGGGCACCAAGAAAGACCCCGGTGCTAAGCTGAGACCCACTGTTCAGCCTGGAGAAATACGTCTGGGGCGTCGTCCGTCACAAATAGGCAAGTAGGCAATGTCCTCGCAGCTGCGGCTTCTCCCTGGGAAGACTGCGTGTGGGTGGACAGAGGGGGACCTGGATCCTGGCACCGACTAGCATGAAAAAGGGCTCGCACTTCCCGGGGTCCATCCACACCCACAGCATCCTCCCATGCCTCCCAGGAGGGGCCGAGAGCCAGGCAAGTGACCGCGACTCCGCTTGTCAATCATGCTCTTCTCTAGCTAGCCCAGATGGCAAGTGCTCAAAATTGTTCCTTTCTCAGAAAAACCCACCAGAGCCATAATAAATAACAGAACGTGAAAAAGGCCAGTCTGGGTCAGGGGACCTGCGGGCCTGCACAAACAATGCCCCGTGGCATCCGTGGAATCGGGAGGCCTTCGCCCGGCAGGCCCACAGGGCAGTGCCAAGGCGGCCGGCACCGCCCAGCCAGGCTGGCAGCAATTCAGTCCTGGGCTCTGGATAGAAATGTAGGCTCATGTTGCCAGGCTGCCTGCAGGCTGGGCCCCTGGACAATCAGTTAGAACAAAAGTTAACAGATGGACCTGGCAGAGCCGAGTCCTTGCACAATCTCAGCAGCAGTGAGCAAGGCTCCCTCCCAGGGCCCCGCCCACGGGCAGGCAGGTGCCACCCTGCAGAATAGACCACACTGAGGGTGCAACTCCAGAGGACTGAGGCCCCCCGGGCACCCTGGGCCCCTGAGGCTGGAAGGAGGGGCTGCTGTCCCAGGACCAGCTGCCCAGGAGGCCACAGCAGAGACTCCAAGCCAGCCATGCAGGCACAAGAGCAGAACAGTCCCCTTGACACTCAGATTAGGAATTGCCCAGGGGTCACGGCAGTGGGTTGGTAGGATGGAGGAGCCAAGGGCCTTCATCGGTGTCTTTCAAGTCAGTTCCACAGAAAGCAAACAAGACCCTGGGAACCCGTGGAGCCTCCATGGGTACCCTGCCTTGGCCCTGGGCAGACTCAGCAAGCTGGCAACATACACCAACACCCGGGGTGTGTCTGGAGAAGTGCAGAGCCCACGCCTGCTCCCCACACAACAGGATGCGGCCTCCCAGGGAGGTGGCCTGAGCCAGAGCACGAGACCACGGCCTCTCCAGCTCTGACATCTCAACAACAGCCTTGAAACTGACCACAATCAGCTCGCCAGCCACAAGAAGTTTAAACAATAGTCGACCTAGTCAGATCCACAGATGCATTTTAAAAATGGAAACTCTTTGCTCATTCCATGGGTGGCTGTAGGACTGGACGTGGCCCACCCAAGACTGAAACCCTCAAAAACAGGGGGTGGGTGGACTCCAGGGGTCTCTCTGGCCTAGAGATAAGGGCTCGGAGTTGTCACCGTGTCTTGAGCCCGCTTTTGTCCTCAGGTATCCCATTGCTGACATGCAGGGTCCTGTGCCCACAGCTCTTGGGGGCTGTGGGGGGGCTGCGAATTCAATCCATGGGCATGGGAGGATTCGAATCCAGCACCTGTCCTCGTACTCTGGCCTGACCATAAGCTTTCCTCAGATGCTCCTGAGCACCTACTGTGTGTCAGGCAAGGCCCTGGGATGTGGACGCTGTGTCCTGACAAAAGGCAAGCACAGAAATAAGCAGTCACATTTGGCGTCCCATGCCCTGTGCCACATGGGCAGTAGAGCACAGACTCCCTGACAAAATAAGCCAGTTCTGCAATGGCCTGGGGACCTGCATTCTAGACAAAAGCCCTGAGAGGGGACAGGTTTGGTGGTCCAGCAAAGGCAAAAAGGCCAGTCTTCTGCGGAAAGGGCCATGCCAGTCCCTTGCAGATGCTTCCTTCAGTGCAGCGTTATCCAGAGCCCAGCCTCACCCTGTCTGGCCTGGCCGCGTCCCTGGGCATTGCTGACCTGAGGTGCTCATGCCCCTTGAGTAGGACAGCAAGGCCCTGTGAGCACTCCCTCCCCATCCCGTGGGAAGCTGTGGCTATTGCAGAACGGGCCTCACCCTGGCCTCCCTGCCTTCCTACTCTGCCCAGGCCCCTGGGAGGAGGGCTGGCAGGCTGCCCATCTCACCTGACTCCCACAAGGACAGCCTTGTATGAGGCCGTGGGTCCCTCGGCCTGCTTGCCCTTCAATATAGCAGTGCCTTGGCACAGTGTCACGGTCTCCCCCAGCCCCACACTGTGAGGGGGAGGGGCCACCAAGGACAGGAAGGCACCTGTGCCAGGCGATGGGCCCGGCTCCCTGGCCTTCACTGTCTGCATGCCCAGCCTGTCCTCAGGGTGGCTGTGGCTGGAAAAGTGGCCCCAGAGGAAGCCACGTGCCAGGAAGGGGCAGTACCCAGACACATTCCAGACACGCTCCTGGCTGCTCACGCACCCTCTGCGTCCAGAGAAAGGGCTCCTGGGATCTGGAGGGCAGAGGGTCCAGCAGAGAGGGATTCCCGGGACCCCTTTCCGCATGCAGCCTCCGGAGCAGCCTGGCCTGCAGGAAGAGGCCAGGGCTCCATCCAGCAGGAGCTCGGGGAACGTGGGTGCCGAGGACCAGGGAGGGCAAGGACGGTCCTGAAGGAGCTCTTGGCTCCAGCTGGGAGTCTGGGACTGGGAGTTGGAAGCTGGCGATGACCAGGGCAGCGATTAACTCCAGTAGGAAGCCAGAGCTAGACCAGGGGACACGCCACCATCTGCAGAGCCGGGCCAGGTGGCTGGTGTGCAGTGCTGAGGACTTGGGGGTGGGGGGGTCAGTGGGGCAGGAGGTTGGTGATGCCCCAGAGCCTGGGGAAAGAACCGGGGCTCCCAGGGGGCATCTGGGCTGAGACCCAAACCCAGGAGGCCACACACAAGTGGGTCTTAATCCCCCAGGGCCAGGTGAGGTCACCAGCTTTCAGTCAGAGGGTGACTTTAGAGGGGTGTGTGGACAGGACAGATCCAGGCTGGGTCGGTCCCGGAAGCCTGCTGTGTACACGGGGCCTTTGGGTCAGAGAAAATGAGGGCAGAGAACCAAGCCCTGGGCGTGAAGTCCACGCATGGGGTAATTAGCTGCTTGGTAGTGTGAAGAGGGTGGGCTCCAAGAGGGTTCGGGGATGTGGACAGAGACACCAGGTAGCTCTCCTGTGTCAGCACCCCTCAGACCCCCGCAGGGCCTGGACAGGCCAAGCACGGTGACTGGCTTTTATCCTAGCGGGGGCGGGGGGGCGGGGTCAACGACATCTTGGGCTGGACGCCAGTTTTCTGGTGGCCTGAGGGTTAGAATCCAGCTCTGTGCCTGCAGTCCAAGATCAAGCCCTGTCCCTTCGATGCCCACAGCCCGCCTCCCTGGCCTCTGTCCTCTCCGTCGTGCTGAGCTTGCTCCTGCTGAGGACTTGCGCCCTTCCCTGGCCCGTGGCAGGGGGGCGTCTTCTGCTCACTAGATGTCACCCTCACCCACAGCCACTGCCCGTCACACCTCCACTCCTCTCTGCATTTCCCGGGGGCGCCTGTCGTGGCTCGGGCTGGGCTGCCTGGTCCTAGTGTGTGTTCACTTGCTCCCACTGGGCAGAGGCCAGGCTCCCTGGACAACACCACCCCTTTCCCAGGATCAGCTGAGTGGCATCCAGGGACCACCAGTCCTTGATGAACAAGTGAGCAGGTGGACGGTCAGCTCAGGCCTCCTGACAGACATCCAGGGTGGAACTGGCTAGGAAGTGGACTCCGGGGAGAGCTCGCCAATCTCATTTCACTTGACGCTCAGTATCTGCTTTAAGATTCAGAGTTTCCAAGAAATTACACAATTGGTGCGTCCATAGTTCATCTGGTCTCTCTTCCTCCCCCAGAGGAAGCATCAGTGTGTCCAAAAATAGAGAAAACCACGAGCCATGCAAAATAAGTAAACAGAGAGCGAGGGAAAGTAGACGCCGAGGCAAGAGGATGACCAGGAGCAGCCTGCTGTCCTCCTCGGTGTCAGCTACTTCGTCACTGTCCAGAAGCAGAGTCCTTGCTGGTCAGTACTTGCAGCTCTGCAGACTTCTGTGTGTCAGACGGGGCCAGCCTGGGGATGTGGCTTCCCCGTTGACATGAATGAATGCAGGTTCCCTCCCGGCCATGGGGGAGGCCCCCGGGCAGGACGGAGGAAGACCAGAGCAGTATGTCCCTCCACCTGCAACCCAGCAGGGTTCCTCCCAGGCACCACACATGTGGTTATCAGGGGACAGCCAACTTCTGCGGCAGCAACAGAGGTTCTGTGGGTTCCCATCAGCGCTGGCTTGGTGAAGTCGACCCCTGGAAGGAGGCTTCCGGAACGACTGGAGGAAGGCCACCAGGAGTCATCTGGCTGCTGCCCCAGCCCTTGCTAATCAACCTTGGAAGAGAACAGTGGCGATTCTCACCCCCAGCCCTGGTGGGAAGCATCACGTGGCTCTTGTGAGGTCAAGGACTAGAGAGGCCATGGATGGCTACGGGCCTCCGTGGAGACCTAAGGCCTGGCCTGGGCTCAACAGCCAATGGCAGGGCCAGGGCCATGAGCACCGACCACAGCCCTCTGGGGTTTCATCCCTCTGCCAGCCCTGACCAGGTGATCTTGCCGGAGGGCCCACTGCCCTGCCAGGAGGAGGAGTGGGCAGGAGCCAGGACACTGGGCATCGGGGAGACACTGTTCTCAGGTCTAGAATAGTTCTAGTTCCTCGGGGCCAACCAGCCCCTTGTTCCTGCAAGAGGGACTTCCTACCCATTGTTGAGACAGCACACTAAAGGGCAGGGCCACCATCCTTAGCCCACCAGTCACAGGTGCCTGGGGACGCACCTGACTCCTGGCTGGCTGGTCCCTTCTTCTCTCCTTCCCTGCCATCCGTCTCGCCTTTCTCCTCCTCTTTCTCTTGATTCCTCTCTTCTCCCTCCCTCAGCTTCTCCCTCTCCCTCTCTCCCTCTCTCTCCCTCTTTCTCTTCCTCCTTCCCTCCATCTCCCTCTCCCTCTCTCTCTCTCCCTCTCCCCCCCTCCCCTCCTTCTCCCTCTCCCTCTCTCTCTCTCTCTCTTCCTCTCCCCCCCTCTGATCTTGCTATAAATACTGCTCAGCAACTTGCTCACTTAATAACATACCGTGCCAACAGTGGATACAAACCAAGTTTCCCCTTTCAGTGGTGCCCTACTGGGCCACGGTATGGACATGCCGCACTCCACACAAGCATGGCAGTTGGGTGGACGCTTGGTGGAACTGAGGTCCCATCCCCACCCCACACGACAACACTGGGACCCTGCCCTGCGTTTCTGGCATGGTGCACCCCAGGCAGGGTGGCAGGGTGGACATCTCTACACTGTCACTGGGTCTGTGCTGCAGGTGGATCTTCCCCAAAGCCGAAGCCGTCAAGTCCGTGCCAGGCACGGGTCAGAGCACCCTCTCGGGCCTCCCAGGGTGGACACCCCGTTGTGCACCACTGGATGTGGCTTCCAGGCAGCTCAAGAGAAGGCAGAGCAGGGTGGAGCAAAAACGGGGGACCTGCAGGGAGGAGGGGCCCTGCAGCCCGTGATGCCCCCCTCATGCCGCCCCCCCCACCCCCTCCCACCCAGCCTCACCTTCTGCAGAAGCTCGATCTCCTGCTGCTTAGCGTTGAGGACAGCCAGGGCTTGCTCATGCTCCAACTCCAGCTGCTGCCGCCGTTCAGCAGCCTCACGCATGTGCTGTGGGGACAGGAGGCCCCTGAGCGCCGGCACAGCCCACCACGCTCCACCAGCCATGCTGCCTCTCCCGCCACCCCCAAGAGCAGCGCTGGTCCCTCACCCCCTCTCCACGGTCGGTGTCCCCATAGGAGGCAGAGCGGATGGGGAACTCTGGCCCAGCGAGGCCCCACTCCCTGCCTCTGTGTTCAGTGCTGGGAGCATCGGAGCAGAGCTGCAGGGCCTCTGCGGTCCTCGGACATGAGGGTGCCTGCTCCTCTCCCCTGGTGGACATTCTGCAAGGCCACCCCTTCTCCTCCAGGTTGGGGCTCCCACTTCAGCTGGAAGACCTCACAGTTACCACAGGGGCAGGTGCTGCAACTGCCCTGTTCCACAGAGGGGACAGGCAGAGAAGCCCTGCAGTCATACCACCACTACGTGGACGTCCACCCCAGGTCCACACCCCCCACGTGGCCTCCTGCTCCAGTCTCTGGCCCCAGCTGTGGCTCCCGTGGACCAGAGGTCACAGTCCCCAGGAAGGGTCCTAAGGGAGTGACAGGCCAGGTTTCTTGAGCTGAGTGAAGGGGTGTGTTCCTGGGGCTTGTCCTGGCCTCAGGACATCCTCCCGTCTTTGCTCAAAAGGCAGAGTCCAAGCCCAAGAGCCCAGGTCCAGCGCTCACCTGTTAGCTCTGAGCACAGGCTGCTCCTGCCTGTGCCCCGTGGCTGGTCACCACCAGGCCCCGCAGCAGAACAGGGAGGGCATCAGAGCCGCTGAGGCCCGAGCAGCACACTCAGTGACCATGACCAGCCCTGGCCACATGAGCACATGCTGAGGAATGACCTCACGTGCGGGGGCACATGGCAGACCAAGGGACTCTCACAGGAAGCACTGGCCATGTGGTCCAAAGGGAGGAGACCAGAAGGGGCCCATGTCAAATTTAATTCCGTTTTCTTTTATATATATATATATATATATATATATATATATATATATATAAATAAATGACTTTGTTGTCAATATTTTGAGATTTGGATCTTTAAGGTGAAAGTTCAAATTCCCTAAAAAGTGAGGAGATTCAGGTTGGGGATGTGGCTCGGTGGCACGAGCCTGGCATGCCTGTCTCCTGACCCACACCTGCCCTCCCTCGGGCCCCTGACATCTGAGGGTCCTAGGCAGCCACCAGCAACACAGGGAGGGCCCAGCACAAGGGGCCTGGGACACAGCCTGCCTTCCTTGTTCTCCTGGGCTGGCTGGCTATCCCTTCTGTTTATTTATTATTTTGTGATCTTATTTGTTTTTAGCCTCATTATCTTCACTTAGTTTGGGACTCTTGGAGGCTGGTAGCCTTCACCACTCATAGGGAAGAAGGCTCCCCTCAGTGAGAAGCAGGGAACAGCTTCCTGAGGCTGTAGACACTCCCAGGAGCAGGCAGAGGCGGCCCTGCTGAGAGGGGAGGGAGGGGCGGAGAAGGGCAGAGAGGCCTCAGTGCTCCTCCTGACATCCCCCACCAGCCAGAAGCCCCTCTGCCTGCGAGCATCTGGAGAGGGCCTTCTTGCCCCAGGACGGGAGAGGCATTTTGCAGAGAGCCGCAGTGGGCAAGTTATTTGCTGGCATTCGAGAGTGAAGTCACCTTGGGCGTGGTGTTGGGGGCGACCTCTGCACCCCTCTTCCATCTCCAAAGCTGCTTGGTGAACTCCAGGGCTGTAATTACCCACAGACGAGTTGTAGTTGCTCTGTTGCCATGGAAACCCTCACAGGAACCCAGGATGCTCGGGAGATAGAGGTCCCCCAGACAAGGGCACCCATAAGACACAGGTGTACGTCAGGTACCAGAACCCCAACACGCTGGACTGCAAGGGGCCATCCCCTTGGTCTATGAGCAGGAGACACCCAGAGGGCACACAGAGCCTCCCTGTGCATCCGGGAGCTGCTCCAGGACCCAAGGACACAAATTCATCAGGCGCTTGGGTCCTTGCACAGGGTTTGCACACGGCTGGGCACAACCTCCCATGCGCTCTGTCGTCGCTGATCCACTACAGGACGCACGCGGTCAGCCTGGGTAAACGGTGGCTGTTCTGTGTCGTCGGGGAACATGATGGGACAGGTCCCTGCATGCTGATGGCAGGAGCAAAGCTGTTGTCTGTGGCCTGCTGAATCTCAGGTGGGAAACCCCTGACAAAGGGCCGCCCACCCTGTTCTGAGCCTGGCACGAGTCTGTTTCCAGGGCGGGAGGGCTTGTGTCTGCTGTGACCCTCCTGTGACAAGGCCCTGACACACTGCCTTCTGGTCACCAGTGTGGGCTTAGCAATTCCTAATGACCTCGCTTCCCCTCTGCTCTGGTGGTCAGGATGCTCTGAACTCCTGGGCAGATTTGAGAGTTCTCCCACGCTGGCCAGGACAAGAGAGTACATGGCTGCGTCAGTACAACATGGAGATGGACAAGGACGGCAGCCCTGGATCATGAGGTGCCTTCTGTGTGCCAGGCTCTCTGCGGGTCCACAGGCTCTCCTGCTCTGTGCCGAGAGCCAGGTGCTGCAGTCGCCGTTTCACAACAGACACCAAGCACCTTGCCCGAGTCACACGGCTGGGACACGGCAGGGCTACGTGGCCACACTCCCAGGACAGCTGTCTGACAAATCCTTCTAGCTAGTCTCTGCACTTCTGCTGGGCCTGACCATGGCCTAGGGGTCTTCATCTAGCACTGGGAAGGTGGTTACCTGAGAGAGGAGACACATTTCCTCTCAAGGCCTCATCAGAAACAAACTCATGGTCACCCAGCATAAGCCACAGAGGCTCAGGGGCAAGGCAGGCCTAATGCTGCAATGGTGAAGGGGAGATGGCAGCTCCAGGCCAAGGGAGGGAGATTGCTCACCTTCTGGGGCTGCGAGGTAATGAGGCACAGAGGTGTGAGAGCCCAGACCCCTCGCCTCAAGGTCCCAGTCCAGCCCGGCTGAGCCTCCAAGCCCGTGCCCCTCAGTGAAGCCTGTCTGCTTGCCTCGCAGGTAGGCCTCAGGAGGACCAGCCTGTCCCATGGCCCCTCAGACACTCGGGGCTCTCCCAGCCAGGCTCCTGCCTGTCGCGCCACATCACCCAAGCCTCGTCCCTGCCCTGCCCTTCACACCAGCCTCTCCGACCTCCTGGTCACCCTCCTACCTCACCCTGAGGCCCATCAGGGCCTAATCTCCTATGACCTCCAGGCCCTGGACAGCTGCTGCCCTGTGCATCTCTGATGGACGGAGCTTCTTGGGGCACAGACACGCCCTCCCACTTCCCCCACCGCTAACTGGTGCCCTGCCTGGGTGCACAGGAAGCTCGCTTGGCCCAGGGGTGGGCATGGCTCTCTCTCTCTCAGAGGAGGGCTGAGGATTACTCGTGCCGTCTCAACAGGGCCCCGTCCTTCCCTCAGCTCTGAGGACAGGGGCTGGCAGCCGACCTTGGTGCCATCCCCTCACTCAGCCTCTGAGTCCTCAGGGCCCTCTATCTGGCCTGCACCCATCCCGGTGCTGACTGCCTCTGCCAGGTCCACTGCACCCAGTCAGCCCTCCCTGGCCGCACCTACACCAGGAGCACCCTCCTGCCGCCAGCCCTGCCTGCTCCACAGTGGCCAAAGGTGGCCCCACACAGAGCCACCTCCATGCCTCTCGAGGGTGCCAGGGCTGTCTGTTGACATGGAATAGCTCCAGACTTCCCCAGGGCCACGGCGCCTCTGTGGCCAGCCCCAGTGTCAGCCTGCCCGACACTGAGGCCAGCCTCTGCCTGGGGCACACACCACTCCCACTGCCTGTCCCCGAATGTCCACAGGGCGGACGGCTTTGCACATTTGTTCATTTATTCAGAGTCCTCCTCCCCCAATCCCTGAGGCCACAGACTTGAACATCCAGCTCATGATGAGACAGAGTAAACGATAGTCGGACATGGCTCTCACACAGCCGCCTGCTCTGTGCCCTCGAAGCTGTACTGCAGCCTGCTGTGACCCGCAGCATGCTGTGACCTGTGACCTGCTGTGACTTGTGACCTGCTGTGACTTGTGACCTGCTGTGACCCACAGTCTGCTGTGACCCACAGGCTGCTGACCTGTGACCTACTGTGACCCACAGCCTGCTGTGACCCATGACCTGTTGTGACCCACAGCCTGTTGTGATGCACAACCTGTTGTGACCCAAAATTGATAGTGACTGGCAGTCTGCTATGACCCGTGACCTGCTGTGACCCACAACCTGCTATGACCCAAGACCAGCACTGACTGGCAGCCTGCTGTGACCTGTGACCTGCTGTATCCCACAACCAGCTCTGACTGGCAGCCTGCTGTGACCCATGCTGGTGAATGTCACCCATGTCCCCCATCTGGGTCAGACTGAAGAGGCCCTGCTTCCGTGTGCACACAGGAGCTGAACACCAGCTCTATGGAAGTCCCTGGGGAGGGAGACCCACATGGGGCTGCAGGGAGCTGGACTTGGTGTGAAAGGCAGGAAAAGACCAGGCCCATGCTTTACCAAACCCAAAGGCAAACCCAGGCAGTAGGCGCACACCAACTCTCCTGGTGGGCCACGCTGGCTGAGGATGGTGCTCAACAAATTTCCCGGGGGAGGTCAGGCACCAAGATGGGTCAGGAGGGAGTGGACAGGTAGCAGACAGGAGGAGAGAGATGGGCTGGAAGGCTGAAACCGTGAAGCTGGGAAAGAGGACTCACAGGCCAGCTATGAACCAGCCTCCCCATAATGGGACCCCAAACACAAAGCAGGCTAACATGTCACCCTGGCACCAGAACAGACTCAACCACGGGTGGGCGCTGATCTCCTAAATGCATCACCTGCGCCTGTTGGTCTGTAGAGGCCTGGCCTGCAGGTCAGTGTTTCCCAGGTGCTGGTCAGGGCTTCCTGCTCCCACCAACCCTCACGTCTCTTCCTTTCCTTTCCCCTGTCCCAAGCACACAGCCTTGGGGGGAAGGGAGTAGGCAGGGTACAGAAACAAAGGCCTCCAGGCTCTGTCTGCAGCCTGCACCCAGGAGTCTGAGAAGACCAAGGAGCTCCTGCAGAAAGCCAGGCTGCGGCTCCCCTTGGGGTCTGCAGGGGGTGGCAGAGGGACTGGACACTCAGGGGTCCTGGAGGGGCCTTGCTTTCTACACAGGCAGGTGAGCCCCTGGGGACACACACTGGCGGGGGGCGGGGGCCGCAGAAGAGGGATGATTAGGCCATTTCGGGTTGTCTGTTCTGCAGCGCAGTCTTGTGGCCCGAGGGCTCGTCTCTGACCAGCAGGAGACCCAGGAGAGCAGTGTGACACCAGATGGGTGGAGGGGTGGCCTTGTTGTGTTCAGGTCTGTGGTCAACAGGTTTACACAACTTGACAGCTCTACATGTTCCATAGGAAGTTGTCAGAAATGTAACAATGGGAAGAAGTAAAACCACTGAAATCCCAACTGCTGACAACTCAAGAGCAGAAACTGACAACCCAGGAAAACACGGCCTGAGGAGGGCCTTGTTGGTGAGACCCACAACGTAGCTGCAGGCTGTGTCTGGCGGCCGAGAGGTGCCTGGGGCTGGCCAGGATGCAGGGTGCTCTCCATTCCATCCTCGGCCCACACGGTCGGAACAAAGTGAAGGGGATCCAGGGATACCCTGCACTGCCAGCTCATCTTCCCCTCACGGTCACCATGGAGACCCTCTATGGACAGATGGGTGGAGGGGTGGCATTGCTCTGTTCAGGTCTGTGGTCAACTGCGGCAGGCCACCTCCACCCCTGTCTTGCTGTGCTGCTTCCTCTGCAATCTGCATTCCTCCCCAGGGCCCACAGATGCCTGGACTGGCCCTTCACAACCTGGTCCCCATACCAACTCTGCATCACCTCTCTTGTCTCCACCCTGGGGCTTTCCTTCTCTGAGGGGACCTCTCAGTTCCTTCCTGCCCAGCAGGCATCCCTGACCATGTGGTGGCAGCAGCCAGGAGTCCCTCCAAGAAGACCCCTCCCCATATTTTGCAGGGAGTCGTCCCAGCCCTTGGCCCCAGGGTTTGCGTGTGACACCCGTGAATACACGTCAAAGTCAGCGGACCACATAAAGGGGCATCCCCTCCTGTGGTTGGTGGGCTGGCAGAGTGCCAGCTGGGAGATGCTGGACACCCTCTGACACACATGGTGAGCACCTGTCCGAGAACTGAACCAACTGCACAAGCACAAGACGAGGAGATACTATTGGGGGTGACATCACCCAAGCACCTTGATTCAGGCCAGTGGCCCTTGGTGGTGGTCATCTGAGATGCCCACCTGCAGCTGGCACACAGCCTTCCTGTTGCTGTAGAACAACAGCAGACATGCTTTCCCAGAGTGCCTGCCCTAGGCCTGCCCAGCCAGGCTCAGCACCTCGTGCAGCTCCAAGCGTTTGAGGTTTGCCACGTTCCAGAGGTTTGCCACGTTCCAGAAGCACCCCGGAGCTGCCACGTCCCCACCTCCATGACAACTCAGGCAGGAGAAGGGGAAATAGGCCCACAGAGCTAGAGTGCATGCAGTCAGCGGTCAGCAGGATCTGAACCTGGAGAGTCTGCCCCCTCCCCACTCTCTGCTGTTCCAGACACCTCTGTGGTCCCAGTGAGGGATGTTCTGCAGGTCAGTGCCTTTGCAAACCTTCTTGTGGTGTCCGGAAGTTACTCCCTGCCTGGCCCTGGGGCTCTCAGGCCTCAGGACCACCTCTGCCCCAGGGGAGGCTCCTGCCTCTGGCCAGTGCAAGGAGCCATCTGCATCTCTCATAGGGACACTTCACAACCCTCCTTGCCTTCTACCAGTGGTCTTGATGCTGGCCATCCCCGGAGCACTGGGTCTGGGTCCTCAGAGGGAGGCTGGAGTCCCACCAAATGTGTCATCTCTGGCTTCCACTTCCCAACGGGACACCTACTGAGGAGGGCACGCGTCTACCATACAAAACAGACTCCTCTCCTGCAGAAGAGGCCTCCCAAACCCATGCCTGTGGAGGCTTCATCGTCCAGCAGTGACATCTACATCCAGACATCAACAGTAACACCAGCTCTTAAGCAGCCTGTCAGTGTCGAGAGGCTGCTTCCCCAGGATGGCTGGGCTGGGACATGGAACGCAAGAGCAGTGAGCCACCCGCCTCATGAGATCAAAGGCAGGTTGTGCTCTGCTGCGGGCCTGCCTGAGCAGAGACAGGAAGGAGAGCCAGACCCCGAGCAGGGCTTAGTAGCGATGCCGTCACTGTCACTGGTGGGATCCACTGGGCTTGGGATAATGACTGAGCTTTCTCTGACTGGGTTTCCTCTCCCTAGCACGATGAGATCACACCCAGCTGAATCTGCGTCTTTAGATCCAAGGGACAGCAGCGGCAGGTGACTCCCTGCCCACCTGTGCATCGGGCCCTCTCCGTGGGAAAGCGAGGGCCAGTTCTGGAAGCCAGGCTACATTTCAGCCTAAGCATCTCTGTTTCCCACACTGGAGACAATGGGGTAGTCAGGAGACTCTGAGGAAGCCTCCGCGCTTTCCTGATCCCTGGCCTCCCTGACCACCTGGACCTCCAACCCTCAGGCCTATCCCTGAGTCCTGACAACCCAGGGTGACCTGGGGCCTGCAGGGTTGGGGAGATGGATTCCCTAATGCCCCAGTGGCTTCCAACCATCAGCCAGGGACTCAGGCCAGAAAGTGGAGGGGACAGGCCAGCCTGGTCTGCATCCAAAGCCACGTGCAATGTCGCCAGCTATGTGTTCTGGGCAGCCACATGCCTTTGTGAGCATCAGTTTCCTCATCTACTGTATGGCTGGAAAGAGCAGCACCTTGCTTTCCAAGATGGGCGCCAGGAGCAGAAGACACACTGGGCCAAGTGGTGGGCCGAGTGGCCTAACGGCGATGCCGAGCTCTGGCTGGGGCGCGACTGCTGTTTGCCTCACACCCGTTCCCTTCCGCTGTCACTGCCCTACACCCCCTTACCACATTCTTATTTCTTTCATTCTTAACTTTCTTGAGTATTCTGCTTTCACACACCCACGGGACCACGGGACTTTCTCTCTCCTGAGGTACAGGAGAGAGAAAGTCCAGAAGATAGACCCTGTCTGCTTCCCGGGGCCCCATCAGGACCAGGGCTCACCACTGGCCTGCTTCTGCTTCCCAGGGCCCTGTCAGGACCAGGGCTCACCATCGGCCTAGTCCTGCTTCCTGGGGTCCCACCAGGACCAGGGCCCACCATGAGTCTAGTCCTGGTTCCCAGGGCCCATCAGGACCAGGGCCCACCACTGGCCTAGTCCTGCTTCCTGGGGCCCACCAGGACCAGGGCCCACCATGAGTCTAGTCCTGCTCCCCAGGGCCCTATCAGGACCAGGGCCCACCATCGGCCTAGACCTGTTTCCCCAGGGTCCAGTCAGGATCAGGGCTCACCACTGGCCTAGTCCTGCTCCCCAGGCCCCATCAGGACCAGGGCTCACCATTGGCCTAGTCCTGTTTCCTGGGGCTCAGTCAGGACCAGGGTTCACCAAAAGCCTAGTCCTGCTTCCCCAGGGTCCAGTCAGGACCAGGGTTCACCAAAAGCCTAGTCCTGTTTCCCCAGGGTCCCCATCAGGATCAGGGCTCACCATCGGCCTAGTCCTGTTTCCTGGGGCTCAGTCAGGATCAGGGCTCACCATCGGCCTAGTCCTGTGCTGAGAGCCACAGCCAAGTCGGAATGACGCATGGCATTTGTGCCAGAAGGGAGTGGTTGAGAGAGGACACCAGCGAGCCATTGAGATGATGATGGTTATGTTAAGCTGTGTCCGCCTCTACTGCTGGCCTGCTACTTTGGAGTTCTCGCAGGGATTCCTGGAGAGTTCCCATTGGTTGGGGAAGTGCCGGAGGAGGGATTTTCCGGTGTGTGGTGTTCCTGGAAGGGCCACGTGGGTGGGGTTCGCAGAAAGCGCGCGTGCAGTGCCGGTGAGAGTTGAAATACAGTAGTTGCTGTTTGAACCTACAAGGCTTTGTGGCGGCTCAGTTATTTGTGCCCAGCCAGACTGCGGCAGTCCTGCTCCCGGGGGCCCCATCAGAACCAGGGCTCACCACCAGCCTAGTCCTGCTTCCCGAGGCCCCGTCAGGACTAGGGCCCACAACACAGCTGCCCGCTGTGTCAGGTCCCGGGTGCTGGCTTACTCAGGACACACATCTGTGCTGGCACCCAGCACGTGGCCACCCTGAGCAGGGTGCGTTTCTGGGCCCAGGCCATGCCTGCCAGGAACTGGTGCTCCTCTTCAACCACAGGCAGAGGCCTCTTAGGAGGGTGCAGACCCCAAGGTCCAGTGTGGCCACGTCTCTGCAGCGTGCCAGCCCTCTGTGCTCCTTGGCTGTGCGCCTGGCCTCCTGCTGAGGGCGTCTTCTCTTCTGTCCCTGGGTGACCCCTGCTCCAGGATGACCTTACCTTAGCCAGTCACAGCTGCAAAGGCCTCATCTCCCCATAAAGCCACATTCACCATCCTTGGGTCAGGACCTCACAGGCCACCCTGAGCCCTAGCAGGAGGGACGCCCTTTTCATTCCAGACCCATCCCTTCCTTTAGGCCCTCCATCACTGAAGATGCCACCAGGTGTCCCTTGCCTGGAGTTTTGTCCCTACTGTCCCCTTCTCCTCCATAGCCTTGCCTGGAAAGCTTGCTGGCCCAGGCCCTGGTCACCAGGCATGTCTCTTGGTGAATCACCACCTCCCCACCAGGTGGATAGAGTCTCTCATGCCCCTTCCCATCCCCCTGCCTCTTCACCCATCCTTGGCCATCTCAGAAGTCCACATTTACTTACTGGACCAGCAGTTTTTCCTGTGCCCAGTGCCCAGTGTCCAGTGTCCCTACTTCCCAAGAGCAGAGACCAGTTTAGGTGAGCTTCACTGCACTCCAGGCCTCTGGGACAGCAGGGCTCTGTACCCAGGGCTGACCCACTGGAGGAGGGACGTCCCAGCCCTTAACATGTCCCGTGGGTCTGTGATGAGCAATCCAAACACCTCCCTAACATCTCCACTTCCCTTCATTCCTGCTCCCCGTCTGAGGCTATTGGGCCACTGTCCCTTACTTAGTTATGAAAAGCTTCCTGATGGGCCTTCCTACCCTGCTCTGACTGGCTCCAATCTCTTCTCTGTGTGACAGTCTTTGCAAACACAAATCCAGTCATTTTCTACCCAGCTCAATATCCTTGCATGGCTGCCCACTGCTCCACAGAGAAGACCACATTCTACAAGGATCTGCTGGCCAGGGGCTGTTGGCACACTGAGGTCTCCTCCCACTCTCCTCCGACTCAGTCTCTTCTACCTGTCACACCAGTCTTCCCTCTCTCCTGTACTCTGTGATCCCATATACCCAGGACCTTTGCACGCCCCATTCCCTCTGTGTAGAATGCTTGTCTCCTTCCTCTCCTGAACAACCCTCACATATTCTCACAAGCTCTAGGGAGGCTGAATCACTGCCTGGGTTTCCCTGAGGGTGGTCTGGACTCAGCATTGAGCACTTCCCGCATGGGCAGTATTAAAGATGAAGAGACGACGGTTATGATTCCGGGACTATGCTCACTGCCCTTGCTGCCCCACCCCCCTACTGTGGGGTCTTACCTGGCCTGGGCTGCTGCCTCTCTGTTCTGATTTGCATTTCCTGACAGCTACCCAGGCCAGACCCCTCTTGTGCTTCTCAGCTCTAACTGCTGAGGGACTGGCCGGGGAGCCAGGCTGCCCACCCCCCACCCCAAGGGCCCATCTGGGAGGCCAGGCCGTTCCCAGAATAGCAGCAGCTGTCGGTGCCTCTGCACAAAGATGCAGGCGATAGTGGAGCGGTGCGGTTCCAGCAGCCAATTTCCTGCCCTGGCTGGTGTCTGAGTCTCCTGTGCTATCGGGCATCTGATCTGCTCAGCACAGGCTTGCTGGAGAGCCAGCCTTGGGGTCGCTCGTGGCTGAGCCTGCTGCAGAGTTGTTTAGAGTCTGAAGATTGGGACACAGGAAACGAGCTACCAAACAGATAAACCTGGAAAGTTCGGCGGGCAGCGTGGATGTCCGGCAGCGTGAACACCCAGGCTCCAGGATGAGGCTGGTGCACCCATGGAGGGCAGAGGGAGAGGAGCCCAGAGGAGGGCGACCCTCATCTGGAGTCCCTTATGAATCCCAGACAGTCAGCTGTCCTTACACAGAATAAATCCCAGCCACCTGTATAAGATGGCCCTACCTGTTCCTGTAAGAGCGAAAGCCTGTCTGTCTGTTTTCCTTTGAATCGCGATAGACACTCGCTGAGTTGAACCACCGATCTGTCCTTTCACACGGGGCCACAGCTAGACGCGCTGTGTGCCGTGGCGCTCGCTAGGACTCACAGGGGCCTCGCGGAGCCGCTCTCACGCCTGGCCCTGTGCTGCAGTGTGCAGAGGACAGGGTGGCCCTCCTGGAGTCACGGTTGAGTTTTAAATAAAGCCAGTCTGTCTCAGTCTCCCTGGAGACACCAACTCCCAAAGCAGCCTGAGGATCCCCAGGGTGTGGGTGGCAGGGGATGGTGCCAGCCTGGGCTCTGGGGAGGGGAGTGCGGCTGGGGAGCTGGGGAGGGGCCGCTCCCCTCTGCCCGTTCCCCTGAAGTGCAGCCCTCTCTGTGCGTTCTGAAGGGGGTGCACTGAACGAGGGGATGAACATGTGTGAAAATAACTGTTTTCATGCAAACGCCGCAGTCGGGGGCGTCTGAAAAGGGGGGGACGTATGGATATCGGCATCTGCAGTGGTCAGGGGCTGGGCCCAGAGGCAAGACCGTCTCAGGACAGCCTCCTACCCAGGACAGTGACACCCCAAGGGCCAGAGTCCTCTGCTGAGAAACCTCCTGGCTGAGGAGGCCGCCGGGGATGGGGCTCCGTAGTCCAGGCATTGGAGCTGCTGCCCGGGAGCCAGCACCGGGGCCGTGAAGGGCCCGTCCTATCCCACTGAGCCCCAGTCGGGTCCTGCCCTGGCTACAGGTGCCCGCAGGGCCTCCTGGAGGGCAGCCAGGCACACAGTTGCTTCCCTCATCCAGGAGCCCAGGAGGGTCAGAAGCAGGGAGTGGGACACGATGTCTACCTGGCCTTCACACCGCAGGACTGAGACCCCAGCCCATCCTGCAGGCCAGTGTCCATGGCCGTCAGAGGGAAGCAGCGGGACATCTAGCCCCTGCTTCTTGCAGCTGGCCAGACTGTGGGCTTACCCTGCTGACCCCCTAGGTCTGCAGCAAAGGACACCAGCCAGGGGACCCAGGACAACAGAAATTCCCCCCACAGCTCTGAAGGCTGGAGCCCCAGGTCGATGTGTGGGCAGCTGGCTCCTCCTGAGGATATGGGGAGGATCCTCCTGCCTCTCCCAGCTCCCTGGCCTCCTGGCCTGTGGCAGTGCACGACCTCCCCCTCCATCTCTTATCTCACGTAAAGGTGTCGATCCGCACACTAGGGCCTGCTCTAAGGCCTCCTGTCATTTACCCCACAAATGCCCTGGTGTCCAGGTGAAGCAGGCTGTGCCCAAAGTCTCTGAGTGGACATGGATCTGGGGGAGCACTGTTCAACCCGACAGCGTCCAGCAGCTTCTCAACCCCAGTTCTGCTCTTGCTGGGCCCCGTGGCCTCCCTTCAGGTAACGGCCTCTGCCGTGGCCCTGCCTCTGCTGCTGCACCTGATGTCACCCAGCTGGGTGCCTGCCTCCTTGAAGGGTCTCCGAACCGCTGCACCAAGGTGACTGGAGAGTGTATCCTCCTTGCCCTGAAATAAGGACAACTGTCCCTCTGCTCCGTTACACAAGCAGGGCCATCCCGGGTCCCCAGGAGGGCACACTCAGGACGATGGCATGCTCCTGCAGCCACTGTGACTGCCACACCAAGCAGCTCCTTTTCACGGGGGTGTGAGGTGCCAAGGGTCAGAAAGGCCTTGAAAGGCAGCGTGGCGGCAATGCTCCCGTGAAAAACACTTAGGGCTTTTGTGCAGAAAAAAATACTTTCTTCTTTACTTGGGTCCAAGAATCTGGGGAACAAAACTTCCTCGGTTTACTCCATTTAATCAGTTGATCAGACCAACACTGAGGACTGTCCCAGGATAGATCCATGTGGAGCCGGGGGTGGAAAGATCCCTGTCACCCAGTCCAGACATCAGGGACACTCCAGCCACCCTCTGGGGAACTTCAGGCTACTCCCAAGAGAGACCACAGCCAGCCACATAGAGGGACTTCCACAGAAGCACGCGAATCTCAGCTCTGATCAAGTCACAACGCCCACTTGCCTAGACTACTTCAAAAGGGTTTTATGTGGCTGGTCTCAATGGCCACACCTCCTGCTACCCACCTCCAGGTAAGCCTATCCCTTTAAATCAGGCAGGACCCATAGAACATGGCAGAAGTGACCTTGTTGTTACCAGTAAAGCTGTCCCAACCCTGAATGTGAAATGTACCTGGAACCTGATCACTCTTTGTCCCTTGTTTCTCTCCTGCCTGCCACGACACTGACCTGTTACTGACCCTCTGCCTGGACCATGGCATGGACGGAGGCCACTTCCTCAGCACCTGGAAGGCACTGTAGCAGTTGCTCAATAAATCCATGCTTAATGAGTCTCTGTCGTGAGTTCACCTGGCTTTCTCAACAGCACAATCTCGGTGGACTTGAGTCTGCAGGAAGCCAGTGCCCCTCTTAAATCAGCCTGTGCAGACGGCCAGCCTAGGTCTCCATGTGAAGCTCCTCGGGAGTCCCTAGTACAGTGGACACGGCCTCTGAAAAGAACCTGGTGTTGGAGGCTCCTTGATTCCAATGAGCCATCAGAGGCCAGGGGGGAAGCCACGCGCCGTCTCTGGGTGAATTAAATCACCAGGACCGGGACGAGCGGCAGGGCAGCCATGTTTGGAAACAGAGTGGCCAGGGTGGGACTGTGACCACCAGGGTAACTGTCCGCCCAGAAGGGCTCCGAGGACCCATGGGACAGCCCCAGGCTGCACTCACTCCATAGTGACATGGAACGAGCATTCCCCACGCACTGAGCCTCATGTCCCCCTGTCCCCAGTCATGTCTCGGGCTTTGAGCATGGTGTCAGATGTGAGCCCAAGCAGCTGATCCTGGGGACCACCAGTCATCAACGAGAGACGCCGTGGTGGACACTTCAGCCTGTGCCGCCCAGGAGAGCTGGGCCGCCTTCTCCGCCACAGGCAAGGGGCTCCAGCATGGACCCAGAGTGCTTCTGCACCCAGGACCCCATGCTCACACTGCTGTCCCCAACACAAAGCCATGGCTGTCCCCAGTGCTCCCCTGACAGCAAACTACCCCATGCTCACTCGAAACCCACTTCCAGGCCCCACAAAGTCCTGCCTGACCCTTCCCCCTGCCCACCTCCAGCCACCAATCCGTCAACTCCACCTTGAACACAGAGCCCTGCGCACCCCGCCGTGCGAAGCCACCTAGCTCTCATGCCTGGACCTCAGCCCCAGTGGCCTCCACTCCCGCGCCTGGCCTAACTAGAAGCAGGTGAGCCCTTCCCAGCCCAGAGGGGATGTGCCTCACACCCCCTGGGCCTCCAGCATCTGTGGTAGACTGACTACAAGTCGCCCCACCTGTCCCTGCATCCCGTGGTGCCTGGTGACACGCGTCACAGCTCCTGCCTGCCATAGGCAGAGTCCTTTCCCCAAGCCTACAGACTGGGCCAGCAGGATGCAGTGATGTGGCTGGTGCCAGCCCTGAGTTGGTCCCTGCTCCTCTGCTCTTGTTCATGGTCCTGTCACGCCTCAGGCAGTGACCCTACACACCTGCCAGAGGATGGGAAGCAAGGGACGAGGCCAGGTGTCCTGGCCAAAGCCAGTGGAGCTGCCCCAGGCACATTGCGCTGCCTCGATGGCCCAGGGGACTGTCAGCCACATGCACCCATGAAAAGCACCATGCCACCCCTCCCCAGACTTGCGGTCATAACGAGCAGGGACTGTTTTAAGCCACTGGGGCTTGGGACAGTCTAACGCAGCCTGGGTGACAGGTCCCGAGCTCCATGACAGGACAGATGGGCTAACATTCTTGGAATTCTACCTTGAATGCCTCGCCAGGGTCAGCCCCAGGACGGTTTCACCCTTGAGCATCCCAGCCTCCCTCCTGTTGAGGGGCACCCTGTGTCTCCAGCAACCCTGCTGCAGCAGGGACTGTCCAGCACCCCCATGGCCAGGAGGTCACCCCTGGGTGCTGATAAGGCTGCCCCTGGGTGTCCCCTCGGCTCACATGCAGCAGGGAGGCCTCTTTTGAAGGCCCAGTCCCTCCCCATGCCCTCGCCCTATTTCTACTGGGCACTGCCATGGCCTGGTGAGACACCGCATGGGCTTCCTCCCTGTTCCCTGGGAAGGACACTGGGCCTGCACCTAATGACTGTAGCCCTAGTGCATGGTCACTGCCTGTCCTGTCCATGAATGAATGAGCGGCCTTGCGATTCGCACCCGGGGCCCAGGAGCATGTCTGTGAGCTTGTGACATAGACACCTGCTCAGAGGCACCACCACAGCCCCTCCCCTGACAAGGACGCTGGTGACAGTGTCATCCCCAACTAGATGGGGCGGGTGCCACCAGGGTCTCCTGAACCCGGCCCTCAGCCCTCTGTCCACTCACACCTTCTGCTCCTGGTATTTGAAATATTGCCGACCAGGGCCAGCAGGAATGTCCTACCCTGGAGCTCCCACCAGAAGGCTCCTCCTGGACTCTTCCTGGGGGAGGCAGCCAGCCTTATCCAATCTCCCCAGTTTCTCTCCTAATGGCACAAAATGGCCCCAAGAGCCCAGAGTTTTAGCACGGCTTCCCCGGAGAGAAGGATGACAAGTGGCTTCAGCTACTGGGAACGTCCTGAAGCGTCTCTGCATGTCTCCTGGCCCCCTCTCCTGGGAGTTGAGAACGCGCCCCCTGCCGTGGCTCCTTCTCCATCCTGGCTCCCTGGAGACTGGCCAGACAGGGCCCAAGAGCAGCGTGGCCCAGCCTCCAGGAGGGCTGGAGTTCTGCCTCCCCTTCCCCTGGCTGCACCACCTCATTACCCGTGAGGCCCTCGTTCCCCTGACCTCGTCCTGGGGAAGGGGCGGGACAGCCACCCACACCCAGATGTGAATCCACCAATGACCACTCTGAAAAATCACACAACCCAGAGGGACGGGAGGGGGACTTCGTAGGCAGGCGTGGTCACGGCGGGGACTCAGGTCAGCTCCAGCATCATTCTCACTGGCTGTTTGAGAAATCACTTGAGCCCCACCTCAGTCTCGCCTTTTTCATCAGAAGGTCTTGGTTTTAGAGGGAAACAGATCTCCGCTTACAACCAGGGGTGGAGAGGTCTGGGAGCCCACTGTCACTGGGCCTCTGAGCCAGCAGGGCAGCACAGGACTCCACACGGACCAGGCCACAGGCCGGCGGCCAGGTGCGCCTGTCAGTTCAGGTGGGGACCCCGTCCTAGGGCATGCCCCCAGAGGGTCCTCGGGTGGCCCTCAGAGTTCCCGAGGCTCTCAGCAACTTGGGCTAATTGAAACAGGTCGGGGTTCCAACTGCACTCAAGCCTCTGAGAACTCAGAGCCCTGCTGGGGCAGCACAGTGGCCCGTGGTCAGCAGGATTGTCCTCTGACCTGGCTGAGCCGAGGGACAGGATGGCGTCCAGGGTGTTCTAAACCACGTCAGAGGATCCCCATCGGCAGACTTGGGGTCCCCCGATGACAACAGGAACACCAGGAAAGTGAGAACCCCTGTGCTTCTCCATTGCCACCAACAGAGGCCAAGCTCCCACGCTGGGCAGCCACCTGCTGAGGGCGCGTCTGATGCCCGGCTGCAGCAAGTTCCAGTCAAGAGCGCCAGGCTCCCTCTGCCTCTGCCCGCCTCCCCTCAGGGCCCCACAAGAAAGCCTGCCTATCCCACAGGGCCTGGCCAATGCGCAGTGAGCACCTCCCACCAATCAACTGCCACAGCACCACACCACAAAAAAGCACATGCCCTGCTTGGTGTCCCCATGTCCTTTCTGCCTCCTTTGGGAGAGCAGCCATCCTTTGAGAGGGTGCTTTGCCTGTCCTGTGGGAGGCCCGGTCAGGGCAGGCACTCCTCCACCCTCTTGCCCATTCACTGAGGCTATCGAGAGACCTTTAGGCAGTACCCAGGATGCACCTGGCTCAGCCCCAGCTCGGGGACAGAGCAGACAAGAAGCCCCTGCCCCAAGAAGAGGCATGCCCCAGGGCGAGCGTGGAGGAAAGCAGGGCCATCCCCTGTGGTAACAGTAGCAGGGATCCACCTGCAGGTGACACGGGGCAAGGCTGGAGGATGGGGACCGTTGACTGGCCAGACATCGGTGTGTAATCTAAGTCTGCAGGAATCATCAAGGGCAGTGACCTGTGGGGCTGAGTGGGGGAAGGGTCACCCTGGCAGAGGCCAGGGAGGGCAGCTGGGCTGCCTCTGTGAACAGAGAAGGCAGTCCCCACGACAGACCAGGGCAGCTCCCCACGGCTGGCCCTGGGTGGCAGGTGAGAACTCAGGCAAGGGGCGTCTCTCGTCATGGCCACCCGCTACGAGGAGCTCCTGTGGCCTCAGGCCTGGGCATGGAGTTCCTGCAGTGGTTTGGGACAGCGGCTTTCCTCTGCACACCTGGATTCACTTAGGTGCCAGGCAGAGGTGCCCACAGCACCAGGCACACTGCAGACCCTGGGCACTGAGCTTCCAGTGAGCTTCCCTGTCACTGATGTCACTCTCGCAGACCCAGCTTGCTGCTAAAGTCCGAGTTCACCCCCAGGCCTCCTCCCCAGTCTCCCCTAAGGGCAGGTGACACCCTCACGTGGACGCCCATGGACAGGAGGGTCACCATGGACAGGTAAGCTTGCAGAGCAGGCTGGACAGAGCCTGGTGGGAGCCTGGCCGGCAGCTGTGCAAGGTCCAAGCACTGGGGTTCAAACCTGGGGCGACACAGGAAGGGCCGCCACAGGAGAAGCAAGGGGCACAGACGCGTGTGTGCTCAGGAATCTCAGGGCTGAGGGTTGTGGATTCACCCACCTGTTCTTCCCACAAAGAGGTCTAAGGTGCCCCAGGGTGTGGCAACCCCCAAGGATGTCCACCTCCCAGGAAAAGGGACTCTGCAGATGTGACTACATTAAGGACCTTGAAATTGGAGGCTGCCCTAGGTCATCCAACCAGCTGATGTCGGGTGCATGGTCTCAGAGGAGGTGCTCCCTCCCTTGCAGGCTGTGGAGGTAGCACTGAGGCGCGGGGGGGCAGCAGGAGCCAGAGAAGGCCAGGCCTGCAGGGGCCTGCAGGGGGCACAGCCTGGCAGAGGCTTCGCCTTTAGCCTGTGAGGCTCGTTTTGGACTTATGACCTCCAGAACCATTTGGGAATACATCTATGTTGTTTAAAGCCACCGAGCCACCATGGGGAGCTTTGTCACAGCCACAATAAGACAATACACTATGTCTCCCACCCCAGGACACTGGCACGGGGCCAGATAACCCTACCATGGGGCACTGACCAGAGTACTGAAGTTTCAGCGGCATTTCTGGCCTCTACCCATTTAGATGTCCAGGGCTCTGTTTCCCAGGCATGCCAATCAAAAATGCTACCACACTGCCAAATGTCCCCGGGGAATTTGCCCCAGGGAACTGCTGGTCCAAGTTGTTAATCAGACAGACTCTGCAAGCTCCTTACTTCCAGGGATCCAGGGCCCATACCCCTTGTAATGCACCAAACACCCACTTGGAGCCAAAAGTTGGAGGTAGAGGGTGGGATAAACAGTGGCCTATGCCCTCGTCAATGCCCTCAGTCCTGGAGGCCGTGGCCTAAGCCATTGTGCTAGCCATCTCCTCACCTGTGGCCTGTGCCAAGCTCTGAATACATGGAACCCCAGGGCAGGCTGAGCGGGCCTGCAGGTCTGGTGAGCAGCCTATTCACCTGGAGACCAGCCTGTTCCACAGTCAGGACCAGGAGTGGACCAACAAGGCATCTTGAATTCTTCATTGAGATGGAATTCATCAGCCATAAAATCCACCAGAGTGTGCGCCCTGTGGTTCTGTATACAACCACCGTCCCTGTCTGATTCCCATGGCCCCCAGGGAAACCTGGTCCCCATCAGCAGCCACTCCCACTGCACGCCCCTCACGTGCCATAGTCTGTGCCCCCGACTCTGCTCCAACAGTCCCCAGTAGGTGACCGCTGGAGTCAAAGCCACTTCCTGCTCCAGGGGTATGGGCAAGGCAGCAGGGCACCATCGTGCCCCTGAGAAACACCGCGGTGAGTACACTGGACAGTGGGACTGCAGTGGCCACACTGTTGCTTTCTAGAACAATGAGGATCCAAGAAATCAAACAGGAAGGGAGGAGAAAGGGAGGGAGGGAGGCAAGCTGACCGATTCACTCAGCCTAACTAGGTGATGTCAAGCCGCCCAACCCCACCAGGTGGACGCTGAAGGAGCCGGCTCTGGGAGTGCAGCCTGAGGTAGCTGTGCTCTGACTTAGCTATTCTCCTACAGCAAAGGCCACTGGACATCTGGCAACAGCTTCAAATCCAGCAGACACTGGGCTGCAGCCGGCTGCTCCCTGTCTGTCAGCAGAGCCACCCTCCGCCCGGCTCAGCTCTCTGTACCCTCAGAAATGGGAATGTGGAACTGGTTTACAGGGCTGCTTCCAGAAAAGCTGGAATTGTATCACTTGTGGGTTTCACATCATAGCAGGATAGGCACCGGGAGGGCCCCGAGCTCCAGGGGTCGAAGGGCTCGGCCTCCTGCGCTGGCTGCAGTGCCCCCCGCCCCACGCTGGCCTGCAGCACCGGGCACGCCAGCCGCCTACCTTCAGGACCTGCTCCAGGTTCTCCAGCTTGACTTGGAGCTGGTGTTTCTCCCTCAGGGCCGAATCGCGTTCTCTGGTCACTATGGTGAGTGTGCGGCTGAGCCGGGCGTACTCTGCCTTCACCTGGGAGCAGAAACGTTGAGGAAACAAAGGCTGTTACAGACTGCCCAGGGACCGGGTGGACACCCGGCCAGCTGACATCTGTTGCTTCCTTGTTAGGAGCCTCCTGTCCTTCCCTCCCCAGGGTGGACTTCAGGGTCCAGCCCTACTGGGCTGAGCACCTGTGGTCAAACTGGCCAATCAGCACCTGACCTCCCCCTTCGGCCCGCCCACCTCCAGTACAGCACTGTGATTAGCTCTGGCTGGGAACGGGACCCAGACTGGCTGGTCAGTGCAATGCCATCTCCTGGACGTGGTGATTGACTGGAGTGGTCCTGCAGCCCTTTGCCATCCTGAGAGCCTGGGAGGAGACTGCTGTCCATGGGAAGTTGAGGACAACAGACTACAGGTGTCATTGCCTGCTGTCATGAGGGCAGCACGGCCTGACTTCAAGGCCAGGTAAATGGACGCAGAGCCCGGAACGCAGAGGGCAGATGGGGTCTTGACGGTCCTGGGTACCAGGACAAGCCCAACTGGAGCGGCTGTCTCCTCCGTTCCCATGGGGCCCGTAAGTTCACACCAACCCAAATTACTTCCTGTCCCTTTACCTGTGAGAGTCCTGACACACACCAGACTGTCACCCGATTGTGTAAGCATGCTAATTCCTCTGCCTAAAAACTTTACCCTGTCTCAGCCGAGGGTAAAAATGGCACAGAATTGCACATGTATGAGCACGGATTTCCCCAGGATCTAGTGCCAGGTCAGTTCCACCCTCAGTCTGTAGCCCCAGCCAAGCTGTGAGCTCGCTGGCAGTCCCCTAGTCCCCCTCCATCCCCGGCTCCTCTGCAGCAGGCCAGGGCATGCTCTGGTGAGGGGCCAGTGGCTGGCTCCAGCTGCCCTGCCCACCTGCCCACGGAGGCCACGTATCAAGGCCACAGCAGACTTGCCATGTGCTTCCCTCCTCCCCAGAGTTAGAACATGCTTTGTGGCTTCAGTCACAGCCCATCAGGAAGCCACATTTCAGCCACAGAAGCCTTTCTGTCACAGAGGCTTCGGTACTGAGGGCAGTGCCCAACTGGACAGTTCCCTGGCTCTGAAAGGAGGGCGCCACGTGGCCTTCCTCAGTGGAGGCAGTGCGTGAAAGCTACCTTAGGGGTCACAGCCAGGGCCGGCTTGCGGGAGTTCTCACAGCCACTCAGCTGCCACCAAGCCTGGGGCCTGAAACTTGGAAGATGTCAGAAGCTGAAGGTGTCACAACCTCCTGGAACTCAGTGCCTCTCATGAGCCTCAACCCAGGGCTACAGGTTGGCAGGAAGCCATCGCTTCTCATATTCTTGCTGGTCAGGGAAATCAGACGTGGGGTGAGGTGTGAGCACCCTGGAGCCCAGCCTCATGGGGACCAAGGAGTGCTTCCTGCAGCACTCCTCAGCCACTGCCTGGTTCCCACGGAAATAGGAATGAAACCAAACACCCTGATGCCAGGCTCTGCAGGACCTGACCTTCCCATCTGGTACCACCACTCACCATGCTGGGGACACCCCAGCCTTCTGTCCCCTAAATAAGCTAAGCTCATTCCCACCCCAGGGCCTTTGCACTGGTGGACTCCATTGCCTGGCCCAGCCCCATCTGCTCCCACTAAGCCCTGCGTCACGCTGCATGCCACCTTGGGCAGGCTGCCCAGCCTGTGGAGGGAACGGCCCCTAGCCCTCGCCCTCAGTTTCTGTCCTCCCTCCCTGTGTGCCGCACTTCTCCCATAGGCATTTACACTGTGGGGGTCATCCCGTATGGCAGTTGGTGCTTTCCCAGCGGCTGCCCTCCTGGATGCCCCTGCAGGGGTCAGGCTCCCTGCGCCCTCCAAACCCTGAGCATTAGGGCCTGGAGAGGGCCTGGCACAGTGGGCAAGGGAGGCAGCTGTGGACTGGGTGGAAGGCAGCCTGTGCCCCCCGGGGATGTGTGGGCCCTTCCAGGTGCCTTCCTGCCTGCCCTGTGTCCTGCTCTGTCCCCGAGGGCCCAGCTTCACCCCGTGTCTCCACGGCAGGCACTAACTAGGCAGCCCTTGGCCTGAGGCTCTGCCTGTGCCTGTCCCAGGTCCCCACTTGCTCCCTGCCAGGACCTGAGGGAACCCAAGTGACCTCCAGTGCCACGCAGGCCTAGCACTCTGGGGACAAAGGCCTGCATGGACTGAAGCTTCCTAAGGCCACGGCTGCCTTCTTCCAGCTAGGATGTCACACTCAGGGATGGACGAGCCCCTGACAGTAGCACCGAAGTCACCACCCAGCAGAGAGGGGCTGAGCAGAGCTGGCACGCGCATCCTGCCCATCTCCAGGTGCCACTCTGCCTGGGTCCCTTCAGCTGGGCTGTTCCTGCAGGGATCAGCCAGGACACGCCCCTGACAGACCTGAGGAGGGCCTCTCTCTCACAGTAACTCTTCAGATGGGGCAGGACTGAAGGCCGAGGTGACTAGCACGCCACACCCCGGCCCAGACGAGCACCCCACACCTGGCTCAGATGGACACCCCACACCCCAGCCCAGATGGACACCCCACACCCCAGCCCAGATGGACACCCCATGCCCCGGCTCAGGCGGGCTCCTCACAAGCTGGCATCCTGGGCTCAGTGGCACGGTGGCCTGGTGCTCCACCCCTTTGGCCTTTCTGCACAATTCTCACTAGGAGCCTCTGAGGATGGGCCATGGCTCACGGAGCTCTGGGCCTGGCCGAGCACTCACAGGGCTAGGGAGGTAATGGCCATAGCCCTTGCCCTCCTGCCCAGATAGCACCACCTGGAGCCCAGCCACATCCCTCACAGCTGCACTTGGTCAAGGACATCCTCCTGGGGATGAGCCAGGCTGACCCCCACTGAAGGGCAAGGGCAGGGCTCCAGCATGGCCAGGCTGGAGCCAGCAGCCCCTCCTCTGTCCTGCCCTCAGGGGGGCTAAGATGGTTCACTTGTACGAGATTTTCTTATTTTGACCAGGTGAGGTGGTCAGGGACACTCAGGAGGGCTGGGACAGCCTCAAAATCCCAAATACCTATGTATGACATCTCTATGAGGTCCCATAATTTTTCAATAGAATGCCTTAGGAAAGGGGACATAGCGAGACCCCCTGACCATCATCCACAGCTCTGTGCACAGCTGGACCTAGACTTCCTGCCGGCCAGTTTCTGGCCAGTGGGTAGGAGTGTCACCAGGTCACAGGTTCATGGACGATGAGCTCAGGGCTCACCTAGCATCTGGCCTGGGGTCAGGATGCAGAGCTGCCCCAGGGCCTATTGAGATGGGACAGCCAAGGGACCCAGAGAGCAGCATGGTGGCCTGGGCCTCACAGCCAGCCCTCCTTCACGCGAACTGCAGTCCACAGGTGCACAGTGGCACCTGGCCAGGAAGCACACAGCTCCCAGCAGCAGGCACTCTGTGCCAAGCCCCCCTCGAACACTGGCCTGCCACAGGAACGGCTTCCCCAGCTGGGAGGCTGCACAGGCCTCGATGGCCCAAGTGACGATAGATTTTGATTATATTTTTGAAAACAGTACAAAGACTGGTTTGTGGGCCCACAAGACCTTGAAGACAGCTCGGCCCTGTGTCCCGGGTCCCACTGTGGCGTCTTCCGCAAGGCTCCTTCCAGAAGGGACACAGGCCCATGTTCCAGACAGTCCAACAACACGCCCTGTACCTGAGGACCAGTCCTTTCTGTGCCTTTCTGCTTCAGGGAAAGTGCCGACAGCAGGTCTCCTTGCAGCCATAATTAAGAGCTCTGATAATTAATGTCACTGTCAATCAGGGCAGGTTGCAAGTGCAGGCAGGAACTGACAAGGAAATTAGTAGAGGGTCCCTCCACTTCTGCAGGTTGAGTGGACACCCCACGTGCTCCCCACCATGAATCTAGGGCACGTTCAGCACTGTCCTCACCAGAAGGAACCCTGCACTCCCGCACTCCGGGACAGGAGGGTGCTCAGCACCAAGGACAGCTCTGGGAGCCGCTATCTCCCTACGCTCTCCACACCTCCACACCGTAGCTAGCCACCCCGAGCCCTGATGTCCAGCTCTGCTGCGTCCACGTCCAAATGCACATGATGAATCAAAACCACAATGCACAGTTAAAACCACAGCAATGATAATGGAGGGGGACAGTCCAGCAGAGGGGGCAAGGGAGGGGAGGGAGAGGAAAGGTGCAGAGTGCCGGTAGGAATGTGGCAGAAGGAATCCACTGTTATCACCAAAAAAAAAATAGAGAAAGACAGAGACATAAAGGACAGAAGGAGGGAGGGAGGGAGGGAGGGAGGGGAAGGGGAAGGGCGGAGGGGGCCCTGAAGGCTGGCTGGCGTGAGTGGCCAGGCCTGGGCGAGTCTCTGCCACTCAGCTGTCCCACCTCTGCCTGGTGAGCCCCTGGCTCCTCAGAGGTCCCTGCCGAGTGGAAGGGACAGCCAGCTCTGCTCTGTGCCTCACAGCCCCTTCAAAGGCCACTTTGGGAAGACAGCAGGAGACAAGGGGACTGAATGTGAGTCCCCTGGAGCTGGGACACCAGGCACAGCAAGAAGGCTGCGAGGGGAGGCTGCCTCCACCACAGCACCGGCCCAGCCAAGGCCCGGGGGCCCTGCTCCAGCTCTCCGCCCTCGCTGGGCTGGAGACCCCCGGTCTGGCAGAAGCCATGAATACCCAAGGAGAGACTGGCACAGACTGCGGACAGCCCCCCAGGACCGCTCCCACCCGCCCGTAGCTGACACCTGAAGCCACCACTGCTGTGTGATTCGCTCCCCTGGCTGGGAGGGGGCTGGGAGGGGCCTCCTGTGTCCACTCCTCGGAGTGTGAGTCTCCTGGAGCCCCTGCCGAGAACTGGCCTGAGGGTGAGGGCTGGGGGCCCGGGAAGGGCCCTGAGTGGAGAGGAGGGGACGCAGTAAAGCACATGTTTCTAAAATGTGACAAGATACACACCAGATCTGTCCTCCAACCATTTTTTAGGGTACATCTGTGGCGCTAAATACACATTGTCTGCAGGCACCGCCACCGCCATCTCCAGGGCTCCGTCCCCAGCAGGGGACTCGCCATTCCCTCCCCACCCCCATCCTGCACTCCACCCTCTCTTTCCTTGACTTGGAAGCTCGGGGAGCCTCATGCACCTAGACCCGGGGGCCCTCCTCCTTCCGTGGCTGGCAGTTACACTGGGTGGGTTGCCCCCAGGCCTGTCTGCAGGGTCACCTGTCAGACCTTCCTTCCTGGGGCTGAGTGGCGTTTTGTGTATCCATCTATCCACTGGTGCACACCTGGGCGGCTCCACCTGTTGGCTACCATCATCTGTAGCCCAGGTGTACAAACACCTCTTTGATGCTTCACTTGTGATTCTTTTTTTTATTATTTTAATATTTTTTAGTTGGTGATGGACCTTCAGTTTTTTGCTTATTTATAGGTGGTGCTGGAAACCGAACCCAGTGCCTCACCTGTATGAGGCAAGTGCTATACTGCTGAGCTGCACCTCCAGCCCGTGCCTGTGGTTCCTTTGCATGCATACCCTGGAGTGGGATCACTGTTCATGCATAACATCCTATTTTTAAATTCTGGGGGCCTCCGTGGGGACGGCAGCAGTTCACACACACACCCACAAGGCACAAGGTACACTTTCTCCACATCCTCATCTTAAAAACACCTCCTGGGGGGAAATGGCCAAGAAGGAAGGCAGGAACACAGGTATCAAGGTCTTGGCAGTGAGTTGTCAGAACTGTCATTCTTTGATCTATGCACTGGTAGAGCTGCCAAGTCAGCAGCTCAGAGCCACCCACCCCACAAACCAGCACCCAGGGCGCTCCACCTGTCCCAGGGGCTGCAGGCTCAGATGGGAAAGACCACGAACATGCAGGGGACAGACAGACACATCAGTGAAGATGTGTTCCACCAAGAGGGGCCAAGAGATTAAAGAACAGGCACCAAGTGAGTTCACACAGGGAAAAGGGAAGGGGGACACTCAAGTGGGCAGCTTTGCCAAGTGACTTTAACTTGAGACTTCAATGAAAAGCAGCTGCCAGCTGCTGGAAGATGGGGGAGCAGAGAATTCCAAGCAGAGTGGACCATCAGGAGCTGGGCCCAGCTCAGTGTGCAAGGAAGAAGTGTCAGAGTGCTGGAGCCTCACAGTGAGGGGGACTGCCAGTAATAAAGGTCACCACGGGCAAACCCAGTGGTGCCTACAGGACGGGAGGGGAGGGGCCATGCAGAGGAGCAGAGCTGGGGCCTGGGAGAGGAAGGGGTGGGCCAAGGGGAGGAGGAGTGTGGGCCAAGGGGAGGAGGGCAGCTGGGGCCTAAGAGAGAAGGAGGGACGGCCCAGAAGAGGGGCAGGGTCAGGCCCAGCAGAGGAGGAGGGCCAGGCCCAGCAGAGGAGGAGGGCCAGGCCCAGCAGAGGGGGAGGACCAGTCCAGTAAAGGGGAGGACCAGTCCAGCAGAGGGGGAGGACAAAGCCAGCACAGAGGGAGGACCAGTAGAGCAGAAGGGGAGGGCCAGGCCCAGCAGAGGGGGAGGACCAGGGGAAGCACAAGAAGAGAACAGGGGCCGGGTGTGTTGGCACACACCTATAATCCAGCGGCTCAGGAGACTGAGAGAGATAGATGATGAGTTCAAAGCCAGCCTCAACAAAAGCGAAGCGCTAAGCAACTCAGTGAGACCCTCTCTCTAAATAAAATGTATAAAGGGGCTGGGGCTGGGGCTCAGTGGTCTAGTACCCCTGAGCTTAACCCCAGGTACCAAAAAAGAGAACAGGGTCTAGAAGAGGAGGGCTGGGGCCCAGGTGGCACTGACCAACCCGTTGGTGCGATAGACTAGGGGCAGTAGAGTGCAGGACACCCTGGCATTTTGGCTGAGCTGTGGAGGATGAGGAAAATTCAGCAGGAGGACAGGGGACTGTGGACACGGGAGGCTGTCCCATGTCCCATATCTGGCCTTCTTGGAGACATGGAGACCTGGGCCTATGGGGAGACCCCTGGAGGGCATGCGTACAACACTGGCCTAAGCAGCAGACAGGATACCTGGGGTCTTGGCCCCTCACCTTGGGGTGCTCCCCCCCAGGGGGCCTGCTGATGGGGTGACATTACCTGGTCATGCTGCCGGCCCCTTGTAGGTAGGCCTGCATAACGGGTTGTCAGGCGACGGTCTCCGTAGGCAGCATCCTTCAGTTCATCTTCCTGGGATAAAAGGAAAGGGCATGAGAGGTCAGACCCAGCTTGAGAAACTCCACAGGAACTAGATCCGGGGTCAGGTACCAATTCTGAACCCACAGGTCTGTGTGCTTTGAGAGTTTTCCGGATCCACAAAATCAGACCAATAACATCCTACAAGGACAAACTCCTCCACAGAGCAGGGCTGTAGGAATGCAGCCAGTCACACCCCAGTTCTGGTGGCCAAGGAAAAGCCTGCACCCATTTATTTTACTCCACCTCATTGGTCCAGGTCAGCTGCCTAACCCCACAAAATCAGCCTCCCCAAGAGAAAGGCTGAGGATGCCAAGGCAGTCTCCCCAAACCAGTCCACGCAGGAACGGGCACTCAGGGGCCACTCACTACCCCAGTGCCCACTGCAAGGAGCCGGCCACAGAAAGATGCCCAAAGATACACCAGCCTCCAAATGCACAGCCCCACACCTTGTGCTTCCAGAATCAGAAACCGCCCAGCAGACCACCAAGGCCCAGAGCAGCCAAGTGGGAAGAACCCCGTCCATGGACCAGATCTCCAGGTAAGAAGGAGGTGCCAGCCGGAGCCTGCTCAGACCCCGGGCCCTGTGCACCAATGATGTGCATCTCCCTTTGTGCACAGGAGCTCCCAGGGACACGGGGAGGAACGCAGCTGGCTTCCTGGCTGATGCAGACTCGGCCCACTCTCCCCTGCCATGGCCGGGCACAGTTGCTACTCCGACACTCATGTGTCGTGGCACCTGGGGAGCGTTCAGAAAGTGTCTATTGCTCACCCTTCTGACACTGTTTGGGTGCTGGACAGCAAGAAGACTTACCCTGGAAGGCCTCATAAGTGATGCCGTGCAGGACAAGAGCCGTCTGCCCAGGGAAATGGCCACTGCTACAATTAAATTGAGCCTTTCTGAATTAATCAGCACCACCCCAGGAATGCTAAGCGGAGCAGAGATCACCTCAGGTAGCAGCTGCATACTGAGACCAGAAGGCTTCCCAAAGATGTGGGCTTGTAGCCGCAACACGACAGAACGAGTCTCCCAGCAGCCAGCGCGGGCGGCACCAGGAGGACAACTCACAGGAGGAGGAGGAGGAGGAGGGCTGGGCGGGTCCAGCATGATCTGGAGCAGGGTCTTCACGGCCTGCTAAGGGGGCCAGCACCAAGTGCCTTAGTCACCCCTGAGCACACCTGGGCTGTCTGAAGCATGATGAAGCCACCATGGGCTGTGACACTGTCCATTGCTGACCACATCTGAGGGCCAGTAAGTAAGCCTGACGACACACTCCTACAGGCAGGAGAGGGGAGTATGACTCACACTGGGCCGGGACTGCAGTGAGGAGGGACTTCCGGAACACTTGCTGTGCAGGGTCCCACCAGTCCCATCTTTGGGACCTAGATGAGGGTGTGATGACGGATGGCCCCACCCCCATGCATCTCCACCTCCTGGGAAGTTCAGCAGCTTTCTTGCCCAGGGAGGACCAACAAGCAATGCAGACAGCGACTGCCTTAGGTGCCCCAGGCTGAAAGCCACACAAAGGGGCTCCGGGGAAGGAACATGGGCCCAGGGCAGCACCTCCCCAGAACCAGAGCACAGTGTGGAGCCGCAGGGTCAGCAGCCCAGGCAGGAAGAGGCATGGGCCTCACCGCCCTCCACAGAGGAGCACACTGCAGGGTTGGGCTCCTGGCACCCGGCCAACAGTTCTGGGCTAGATTTGAGGACTGCCAGGTGGAAAGGAAGGGAGTCCTGGCCAGACGCGCAGAGAATGTGGCAAGCGAAGTGCGAGAGGGCCGGGGAGCTCAGGGACGCAGGTGGCCCGGTGTGGCTGCTGAGTGAGTGTGGGGAAGGTGGGGCAGGGAGTGGGGCGGAGGCTGCAGCCCAGGGGTCTGTCTGCTCCCTAGGACGTCAGATCTCTGTTCAGTGTGCCCCCAAACTCGCCCTTGTGGAGAGTGCCAGCCAAGGGGATTTCGACCCATTGGCATGCACTAGGGACTCATTAGGGGGCCTGGTTTGATATTGTGGCCCCTTTCCCCCAAATTATGGGCAAGAAGTGAATTCCAGTGGGGACAAGAGGAGGGAGAGCAGAACCACACACAGGGAGGGGTGTGTGACCTATGTGGGCAGATAGGCTGGAGGACTGATGAGGAGGGACACTTGGACATCTCAAGGGACAGGTCACACAGGACTGGGACCAGCATCGCCAGCTGGGCTTGTGGCAAGCAGCGGTCACTATGGATTTCCTTGCATTTTCCCTGTTTTGATGTTTGCTACTAATTCAAATAAACCCAGGCATCATGCTCTCCTTCCCAAGATGAACCATCAGGTCAAATGTGGCTTTAAAACGGAGCACTTTGTAAAAGAAGTCAGACTGTTTGGAGTCAGAGTATTGGCAGGGTGGGCAAGGGAGCCACGTGGTGGTAGGAGCTACCCAAGTTCAGGGAGAGGAAGGGCAGGCAGCAAAGACACCCTCAGGCATCTGCTGCTGGCCCAGGCCACCCTGACCCAAGTCCCCATGGCGAAGCCCTGGGTCCTGGTGGCTTTTTGGAGAGAGGCATTCTGGGAGGCATTTAAGGGTAAATGAGGTCATAGAGTAGTTCCAATCTGATAGGATCGGTGTCCTTGTAAGAAGAGGAAAATCAACGTCCCCCTCGCCCTCCCACCACGGCCACCTGAGAGCACCAAACAGCACAGCAAGCCACAAGGAGACTCCACTGGGAACGGACCTCCTGGTCTTGGACTTGCAGCCTCCGGAATTGAGAGGAGGCCACCGGGTGACCTGAGCTGTCTCACCAGCCCTGCCTGGAGGAGGGGGCAGAGCATCCCCAAGGCTGCCCAAGAGCAGTGCAAGGGTTAGACAAGGGAGGAGCTGGGTCTCAACCACCCCATCCCCTCCAGGAACATGGAAGAATCCAAGTTCAATGGGCAACATGGCCTCTTCCCTGGAGAAAAGCCCAGGCAAGAAAGGACAGGCACATTGCCCAACAACTGGTGGGCACTTCTTCCAAGCCCAGGGCTCAGTGGACAGCTGGGGCAAGTGCCCTGGAAATAGACCCACCCTCCAGCCCATGGGCAAGGCAGACAGTGTGGGCCACACACACGAAGGTGTTAGCCATTTGGGCGGCCATGGGAAGCAAAGAGAGGACTCGGTCACTCCTAGGACAGGCCTGGCCTCAAAGGTGGGTCAGAGTGGTCCACGTCTGACTGCAATACCCAGTGCCAGCACCACCTGACTGAAACCCTGGTGCCCAGTCCCCCACAACACCAGGCAGGTGGAAAGGTGCTTTCACCTCCTGTGCTGGGCAGTGGACGGCGGTGGAGGCAGAGCCGCTCCCAGGCTTGTGTGGCTAGCTGCTTCCAAGTGGGGAAGGCAGGATGAGCCCCTCAGTGTGGGAGCGGACACTTCTCCAGCATGTGGAGTCCCAGTGGCTTACGCCTCGCTGGCTCTTGCACAGACGCACAGTCCAGCCCAGCCATCCACCGCCTGCCCTTCGGATTCTGGAGGCTGCATAGGGCCCCAGGGAAGCCCTTGGGCTGGAGGCAGGATGAGGGGCTCCTCCCAGGCCGACTGTGTGATATGAAGCCCACGGGGAGAGAAGGCACCCATGCAGCAGAGATAGAGGTCCATGTTGGGGCTGGGCTGGGTGAAGGCGGGGCCTGGGAGTGTGGGTGGGGCTGCAGGTGCAGAGCGGGAGGAAGTCAGGCACCTGGGGGTCCCTGAGGTTTAGGAAGTCTGGGTCCCCTGTGTGGAATCTGGGGATGCTCTGTGGATGGGCCACTATATAGCTGAGTTCTCAGGGACCCTGACATGGTCCTGATGGGAAAGTCCTTCAAACAAGGACGTCCCCTGGAACTATGGGACATCGTGGTCCCTCAGCAACATCATAGAAAAGTAGGTGAACTCAGCTGTCACCTGGCAGGTGAGGACCCTGCTATGGGAAACCAGCAGCCAGAGGTCCCAGAGAAGACAGGCCGTGATTCAGGTTTCCACAGGAAGGCAGAGACAGGGGCTCTAGAGGCAGCAAGCAGCAGCTTCCCCTCCCCAGGTGAGCACAGCCCAGGTGGCTGCTGGGAAAGGTGGGGACGAGGTAAGGCCTGGTGGCTCCTGGAGAGTGAAGGTGGTCTGCAGGAAGGCGCAGGCCTGGAGGAGAAGCAGAGCACTCTGGGGTGGGAGGAGCAGGGGAGTCACATCTAACCTGTGCCCGCCCTGGGTCCTGGCTCCTGGGCTGAGCCCAGGGCTGGCCCCTGCCCATTCTCCTCATCCTCGTCCAGTCCTCACAGCACCCTAGCTCGACATGGATGTGACCCCTCTTGTCATATGTAGAAACTGAGGCACGAGGGGCTTGGCAGCCTGAGCAGGTAGCCCCCACCTAGCAAGTGGCGGGGCAGGTCAAGCCTGGGCACAGGCATCCACAAGGGCCTATGCACCTGGCTCCCTTCGTGAAGGTGGCCCCCTGGTCCTGAGGGTAAGTAATGAGGCTCAGAAGTGCCTATAACTGGAAGGTTCTGGAAGGCGCTTTGAGCTGGTGACTGTAGGTGCAGTCTCAAGGAGCCAAGAAGCTCTCAGAGACATGACATCTGAAATGACAGAACACACATCTGCCCCACCTTGCCCCTCGGTACTGAGTTCCAATACCGGCACTGTGTTCATGCCCAAAGCCCAGGACCAGAGGGGCTTTCGTCAGATGAGGCCAAATGACTTCACAGAATCAAAGATTCTGCAGGAGTCTAGAGGAGCTCCCTGGCAGGGGTGGGAGGGAGCCTTCAGGCAGCTGCGAACAGCAGCTCTTCAGCAGGGGAGTCGGTAACGCTAACCGTGTGGGCCTCACGCATTCACTTCTCCCTCATCTGTTAATTTGCTTTGGCTTAAGGGCTGTGAAAGTTTTACAACCAGTTTTATCTCCGGACACATGTAATTACATCACGAATCACAAACATGCAACGCCATTATGCTCATCGAGGATGCATGCCATGTGTTAGGATGTGAGCCCCAGCCAGAGGATGCCGTCCCCGGAGGGCATCCTCAGCACCAGCTACGACATACAGGAAAATCACTCAAGTTGACTCTGAAATGTGCTTCATTATGTTTTTTCCTTCCTCCTAAACAGGGTTCATAAGTGTCACAGCCTGGTGGCCCGGGTAGGGAGATGGAGTCCCCAGAGGAGAGGAAGGGGCTGTGGGGTGGGGGAGCTATGGTAGAGCCTGGAGGGATGGAGGGGAGAATGGGATAGAACTGGGGTGCCATGGCCTCTGGGCCCACTCCTGCCCCCAGGCCAATGCCCAGGACAGTAGCTAGGTCCTCCCTGAGGACCCCAGGATGTAGAGGACCTTGATTTGGGGCCTCGTCTTCACGTTTAGCAAATGTGATTTTGAGAAAAGTATTTCACCCTTCCAAGTACTCCTGGCAACTTAAGTGAGATCATTCATGTAAACGCACTTGGCAAACTGTAAAGCACAATTTGGGTGTGAAATGTGATTATGCAAATAAGGGGGCTGCTGCCACCATCGTATAGGCTCCCAGCAGCCACAGGGAGGGCGGAGAGATCCAAACCTCTAATTCCCTGTTTTGAGAAAAGCTGATCACAGAGCCCTTGCCCAATGGGCCCCGTGCACACCACTCCTGATCCCTTGGACAGCTCAGTACCTCATGAGCCAATCACACAGCTCCAGAGAAGCTCACTGCGTTCTCTAGAACCGTCTTCCTGCCACCGGGAAAGCACAGCAGGCTCGGATGAAGACTCGCAGCATGCTCAGGTACGGCTTCCGTGGTGCCCGTCGCCCCAGCTCACGCACTCCTGCAAAGGGCACACGGCCTGGTAGCGAAGAGCAAGCACACATAGGAGCCCATGAGGTCACCCTGGTCAGTGCCTTTGGAACACAGGCTGCCCCACAGCAGCAGGGGGGACACCTGAGACACTGCATAGCCCAGAAGGTTTCCCCTCCCAACCCTCTGGCATGGCTGGTGGGGATGGAAGATGGAAAAGAGCTCAGGGGACCTCAGAGCGTGAAAGAGTCACCTCGGGACCACACGCACTCTGGGACACACCCTCGGCAGTGAAAGCAGTGTGCAAACCTGACCGTGCACGTCCGCCACAGCCCTGATCAGATGTCAAGGTGTGTGAACCCTCCGAGTGCTCCTCGGAGCAGATGGACCACAGAGTGGAGCATCATTCAGCCTGAGGAAGGATCATGGCCACCCTGCCACATGAGTGCCCTGGGAGACAGGCTGCCAAGGGAACGCAAGCAGACGTGGTCACTCGTATGTGGGCTAATTCCACCCACGGCAAGTATTCAGACAGGCAGATCCACAGACAGAGAGCACCTTGATGGCCACCAGGCTGGAGGAGTGATGAGGCTCCCCTGTGGGTGACAGAATGTGCTGGGACTAGATGGGGCCTCAGGACACCATGCAGGCCCCAACTGCCACTGTGCATGGTAAGGTCTGCATCACAGGGATCCTACCTCCGTCTGAGCTCCCCAGCAAGCCCAGGTGCCACCCAGGAAGAGGCTCACCTGCATCCATCAGGGTGCTCCCAGGAGCATCCCATGCTAAGAGGACCTCCCTCCAGTGAGGGCCACCGAGTGTGACCACCTCTGTCTCCTGCATACCTGTGCTTCTGAATACTGCCACACTAAGCCTGGTCCTCAGCCCACGAGCAGCAGCCCCTGGGACAGACACACACCTGCTGCGTTGGGCTGCCTAAGGATTCAACTCCCAACTCCTACAGAGGAGTTCCAGGGCACCTGTGATGGAGACACTTACAAGGTAAGGCGGTTTAGAATAATAGTCATGAAAAGGAAGAGAACAATGTACAGACAGACGGACAGCCAGAGACCACGTGGAAGGGACTTCCACCCACTGGCTGCACAGCCCATCAGCTCCAGGCTTGCCTGCTGCTCCTGCGGACAGGACAACCCATCAACTATAACTTCGCTAATGGAAAGGACGAGCCTCTGAGGGCCCTACCACAAATACCAGAGCAACAAGGATGTTTAAGTGCCGTTTTAAGAAAGTGTTTGCTTTTTCAGCAGGTGATTTGTCAGGGTGGCTTTGAGCCCGCACTGCCCTCTAAGGGCGCCTGAGCTTCCTTCTCTCCTCCGCCTGGGCGTCCTCCTCTGCCTGCAAACCCCAGCAGGGCCCCTTCAGTCACAGGAGAAAATGAGACAGGGTTCTGCAAACAGCCCCACTGCAAGTGCCACAGCCGCCCACACACACTTAGAAAGACTAGACTCTCCCCCAAACTGACCACTGTGCCCTGCACACCTGTGCCTCTGAATACTGCCACACTGAGCCTGGTCCCCAGCCCATGGGTTGGTTGATCAGTTACCAATTGAGTTTTCTTTATGCCAGACCAACTCAGAGACCTCTGGGGGTTTGGAAATATGTCCTGACCCACCTCTATCTTATTGCAAGGACCATCTTGGGCCGCAGAAATCCGATCAGACCTCCTTCCACATGGATATTTTCAGATGTTTTTAAGTTAGCTTTTTAAATTACAATAATATACACAAAATCACACAAACCACAGGTGTTAACCACCACAAGGACCCACACCCACGTAGACCTCCCTCCTGCCTCCTCACAGTTGAGACTCCTCCAGAAGGTTCACACACACACCCCAGATTTGCACTGCTGCTCATCAACTCTGTCAATGAAACAGAAAGGCCTTTCATTTGTCCCCACCATTAGCCTAGGACCCCCACGTGTGCCAAGAGGACCTTTCAGACCAACTCTTACTGAACCCTGGGGTTGTTCTGGTTTGAATGCACTGCCCATCTGTCTCTGGGAACGTGTGTGTTTCTGTTGAGTACCATCCAGAAACAATGTGGCAATGCCCTAGCCCTCAGCGCCAGGAGACCGCCACAGCCGGGAAGGGGGAGGCCTGCAAGGGAAGGTGGGTGAGCCCATTACCAGCTCTCACCAATACATGGCCAGTCCACCCCTGGAGAAGCTCTGCTGATGGGTCCAGTGGGACCTTTGGACATGAATGCAGCAAAGCCCGCAGGTCACCAATGCCATCTCCCAGCAGGCCAAGGGGGAGGCTGCAGAGACTCCCGCATGCTTCCCTTTCCCAGTGGCCTCAACCCTGAGGTCTCAGGAGCAGAAGTCACACAAGCAGAGCAGTGAGCTTGAGGTCCCGCGAGGTGGTGTCAGGACTGCACAAAGGGAGGTGCGCTGGCCCTGCAAGGGAAGGGTCCACCCGGGGGCTCTGCCGCCTCCTGGCCCCTGAACATGGCTCCCCTCACCAGGTCCTCCATTTTGGATATTTTTGTGAGAAATTTCCCCTCTGAGGATGTTGGCGACTAAAGAGAATCCACCTCTCTACCATCCGTGGTGTTCAGGGGCTATCCCGCCAGTCTTCCCAGGCCAGTGCCCACTCCACTCCTTGCCCCTCAGCCAGGGCCTCCAGGCATTCCCAGCTCACCCCACAGTGAGCAGCTCAAGCCTGCATTTTAAATATGACTGTCATTTTGTCACCTTTTTGCACAGTGGTTTCTACACAAAATGTTGGAGCTACTTACTTCAGTTCTCAAACTCCGTACCTCAGTGTGGCTTTCAGTCAAGGCTATGATTAAATGGGTCCAAGGAATCCCATTCTTGTGTAAATGACTCCTGGCCCATTGCTTCAAGGGTGTGCTGTGACACAGGAGGCCTGGGATGCCACGCATACCAGGGGTCAGGGAGGAGATGGCAGAGAAACGTGGCTTCCTGGACGGGGTCCTGCAGCAGAGGCCTCAGGGACGATCCCGCCTGCCCAGCTCTGCTGGTGACACTGGAGTGGAAGATGTTCTGAGCAGGTCTGAGGCCACCATTTATTTTTTGGCTCCGCCCAGGGTTTGCCTCCTGCCTCTGCTGCCAACGCTCACCCAGCAAAACCTCCCTCCACGGACCCGTCCTGTGGCAGCAGCCTGGGCTGGGGAGGAAGGCAGCACCACCAGGCCAGCAAAGGTCCTGCAAAGGACCTGGGGCCTGCAGCCCCCACCTCCAGCTAGGCTGCTGTCTCCACCATGACCCACACCCTCAAGAGTCATCGAAAGCCAAAATAACCCTCCTCCATGAAGCACCTGGCACACGTTAAAGGAAAGCACCACTCAGTCTCCGTCCTCCCGTGCAGACTTCTCCTCCCGGGCTGGGCACCCGGGCACCTCCGCTGCAGAGAGGATCTTTCCCTGTCATGGTTCTTCAGCCCCCGAGAGCACAGCTAGTCTGCCTGCTCTGGGTCAGAGGAATGAGTCTTCCCTCTGCCAGCTTGGGGAAGTCTCAGGGGCTCCACGGCTGGGCCCAGACCAGGTAGGTCACGTTCTCAACATCTCCTCTGCTCAACCTGGACTCAGGCTGAAAGGGGGCTGAGGATAGGCAGCTCGCTCTTGCCATCTCTCGGGTGGACCGTCGACAGCCTGCTGTTTCCATTTTTGTTCACGCAGGATCAGTAGATGCCAAAAGCTGACAAAGGCAAAATGCGCGTCTAGAATTTCTCACCGTGGAAACATAAATAGCCTCGCCCGGCCCCTGCCAGCACTGACGGGCAGGACCCGTCAGAACATCGGCAGCGGGTGGCTGGCTTTGGCCTGCCAAGATTCCTGTGGCCCCAGCTCTGTGCCCAACTAATTGTCAACATTCAGAAACAGGAAAGCTAATCCACAAATAAAGACTTATGCTTTCTGGTGGAAAAAAAAATCAGAAATTTTGGCGATGCTGGGTCTGCATTTCCATACAGCTCCCGTTGGCTGTGAGCATCCTTCTGTTTGCCTTTGGTCCTAAATCTTCTTACTCATTTCTGACCTTCTTCAGGAATCTACATCTCAGAGGATTCAGATGAAGTGGGGTCATACAGAGCCCAGTCTTTATTTAGTCCTTTCCATGCTTGCTTTCTGTTGCTAGAGCAGAAATACCTGATGCTGGTACTTCCTACAGAAAAGAGGTCTATTTAGGTCACAGGTTTGGAGGCTGAAGGCCTGAGCTCAGGTGGCCCCATCTGTCTGGATCCTGGTGAGGCTGCCACTGGCCACATCATAGCATGGAAGGCAGAGGGCATCGTGGCCAGAGAGGGAGCCAAGGGGCCCAGCTTGTGGGAGGTCAGCATCGCCCCCTGGTGAGGGTGCACCTGGGAGCTGGCCGCCCTCCAGAAGGCCCGCCTCTTAGAGCCCCCAGCTCCCCCACCAGGGACGAGCCTGCAGCCCAGGAGTTTTGCAGACTCATCGGAACCACCACCAGCCACAGCAGTGGGCCTCCGCTGCCCCCTACCGCCCCTGCCTGCCCAAGATGTGAGGAGCACAGTTGTGAAAGCAGCCCCGCGGCCATACTGCGTGCCACACTGCTTGCACTTCTGCTGTGCAATACACCTAAGCTCTGAGGAGAAGCATGATTTCTAAAGGGGTAAAGTGGATCTCAGAGCATTCACACCAGTGAGGTGGTGAGCTCACAGATCTGCTGCAGGAGAACCTAAGCCGCCCCCGACGGCTCCGTACCACCCTCCTTGCCAAGGGCACGGGCAGTGACAGGCTGGCTTCCAGTCCTCTAGCATCACCTCTCTGGGGTGGCATGGGCTTCTCTGTGCAGCCAGGTGGGGCAGTGGGGAGGGCGCCCAGGCTGCCCATGGAGGGAGGGGAGACCCCAGAATATGTCCGCTGCCTACTGCCTGTAGCACTTTGGCCAGCGGCCTCTGTGACTTTTCCTCTGGTTTGTAGTTTTGTTGAATTTTTATTTTTATTTACCAAAATCCCTATCATTATAGAGCTTTTGGAAAAAAAAAAAATATATATATATATGCATAGAGAGATAGATAGATAGATGGAGGTATATATATATATATATATATATATATATACACACACATACATGTACATGGAATTGGCATATGATTTTGTGCATATGTCCACATACAATTTGTGCATTATTTGTTTGTCTTATTTCCCAGCATAGCATATGCATGCACACATCTTATGAAAGCGCACACATTTGATCTATATTCCAGTATCAGTGACTATTATCAGGAAATAAAGAAGGAAACAAAAGCAGAGTCTTACAGAAAGCACTGTTTCCAGGAGGGCGTCCCCTGAGCAGAGCCGCGGGATCCCTGGTGGGGTGCCCTCCAGGCAGAGGGCACAGCTGGTCAGGGCCCTGGGAGAGAAGGGAGGAAGCGGTGGGGTGAGTGGGGTCGGGGCAGGGAGGGTTGAAACTGAGGGCTGAGAGGATGGCACAGGGGCTGGGTCCTAGGTAAGTCCCAGAGGCCCTGCCAGTGGGTGTTGGTGCCCACAGGGGAGGGAGGCCACCAGGCCCAGGCGGGAGGCAGGGAGGGCCACACCACTCACTGTCCCACTTAAAGCCAAGGACAGGTTGGCCCCTGGACTCCAGCCGCTCTGGCTCCACCTGTGGACCCATCTTGTCCCTCTGTCCTGAACCAGGAGGGTCTTGCAGGACCCCAGGGTGGCTCCCCTGCTGCCCGTCACCCACTCTGCTTCCTCTCAGTCGCGGCTGTGAGTCTGGCAAATTCCCCTTTAACCAGGAGAGGTGAGGCCACCTGTCGGATCCCACAGTCCAGGCCACTGCGCAGCGGCCGAGACCTCGTCCCCCCTGTGCGAGGGCGGCCTCCTACCTCCAAATTGTTCTGATCCCAGCACCATGTCCAGGAAAGCCTTTGGCCTGAGCTTCTTCCCCAGGGAAACTGGAAATATGCCCTGAGGCTTTCCATCTCAGCTGGCCACTGACCATGCAGTGGCCGGCCGATATCCAGGAGTGACCACTGAGCGGCGCTGGGCACCAGCCCCACATCAGGCCTCCACCTGCCAAGCCAGCCTCCATGTTGCCCTTTGGAGGCCTTGGCTCTCGCGCACCTCACGGGTGGGGGCTGGTCCCACATGGAGCACAAGGTGCCTCTGTGAAAGGTCCCCTTGTGGCCGAGCAAGTGGCCCTGTCATGGGCCTGGCATCCTGCTGGGGGGCGCTGGCCAGGGGCCTTTTGCACACAATCTCCAGAGGCACCAAGGGCAGCACAGCCCTGCCCCCTGGAACTGTGTCCTGGGCAGAGGTGGGCCAGGGAGCAGGCACCAGGCAGAGCGGCGCAGAGGGAGGGGGGCACTGTCCAGGTGGCCGCAGAGCAGAGGCCTGAGTCCAGTCAGGGGGCTGTGGCTCTCCCTGGGGGGCAGGAGAATAGACCCCATGGAGAGCAAGTGCTGGGGACTTAGAGAAGCCACAGGCAGACAAGCATGACAGCAGCACTGTGGGCCAGGAGGACTGCAGGTAGCACAAAGGGACCAGGAAGGGAAGGGGGCACATGACCTGCAAACCCCACAGGCTTCACGAGGGAGCCCAGGTCGCCCCACTGTGGATGGCTGGTGGGAAAGCTGCTACCTGCCTGGACACCAGCAGCAGTCTTGGACCTCCCCTCTGATGGGGTACATTTGCTGGGACTCGGCGCTTGAGTTGACACCTAGGAAGGCCTTGAGAGCTTCAGGGCTCCTCCTGAGCTTTCCTGAGCCATGTTCTTTGGCCACAAGAGACAGGAGACATGTCTCCAGTCAAAATCCCGCTCAAATTCAAGCCAGCACCAGCCATTCTCTGAGTCTGAGGACATGGGGTGAATCTCTGTTTAGAAAAACACACGATCCTCTTGCACAAAAAAAGCAGCAAATGGAATTTGAGCAGAGGGTGGTGAGCGAGGGACAATTCCTGAACTCCAGCATTGCAAGAAGCATTAAAGGAACAATCCTTACCAAAATGATTCACGACACATAACAATGATATTCCAATAACACCACCAGGGCAGGAGGATGCTGGACACGGTCACCCAGCAGGACACAGGCATTCAGTGGCCTCCCTGGACTCCAGAATGTGACCTGACATGACCAAGCCACCAACCACAGGCACAGTGAACTTCACCCACCAGGATCCCCAACGGATACTTTTTAATTGGGGAACTGGGGGCAAACAGCCTTTGTGTTCTAAGTAGGAACAAAGGTGATTTATGAGGATGATCAAAAAAACAGAAAGGAGTGACCCATACCTCCCTCGCTCTTCATGAACCCACTGCACCAGCCTCAGGTGGAGCTGGTGAGCTGGTAACTGGACACGCTCCATCACAAACCCGTGCCATAGTCAGACTGGTGGCGTTAAGCTTCTCCCTGTGTAACTGCAGCCGGCCCTCCCTGTCCCATGGGGTTTGGCGTGGGTGAGGCTGTACGCACATATGTCCCCGCCCTCTCCTGGGCCCGGTCACCCTCGCACTCTGCTCTGTGTGAGGCTGTGGGGGCAGATGGCCTTCCAGGAAGACAACTCCACCCGCACTCCCACAAGCCTGCTTCAAGAAAGGGGCTCAGTGAGCCTTGCCCAGCCTGCGCTGCCACCCTAAACTGCCAGGCATACAGGCAGACCCTGACCACAGTGCTGGGAAGGCTGGAGAATCTCACATGCTCCCCAGTACATGTGCCCCAAAACATGGCCACTTCTCCTCTTGGGCACCATCTTCTCCTGTTGTAAGAAACATGCATTTTTTAAAGTTTGAATTACTTGTTAAGGAAAAAGGAACTGGAATTGCCATTCCAGCTCAGAAAGGAGTCTGGCCTGCATCAGCCACATTGCTGCAAGGCAAACCCCGCACGAACAGAGGAGGAGGGAGCTTGCAGAGGGGACCTCCCCTCTAGAAACAGAGTGCGAAGTGCACCACAAGGACCTGCCCCATCCCCAGGCCTCAGGATGCCCTAGGAGGTGCACAGGGAAGCCCCATGAATCCTGCCACATCATGAGAACAACAAATCAGTGCCAGGTTCAGAAGAGAGAGCTTCGTCTACGGTGGATCCAGACACGGTGCCTCCTGCAGGTTGGAGACCAAGCCACGGCGATCTAAGGATGAAGTGCCTGCAGTGTACATGGCTCACACCATGACCCTGAAGTGCCCACCAGCAGCCTGCCCTGGTGCTGGGGACCCTGGAGAACAGCAGGGTCACAGAGAAACACCTTGGCCACCTGTGCCCTCTAACACTCCAGCCTTCCTTCTCCGTGAGGACAGGCCATACCACACTTCAGAAGGACCTGCTCAGGTTCCTGAGCAGGAGGTCCTGCCCAGGATGGCCTGCTCCTCCCTCCTGCCTCCTCCCAATATTCTCCCGCCCTGCCCAGGGGAGGCAGAGCTTTCCCTGTGGCTAAGGACAACCACAGAGAAGCAGCCATCTTCCACAGAGTGACTTGCTCTGGTCACCTGCAGTAACCAGCCACTATCCTGAGCCATCAAAGACTGACATCTGCTCTCATGCAGAACATGGACAGAAGTAGAGAAGGAGAGAGATCCGTGGGTGCCAGGGAATTCAGACTGTGCTTCTGAAGAAGACGCGGCTCAGGGGGCAGAAATGCCCCTGACCCCCACAAGCTCCTGCTTCCCATGCCCATCGTTTCTGGGAAGGCCTCTGCCCCTGCAGGTACAATACAGCAGCTGATCTCCATGTGCCAATCGAGGCCCGTCACCGCCATCCTAGAGTTGAAGCGCCAGCTTCTACCTGCCCAGTCCGTCGGACTGCGGAGCTCTTTCCCTCACTCAAACATGGCCAAGCCTTCTGGCCCCCTCCTCCCCGTCCTTGGGGCCCTGCTCTAAAGGTGGGCCTAGCTTGCGACACCTGCTCCTGACTGGCAGATGCCCAGTGTGAGGGCTTCCAAAGGACGTCTGCTGACATGACTTGGTGCCAGTGAGTCCCCAAAAGTGCCTCCAGGGAAAACTCCCCATCTGTACTCAGGACTTCATCCACCCTGAGGTGGACATCCTAGGCAAGGCCTGGGCAGTGCCAACAGGGCGCCTGGCAGCATGGCCTCCACCAGGGAGTGCAGGCTGCTCACACACAGGCCTGCGGTCCTGTCACCAAGCCCTGGGAAGCTGAACAAGGGCCCCTCAAAGCCCAAGGAGATAGTTCTCCGGCTGTGCACCAGGCCAGTACCGAAGCCCATCCAGGGAAGGTGCAGTGACGGGTCTATGTGCAGGCGAGGACTCTGGCTGGCTGGTTTGTGTGACATGCGGCCACCATGGGACCAGACAGAGCACTAGGTCGGTGGAACTCAAGAGCTCCTTAAAACAGCTCACGGCTATGATTTACATCTGGGCTAAAGGAGAGAGCCATCCTGGGGACACCTGCCACCCCAGCAGCTCGTCACCTCACTGAGGATGTGCAGGCACCCGCCTTGGACCAGCACAACAGCACACTCCTCAGAAAAACGTCAGATTGCAAGCTGCACAGAGAAGAAAGTGATGGTGTTCAAAGGCTTCCTTCTGCAAAATAAAAACAGCCGGGAACATTCTGTCTGAGTACAGTGAGGGTGCTCACGGCAAAGACAACAGCGATGCCAACAGCCCCGGATAAGGTCTGTGCCTCAGTCCACTGTGCTGGACCCATGCCCAGGTCCCAGATCTTATCACTGCTGTGTTCATGATGTCACTCCTGGGGTAAGCTAGGCAAAAGGACACGTGTGGGACTCTGGACTGACTCAGTAACACCCGAGAGAGTCTGAACTTACTTCAAAGTAAAAACATTTTTAAAAATTCAACTAGAAAACGGACGTGGGGCCAGCAGCTGTCTCTGCCCATTAGCCAGCGAGCTGGGTTCCCTCGCTCTCCCAAGGCCAGGGGAGAGAGACCCTAACAGACATGGAAGGTACGTCTGTGTTCAGAATTAGAAGAAGCAGAGCCCCTGAGTACCAGAAAGCTAGGCACGATATTCACAGAGCCCAGGTGACATGACAGGCCTGGGCATGAGCGGTCATAGTGTGGCTGAACAGGGGTGGACACAGTGTGCTCACTGGGGTGGGGGGAGCACGGGGCACAGCTGGGATGCGGTGGCCTTGCAGACTCCCAGGAGACAGCATTTGCTCCTGAGCCCATGGTACCTGACATACAAGAGCCCTAAGTCCATTCTCACTGATCAGGTGACAGACATGGATGAACAAAAGTGCTCCTCCATCCAACTCCTGAGGGTTCACAGCAGCAGGACTCACAGCAAGGGGACATAGACTGCAGGGGGAGGATTCAGCCTGTGCATGGCCCCAACCTCCCAGGAGGGTCCCTTGACTTGATCCACAAGAGATTTCTCACACACCTGCCTGCTGTGTCTGCACGCACATGGCCATAAGCACTCAGAAATCATGTAAAAAGAAATGTTAACTTAAAAAGTAAACAAGTTGAGGCTGCAGGTGTAGCTTGGTAATAGAACCCTTGGCCCTGGGTTTGATCCCCAGAAAACAGGAAAAAAATACAATTTTCTGCATAATTACTAAGTGTTAATTGAAAATAAAGAACTAATTTTGAAAGTAAATATAAATCTCTCATGGTTTGTGATTTTAAGAACTGACAGAACGCAGATGATGATAATTTTGGTCTTCCTCGCCTCTTCCCTATGCTTCTCAGCCATTCCTGCTCCCTCCTGGCTTCAGAGAGGCTGCTGGTCTGATGGTGAATTTTAGGGGTAGCAACGTGCCCGGAGATCAGCCGGGTCCAACTTAGCAGAAGCATGCATTCTTGATAGAAGAAAATGCAGGCAGGGAACAAGGGGACTGGGCTGGGCCAGAGGAGCTGGACAGACCCACGCAGCCAGCACTCCAGTGGGTGCCCCCCAGACTTCAAGGACCTCAGCAGCCTCCAAGGGGGTTCCCACACACAGGGCATCCTTTTCCAGAGTGATCTGCCAGCTATCCTACAGGATTCGGTTGCAACATTAAATCCCCAAAGCACCAGTAGCCTGAGTCTCGCTTAATGGTAGCAGCAAATCAAACCATGAGCTTGAATGAAGAGGTTTCTCCCAGGCACGGTGGTGCACGCCTGTAATCCCAGCAGCTCAGAAGGCTGAGGCAGGAGGATCACACTTACAGAGCTAGCCTCTGCCACTTAGCAAGGCCCTGAGCAATGCAGTGAGATAGAGACTCCAAATAAAAAAAAAAATTAAAAAGGGCTGGGGATCTGGCTTGGTGTTTAAGCACATGGGTTCAATCCCCAGTACTGGAAAAAAAAAAAAAAAAAAAAACAGGAAATGTTTAGAGACAAGACTGCCCACTGGGGCACCGATCCTGCAGTGGCTGTGGTTTCCAAGGCTCAGCTGAGACTAGGTGACGGCAGCTTGTGCTCCTAATTGCTCCAACCCCTGTAAGGTGTGTCCACCAGCATGAGGCAAAGACTGGGTGGTGACATGAAATCAGGAAGAGAGCAGCTCACAAGGGCAAGAATCTGGGTCCCTGCTGTGTTGGGGGAGGACTTGCCAAGGCCCCTTCCCCAGGGAAGGCTGTCAGTCAGGAAGGGGCAGTGCACGTAGCACACCAGGGAGAAGTCAGATCCCTGTCATGTGGTGATCGCCTAAGTCAAGCTACCTTCAACACAAATTCTCTCTTCTTTCCAAGTGACTTGAAAAGTGAAAAAATTCAAAAGAAATCCATTCACTGATGTGTCTCCAAGACCGTGACTCAACTGCGGCAGGTCAGAGCCCTCGCCTGAGGCACATGGCGAATATTGCTGAGGCAGAGACTGCGGGAAAAGCAACTAGGACAGCGTTCTCCACAGCGGTCACTGAAAGTGCACGGACACAAGAGCCCTGGTGGCCACACCTGGAATCACAGCCACTGAGGCAGGAGGTTTGCGAGTTCAAAGCCAGCCTCAGCAAATCAGCGAGACCCTGTACCAAAATACAAAATAAAAAAGGGCTTGGGCTGGGTCTCAGTGGTTAAGCACCCCTGGGTTCAAAGCCTTGTACCGAAAAAGAGAAATGCTCCTTTTTCTTGCTGATACCTGATATTGGCACATTAGTTAGTCTGTCTGCATCCGTCACTGAAGCTGGCCAAGGGAAGCTGTGGACTCCTGGCTGTCCAGCCCTGTGCACTGTCCAAGGTGCTGACCGTGAGCACCAGGGCCACTCTGTTTTGCTGCAAGGTTGCAAGGTTATCTCAGACTACGGGGTACAGATCATCTCAGATTCAGAAAGACACACACACGGGCAGATGAAGGGCCACATGTCAGCCTAGCTGCACACCAAGGAGGCCCCGATGGAAATCTCGCTAGCTGCCCCATTGAAGTAACTCGCACCGAGTGCCACCCAGTGCCAGCTGCCCCACCGAGCCACTGGCCCAGCCTTTGTCCCACTCATTCATGACCCTGCTCTAGGACAGGCACTACTTGCTTCCCAACCTCAACCTGCGGAACTTGCACAACAGGGGTGAACTGACCTGGCCAAGTTTGTATAGCCACTAAGTGGCAATTCCTGGACTTGAACTCAAGGCTGCCTCGTGCGGACCCTATGTAAGATGGAGGAGCTGTTAGGAGACCACTGCCCTCATGTGGCCACAGGTAGGATCAGGGAGCACTGGGAGAGTGTGGGAACTGAGGACTCCAGACTGTGGTCACAGTGAAAACTCCCAGGGAGAAGGGAATGGCTGAGATCTGTCCAGCCAACAGTTCTTGGAGCCAGGGGTGTGAGCAGGTGGCAGCCTGGAAGCCAGTGGGTTGAAGACAGAAAGCAAGTGCTCACGCGACAAAGAGCAGGCCACAGAGAGCAGCAGGATCCTGACCTGAAAGCCCCGCTACACCTGCCAGCAAGGAGTTCTGCATGAGTCACGGCCCCTGTGACCTGTGGTCTCCCCACATCTTGCTGGGGCCAGAATTACACAATGCAGGTCAATTGCTTTCTATAGTGGCTAGCTCATAGCAGGTGCCCAGGAAGACGCTAGATGTTAAGAACATTCTGACCCTTACCCACGCATCTTCAGTGACTCTACTGTGACCCACCAGGCCAGGCAGAGGAAGGATAGGAACAGGGCCTCGATTTACCATCCCCCACATGACAGTCATTAGTTCTAAGATCTTAGACTGGACCCAGAAGAAGCTGACCCTGAAGTCAGACAAGGTTGGACAGCATTTCTGAAATCTGTATTTTCAAATCCCTTTCCAGTACCGGTCTCAACACTTCATGAATGCTGGTTTATGCAAACTGATCAGGACTCGGGGAGGCAGGTGGCCTCATTGCCCACATTTTGGAGAGAGAAACTGAGGCAGAGCAAGATGAACGACTTGCCAAAATCACAGGGAAGCAATGGCAGAGCTGGGGTTTGCTCTGGCTGCTCGGACCACAGAGCTTGGGAACGTAACCCCACTCTACACCACCCCAGCCTGTGTCTGCTCCATGAGGTGAGTCAGAGGGCTGCTCCTGGCTACCCAGGCTCAGCACAAGGCACAGGAGGGAGGAGAGCACTGCCCAGAAGCCCAGGGCAGCTTCTGGGATGGGGGCAGCAACGAGGCCAGGGCAGGGGTCTCACGTGGCAGGCGGCTTGCCATCCTGCTCAAGTGGCCTCTGGTATTTATCCGTGAGTCACCGAGGATTGCTCCAATGACAAACTCAAGGGCCACAACCAGCCTGGGAACAGGTTCTGCTGTCCTGTGAGGCCCGCCGTGGGCACCCTGCAGAGAAAACACGAGCCCAACAAAAGTGTACCTGTGTCTGTTCCCAGAAGAAAGGGGCCTTGGAAGTCTAGAGCCAAGACCCTGCTCCACAAGGGGCAAGCAGACTTTCAGCCACGGCCCTCAGACTCCTAAGCGGCCTCATGCTTCCGATGACCATGACCTTGGAAAGCTTTCTGTATGAGCACCTCATGCAAAGCCAGCCCCAGAAACCAGAGGAGGGATGTTGCCGGAGACCTTGAGAATCACACTGCATGTCTGCAAAACGTCACGATCCTCTGGTTCTTTTCTGAGCGATGATCATGAGAGGCCACTGAGCAGGCAGCTCCCAGAACTCCTCTTCCATGAGCCGGGCAAACAAAGGGGAAGCAGCGCCTGGTGGAGGGGGGGGGGGGGCCTCCATGTTGTCATGGCAACGCAGGCCCAGGTGCGCCTCTCTGCCCCTGTACCTCGGGAGGGAGGAGAGGAGAGAATGGGACCCTCGCGCTGCGCTAGACTCTGACTGGGGGTCACACCCGCCATCCGCGCTCTCAGCTTCTGGAGGTTCTATTTTATAAACGCAGGGGATTTTTTTCTTTCCCTTTTAATCACATCACCGCAGGCCTGCCCTGGTGACAAGAGCTGCCAGATCCTTGTTAACAGCCAAGGACAAGGGGCAACGTGACGGAGGCTGTTCCTGCGTATGGCATGCACACGTGAATCGGGTGGTCTCCATGAGGCCAGGGACCGTCCTGACTGTTGGCGTGATTTCTGTCTCAGCATGAAATGATCCATGAGGCTGCTCTCTGGGCACAGGTGTCACTCCAGCTGGGATTCCGAAGCATTGAGGAGGGGACAATTCAGGAGGGTGTGGGTGGGGCTCAAGCCCCAGTGGGAGTGGGTACAAGGGCCACCCTAGACTCCAGGGCGTGGGCAGAGCCAAGTTCTGCTGCAGTGGGAGCGTGAGGTGCAGCCTGTGAAGCGCCCACCCAGGAAGGCAAGGCCTGGGTCCTCCCTAGACCCCGGAAAGCACACCCCCTGGCCAAGACCAGCTGGAAGGCAGAGCCGTGGGGGTCAGGAGAGGTGAGAGGAGCTGGAGCAGCCAGGGGTGGGGGGAGAGTAGGTGGGAACACAAGGCCACATACAGGGCCAGTAGGCGGATCCTGGCCAGAGACCTAGAGACCCCCACCACCTTATTGGCACAAGGTGTCACATCCTGCTGAATGTGTCCCCCTCCAAATTCATACCTGGTATCCTGATCTTCCGTCCTTCAGAAGGTAACCTTGTTTGGAAACAGAGTCATCAGAAGTATAATTAGTTAAGACAAGGTCACCCTGGAATAGGGTGGCCCTAGTCCAATGTACCTGGCATTCCTAAAACACTGGACATTTGGATGCAGACACAACAGGGAAAGGGCCGTGTAAGATGGGGGCAGAGATCCAAGAGACACTTGTACAAGCCAAGAAACCCTGGAGGTGGCCAGCAGCCACCAGGCGCCACAGGGAGGCCCAGAGAGGTTCTCCCTGGAGCCTTGGCAGGACCCCTGCCCACACCTTGACAAGGACCTTCCAGGCTCCAGAGCCGTGTGGGTGAATGGCTGTGTGAGTGAGGCTGGTGGTCCTGGGCCACAGCAGCCCCCGAGACTCAGACACATGCCACCAGCCTGGCTGTGGAACACAGTGACCCTGGAAGCAGAGCACATCCCAGAGAACCCATGGCTCACCCCAGAGTGAGCCTTGGAGCAGAGCCCCTCAGCCCCAGTTGACGCCTGGTATGTGCTCTGCCAGTGACCAATCCCCCCTGTAGACTCACAGCAGACCCAGCTGCCAACCCAGCTGAGCTGCACCTGACCCCTGGCCCATAGGGACATGCAGTGGGCGTCTTTGAAGTCACGGGCTTGAGGGTAATTTATAACATGGAACCAGGCAATAGATACAGCTGTCTTGGGAGACTGAATTATTTAAGCCCCACCCCTCCCCTGGACTTGTCTATGGACAATACTGCCACCTTTACCAGAACCCTGCCTTCACCAGGGTCACAAGACTCAGCCAAACTGCCTCCCTCTGGCTCTTGCCTCTGGTCTCAAGCTGACTTTCAGCAAATTGTTTGTCCTCCAGCAACTCAGTTTCCCCATGGCAAAGCAAGGGTGGCTTGCACCAGCCTCATCAGGTGGCAGTCCCCAGAGTGCCTGGCACAGACAGGTGCCTAGTGACTGGATATCAGCCACATTCCTGCTGTTCTTATGACATGGCGACAGGTTGGTTCACCAGGGTGGGAACAAAAGAACAGTAACAAGGGCACAATGGCTGTTGGGTCTCCTTGGGCTCCTCCTGGCCCCACATCAGCTGACAGGCCAGGTCAGGCCCTCCTCGCGGCCTCACAGAGTAGCTCACGGATGGCTCAGTATGACCCATATCACAGATGAACCTGAATGCAGTTACTGCACGGGTGTGACGGGTTGGACATATGGGATCACAATATTTTGTGATCATCCACAAACACATCTCCCTCTGCAAATAAGCTGCTGGGGCAGGGCCCTGCTCCCTGCTCCTGAGCTAGGACAAGAGACTTCCTTTCTGGCAGTGACCGTGACAGACAGAAGCCGACTCCTGTGCCTTTGATGCGAGCCAGGGCCAGGTCCACCTGGTCCTGAGGACCTGAGTGAGAATGAGCGATGGCAATTCAGTGGGGACCAGAACAAGGTGACCAAAGGGCAGGTGCACCTTTCCAAAGGCTGGCTGTGAGTGGTGCTCCTAAAATGTCAAAGGCCAGGAGGGCAGAAGATGCCCACTCACAGGCCCAGGGAAAAGCCAGAGCCTGCATTTCTAACCAGCTTCCGGGCACCCTCTGCCAGGCTGAGATGATGTTAACAGTGTATATCCCTCAAGTAACCTGCTGGGCTCAGCCATGGAGCTGAAATGGCCAAGTGGCCCCCAGCTTACCTGAGAGCTTGCATCCTTGACACTCCCGAGGCCATGGGTGCAGTGACAAAGGTCACTGGCTTGGAGGTTAGCTGGCTTGGAGGCCACACCACCTGGAGGTGACCAGGGTGACCCCAACCCACCACTGGCAGCCAGAGGGCCTTGAGCAAGTTAGCCCTCTGGAGGCCTCTCATCATCCAGCTGTCCAGGGATGTGACACCTGGCTCCCGGGACTGTTCACTGAGCTCCTGCTGCCGCTTTTATCCAGTCTACAGAGGGGGAGCCTGAGACCCGAGAGGCTCAAGTCCAGTTTCCCTTGTACTCTGAGCCAGAGGCTGTCCTCGGGCAGGGTCCTGTAGCAGTAGATTTCTCTGCTCCCTGCTCTGTCCAGTTGACCCCTGTGCTCTGGACTCTGGGCTGCTATTCCTACCAGACCTGCTCCTCAGCTTTGCCCAGTTTGAGCTCATTGCAGGTATAATTGGGGGAAGGGGGAGAATGTGACCCAGGGTCCCTCAAGCTCAGCACTGTGACATTCTGCCTGGACAAGGCTTTGCTGTGGCTGTCCTGGGCATGGCAGGGCAAGGAGCGGGGCCTCTGACTTCCACCCTGTGATCCAGCAGCCCCACACAGCGAGGCAACCAAACTTCCCTCCATGCACTGCTGAGACTGCTGTAGGGCAGATCTGCTCCACCTCTGAAAACCCAGCTCTGGCTGCGGACCTGGGGGGCTGCCCTGCCCCAGCACATGGCAGCCACAAGTCTCTCCACCGCCTGCCTGCTCTTTCCGTGGCCCTCATGAGAGAATTATGAGAGCAATTCATAAATTACACTTGGCCAAACAAATATAAGCCCACTTCCGACAGCTGCTTGACTGGTGAGAGTCACCCTTTGGACTCTGCCGGGCTGGCCCTGCCCTGCGCTCCTACAGCACCCCTTCCTACCCCACTCCGACCCCGGGACCCCGCCTCTTGATGCCCGAGTGGGATCACGTCCCTGGTGCAGCACCTACCCCTCGTAAGGGCCTAGGCCGCCCTTGCACCAAAGGCACTCAGCCTGCCTACAGCAGTGGGGGCCAGGAAGAAGGGTGGACCCCTGAGAAATCAGGGCTGTGCTTGGCAGGAGTCCTGTCGCAGGCCAGCAGGTGCCCTCTGGACTCTGAGGCTGCCCGCGTCTGACAGCCTGTCAGGATTCCACCGGCCACTTTCAGGAGTGAAGAGAATTTGAAAGGAAAATCACTGAGCTGGGGGAAACTCACTGCACGTTAAATCAAATCCAAATGGAAATCTCTGACAGTTGGCTTAGGGTGACTGACAGCTGGGGGAGGACAGCTCTCCCTCCACTCATCGGGCCCTCTTCTGAGGACTCGCCCCGAAGCTATCAACCCGTTCATGCTGCATAAAATGTATCTGCTGAAAACTGCTCCTTGGGTTGGTCCTAGGTCTAGGAGGGCTTTCCAAAAGCCACCAGAAGTCCTAAGTGGGAGCGGCACCCAGGGACCCACCCCTCAACCTGGCCTCTCCAGCGCTATTCCCACCCATCTATGTGGTTCTTCCATGAATAAGTGAATTGCCAGCCATACCAAGCCCATTCCCACACCCACCGAGCCTGACCTCCACGATACACCTGGTGGCTGCAGAGTCCACTAATTACCCTGGATGTGTGGAAGCTAAATTGGTGCAAACACAAAATCAAAGCAGAGATCCAGTGGTGTACCTGAGCCTCCGCAGCCCTGAGGTCCCAGATCGCAGGTTAATTAGCAGCCATTTGCAAGTCCTCCACTTATTAATGGGTCCTTCAAAGCCCAGAGCAACCACAGAGGGAATAAAACATGAAAGGGGAGCTGGACCCAGGCCACACAGGGAGCTTTCGCTTCTGATGCTAATAACTTTGAAAGCAACAACAAACAGGCCTTACCTCTGTGCAGGGGGGGGCGGGGTGTGCGCTTTATCTGAGGCAGTCTCTGTTTCAGAGATGTCTGTGGAGGCCAAGCCAGCCAGGGACCAGTGGTGGAGTGATCACAGGTCCTAGGGCCACCACCCTCCTCTGCAGGAGTGTAACCACTTCTCTTAGGCGCCCACACAGGAGAGCCACCTTCCAAGATGCAGCCTGCTCACAGGGTCCACTCCAAACCTTCTGTGGTTCTCCATTTCAGTTGTGTTAACACTGGGGTCCCCCCAGGTCTCCTGGCTGCCCACCTTTTCACGACTCCCCTGCTGCACAGTCCCGCTTCGCCCCCTTCAGTCACATGAGCCACCGACCCACCCAGCCTGGCAGCCCCTTCCTCGGGGGCCTTTGCCCTGGCTGCCTGCACGGCTCCTCGGGTGTCCACCTTCAAGACTTTGCCCCTGTTTCCTGACTTCACTGAGGCCACTGAGCCATCTTCTAGACATGTCACACCACCCTCAACCACTGCACTCCCCACAAGGAGGGAAGGGGGCACTTCCCTCCTTGTGGGGAGTGCAGAGGGGGTGCAGCAAGCCTGCTGCACTCAGCCCAGAGGAAGAAGGTCCTGTGGTTCCTGGTAGCACAATGTACAGAAAGACCCAGTACCAGGTGAAATCATTAGGTGCAGGACACTAGGACCTGGCAACTCCAGGGAAGGCACCGGAACAGCCAGGGTGCAGGTGGACACACAGTGGAGGCTCAGCGTGGAGGGACAGCCTGGGTGCAGGTGGACAGTAGAGGCTCAGGGTAGGGAGAGGACAACCAGGGTGCAGGTGGACAGGACAGTGGAGGTTCAGGGTGCAGGTGGACAGTGGAGACTCAGGATGGGGAGGGACAGGTAGGGTGCATGCAGATAGACAGGAAATAGGCTCAGGGTGCAAGTGGACAGTGGAGGCTCAGGGTGGGAGGGACAGCTACAGGTGGACAGTGGAGACTCAGGATGGAGAGACAGCTAGGGTACAGGTGGACAGGACAGTAGGCTCAGGGTGCAGGTGGACAGTAGAGGCTCAGGGTGGGAAGGCAGCCGGGTGCAGGCTGGGGAGATGGGGAGTCCACCTAAACAGGGGCCTCTCCCTCCCATGGACCTCAGCTAGGTTTCCAGGTCACAAGCAACAGCTATAGAAAGGGCCAGGCCTGGCTCCTCCAACCCCGGGCTGGGAGAGGGCCTGGGGCTGCTCGTCTGCATCTCAGACACAAGGGGCTGGAGAGCAGAGGTGGGGGATGTGCTGCTCTGCCGGGGACACAAGGAAGCCGGGCTGCAGGCTGGATGACAAGGGGGGTCTCAAGTCCAAGGACGTGAGCGCCACACCCTCCAAAGAAATGGCTCAGGTACTGCTTGACCTCCATGGACCGCTTCTGCGCTTACCGATCCGGGTCCCCACAGCTTGGCCCACAGCCATGGGCCCTGGCCGGGCCCCAGGAGCAACTTGGCAGGCGTGAGCCACGTGGTGGCATCTGGGCGCTGAGCTGTGTGGGGAGCAGCCTCCTCCCGCAGGAGCAGATGGCGCTGTGCGCGTGCACACTTGCTCATACCGAGACAGACGCAATCACCCAAAAAGAGAATCAGCCAAACTGTTCCTGTCCTTGTGGCCAAGCATCCCGCTGGTCCTGGGAGGCAGTGGAGAGGAGGATTAGGAGGGAGCTGGCAGGGCAGGGGTGGCAGAGCTCTTTAGCACAAGCTGTGGAGAACACCCCGTGGGCGGCCAGCAGCCAGGAGGCATATGGGCACACCACACGCCTAAACTGCACCCCGGCCCTAAACTAAACGAGCCGCGCAGGAAGAGAGACCGCCAGACGGCGGGTTGCCCCCAAGGCCAGCAGGTGCTGGTAGCAAAGGCCGCCTCAGAGAAAGCAGCCTCACCACAGCGGGCAGGACCGGAGTGCTGGACAGAGACCAAGCGAGAAGTGTGCAGGCTGGGCCTCTCCTCCCAAGGCCCAGGAGGCAAAGGCTGGCTCCAGCCCCCGTGCAGAGGGTCAGGAGGGGCCCAGTGCAGAGCTCCCTCCTGGCCTGGGGACCCACCCTCCCTCCACAGCGCTGCAGCCCAGCACTCAGCCATTTTCCTGGGCCAGGCCAGGCCCCAGCTCCATACAGGACCCTGAGCTGGTCACCCCAGCTCTCTGTGCCGCCTCCACTGTCTCATCTGTAAAATGAGGAGGTGACACCCGACTGGCAGATTTGATCGGATGAATGCGTGGGGCTCCCTGAAACCTCGACTGTCAAGTGGCACTCAGCATCAGCTGTCATTGTGACCACCAAATTCTGCTATCCTCAACACCAGGGTTAGAATCCTCACAATCAGGAATGCTCAGAACGCACTTATGGACCATGAATGGGAAGCCGAGTCCCCAATTCCCCCACCCCAGGGCTGACCACAGACATCTCCTCTGAAGGGGACACCGACCACATGGGGCGAACCATACAGGTACAGACACACTGCGCCTAAAGACCTTTTATCTTTCTCTCATTTTTCATATTCGGGGGCACTGAGGAGTAAGGGATGCCACGGGGCATGGTGGCCCCTGGCTCTGATTGTCTGCCTCCCTGTGCGGAAAGTGCTCCATCCCTTGGGCTGAGGATATGGCTCAAGTGGTAGCGCGCTCGCCTGGCATGTGCGGGGCGCTGGGTTCGATCCTCAGCCCCACATACAAATAAAATAAAGATGTTGTGTCCACCGAAAACTAAAAAATAATATTAAAAAATTCTCTCTCAAAAAAAAAGAAAAAGAAAGAGCTCCATCCCTGGGAACATCTGGGAACGCAGACTGTGGAGGACCACCAGCAGGGGGCGCTGTGGCACCTGCTCTGCCCATAGGAACAGTCTGGCTCAAGGGGTCTTCCTTCCGCAGGCTGGAGCTGGGTGCCTGGGTGACCATACCCACAGAGCCCTGGGTGCTGAGCCTGAGGGGACACACACGTGTTGTCACAGCTTGTCCTGCAGGAGTTGAGCACCTCCTGTGTATGTCCATCTGGAGAGGCCCTGGGATCCTGCACCTGGTATCCTGGGAGACTCACCTGGTGCTCCAGGAGCCTGAACCCAGTGTCCTGTCACCCTCTGCCAAGTTTGCTCGCATCCTCTGCCTCAATGTGGTACTCACAGCCATGAGTGTGAAGGACTCTGGGTCCTGGGAGAATCATCAAACCTGGGGGCTGGGCACACTCCCCAATCTGGGACAAATTCTTGGAGTAGAAGTCCTCTGTCTGGCTTACTTGTCATAGAGCCAGGACAACGCTGCCCACATGTCAACAGACCCGAGTTCAAGGACCAGGAGTGATGGTCCTGCATCTGAGGCTTCCTGGCCAGACTGCAAGAGCAGAACCAGAGGGGTGAAGCTGACATGTGAAATGAGGGCCAGCCCCACGCTCCAGTGCCTGAGGCCGAGTCAGAACTGAGCGGCACGGAACCTGCCTCCATCTTAGAGGTCGACAGTGTTCTCAGGGGCTGTGATTCCAGACACCGAGCACTGCACACACATCCTTCATCTTGACTCCTGGGTCCCAGGGCCACCTACACGGTGGCCTGCCCTGGCCCTGCCTCCACGATGAGACCCAAGGTGTGCCCGGTGCTGGCCTGCAGGGCTGCAGGGTGGGGTTTGGTTTGTTGACTATCAAAGACTAAATCAAGGCAGCAGCTTCCAGGCACAAACTAATGCCCAGGGGTGCTGGAGTCCTGCGCAGTGGGTTCAGGGCAACTTGGGCAGAGTAGTGGGCAGTGGGCAGCAGAGGACCCCAGAGGTGCTGGACCACCTCCACTCCTGGTGGCTGAGTTCTCTCCGGGCCCTTGCTATCTCTGAGGTAGACCTTGCGCTGCTCCAGGGGTCCACTCCTCCTGCCCTCATGCCTGGACTCCACGCCCCACCTGCTGCCTTCCCTGCCTGGCCACCCCATACTCCAGACGCAGCGGCGCTCCAGGCCTGGCTGCCGAGTCCCTTCCCCAGAGCCCCACGTGGCACATCTGTTCTTGGTCGTGAAGCCACAGACCTCTGGCTCCCCTTCTCTTCCCTCTGTGCCCCCTGCAATCTGCAGACCAACCTCCACGGGCGGACTCCACCCCTGCCTCCAAGCTGTGCAGCCTCCCCACCAGGCCTGGTCAGCTCTCAGCAGGACTCTCCTGGTCTGCCCTTCAGCAGCCTCTCCACGTGGCTGCCAGAAGTAACACCACTAAAAATACCAGCCACACATCATCCCTTTGCCTGCGATGCTTAATGACTTCCTGCCTCACGCAGAGCTGTGCACAAGCTCCGCGAAGTGCACCCGCCTCCCTCCCCCGCCGCCCAGGCGCAGGGCCTTTGCCCTGGCTGGAGAGATGCCCAAAGGCTCACTCCCTTGACCTGCGCCCTCCCTGCATCTGCTGTACCAGTCACCTCCAGTGCACTGACTTCCTGGTCCCACCCACTCCCACAGGACACAAGCTCTCTGAGGGTGGGGATTTTGTCCATTCACTATTGTACCCTCTGTGCCAAATGTACTATGCACCTTCTATAGATTTCATTTCATGCATGAATAAATGACTATTTCCTTTATATCAAAGGTGAGAAACTGGGGTTCAGAGCAGTCAGGCCACTTGCCTGAGAACACACAGCCTACAGGTGGTACAGGCAGATGTGAGTGCAGAGGGGTCATCTGATGCCAGCCTAGGTTCTCCTGCCACCTCTGCCGCCTGTGTTCAGTGAGCACCTGTGTCCTCCTGAAGAGAAGGACATGTGGGACCTGAGTGGCCCCCAAGAGCACAGCATTTCCCAGCTGGCAGCTGGCTTAAGAGGGCTGTGGGGGTTTTAGCCACAAATTCTTACGGACGCCTTCACTGTTGCAGTGCTCCAGCTAGACCAGTGGTTCTCAAAGCACCACAAACAGCCCCTGGAGCCTCACAGAAATGCACTCTCGGCCCGACCCAGCCTATGGAATCAGAAACAGGAGGCCGGAAGCACCTCTCTCATGCCCACAGGTCACACTGAGGGTGGAAGTGTGGGAAATACTGAGCTGGACTCTGGGTCCCCTGGGGCAGGCCCTCTGTCTAGTCCACCACCCCCCCAGGCACACATCAGTGCCCCACCTGGAGCAGGTGTTAGAAATGAGATGCTTGTAGAGCGTACCTCCCTGTGTCTGGTGGTACAGAGGCAGGGACAGGAGTTTGCGGGACAGGCGTGAAGAAGCAATGGTGGTGGTTTGTGTCCAAAGGGCACAGCAGAGCCATAGAATCGAAGCAGCAACTGGCTCCATGTCAAACGTGACCATCCATGAAGAACACGCAGTGGCAATGGTCACATACACAGACTCAGCTCCCGCCCTACTGCTGCCCAAATCCAAGATCCACACCAAACGCCATGTGGCCTTTGGCAAGTGACATCTACCTCTGTGCTTCCATCCCCTCATGTACAAATTGTTAGGAGGGGCAAAGGAGTTAATGAAGAAAACATGTTTAAACGAGTTTCTGGCTCCAGTAGGCACTTTGTGTTAATTATCCTCACCATCATCATCATCACCATCACCACCATCGCCACCATCATCATTACCATCATCACCATCATCCCCATCACTACTGCTATCATCATCATCATCATCATCACTATCATCATCATCACCATCACAATCAACATCACCATCACCATCACCATTGTCACCATCATTAACATCATCACCATCATCACCACTATCATCATCACCATCCCAATCAACATCACCATCACCATCATCACCATCATCACCATCACCATCATCACCATCACCACTGCTATCATCACCATCACCATCACAATCAATATTACCATTGCTATCACCATCATCACCATCACTGTCACCATCATCACCATTATCATCACCATCATAAGCATCATCATCACTGTCATCATCACAATCAACATCACCATCACCATGATCACCACCACCACCATCATCATCACCATCACTGCTGCTATCATCACCATAACCACCATCACCACCATCACCATCACAATCAACATCACCATCACCACCACCACCATCATCACCATCACCATCACCACCATCATAATCGTCATCACTATCACTATCACAATCACCATCACCATCATCACCATAATCACCATTGTCACCATCACCATCAACACCATCACTATCATCACCATAACCACCATCATCAATCACCATTATCACCATCACTACCATCATCACCAGAGAAAGATATAGAAGACCTTAGGCCACCAGGCAAGATGGTGAGTGAGGCAGTCCAGACCAGGGCCAAAATAAAGAAACCTGGAGAGGGTCTTCTGGTGAGGTCAACTTCCTGGTTGATGAAAGTGCTCATGGACACAAGCGGGGGCCCAATCAGACAGACACTTCCATACCCGCACCCCTAAGCAGGGGATCCAATACAGACACTAAAACAGGTATGAGGACAGGGGGGCACCAATCAATAATAGTGAGGAGCATGTGGATGGGGAGGAGATAAAGAAAGGTGGAAATTCCAGGGACCATAAAAATAACTGGCCAAATCTCCCCCACAGATTCCCAGCGTAGGGGTCCCTTCTCTTCAGAGAAGCCCTCGGCAAGCACTGGCTGCCCTGCACATGGTGCACAGGTGCCCAGGGGTCAGGGAGCTGCCCCATGGAAGGGTCTCCCACTGCGTGTGCAGGGGCCTCGGGAAGACCAGGGGGTGTGGGGCAGGGGTCAGCAGCTCCCCCCTCAGCAAGGATGAACGATTCAGCTGTGACTCGGTGGCCTGCCCATTCCCTCCAGCCTGAGAGGTTTCCCACAAAATCAAAATTCTGCCCCAAGTCTCAGTGCCCAGGAAGGGGTGGGTAAGGACATAGCCCGGCCTGCAGCCACTGGTCAGCCGTGTGTAAAAGCCGATGGCCGAGGTCCTTTCCCAGGCAAAGGACCTGGGAACCAAGGCTGGCACAGACTTGTCAGGTCACATTTGTGACAAAAGCCCCACCCCCTGAATGGTGTGTTCACCAGCGGTGACCAGGCACACGGGAGACCTGGTCACAGCACCTGGGGCCGCAGAACCGGCTTCCCTCCTGGGCTCCACCTTTCGTCCTTCAGCTGCCCTGTAGGGAACCCTCCCACCCTTCTGCCAAAGCCCTCCTGGGGCTCAGCTTGTTGGCTTAGAGTTCAGCTCCTTCCACACCCTCAGCTCAAGTCCCCCCAGACTGTCCCCCTCTCTACCTTGCTGGCTCCCACCCCTTCCCGTGCCTCTTCCTGGGGAGTGGGCCAGAAGCTGTCTCCCCTCCTCCATCACCCTGGGGGCCACCTCCCTCATTCTCATTGTGCTGTGGCCTGGTCAAGGCCCCGCACCACCCTTGGGCAGGAGCCGTGCTCATCATGCCCTCCTCTGCACACGAGGACAGGCACAGCGCCACACGTGGTAGGTGCCCAACTAAAAGCAGGCCAGGCCGCAGAGGCTGCTTTCCCATGGCTCCTGCAGTGACCTGCAGCACGGAAGCCAGCAGCACCCCTCTCCCCACCCCCATCCAGCTGGCCAGCTCCCGGACTGGAGAGTCTAAGGAGACAGTGTCTGTATGCCCCGCAGGATGGCCACGTGACATTGGTGGCCAGCATTCCCGCAGGCTGGTCTGTGATGTGAGGGTCAGATCTCCCAATCCTTCAGGAATGGACTTTCAGGTGAGTTCTCTGGGTTCCTCACCCTGAGCCATCTTCTCCGCCTACACACACTTGCCAAGCACAGCATCCCTGAGGGCCAGTCCACAGACAGAGGGCTCCTTCTGCACCCCCAGGAGGTGTGGCAGATAGCGGGAAGTACACGGGCCGACCAGGAGCTGCTCGGATGCCTCCCACCCCCCAGTCCCCAGGCCCCCATCCCTAGGCCCCAGGCCCACTGTCGGGTGTCCATCTACATATGTTTGATGTGAGGTGAGGATGGTCCCTTGTGGCGTCTTGCCCTGGACTTTCCTCCAGGTCCATCCCAGGGTCCTGGCCGACCACTGTGGCGATTCTTACAGGTCAGGAGTCTGCGTCTTCACCGCCACTCGGCTCTTCTCCCGCCCTCGTGGCACTGGGTGGGCGGGAGGACAGAGTGAATGGCTGTTGCAGGCACCGGAGCTACTGACCAGTTCCTTCTCCTGGCTTTCCCAGGAGGGAAGGAGTCTGCCCAGGGAGGCCTCTACTAATGGCTCAGTCCTCAAGGTCCAGGCTGCAACTCCCCATCCCAGAGAATCTCTCCATCCAGTGTCCATCACAGAGTGGGTCAAACTTGGTCAGGTCCTTGAGTCAGTTTAGCAGGTTGTGACCAGCACTTTGTAAACAGAAGAGGACAAGGAGGGACGAGGGGAGAGAGACCCCAGGCTAGGCTCATGCAGGGTGGTGAGGGGTGCTCTGGGAGGCCCAGCCTTGCGGGTGTGCGTGAGAGCGAGTTGGGCACTGTGAGGCCACATTCCTTGGATATGTCTCCATGGCTAACGGCCAAAAGAACCCCAAATCCTGCATTTCTAGAGCGTCAAACTCACAGAGATGCTGTGGGCTTGTTTTTCATGAGAAATCACCTTCCTTCTCTACTTGGGGTGAGAGGACAATGTCTCTAGTCAAGAAAGTTAAACTCGTGTCCAGCAACATGAACACTTGGCAATATGTCACCATGATGACCAAATTCCTGGGAAAAGCTGCCCGCTGCCTCTGCACGCTGCAGGGCTTCACCTGTGGTTAAGGCCTTTGCCCCTGTGACGGCCTGGACATGCTGCGGTGGGCATCACCTGAGCAAGTGAAGGCCTGCCCAGGTTTCCCAAAGACGCATGGCTGGTCGGCTCTTCCCTTGGAAGTCCTAGGCAAGAGACACTCCCGGCCACGGACCCCTCCCAGCAAGCCTCTCCCGGGCCTCATCAGTCCGCTTCTGCTAAACTCAGTCTATTAAAATTTCATCTTTTAACAAACGTTTCCAATTGCCTTAAATAATTAACAGCTGCAATTGCTTTTGCAGTGGCAGAGAGCCCCAGGTCCCAGGCAGATGTGACGTTCACACACCCGAGGGAGAGTGGGGACACCCGTCCTGCATGCTCCCATCCCCCTGCAGAGGAGCACAGCACAGGCAGCCTGCCTCCCAGGCACGAGAGCAGAACCAGGGGCTCGGGCTTCACCAGTCAGGAGTGAGGCTCCAGGACAGCACCCACACTGAGACCTGGGAGTTGGTGGTGTCAACCAGCAGGTCAGACTCAGAACTGGCTCCTCTGCATCCTGAAGACCTGCTTCTGTCACTATCCTGAACCCACTGCAACAGCCAGGAGCCTGTCTAGAAAGCCCCAGTTACCAGAGTGGAGGTGGCAGAACCACAGCCACTTTCTGCAGCCCTCTCAGATGCCCCTGGAGAGCCTGCTCCCTCCTGATGGGCACTGTCCCCAGTGGCTAGAACCAGGATGACAGAGCAATAGGTCTTATTCGCCATTTACAGCCCCAGCGAGCAAAGCCAGGCCCACAATGCAGCAGGGCTCAAGAGACAGATGTTATAGAAACACAGACAGCTGCCAGCCCCAGCAGCCCACCCAGGTCCACCAGCCCCAGGAGCCCACCCAGTCTTTGCCTTTGGGAGATCAGCCTGGTCAGCTCGCTCTCCCCAAGAAAGTGTCCCAAGACATCCAAACCACATAGCCAGGCCTGACATCCCAATGGCAGCAGGATATCCAGAGGCCACTCAGGGGGAAGCAGGTAGCCAGAGTGCTCTGTACTACCTGAGAAGTTTGATTTGGAATTAGAGTGTTCTCACAAAGAAACCCCAAAGCCCGCTTCACTGGAGAATTCTAACCAGCACTTAAGGACAAAATCATACCAATTCTGCACAAAGGACTGGAGAGGGGCAAATGCTGCCCAGATCATTCTTAAAGGCCAGGTTGTCCACCCCAGGAAGGCAAGAGCAGCTCAACCGCTCAAGATCAGCCAGTGCCATTCCTCACACACTAGAAGAGACTGAGAAGTCGCAACACCCTATAACACGAAGAGGTCTCGGGAAAGCCGAGATGGGAAGAACCTCCATTGCGGACCTGCCACGTGTCCTCACCCACTTGCTCACTGGTGGACTCCGAGGCTGGTTCCAGAGCTCAGCTGTTGAGAAGCCTGCCTTGACCAACCTGGCTGCAGGCCTCACTGATGTACACCCACCTGATTCTCAGGTGAACACCGAGGAGGGGCACAGCTGGGTCGAGGGGGGTCCCATTCTCTGTTCTCTTGAGGAACCCACTCTGCTGTATATTTAGTATGCACCAGTAACAATAAAGGAAAGAAAAGGAAACTTCCTCTGCCCCATGAAGCACATCCCTAAGAAGCCAGCAGCTTCCTGAGAGGGGTGGAGATGGCGCCACTCCCACCACTGAGATTTGTCTCCCTGGAGGTCCAGGCCAAGGCCCTGGGGCAGGGGGAGAAGTAAATGCTTCTAGGTCGGAAAAGAAATGAATGATCTTTATCAGCAGGCAAGACTGGCTAAGTGGAAAATTCAATGGGATTGGATTGAGCAGCCACCAGACGGGCTCAGTGAATCTGGCAATGTGGCAGAATAAGAAATCAACACACAGACACTGTATTTCTACCTACCAGCAACAGGCAAAGCATTGAATTTAAAAGACAATGCAGGTTAAGCAGCATCAAAATAGGAAACCTGGTTACATGTGGCAAAAGACAGAGGAGACTTGGGAATTCAAAAATCTAAATTACTGCTGAGAAAAATCAAAGGCGACCCATATAAATAGAGACATATTTTGTGTTTATGAGTGAGAAGAATCTAAATTGTCAAGATGTCCATTTTTCACAAATTGGCCTGGATACAATGCAAGTCAATCAAAGCCAAGTACACTTTTTTTTAAGAAACCGACAAACTGATCCAAAAAAATTAAAATGCAAACAAACAATGTAGAATAAACTAAGATTTTTTTAAAATAGAGAATTTGGATAATTAGAATTATTTTAAGACACATTATAAAGCTACAGTAATCGGAAGAGTGCATGCAGTTTATAACAATCTCTGATGTGTTTTATAAAATTAGAAGTGAGCAGCTGGGAGATTCCCAATCCAAAGAAATGATTGATGTTCAAGAGCACGGAAAGGCCGATCGTTATTTGATCCCACACATTGCACACGTGTATTGGGTTATCACAGCACACCCCCCAGATACGCACAATTATTATGTGTCAAATTTAAAAGTCGAGAGACTATGGTATTGGCATCAAGACAGACAGGTGGTTCACTGAAATAGGCCCAGAGATGTGGTAACAGCTGATTTTTAGCAGAGGGGCAAAAAGAATCCAATGGAGAAAATATTTTTTTTCCAAACATGATATTCAAAAAATTGGACACAATGCAACCAGTGATCAACTTAACCAGATGCACACCACAGGCAAAGGCAGACTCATGACCAGCCACGCCACTAACCTGACAGCAGCACTCCTGGAAGAAGACCTTTGTCACTCCTGGAAGGAGACCTTTGACACTCCAGGTAGAGCAATGATCTCCCAGAGCTGATGCCAAAGCAAAGCCGTCAGAACAGATGGGCAATTTGGACTTCACGCTGCTCTTCGCCTGACCCCGCTAAGAGAGTGGCAGCAAAGGCCACCAACAGAGAAGTGGCTTGCGATGATGGACCTGATGAAGGTGTGCGACGGCACACAGAGCTCTCAGTGCCCAATGACACAGAAGCAAGTCACCACAGAGACTGAGACGTTCCACCAAACAAGACTTGCAGACGGGGAGAAGATCAGCTGACCAGACACGGACCCCTTGGCAAAGGGAACGAAGAGCGAACAGAAAGCCGTGACCTGCCCGTGATGCCGTCAGAGTCGGCCAGGCTGGGAGGCTCCAGAACTCCATGCACTCCTGATGGGAGCCCGGGATGTCCCGCCAGTTTGGAAGGCCGGTCTACCTGTGAGTGCTGGGAGTCTGGGAATCTCTCAAAGTGCTGCACATGTACACATATGGCCCAAGTCAACCTCTCAGGCTGCGCACCTCCCATGTGACAGTTCACTGCATAACAGTCATTTTTTAAAGTACAAATAGTGGAATCACACCTGATTTGAAGAAAGAAATTTAAGTTTTCTTGAAATTAAAAAATCACACAGCTAGATGTGGAAAGCCAGATCTCCTGGGTAAGCAGACACCACCATCCACCTGCAGGCTCAGCTGTGGAAACCCCGGGTCAGCCCGCCTGCTAGAATGCGGCTTCTTCCCCTCTGAGCCAGGGATGGCGGCAGCCAAGCCCCTGCCGCAGCACCACCTCTTCCTGATCCTCCAGTCCCTCCTGCATCTCTACACGAGTGGACCAAGTTCTCAAAGTCGCAGCTGAGAGCACCCTAGTTTCCAGCCGGCAGCCCAAGGAGAGCTTTCCCACAATTCCATACCCAGCAGGTGGGCGTCTGGTTGAAGGAGCAATCTCTGCAGCCGGTGGGGCCAAGTCTCAGTGGGTACAGTCAACCAGAAGGACTGCCAGTCACCGCCCAGGTCATGGGCAGAGAGCGGGAGTCCAGCCCACCAGGATTCTTGCCTGCGTGAAATTAAACAGACCATGTCCCCCACCCCAAAGCCAAAGGCCATTCACTCACACTGGGACGGGGGGGGGGGGGGGCTTGGCAAAGAAGAAGGCCAACTAGGCAGCTAATGTGATTATCCCCTTCATTTCTTGTTGGATTGGCAGCCGCTGGGCTGTGGCACATCCATCATGCTCCAAGGCAAGCTATGTCCATGGATTAAAAATTAATTTACCACCCAGCCTGGCTTCCAGCTTGATGCCTTAATTGAGTTTGTTGTGACAGTGGTGCTGAGCTCCAGGCATAATTTACCCAGCCTGCAGATCTCTGGGCTGGGAGAGGTTTATGAGCTCCATGATGCAATTATCTCCCAGCCCACACGGAATGCTTATCTCCAGAGTCACCCTGGATGTGTCCCAGGTTCCACATGCATGCATAACCGGGAGCAGTTATTGATCCGCTTCTTCAAAGATAGACTCAACCGTCTTGAGGCTCAGAGAGATAGGAGAACTGGATCCCACTGCTGAGAAAGGCACTCTTCGGAGACTCACATTAATTAATTTAATTAGGCATTTAATTGAGCAGCTAGTAGGTGTTCAGTATGCAAGTGGGTTGTGTGATCTTGCTAGAAGCCAATGGCGATTCTGTTCAGTGTTTGGGATAGCGGTGAGAAGGGTGAAGGGCCATCTTGGATGGGCATATGCAAGGCTCAGGGGTCTGCCCCCAGCACTGTACCCTCTTCCTTATTCTCCTTCCTGTTGCCTCTGGCCACAGAGGTTTCCAGAGATCTGCCTTTAGTTAAGAAAGAGTGGCACAGTCCCACTGGCACTGAGCACGTGACCAACAGTGACACTTATCATCAGGTAAAGGTGCTGGGGCATCCATTCTGCTCTGGCTCCCCTCTTACCCCTCCTCCCCCACAGCCCCCCTCAGTGGCCTCAGCCCTGAAGTTCAGAAGGTGGACTGGCAGCTTGGGTGGGGTGGTCAGGCCCCAGACCCACCCTCTGGGCTGGGGAGGACAAGTCCTGCACGTCTCTTCCAGTCTGAGGCGCTGCCTCCACTTGCAAGGCCTGGTTGGAGGGACCTGTCCCTCGTGTGGACGCAGTGGCCCTTGGCACCGTGGCGGCAGGCTGTGCTGCGGAAGGGGCTCCCAACACAGCTGGCCCTCCTGTACTGTGGGCAGCTGGCCAGCCTTCATCCCCCTTTCTGGGCAGTAGCACACCTGGGGGCCACTGTGTCACATGTGTGCAAGTGACAGCAGATAAGGGACAGCTGTGGAGGGGGGGGCCCAGCTGCGTTATGGGACAGACAAGGTAAGACTGTGCACTCAGTTTTAAGGAGACTTGGTGGGTTTAGCACCGTGGGGAAGGCCTACTGTAAGTGGGATCACTGCAATCATCCCCGTGCCTCCGAGCATTTGAGAGTTCACTCCATAAGTGGCGTGTCAGGAGCAACCTGCCCCCTTACAGAGGAAGACCATTCTTATTGCTGGGGCCCATAAATGTGGCCTTGCTCGGAGGTGCAATGTGGTTGCCCCTTGTCTGTCTTGTGATTCTGAAACCTAAACGACACCATGTTTCACGCATAAAGTATCAAGGAAGTTAGCCGATAGAAAGGGAACAAGTAGGTGAGAGACAAACTCGAATTACAGTGAGCACATAGAGCACGCTCAGCCTCGCAGTGACCAGGGACAGGCAAATTCAAACACAGGGCTCCTTCAGATGAGCCCAGATCACAGGCCAGGGCGGAGGAGCACCAGCAAGGCCAGAGCCCGCTCACCCAGCCGTGGCCAGACGGCAGCTCCCCGTGTGCCATCCTGGGCCCCAGTGACCTCACCAGGCTCACTCACATGTTTCCCCAGGGAGGCCCAAGGATGCCCACCAGGGAAAGGAGGGAGTGCAGGAAGGGAAAACTGACCCTCCCAAGTACACCTCAGGAACTACACCGAGCACAGAGAGCAGATAGCCACGTCACGGGCCCCAAGTGACACAGTCGCGAACAAAACATAAGACACCATGTTGGCCGTGGTGTCGCCCAAGGGCACAGCACCTGCCTGGTGCACGCAAGGTCCTGGGTTCCGTGCCCAGCACGGAAAAGAAAGAGAAAACCATTTTCTGAGGCGCTGGAAAGACGGTTCACACAGATGCGTAGAAACACTTGAAAGCATGTTTGGAAACTTAGGGAGGCCACAGATCCCAATGGCACAGTGGGAGTCCCTGGGGTGGCCCTGGGCAGATCCTATGCATCACGAGGAGCGCAGCTCAGCTGTGACACACGACTTCTTTTTGGAGAGCAGCGCGTGCGAATGACGTGGCAGAGGGAGAGGGCAGAAGGCCTCGGCCACCACACAGCTCACCAGGCTCGCCAGGCTCGACTGTGCCCACTTCAGCAGGCACAGCGGGCAGCAAAGCAGCCGCCAGTGAGGAGGCCAAACGTGGCCGGCTCTCGGGCAGAACTCGGTCGTGTAGACACTGTCTGGTTACTGCTCGCTTCTCAGTACAACAATGGCTTCGTGGTTACCTAGGAAATGAGCTTATCTTAAGTGATGCCTGAGAAAGCTCTTAGCCAAGCAGCAGCACAGCACCTGTAACGTTGGAACCGTCCAGTACAGAAGGGTGACGATGGGAGATGGATGGGGAGTGAGGGGTGAGGGATAGATGATGGGGACGGGCAGATGACGGACAGTGAGAGTGATAGATGACAGGTGGTAGGTACAGATTATAGACAGAGACAGGTGAGAGAGATAATGACAGTGGACAGATGATAGATATGGACAAATGATAAATGAAAGAGATAGATAAATTATAGATACAGGTGATAGATAGATGACAGGTGGCTAGATGATCCAGATGGTGGATGACAGACAGATGGAGGATGATCCATAATAGAGGGTGGAGAGATCAGGTAGGTAGATGACCCATGGATAGTTAGGTAACTAGGCAGATACTAGATGATAGACAGGTGATGGGCTGACAGCAGCTGTGATATTTTTAAGTGGCCAATCCTAAGTGGGGTGCATATGAAGGTTCATTAGGCTGTTCTCTCAACTTCTCAGTATGCTCGAAATTGTTCTTAAAAAGTTAAAAAGAGAAGGTCGACGTGGAGCTTTGTGAAAGTGTAAACATTCAAACCGACTGCAGCTGAGCTGGCCAGCTCCTGCCCTGAGGCTCTGGGATGGGGACGGCCAGGTGTGTCCTCCTCTTCTCAGTGCTCCTCTTTCTTACCAAGCGATTCTCCTGAATTAAAACAACAGTAAAGCCACCATCCATGGCCCCCTTCAGCCAGCTGCTGGCCTAGGACATGGAAATGGGGTCCTGAGTTTCCAGGGACGCATGGGTTTGGCACCTGGGAAGGAGGTCTCTCATCCCCTGCCCCATGTCCCAGTGGTCCCCAGTTTTGCTCTGGAGTGCAGGTCTGTAGGCGGCTATGACCGGCGAGGCCTGGGAGGTGGGGACAGACGGACACCTACTCCTGGCGGACACCAGGAGTAGGTGGCTTGGCTAGAGGGCCTAGGAACTCTGCTCGTAGGCCAGATTCAGCCGCCTGTGCTCTCTGTCTCCAAGTCTGCACTTCATGGACCACAGCTCTCAATACCGGGGACTCGGGTCTTGGGATTTCTAGGACTTTTTCCATTTCCAAAGCGTGACTGGTGCACAGACCTTGGCTTGCCGCTAGAGCCTGGTGTTTGCTTAAACAAGGTAAAAAATATATAAGGTAAAATGTTAAATAGCTACGACAAGTCGCCTGGCTCCCCGGGCAAGCAGTTCAAGCTCCTCCTGTCAACCCAGCTCGTCCAGCCCCGAGCCCCGCCCTTGGCACCTCGGTGGACCTCGGCTCAGCTAGGAGCCGTGGACAGAGACCCCAGCCAGGAATGCTCAGGGCTGGAAATACAAGGACGCTCACCAGAACCCTGTCCTGCAGGTCTAAACTCAGGTCCTCTGTCCTCGCCCCAGGACCACTGAAGCCCATCCCTCCAGCAGCCTGGCATCTGGGGTGGGAGCAAGGAAGAGATAAGCTCCTGGCCACCAATAAAAGGAAGCTTCGGAAGGACCTGGGAGCACATGGGGCCCAGGGAGTCGAGCTCCCAGACAGAGACAAGGAGCACCTGCTAGAACACTCCCGGCCCCACCCAGGAGCTCGCCATGGAAAGGAATGAATGCAGTTGACTTTCCCTGGTGTCACTCTGTGAAGACTCAGCGCTCTACAGAGAATGTCCAGCTGGTCAGGCTTCCACATCCAGCTGCCCCTGCCTTGGCTCTCGGTGGGGGGTTGGGAGGAGTGCAAGAGGAAGAGCCCTAGAAGCAGGTTTCTTTAGAGTGAGCAAGTGCTGGGCTTGCAACAGAAAAACTGCACACAGGGCAATGGGAGACGGGCTCCCACAGCAGGACAGGACGCACGCTGGGCAGAGAGCCAGGCCCATGGTGGGGCCCCTACCATCCGGTGAGCACAGCCCCCAACACACAGCACAGGCCACTGCAAGCGGCCCACAGCCCCTGGCCATGCTGCAGCCCTGGCTTCTCTGGGGTCCCTGGCTGTGCAGGGGTCTCTGGTCACACGTGAGTCCCTGGTTATCCTGGGGTCCTTGGTCTCGCTGGAGTCCTTGGCATTTCAGAAAGTTTCAGGCTTACAAGATCAAAGGAACCCCCCATCCAGGCCACCTATCCCCCTGGCAGGTTCTGCCACCACCTCCTGGTGTCTCCCCTGGGGCTGGGGAGGGCGGCTCAGTTCCCCAGGGAGGAAGAGGCTTCTCAGGTGCCAAGCTTGTTGGGGGCAGGGACTGCCTCCAGGGAGTGGCTCGGCAGGGCAGGGAAGGCTCGGGCCCTGCAGGAACAGCTCTTTCCCCCATAATTCCTACGGGCTCCCTGTGGTCAGAGGGACCCTTGTCCTCCAGAGGAGGAGGGAGCCCACCTGGGTGCCTTCTGCTGCTCAGGCAACACTGAGTTCGGGTCCACCTTGAGTCAGGTCCCCTGAGAAACAGAACTATATAGTCTGAGAGCCAGGGTGGGGCACTGGAGTGAGGCCCAGAGGCCTGGGAACCAGGGGCTTCTCGGGAGCAGCGTGGCCCTGCTCCTGGACAGTCAGCAGGTTCCCTCTTCCTCTGCCTTTTGGTTCTATCCAGGTCCCCGACAGCTTGGGCGGTGCCACCACACGGGTGAGGGCAGTGCTCACTTGCTGCCTGGACATGTTTGTGGAAGGTCTGGCAGCACTGACAGATTTGCAGATTGTCTTGCAACTCCCCGGAGGATCACTGTCCCAGCGCTTTGTGAAGGAAGAGCAGAGGCAGTGTCCAGCCCCAGAGGCCGTCTGCCTGCCCACACCTGAGCCAGGGGGGGCTTCCTTGTGCCTGGAGGGATGAGCCTCCTCCTGCACTGCCGCCCCAGGGCTCCCCCCCCCCCCGACTCCTCTCCCCTGCTTAAGGAGGCCAGCACCAGTCCCTGCCAGAGAAGATCCAGCTAACAGTCAGGTCACTCTTGTTACTTCCCTTTTTACAACCACACATGACACCCACAGGTATGCAGGGCCTTCGCCTGGCTCCGAGGCTGGCCTGGGATAGCGGGCGCCAGAGCAGGAGTCTGGGCCCTTTCCTGGTGGCTCCCTAGCTCCTGGCTCCTCCTCCTCAAAACCCCCTGGGTCGACAACTGTTGGAGCAGGCGGAGGGGACAGGCCTGCTGGGTCACGCATCCCCACTGCTACCCACGCCGAGTTTTTCCTCCGGCTCAGCCACAGGTGAACGAGCAGCCCGGGAGTGGGCGGATGCTCTTCAGATAGAAATTCAGGCAAAATGCCTCGTTCAGATGCACAGGGATGGAAATATGTCTATAGCTTTAGATATAAATAATCCCAGAGTCAGAATTCTAGCAGCCTATAACAAATAGAAGACTTGGCCGGCGACAAGGAAGAAACTGTGTTCATCCCCGTCCAATTGTGCTCGGATCTTGCTAATAAATGCAGGTTGGGATGGGGGTGGGGGACAGGCATTTGGACTTGTACCCAGTCTTTCATGAGACATTGGGCCTTCAGCTAAACCTCAGAAGTCAACAGCTTTCTTACTTGAAGTTTCTATGTTTAAAAAAGCACAACTTGCTTTGGAGTCAGCTGCTTGCAGATTAAGGCACCAGACAGGCAAAACTGGCAACAACATGTCCGCAGTGGGCTGCCATCATTCATCCCCCGCCCACGGCACCTCGCCATCCTCTGCTCAGCCGCAAGTGCACCTGCTGTGCCTCAGAGAGACTGGGTGCAGGGAACACAGGAGGAACAGGCGGGTCCCCCCATGAACCATCCTTCAGGGTGCGTCTCATGCAGGGCTGTGACACACGGTAATTGCTCTACAAAGCAAATTGCGGGAGCTCATTAGCTTCTGCTCCTGCATCTCTTGCAGGACTGAAATAACTCTGCCCTTTACTGATCGGGTCATTATTGATTTTTTGCTCCGTGGGAAGCCAACCCTTCAAATTCAAGGGAGTCTAAAAGCCTCACGGGATGGAGGTGATGCGCTGGGGTTCCAGAGAACTAAAACCAGCAGAGGTTTTGGGAAGCCAGCACTGTGGCCTGGGAATGGGAGTGCTGAGCCAACCAGACTCACACTGTCCCTCATCTTTCCATAGCGACGGGGTAGTTGGCCTCCAATCCAACATAGGCAGGGTGTCATGGGAACCAGGATGTTCCATGGCCCCGAGTTGAACATTAGCTCTGCCAGAGCCTGTGCCTCTCAGCCTCTCTCCCAGCCCAAAGCCTGGCCGCCACCCTCAGCAGCAAACGTCTCTGTTGCCTGGCTACTGATTGGGGTTGGGACAAGGCCTGGCTGGACAGCAGGTCAAAAGCCTGGAAACAGTGCCTGGGTGTTGTCTAAAGCAGGACCTGTGGTGCACACTGTCCTGGGCACGCAGCACCCAGGAGACAAAGGCCCATGCGGAGCCAGCTCTTGCCCGGCTCTGACTGGAATCCAGGCTCCTACACAGACATGCGGCCTCCCTGGGACATGCCCTCCTGAGCAGAGGGTCCCAAGGAAATGCATCCTTGAGGTGGACTCTGAGGGGCCACGTGGAGACCTGCTCCTGGGACCCCGGGCTACCCTGGCCATCACCCTTCCCAAGGGCCCTTCAGCAGATTCCACCCCCCCCCCACCTCGTGAAGTGGCCAGAATCCAGTGCTGCTGCTCGAAACCAAAACCCAGCTTACACCTGAACTGGGGCCTAAGCTACAGAAATGACCCCTCACAGCCTGAGGCACCGTCAGGCCCGGACGCAGGAGGGAGTGACCGCCCCGTCCCCACTGGGCTGTGTGCTGGCAGCTTTGGCCTTCCCTGCTTTTCAGCAGGGACCCTGCAATCTCTGCCTTCTCGTTCAAATGCGGCCCTCTGTCCATGTCTCAGTGTCCAAGTTCCCCTCTCATGGGCCATCCTATTGACCCATTTTAGTGTGTGCACCATGTGAAGACACAGTCGCCACCAAGGAGGACACACCTGGTGCCTGAGGACCAGGCCTCCCACACATGCTCTGAGGGACACCACAACAATCCTCCCTGAGGCCCAGGCTGACCATCCCACCCCAGGGAGCACACAGCACCTGCCGACCTGCTCCCAGGCCTGGGGCATCTGCAAGGCTGGGACCCCATCAGCGCACTGAGGCTGCAGGTGCTGTCAGCGGGAGCTGAGGAGCCAGCGTCCAGGTCTAGCTGCTGCCTGGAGAGTGCAAAGCCCCTCTGCAGGAGGTAGAGGTCACTGGGGTGAGGGGAATATGGCTGTCACGCTGGCCCCAGGAGCTCAGCCACTCCTACATGGCAATAGCCTGGCTCAAGCCTGTTTTAGTCAGGTTTACTGCTGCTGTGACTAAAGGACCCCAGGACTACTGTAAAGGAGGTAAAGTGTGTTGGGGGCTCACCGATTCAGACAGCAGGCTCCATTCTTCGGGGCTCACAGCGTGGCGGAGAGGGTGACCGAGGGAAGCCCCTCACATCACGGTAACCAGGAAGCAGAGACTCCACTCTCCAGATAAAAATATATACCCAAAGCCACACCCAATCCCCACCTCCTCCAGCCACACCCCCCACTGCAGCGGCCACTCAGTGAATCCCAACAGGGGGTTGATTGACTGAGTGGTCAAGACTCTCACAACCCGGCCATTTCTCCCCTAAACCTTCCTGTTCGTCCGTCTCACACGTGAGCTTCTGGGGGACATCTCACATCCAAACCATAACAGGGCCTGGAGACCCTTCAGCCTGAGCACGGGTTCAGGAAGTGGGTCCTCTGGAAGACAGCCCTGGCCCTCAGGGGACCCTCCACACAAGCCTAGGCAGTGCTAGTATAAGGCTGTGCCATCTTCGGAGCCAAACTTTGGAGGCATCAGCAAGAAGTGGAAAGAGCAGCAGGCCTGAACCCTGAGTGCCTGCCGAAGGGCTCTAATCTAAACCGAAGCCACCACAGGGAAAGGACGCAGTGTCCCCAAGACAGTGTCTGAGCTCCTGGATCAAGCCATTCCTGAGCCCGAACAGGCTCCTTTCCATGAATAGCCAATCTACTCCCCATTTAGCTAAGCCACGGTACCTGTAATCCTCCAGCTAAAGACCCCTGACCCACAGCATAAAGGGCACTGCAGGCCCAAAACCTCTGAGTGCACTGCCAGATCGACAGCCTGGTTACCTCCTGAACAAAAAGAAGAATCCTGGGTCTCAGGGTCCAGGTTACCAAGAGGCAGGAGTCAGACTGACACCATGGAGACCCACATGCCGTCCCTGCAGAGCAACAGTCTCAGGGTCCCTTCAGAGCCCTTGCAAAACATACTGGCCCCTCCCACCCCTGTGTGGCTGCCCTTGAGCCAGAGCAGAGTCACCAAGGAGGAGGGCGCCAGGCTCTCGCTTGCCACAGGCCCCGAGGGCTCTGGTGAGTCATCTGCCTGGAGCAGGCTCAGCTCCCGAGCAGTAGGCCCTTCTCAGCCGACATATCTACTTGAAGGAAAAGAAATAAACACAGCAGATCTGAAGGACATAATTGCTGTGCTCTTGAGGAGCACAGGCTAAGAGCCTTCCACCCAGACATGCCACACAGATGGCCTTGCGCAGAGGCCAGCAGGCCCAGGGCCTCACCACGGGAGCCCCATCACACAGGCTTAGGCCCTGGAGCAGAAGCCCTGGCCAGACATCTCATATCCAAACCATAACAGGGCCTGGAGACCTGCTGCACCCCAGGCACAAGGGACCTGTCACCCCACCCTGTGCCCCAGGGCTTGCCTGCTCCTTGCACCAACACCAGACTGACCCCTTCCTCTGTGTGACCTTGGGTTTCTGTGGGTAAAGAGGAAACCGCAGACCGTGGGAGACCACCGTGGGTGTATGGCTTCAGCCTGTGCCTCCAGGCGTCCCCACTGCTGCAGCTGCCTCTGTAGCTCCCAGGTCAGCCGGGCCCACAGCACAACGGGAAACTCCACAAACAGGAGCCACAAGCCTACGTGACTGTCACACAGCCTGTGCCGCGCTCGCCGCCCTCGCCAGCTGCTCCTCCTCCCACTGTGCCCGCTCTGTTTGTTTACTGATCCTTTATTCTGGTGCCGGGCATCAGACCCCGGGCACTGCAAATGCTCAGCGTGCTCTGCCACCAGGCCAGCCTGTGCCTCCCTGTGGATCACACTCCTGTGGGTCACACTCCTGTGGATATATCAGAAAACACAAGAGCAGACATAGGGTTCCGCACCCTCGAGGGTCCGGGCTGGGGTCTCAGGACGTACCCCCATGGGTGAGGGGATGACTGGTGTGTTTTCCATGAATATGTGATTGTGACTGGGTTTTGTTAACTGCTTTGTCCACTCTTGCTACCTACAGGACACTCCAGGGAATGCGGGGTGCCCAGGCAGGTTTGGACAGTGACTTTGCCAGGTTTATGGCAGCAATTCCCCAGGGACAAACAGAATGAAACCTGCAGGCACAGTTGTGCATACCTGTGATCCCAGCACTTGGGAGGCTGAGGCAGGAGGATTGTGAGTTTGAGAGCAGCCTCAGCAACTTAGTGAGGCCTGAGCAACTTAGCAAAACCCTGTCTCAAAATAAAACATAAAAAGGGCTGGGATGTGGCTCAGTGGTTAAGTACCTCTGGGTTCCATCCCCAGTACCAAAAAATAAATATGAGGCCAAATGAGATTGACAGAGACCCAGACCTAATGTAGAGATGGACGTGGCTGTCGATGCAGACAGGTGAAAACATGGATGGAGATGAGACACGGGATACGTGGAAGGACAACCAATGATGGCCGTCAGCCTGCACAGGGAGGAGTCGAAGACACTGGAGGTTTCACAGACTGAATGGCAGACCGCCCACCTGACGGACGGGGACTGCAGGTTGCAGGAGGTGTGTGCTGAGCCCAGTGTGCCCAGTGGCCCTTACTTGTGCAGACAGCCCCTGCGCATGTGCATACGTGTTCACTTCATAGTAGGTGGAGAGCGTGCTTGTGGGCATACATGTGTGCATGGGGCTGAAAATTCAGGAGAGGAACCAAGCCATCAGCAGTGAAGTCAGCAGGGACTAGGAATAGGGAGACTAGCATTCACTCCATGCACCTCTCTGAGACACGTCTTTACAACGAGCATCGACCGCCCTTACGACCTGACCAGGAGCCAGGAGGAGCCATGGCAAAGCTGCGGGGCGCTGCTCACAGAGAGATTATGCAGCTTGGGTCTGCGGAGGCTCACCCCATTCCTTCACCTGCCGGGGCTCTGGCCCTGTGCATGCTGATGACAGTGTCCATGACAGGCAGCCAGAAAGCACTGCCCAGTGGGAGCTGAAAACCTGGCAAAGGTGCTCACAGCATTGAAACTGCCTCCAGGCTGCAGAGCAACCTGCTCCTGGAATGTGCTCCTCTGAGAGCCACTGGCCAGACCTCCCATCTCACCAGGTCCTGCGGAGCTACCCCCAAAACTGCTTTCCCTTTGTGGTGAAATAATGCAAACGTTCCATCCCTTCAGGTGGAAGCAAGAGCTAAATTTAAATGCAGTGACTTAATGATGCATCTGCAGTTCCCAGTGGCTGACAATCTATCAAGAAAAAGACCCGCCCGACCCAAATGGAGGAGATTCATTCATACGCGCCCATCTCATTCCACCGCTCTCAACCCCAAAGTGACCAAAATCAAAAGCAGCAAAAATGTAATAAGCCCTCAGAATAATCTGGTGATCTGTAAAAAAGCAGAGTGACTTCTGCACCACACAGACAGGTATGACCCATAACTCGAAAAAGCCACAGCAAATGGTCACCCACATCACTCAGCTGAGAGGTCTCTTCCCTGAGCAACTTGGGCAGTTCTCAGTGTTCTTAGCTGCAGGTTGGTCTTTCTGAGGCACAAGGATAAATATCCGCTTTTTCTAAATGATACCTACTGAGGGATCTGATACCATTGTATTGATAATAATGAAACATTGAGAGCTTTAGAGTATCTTACAGAAAGCCCTCCACCCCCAGAGATGCCGACTATACTCATTAAATGATGGTTTGCAGCTTGATTGTGACAGGAAACAAAGGATTACCAAGATACTCATCCTACATCCAAAATAGTCACAGGCTTCATACACAAGTTTTCTGCCTCCTTCTAGGGAGAATGAATGTGTAGAATAGAAATCAGAAGATGGGGTGCAAATATAAGTGTATGAAACATATGTTGCCTGGATCCATTTCTACCATCATCATCATCACCACCACCACCACCTCCACCACCATCATCATCATCATCTCTATCATCATCACCACCATCATCACTACCACCATCATAATTTCCATCACCATCATCACAATCACCACCATCATCACCATCACCACCATCATCTCCATCATCATCATCACCATCACCATCATCATCACACCATCACCACCATCATCTCCATCATCATCATCACCATCACCATCACCATCCCCCTTATCATCACCACCATCACCACTATCACCATCATCACCATCACCATCATCATCACCATCTCCCTCATCATCACCACCATCATCACTATCACCATCACCATCACCACCATCACCACCATCTTCACCATCACTGTCATCATTTCCATCACCACAACCTACAGCTCCCCTATATCCATCATTGTCACCTCCATCATCCCACCATCCTCACCATGTGGACTGGAATCTGAGACCCAGGACCACTGTTTCTATCTGTCGCAGACCCCATCCCAAGCCTGGGCAAAGGCAGCAAAAGTGTGGTGGGATCACCTTCTGCTTCATGATCCTAATGCAAGCAGAACACCCCTCAGAACCAGGGCCTGGCCAGCCAACTGAGGGCAAAAGCTCTTGGTCTTGAGTGGCATGAACAGTCCTGTTCACGTCGCCCCCTGTGCAAGAAGCCTCAAGCCAAGTGTGGCACAAAGGTGTGCCTGGGTCCTGAACTCTGGACCTGGCCACTAACTTCCGACTTCTCCCTGCACTTGTGGTTCCTCAGGTGGCTCAAACTCAAAACTGGGCTCGATTGTCCCTGTGGAAGTGAATCCCGACCCTCGCTTGGCCCTTCTCATCCTAGAGAAGGCACTTCTCCTCCACGTCTCCCAGTGCAGACCATCCGGAGGTCGTGCCTGCCATCTCCCCTCTCCCTCCATCCCTCCACGCAATGCTGGCAGGTCCTACCACCCAGTGCTCCTAGGACCTGCTCACGGCCTTCTCTATACACAGCAGGTGCCAGCCACAGCTGCTCCTGGGCAGCGTGGCCTCCCAAACCTCCTGGCTTCCATGCTTGCCTCCATCTCCAGTCAGAGCCTAGGGTGATCTTATTAAAGGGTGACTCTGATCACGTCTCTGTCCTAACTCTGTCCTCATCAACTAGCAATTGGTCTTTATCCTTAAAGTCGTTGCCTTAACACAGATGTCAGGGTCCTGAAGGAGCTGCCCCGTCCACCTCTCCCCACATGTGCCCAGCAGGCTGCTATACACATGCTCAGCTCATGCTGGCCGCAGGGCCTGTGTTCTGCCATCCCCCACAATGCCATCTCGGAGGATGCGGACCACATCTGCTTGGTTGGCCATCCAACCAACAAGCTGACAGTCAGCCCTCGACAACACGCTGTGAATAAACTCTTCAACACCAAAAAAACAGGCTCAGCCTGAAGCTGGCAGGGGAGCACTTGAGAGAGGGGAGGACATACCCCAAGGCCCCGCTGCTGGGTGCCTGGTCTCCAGACGTGAGGGGGTCTTCCGAAGGCCAATCACTTCGCCTCTGCCTCTGTGGATGTCAGGCGTGGCGCGCCATCCCTGACCTGCAGGGAAAAGCACACACGGTCCATCAGTCAGGAAGGGACAGCTGGGGAGCTGGCCTCAGCCTCGTTCCCTGACCCCCATCCAGGGCAGGGAGGGAGAGACGAAGCTGGGCCAAGAGCAACCCCAAGGCCTGGGTGCAAGTCCGCTGGGAGAACAAGCTCAGAGTCCTTCTACCCTGGACTTTCTTTCGCGCCCATCAAATTCCTGGTGCCGACAGTGAGAAAGACACACAACTCCTGATGCCCCCTTTCTGCCCAGTGGACCCCCTGGTCCCCGAGTCCCAGGCCTGGTTAATTACCAGGTTCCGCTGACGGCAAAGGCGACCTGAGAGCACAAATCCACGCTGGGCTGGCTCTGAGCACACTCTGATCCTCAAAATGTGACCACACGGTGGTCACAGGGGGAGTTGCTGCACATCCGGCTGATTGATGAAGTCCAATGTGGAATTCATCAGAATTGCAACCAGACACTCGAAGACTTTCCAGCACCAGGTAGACCTCACGGTGACATACACAGACAAAAGGTCAGAAGTTGTTTTACATCCCCTTTGTTTTGCCAGGACAAGTTTTTAAATCACCACATGAGACTGAATCGCCATAGGTTTCATCAAAAGCCTCCCAAGTCTGCCGCATCTAAATTAAGCAGCATGGTCAGGGGAAGAACAAAGAGACAGCCAGGCTTCATCCCAGAGCTGGGGACCAAAAGCCCGGTCTCTGCAGCCAAGATTCAATTGATTTCAATTTGGCCAGAGTCTGCTGAGCGTCTCCAGGCTCCCGGCAGTCCAAGTCAGATGGCCACAAGGACCAGGAGGGAGGGAAGGCCGGACACGTGGGTGTGATGCCCACTCAGCTGGAATATAATAAGATTCGGAATGATGAGCAAGGAGCTGCAGGGGAGATGTCTAGACCAGAGACTGAGGTTTGCCTTCTGGAAAGGCACAAGGACTGTGCTCAGAGGGAGCAGGCAGCGGCCCGGCAGCAGGAGCCATGGAAATTGAGAAAGTAGCAGCTGACCATGGACAGGCCTCCCAGCCCCACACGCACATTGGAGGGGCCAGACGTTACCCCACACTGGCCTCCAAGTAGCCGGAGACTGGGAATACCGTGTGGGTGGGAATGTACGGCTGGGCCAAACCTCTAGGTGCTGACCTCAGGAGTGACAACAGGAGACACTTCAGCCCCGCATGCCTATGTGGGCCAAGCCCACCGCTGTCCTCTAAGCTGCCACGGGGCACCCCAAGACCTACCAGCCAACCAGGGAGCACTCTCTGCATTAAAGCCTCCCTCCTCTGACACGGAAGATGGAAGTCAATCCACACAAAAGCCAAACTCAGAAGGAAGACCCTGCAAACAACCCAGGTGAACTCCGAAAGGAAAACATACCCAAAGGTCTCCTCAGGGGGCAAATCAAGGAGCTGGAGGAGGACGTGAGGACAGAAGCACGCGTCCCTGAGAACGGTGCCTGACGCGGAAATTTAAGTGCAGATTTGGAAGATGAAGTGAAGAAAATCTCAATGTGTGATAGAAAATATGTTTTTTAAAAATACTTAAAGATCTTACCCATAAGATTTCCATAAAAAGAAAACATAAAGAAAGAAACTGTCAGTTACATATAATAACCAGTTCCAGAGCAAAGTGCCTCGTGAGGGCTCTGTGGGATGGCTGAGAGGACCTGTGCAACGGGCAGAGTGACATGCATGCAAGGGAAGGACAGAAGGAGACCCGCACACTTCTGATAACAATTAGAAGGAGCGATGGTGTTAAAAGGGAACAGGCCGGGGTTAGGTCTCTAGGTTTTGCTCAGCGATCTTGGAAGGCACCAGAACATCTTTAGATTCTGGTTGAATATCATTTCCAACTTAAGATTCTACACCCAACACACTGCCAATCAAGCAAAGGCACTTCCACAAACCTGAAGGCTCACCAAACACCTCCCTGGGCACTCTCTTAGGAGGTGCCCAGAAGACGTGGGGCAGCCAGCCAGGTGAACAAGAAGGAAGGCCGCTGTGAGGACAGATTCTACCTGAATTGTCATGGAGAAAAGCTCCCAGATGACAGCTGGGCTCTGCTCTGGAGAGGGGAGGGAGGAGGGGGAGAGAGGAGGGGGAAGGGAGAGAGGAGGGGGAGGGGGAGGCAGGAGGGAAGGCCCAGGAAAGTGCACAAGAATGCTGCCCATCTACAAATTGTGCTGTGCTCCTCTACAAATGCACCACAGCAAATTCTATGTTTACATGTGATTATTGTGCACTAATTTAAAGTAACCATCATAAAATAGCAGGGAGACCTATAGAGAAGAGCAAGAGGAGGAACAGGGAAAGGAAAGGGGAGGTACTGGGGAAAGAAATTGCCCATGGCTATGGGCGTGAATGCACATGGCATTACAAATCCCACCACTATGCATAATATAATGCCCCAATTAAAAAATTCAAGCATTCAGAGAAAAGAGGGTCAAGGAAAGTTTTCTTATATCATGAAAACACGGGAAAGAATTTTCAACACATGGATTGGATTGCATGGCACAGTTGAAAATGAGGCAATGAATAACTCCAGGAAAACCAAAAAGCAGTGGTGGAGAAATGTAATCCCTGTCCCTAATGTCCCATTGCTGTAGCTAGCAATATACACACACTAACTAACAGCTCAAACACTACTAACCTCAATAGCGATTGAACAATGTGCCTGGTCAGAGGATCAAATCTTCAAGTACCACAGGGCTTTTCAACCTCAGTACTTTGATGTTTGGGGCCAGATAATTCCTTGCAGTGGGGGCTGTCCTATGCGTTGTCAGATGTTTACCAACATCTCTGCTGGTAGCAACCAGATGCCACTGACACCCACAAATGTCTCCAACCATGGGTGTTGCCCCCTGGATTTTAATCTAACATAACAGGAAGTGCCCTTTGACTTATGAAATGTGATAAGTCATAAATTGCAATGTCAGTATACTTTTAGTATAATTAAGGAAACTTCAAGAAGAAACCACCAGCAGGGTTATAATGCTTTAGGGGACCGGGGTGGCAGGAGAAGGCAAAAGATGGCTGGGTGTCATTACACATTTTTATACACTATTTTTTTATTAATTAAGTGCCTGCATGTTTGAATTTTAAGATACTGTTGGGGCCCGAGAGAAGGTATGTTTACATCTAGTTTGGGAACTCGCTGAAGTCTTCCTGTACATATCTCTCTGCTCAAAGGGAAGTCTATGCGACTCTATCGATTGATTTGATTCACGCATGTTCTCGAAATCATAAAAAACAAACAGCTGTTGTAGAGCAACATTTTAAAAATCTTGTATGTCCCCCAAGATCACCAGCTGCAGCCCACTGGTCCCCCTGCTGTGTCGCAGGATGACTATGGTAAAGGATAAGGACTCAGGGAGGTCTCTGCACGAGATCCAGGGGCAGAGGCAGGCAGTGCTGTTCCTGGCCTTCCTCTGTTACCACAAACCTCAGCCCCTCCCCCAGCCACAGATGTCCTACTTTGCTCCTTTAAGAAAGCTGCTTTCTCAGGGAAATCGTTACGAATGACATAATAAATAAGATTAAAGGAAGACATGATAATCTGCAAGTGACATGAATTCTCCCTGATTCTATTTAAAAAAAAAAAAAAACTTAAGAGGGACAATAATTCCTCGGTGCTCAGTGCGTTTGCCCCTTTTTGGTGGTCGTCTCCGCACAGGGTGGGCAAACCGCCTCCCCCCTCCCTCAGCTTCCTGGGCTCCCACTGTGCTTTCCCACCACCGTCCACCTTTGCTGGCCAGCCCAACATAGAAGGGTCTTGGACTCTAACCTATTACCAGGCTGATGAAAGGGCTTGTTGATGATGACCAGGCATGAGAACTGCTAGGCAGTCTTCCTGTGCAGCAAGGTTGGTGACTGTGAGAGGGGCAAGTCTAAGGACTGAACGGTAAAATTGAACACAGTGCTCAAACGTCACATCATGCGAAGCTTTAATTAACTGAGCTGTTCAGGTTGGGAGGGAACGAAAGCAAGGATCAATAGATGTATGTTCTGGGTCCTCCGGGCCACACCACCGAAAACACTGGCCACCGGCTCTGCCCCGTGAACGTGTGTATCAGAATAGCTGCTCCTGCCACAAGGCACACCTAATTCCTGACACCAGGAGCCACCTCTGCCCACTGCACCTGCATTTACCACCAGGTCCTCAGCACACAGACGCTCTGGAGAGGGTGCACCACCCCAGCCGGCTGGAGTACCCTCGTGCTGCACATGCGCCGTCAGAACTCTCAGTGCCATGGGGCTGATTATATTTCATGCCGTTTTTGACACCAGCTACGGGAGGCTTAAACAAGCAGGACCAAAGTCAGTTCAGACAGAAGACAGGTTTCCAAGGAGTGAGGTAAGTGCACAGCAAGACGCACGCAGCCTCCGCCGGACTGACCCTGCTGCCGCACCTGGGACATGGCAGGTGACGCCCCATCACGGTGGAGCCGGAACCCACCCCAGGCCACAGGACGCTTCCTAGCCCAGCTTTGGCTGAGGAACCAAGGCACAGGATGGGAACAGTGATTAAAGACACAGTTAAGGCCCAAAGGCTTCAAAAGCAAGGGCTGTCACCAGTGCTGGAGCTGGGACACTCCTCTCCCACCTCCTGGACCTGAGGACCTTCTCACACAGCAGCATGCAGGGAGCTAGGTCTTTCCGTCTTTCTCTCCAAAACCAGAGCTCATGGGGCTCCTCCTAATCCCCCAAAGCGGGCACTCACAGGTGCCGGTCTGGCAGTCTCTGGCTCAGCAGGCTGGCTGGGTCCCCAGCCACCACCCCTCCCAGCAGCCTCCCACCTGTCCCTCGGCCTCAAGCTGAGGGCTGTTTACTTATTCATGGTCTGCCTGAGCTGGCCAGGGAGCCGTGTCAGCTGAGCAGGATGGTAATTCAATCTGCAAATGCTCCGCACATGGCACATCTGTCCCTGTGAGTCACCCAGGCAGAAAGCACACGGCTTTCAGAGCCACCAAGGATACTGGTGTGGTGACAGCTAACAGGTCATAGGCCACCTTCTCTTCCTCCATCCCTCTCTCCCATGTGGGTCACCCCACCCCACATAAGCCTACCCTGGTGTGTGACATGGAGAGGGTGGCCTTGGGGATCTGTCCTCAGGGACAAGCAGCATGCAGGAACGGCCCCCTGCTCCCTTGAAAGTGTGCACTTGGAGAGATGATGGGAATTTGGGGACTCCTGGGGACATGCAGGGAAAGTGCCTTGTTACCAGGCAATCCCTGTGATTTCACACTTCCTGTGCGTCCCTGTGACACCCCATTAGAGAACTGTGAGGTGAGCAAACTCAGAAATGTTAGTGACCTTGCCCAGAGCCCCATCCTGGCTTCCAGACACTGGCCCACAGGCCACATGCTGCCTCTGGTTCAGTCTAGTGGCTTGAGAGGCCGAAGAGTTCACCCCGAATCAGTGTCCGATCAGAAGGAAGTGACCTCATCAAGGTCTTTCTACTTGTAAACAAACCCTCTCCTCATCAACAATGTTGGGACCTCGAGCACCTGCAGATAATGGCACTGAGCAAGAGTCCTGCAACCCAGTGCGAACTCCCACTGGAGCATTAGGGCCACACCAGGCGGCTGAGCCCCGCTGCCCTGGAGCCGTGAGAAACAGAGGCAGGTGGAGGCCTTGGCCCTCCTGGGCTGTAGCCGGTGACCCACCCAGGTGGTCAGCAAGAGTGGACTGGGGGCTGCCAGGACAGCGAGCTCAGCAGGCCCCCAGCAGAGCAGCATCAAGGAGCTGCCTGAGGCCTGGCTGGGGACAGGGGCACCAGGATGGGGAGCTGGCTGTGGTGACAAATGATCCCGAGCTGTGGGGGCTGGGAAAGACTGAGGGGCACCTCCCGGTTGGGCCCTGTGCCCACGGAGGGTGCTGTGAGTCTGCGGGTCCCTCATCACCGGGAGGTCCCTGCCAGTCAGCACGGTGTCCCCTCCTCGCCCTTCCAAAGTGCTGTCACCAGCCATGTGAGAAGGAGGCCCCCTGTGGGCAGAGCCTGGAGGTCGGGCTGCTCCGGGTGCCCGCAGCCTGGCACAGCGCTCAGAGCACCCAGAGGCCCCGCGTTCAGGGCTGCGCATGGACTGGCTCTGGAGAGACCAGCGCTTCTGTGTGAGCGGTCACACCAACAGCGAGATCAGGAAGCTGCCCATTAAGTGAAAGCAACAAGGACCCACTCTGGGAAGTACAGTAAGGGGAGGGTCACCAAAAGGTCTCGGGTCACGGTGCCAAGGGCAGGCGACTCCAACAGAGCAGCCCCTGCACCAGCTGGAGGAAAGGGAGTCCCAGGACCTGACCACGGCCCATCCTGGGGTCTGAGGGAACGCGTGGGGCCACCACAGCCTGCCAGCGCCCCTGTCCCCCTGCCCACCTGCCCACCTGCAGCCTTCCACCCAGCTGCAGACTGGAGCAAATGACTCACAGTCGAGGAAGGAAAGGACCTGGGGCCGCCAGAGCCAGCCCTGGCCTGGTCACCACGGAGACGGTGTTCCTGCAGGTAACTGTCACTGGAGATCCTAGTCAGGGTCTGGCTTTGGATACAGAGCTGAGAAGCCAGGTGTCTTGTATGAGAGTTGAATGACCACGGGCTTTGATGGCCTCTGACAGCCTCCATGTCCCTGGCATTAATGACACAGACGTCCGCCTGCCACGCCCAGGCGGCATTCAGTGAGCAAGTGGGAGTCACCAGGCTCGCGTCCAAAGCACAGAAACCCCTGCTTCCTTACCCTCCTGGGCTCCCAGGTTCCCTGAGTCCAGCACAGGGAGAGCTGCCCTTGGGGAGTGCACCTGGTGGCTCTTTGTCGGTCCCCATGAGCAACTGAGGTTCCTTGAAGGGCTAGAGGGCACACGGCGCAACGTGTGCTCTGTGCAGTAACTCAGCACGCACACGCACACACACACATGACTACACACACCTGTGAGCTACACACACGTGAGCTACACTCACACGTGATGACACACAGGAGTTACCAACCCAGAGACGTGGGAATCGTCAGCACAGAGCGCTGAGCAAAAGACACGGATCTGGAAGGACACACCCTGCCTAGGCGACCACTTGACATTCTAGAAAAGACAGGGAAGGATGAGGGGTCGCCAGGGGTCGGCAGGGTGCGCAGGGAGTGAGTAGGAGCCCTGACATCCAGGTGGCCAGGCAAGACTGCATCCTATTATAGAGTGGACACGTCCGTCAAGCCCCGTGGAGGTGGACAGCACGGCCCATGGGGCAAGCCATGACGTGACCAAGTACCAGGAGACACGGGAGGTTCCATCTCGAGTGTTTCTGCTTGGCCAAGAGTGACTGAGCATCACCAAGTGCAAACTGAGAGCTGAGATGAAACCTCCCCCAGGAGCAGCAGCCGGGCAGCTCCATCCTCCAGAGAAGCGATCGGCAAAGTAACTCCAAAGACCACCAGCACTCAGAAGGCTCTGGAAGTTCCAGGGTGGACAGGAGCCTTCTGTGGGCCATCTAACGGGGCCCTGCCGATGACCCAGCAGGTCTAGTCTGTTGCCCGTGACCTCCACTCTCAGGCATCCATGGCCCTGAAGACGGCACAAGCCACCATCCCCGTCCACCCAGGGCACCCATTGCCACCGAGGAAAACGAAAAAGCGCTGCCTCGGCAGCCACCTGCTGTGCAAAGGAGAAGCTCTAAGAGCAGAGGGGACGCTTGGGGACACACGCCACCCAGAAGCAATGCCTCCCAGGCTCTGTGTGCGTCCCAGTGCCAGGACGGAGGTGCAGAGGCCGGTTGCAGTGGGGACGCGGGTCCCCTCGACACCTGGGGAGAAGTCCCATAGACCAGCTGATCGGGGCAGATCCAGGAGGAAAGAGTAAGCACCAATTGCCCATTTAATCACAGGAACACCGTCCTCTTCAGGCCTGAGGGAGGTCCTGTCTCGCGGCCTGTGGAGACAGCGTATTGGAAGCCTGACACTACAGAACCGGAGAGCGTCGTGAAGCACGGTCAGGCAGCCCAGGGCCTCGGGGCCACGAGAGTCAGCACGCAGCCCTCGCAGCAGCCCTAGTGGAAAACGGAAAGGCACACCTCAGACTCGCTGTGTTTAGGCAATTATAGCCCACCCCTGTGGCCCAGCACCATGCTCCTCTGTCACTCAAGATGGGATGTCGCCCATTCCAAGGTTCTGGGAGAGTCAGGCACGCTGACTCCTGCCCCGCTGTTTGCCTATCAAAGACAGAAAACTAAACGATCAGCCCCACAGGACCCCTGACCTGCCCAGGGCGGGGAGATCCCGCGGACCGTCAGGAGCTGAGGCCACAGCACCAACCAGTGCAGGAAGACGGGGCCCCCAGCTGGGCATCAGCCCATGGTCGGAGCCCCTTGCTGGTGCCTGGAGCTGACATCGATCCCAGGGTGGCGGGATGGGGAGGTGGCCCTGTGAGCACTCCACAGGAGGCAGAGCCTGGGGCCTGGCCCCTGCGAGGGAAGACGGCACCACTTGGGGCCTCAGACCCACCGTGGACAGCGACAGCCTCACCAGCCCAGACTACCCGGCCCCTCAGTGCTGACTACTGATGCTGGCCAGGGCCTACGGGAGCAGTCCCCGCAGAGCAGACGGGAAGCCCAGGCCGCCCAGCCAAGCCCCTGCGCAGCTCACACAAGCTGCCAAGGGCAGAGTCCACAAAGCCCATGTCTCCAGAGCCAGAGCTGCACCGCATGGCCTCCTGCCCATGGGGGCCCAGAGCTCGGCACAGGGCAGGGGGCTTAGAATCGGGGTGGGAATGTAGAGACGGGCTTGAGAAGAGGAGGGGCTCCTCACAGCACCTCCCGGAGGGCACCTGTGCTCCGGGGGCCTTCACCCAAGGAGGCTCCAGCTCAGAGTCAGAGGCTAGTGGCCCGAGGGGACAGCAGCCTCCATTACCATGGCCACCAGCGCCAGCTAACACCAACGCGCCCTCCTCAGAGTGCCAGGCATGCTGGGATGCTTCTCCTGAACCCCCCAACCAGCCGCAGCAGCGTGAGGCCAGCCCACACCGCCACTGGGGACCAGGATGCGGCCTTTGTCCAGCCCACCCACTGGGCACAGCTCAGCGGGGCAGACCCACCCTTAAGGGCCTCTCCCTGCAGCGAGTGCCCGCGCAGCCACAGAACTCCCTCCTGCATTCTGCTCAGACCTGGCTGACTGCAGAAGTGTGCCCACCTGGCCCTGCTCCTGGGCTTGAGGGTCTTGGACTGGACTCTTAAAGTCCCGAGGGTTCAGGAGTCTGGAGAGCTCTACCCTAATGGCTTCCTCAGGGGTCCTGCCCATGGATGGACAGCCCTGAATGAGATGACCCCTTCAGTGGCCGCCAGCCATCCTGTGCCAGCCTCGTGCTGGGTGAAGGCACGGTGAGCCAGGGGAGAGCAGCTACATGTGGAGTGGTCCTGGTGGGTCCCACGGCCGGGCAGCGCAGCCCCTGCTGGCCAGCACCCCTAGGGCGTCCCCTGGTGTACAGGCAGCCCACAGTGGGGGTCGCAGGCAGGGACAGGCCGGAGGGAACGCCAGCAGGATGGCCGCAGACCAGCAGCCCTCCAGGGGCCAGAGTCGCTGCCCAGGAAGGGGGGCTGGTCTCCATAGCCACCACCTCTTTCAGCACAGCCCCAGCTTCCAGAGGAGGAAACGGAGGGAAAGAGCCGCACAGTGAACCTCCGGGAGCAGAAAACCCTGTGCCTCGTCCCCTCAAACCTCGAGTCTCCTGAGCCACATGGGAGACACAGGGGCAGTCATGGGGCACAGCCCCCGGGAGAGACGAGACAGAAAACACACCAACCACAGGACAACCTGGGTTCATGATGACACTAAGAGGAGGAGAAGGAGAAAATCGAGAGTCGCGAGTGGTTGCTGGGTGGGGGGCAGCTGCCTAGATAGTGAGGTCAGGGATAACCTCACCGAGGACGTGTCCTAGACTAGACTGGAGTGCGGAGGGGCCGCCCGAGCTGAGACAGACAAGGGAAGGAGGGAGAGTCCTAGCAGCTGGCCCAGCAGGTGCAAAGGCCCTGAGGTGGGGTCTTCAGCCCAGAAGGCCACCTCCACAAACAGCCCTGGCAGTCTCTGAACTCAGCCTCTGGAAGACAGAAGCCAGACCTGGTTCAGTAGAGAAGGGGAAGGACACGGGGACTCAGATCAGATAAGGAGGACCCCACCTTCTTGTACCATGGTGTCAGGTAGATGAGACTCCAGGGCCCTCTCAGCTTCTGTCCATCAGGACAGCTGTGTGATATGGTCAGCAGCACGGGGGTGGGGGGGGGGGAGTGGCAGTCAGCCCTGAGCTGCATGCTGTGCTGATACAGCTGCACCTCAATGGAGGCTCTAGCAGGGCCTGATTCATCAGCCTGTCCAGGAAGATTGACCATTAAAAAGAATCAATATAGATGGGTGGGAAGATTAAAAGTGTGGCACTTCAATGAGCTTCGACCTCAAGTGCAAATTAATTTCCATGTAGACTGGCCTGGTCAGGCCCCAGGGTGTGCAGGGTTAGGGAGGAAATTCCAGACCGAGGTCTTTCTTGAGTCACACGTTGGAGTCAGCAAAGTCCCAATAAATCAGGACCCCAGGCTCAGCCTGCACCTGGAGCCCTGTGGTTGTGTCATTAGAATTGAGACCCTGTGCCAGCACTCTGCACCCGGGGAAGAGCTCTCTTCTCCAGCCCTGACGGGACATGGTGTTGGGCAGCCGGTCGGCATGCTCCACCCACAGCTGTGGTCACGGTGCAGGGTGTGCAGGACCCACGTCACTCCATAGTGGACTGTAGATGGGCACAGCCAGGCCAGTCCTACTGGAAGTGAATGAGCCCACTCAGAGCCCAGGGAGACTGAAGCTGCTTGTGGCCACAAGAGGAGTCAGCTTTAGCCCAAAGAGAGCAGGGAGCAGGAGGATCAGAAGCTGCTGACTCCTGCTTGGTGACATTAAGTTGCTGGATCAAACCGAGCCTGATGCTTCTGATGCTTTCCTTGTCCCTGCACTTTCTGGTGACAGTGCACACCCCTTTCCATAATTAAGACACTTGTGGTGCATTTTTCTTAATGGAAAGTCTCCTAATCAATAGAAATCTGAAACTAAGTCCTGCATTTTGGTCTTCCTTGCAGAACTCCATGGATCCATTAAAGCTCTTTTCAATTCCTAAATCCCTTAATAGCTTTGTCTGCACCCCCAAGGTTTTGAAGAAAAGGGAAAGGGGAAAACACTGAAGGACACTGAGCGCCTCTCTCGAGCACTGAAGCCATGAAGTGACCTGCGGGGGGCGCAGGGAGGGGCCCATCTGTTCCTCCTCTCTGTTCCCTTCTCCTCCAGGCTTTGCTCTGAGACGCTTTCCTGGCAGTGATGGGAGGTCACACGGGCATGTGTGCCTGGTGGGAGGGACCGCAGGTCCTAAGGCCATGGGACCTTCAACCTCGGAGCTCTGAGCAGAGACCTGGGTGAGCGCACACATCCTGTCGGAATCACAGTCCTGCAGCTGGAGCGGGGACCTTCAAGGGCATCTCCCAGGAACACAGAACCAGTCCTGCAGTCACACGAGTCCCTCTCAGTGTCACCAGCCATGTCTCCCCATCGGCTCTGGTGGGGGGACTGGGCCCCCCGGAAGGTCACCTGGATGAACCCGTGGCTCAGAGGCACCTTGGCCGGCAGCCCCACCCAACCCCCGGACCAGGGAGCATCATGGCCCAGGTGTGCCCACTCCTCCCCCGTAGAAAGGGCGCCCAGAACATAAGCGCCAGTCGTCACGGAGCAGGTGCATCGCTAATCGTCATTTCCTTAATTTTACAGATCTTTGTTTTCTGAATTTTCCATAATAAACATTCAGAGAAAATAAAGTTCCTTGAAGCTGTCGAGAGACGAGTCAAGGGCACGAGTGTGCCGCTCGGAGGCCCGTGCGCCGGCCCCTCCCCCCAGGAGCCCTGCATTCAGAGTCACTGGAAGGACCACCCACCGTGGACACAGTGAGCGCTCAGAGTCACCCACAGACCGCAGTCATTGCTTTAGAAAGGGCAACTCGGTGAGCGCGAAATGTGAACTACCAACAGGCTCCCAAAAACACCAACCAGGGGGCGCTCTCCAGCTGCCTGGCCAGGGTTTCAGCCCTGACACCGAGGGCCATCCATGGCCATCAGGTTGGGATACAGTCTGAGGGGTTTCAATGTTTTCTGGATTTTTTTCTTTTACTCTTAAAGAATTGCCACAGTGAGCTGAACTGTGGAGCCAACCTAGATGCCCTTCAGTGGATGAATGGATAAAGAAAATGTGGTATAGATACACAATGGAACATTACTCAGCAATCAAAGAGAATAAAATCATGGCATTTGCAGGTACATGGATGGAGTTGGACAAGATAATGCTAAGTGAAGTTAGCCAATCCCCCCAAAAAATGCTGAATGTTTTCTCTGATATAAGAAGGCTGATTCATAGTGGGGTAGGGAGGGGGACAAGGGAGGATTAGACAGAATCTAGATAGGGCAGAGGGGTGGGAGGGGTAGGAGGGAAAGGGGGTTAGAAATGATGGTGGAATGTGATGAACATCATTATCCAAAGTACATGTATGAAGACACAAATGGTGTAAACATACTTTATATACAACCAGAAATATGAAAAACTGTGCTCTATATGTGTAATAAGAATTGTAATGCATTCTGCTGTCATTTATTTTTTTTAGATCAATAAAAAATAAAAATAAAGAATTGCCACATTGAAGGTATATTTCTGTGTATCCAATAAAAACCATCTAAAGTCACCCGGGTTTGTAAAGGGATGGAGCAGGCACTGTCCTCCTGCAGAGTCACGAGCCCTGCACCAGGGTACCGTGCCCGTACTTCTACATCAGTGACACGGTACCGGGGAGTCCAGGATTCCTGAGGATCCTGTAACTCAGAGGGACCAGGTGGGCCTGGGCTCTGCCCAGGGGCAGCTGGAGGGTTGAGTGGAGAGCGGAGGTGGGAGGGGAGGAACTGCTGAACAGGGGCATGTGCCTGCGGGAGAGCCGGGCCCAGACACCCTCACTCACCAGGGTCTGGTCTTCGCCCCAAAAGCCTCTCTCCTGAGAGAACCAGGACTGGATCTCCCCACACCTGCTCTCAGACACCTTCCCCGGAGGGAGCAGGGCCTGCCCTTCCCCAGGGAGGAGTGCGGCCCCAGGAACCCTCCCCTCGGGCTCCCCTACAGCAGGGCTGGGTGGCACAGAGGACCTGGGCCCCCAGGAGATGATAGGAGCTGGCATCAAGGGACTTCAGAGAAGAGAAGAAGAGATGGGTATGAAGCCTGTGGAATGCAGAAACTAAACACAAAGATGAACTCAGTGGTCAGGGGAGTGCCCCAGACCAGTCCCCTGGGCCAGTCAGGAACCGCTCTGGGCCTGCAGGCAAGGAGGGGGCGGTGTGTCAGAGCCAGGGGGCAGCTGGAGGAGTCAGGGCCAGCTTCTGCCCCGGTGTGTGCATGCTCTCTGGAGGGCATCCTGTCCAGCTCCATCTCCAGCTGCACATGGAAGCATCCTCAGCACCGGCCACCAGCTCCAGCCTGAGGTTCTCAGAGGTCCTTCCAACGCTTTATCCACACACAACCCCCACCTGCAGCAGCCCCCAGCTCGGGGCCTTACGCCCTTAGATGTGAGCACTGCTCAACCTGTCAATGTCTACACCCCTGGCCACCAAACCCCACCACATGGCCCATCTGGGGCTCTCTGTCCCACCTCCAAGTGCAATACAAGCTTCCATCCTAGGACCATCTAAACCCTACAGAATCATCTGGAAATCCTGCTTTCAGATACAAACGCTGGCCCCCTCCTTGCCCAGGAGAGCAGCAGCTTGCTCTGAGCATCCCCAGTTCAGGAATGAGAGAGGGCTGGACTTGTTTTTTTAACTGATGGTTCCGTTCTGGGGGCTAAGGGAAGTGACAGGGCAGAGACTCCCCCTCGAAACCAGCAGTTGCTTCCGTAGTTTAAATCAGCCTGTGCCCTAGAAGCAGATGGCCGGGGAGACAGGAGCCGCTGACCCAGGAGGACAGTATCAAAGAGATCTCCAGCAACATGTTCTTGAACAAAAATTTATACGACCTTGATTAAAATTTTATTTTAAATTAACTGCTTTGTAAATGTCATAAGCGGATCTGAGCAGAGACTGACACCCTCGGAGTTCTGCGGGAGGGGCAGACTCCGCCCAGGTAGGGCCTGAGGGTCCTCTGCTCCTGAGGGAGGCCCTTCAATGATGCTTCCAGCGGACCACAGGCACCGTTTGTCCTGCTGAGCTGGGCGCGATTCAGTTTTACTCTCAGGGAAAGAGGCTAATGAATGGCTCATGGTACTGGGACCCACCTAAGGGCCACATGTCACAGGAGGCATGGAGGAGAGACCACAGCAAGTCACATGGCTGCCCCAGGGGCCCTGGGTGCTCAGCTCTGGGTGCTTAGCTGAAGGCTAACTATTGGCGTGAAAGGCCGGGCTCTGGCAAGACAGACGGCATCAAGGAAGCTGGTCAGCCATGGTCAGGCTCTCCCGAGTGAAGGCAGAGGAGCACGAGTTAGGTCCTGGGTCCTCACTGCCACCTGACTGCCACCAACGTCCTTACTCTGCTTTGCAGATGAGAAAACTGTGAGCCCTGCTGAGACTGAGTTACCTCACAGTTGAGGGCAGCAGGTAGAGGGACTGGCTTCAGATCTAGGTGCTGGCAGTCAGGCCTAGAACTGCCCACACCACTGTCCTCCCCGTCTCAGAACCAAGGTCCCCAGACAGACAGAAAGGCACCACAGTGGGCCAGGAAATCCACCTGGATGGAACCCAGAAGTGGCTTTTGAGCCGAGTCTTCCTTTGTGTTAGTTTTCCAAAGATCAAGCCCTCTGTGACCGCCTGGACTAAGGCTCCTGAAAGACTAATGTTTATGGATTTAACATTATGGGTTTCACTATGGATTTGTCTGGAATTTGAATGTTTGCAGGATTACTGCGTTCTGCTGCCTGCTGCAGTACAGGGGCTTACCCTAGGGGTGCGGCACCACTGAGCAGCACCCCAGCCCTTTTACTTTTTAATTTTGAGACAGATTCTTGCTAAGTTGCTGACCTCTAAATTGTGGTCCTCCTGCCTCGGCCTCCTAAGCAGCTGGGATCACAGGTGTAGCCTCCATGCCCAGCTTGGATTATTGCACTTTTAAAGGAAGTAGAAGCACCTGCTATACTCCTCACTGAGAGAATGAACAAAGTTCTGTGCCTTCATGGTTTCTATAACTTTTGCAGATCTTTTAAGTGTGAATAGCATGTGTTGGAACTAAGAACATTTTATTATATAAAATGGAAAAAAAAGAGAGAGAGAGAGTTCACCCTTGAGGTCATTTCTGGTTCTGCGGTTGTCTGCTAATTCATTATTTCCTGCTTTTCCCTGTATTCATTTTCCTCCACTCCTGAGTTTCTTGGTCTTCTACCTTTCGTGTTGAATATTTAAGTCAATTTGTTTTTTAACTATTCTTTTTTCTAAAATATATCTTGATTGCAGATGGACACAATACGTTCACTTGTTTCTTTTCTGTGGTGCTGAGGATCGAACCCAGTGCCTCACACCTGTTAGGCGAGCACTCTACCACTGAGCCCCAGCCCCAGCCCTAAATATTCTTTTCAAAAGAAGAGGATCTAGAGTCGGTTTCCCCTGAGTATAGCTCTGGCCCCATCTTAAGCATCATTACACAGCAGGGAACGCCAACCTGCAGGACAAGTAAGCCCCCCACTTATTTTTATGAATAAAGGTTTATTGGCACACAGCCGTGCCCACTGGTTTCCCACAGCTGCCTCAGTGGGCTGCCAACGTCCAGCAGTTGCAAAAGAGACCTCAGGGTTGGCAAAGCTGAATGCATTCACCATCGGCCCTTCCAGAAATTTCGCCACCCTCAGTCCCAGGGTCTGTTGCCTGCAGTGTCCAAGCTTGTGGGTCTGCTTTGCTCTGCCCTCTCACGTTCTGACAACCCGCACTCACTTGTTTTATGAATCCCAGTGGTCAAGAGCTCTACCACCAGCTTCTCAGTGGCCCATCCTGGTCCCTGTGTCCACTCCTGGATGGCGCTGAGCACCTCGGTGGTGCCACTAGGCATGGCCTCACAGTGGGCCAGGGTCTGCGGGTGCTGCCCTCAGGAGCATGTCCAGACAGGGAGACCTCAGATGACAATCACACAGTAACAACCTGGGGGCTCGCAGAAAGACGGGGTTGCTGGAGGGAAGAGGGTGGACACACTCTGGAGGCCAGTGGAGGCCCCTCCAGGGCAGAAAAGCCCTCTGCAATGTCACCTCCCTCTGGACAGGACCAGGTCCTCTAGCTAGGGAGGACCCTGGCAAGAGTCACCAGGGCCATGAGACAAGACCAATCCCCTCCCTCTAGGAGGAGGGAGATCTGCAGGGACCCACGGCCTTCAGGGGCCAGATTTGTGCCTACCCTGGGGGGCCAGTCCCAGCTCCTCAAAGCACCAGACAAAGCCAGCCCATTCATGCTCTGGCCACCATAACAAAGTGCCACTGGCTGGGGGCTTCAATGGCAGAAACACGTTGCCTCTCAGGCCTGGAGGCTGGAGGGCTGAGATCAGGGATGGGCAGGGAGGTTATTTCCCAGACTTAGAGTCTGTCGCAAGCCTCTCCAGCGTCCCTGGCATGGACTCTCCCTTGTCACACCATCGTCCCTCTGTGCATGTCTGTGTCCAACTTCCCTTTCTAAAAGGACAGTCACCTTGGATTAGGGCCACCCACCCTGTGACCTCATCTTAGCTTGTCATCTGCAAAGACCCGATTTCCATCTGAGGCCCCAATTCTGGGGTAGGAACTGCAGGGTCTGTTGTGGGGACATAGCAGCCAGGAAATGAGGAAGATTGGGCCCTGTGTGCACCAGCAGCTGGAGCCAAAGAGGGACACTCTGGGAAGGTGAAGCCAGGAGTTCTGGGCCCTAAGCTGAGGGAGTTGGGGACTGAGGACAGAGAGGAACGCTCCTTGTCTGATCAAAGCCGTCACAGGCACCTGGAACTTCCCAAGAGGAAGGCGAAGTCCTGGCCGACAGAGGACCTGCAGGGCAGCGGGGAGAGCTGACTACGAAGCTCTCTCCTGTGTTGTGGCCCTGATGGCACCAGCTGGCTGTCTCAAAGCCCGCGATTTCCGCCCCTCGTGCTGTTGACGCAGCTACCGAGTGTGATTTTTTGGAAACGTCCCTTCTGAAGGGAATTGATTCTCATGGCTTAGATACTCCTGTGTTGAGAATATTTGACCTCCAGAAACAGCAGGCCACTGGCCAAGCCACAGTCCACCTGCACATTTGTTCAGGTGCCAAGGGTTTGTTAGCGATGTGACTCTTGATCCCCAGGTGCGGAAGGTTTCGCTGTCTTCTCTCTACTCCACCTGACCTTCTCCAAACTTGCCAAGGCTGCGCCAGCCCACAGCAGATTTCCTAGCTGGAGAGGTAGTCTCTGTAGCAAACAGGAAGCAGGCCCCAGTAGCCAGAGCCAGCTGCAGCCTGGGAAGGTCAGCCTGGCCCAGAGGGAGAGCAGCCTGAGCCCGGGGCTGGTCTTCTGATGTCCAGGGCTCCCTGAGTCTCACAGCAACCAATGCAGCATCCTGGGGCCTGCTGGACCTGGAGCTGACATCGCCAGAGACACATCTCTGAGACCAAGGCCCGACTGCTCTGGGCAAGACTCAGATTTTTTTAAGCATCTGTGTATTTGCAACCTGAGCAAATGTTCCCCACACTGTGTATTCTGCATTTGGAGAAAACACAGCCATTCCAACTATGGAGAAAGGGAGCCGACAAAGACGACATTTTGACAAAAGGAAACCAGAGGGATCGTATTTCACTGAGTAAATTGACAAAAGGTCAAATAGCTTGATCTCAGCCCCTGATGTGCTTGCTCTGAAAGCTGAACTGCCATTTAAATATTCATGGGCACCCACTGCCCACAGCCCAGCCCGTCCCTTCAGGTCCACATTGGAGGAAGGCTGGGGCCAGGTAAGGAGCCCTAACTACACTGCCTTCCCAGCGAGGCTCGGGACTGGGAAGGACTCTGCTTCTGCAAGGAGCCAGCAGCTGTGGAGTCTAGAATCTTGAGAGAAGAGGGGGTCCTCGCCCTCGGGCTTCATGGGCCAGGTGCAGGAAGTAAGCGCTCTTCTCTGGCTCTGAACCACATGTCCACGCCCTCACCCAGTAGCCTCTATCCCACCAACACCCAGCACAAGTGCTGCCCCTCCTGGGAAGACAGCAGACCTGCACCCAGCAGGGAAGGAAGGCTGGGGGAAGGAGCAGGACCCGTCCACCCAGTGCAGCCCAGAGAAGTACAAGGCCAGCTGCAGGCATCACCTCAAATTGTCTAGTGGCCACCTGAAGAAAAGTTAACAGCAACACAAAATTAACTTCAACAATATGTGAGATGTAACTCAACATCTCCAAATACTATCATTTCAACCCAGAACCAGTATAAAGTCACTAATGCCATTGCGCCTTCTTTGTCCTCTGAGTCTTCAAACACCAGGGCACGCCTCATAACCGTGCCTGTCTGGAGCGCCACCTCTCCAGGCTCACGCTGTGGGAGCATTGTGCCCACACCTGAGGGTTCCTAGTGAGACACTCATGTCTCCACACCACAGGGACTTGTGGTCTCCATGGCAGTGGACACAGGTGTGGGCCACCTCACCTCCAGGTCCAAAGGCAGAACCTGCAGACTCACCAGGGCCGTCTGTAGGGAGGGCAGCCTTGCTGTGTTCACCATGCCCCAGTCAGCCCTTTCCACAGGCAGGGCCTGTCTCCCGACTCTGCATTTAAGGCAAAGATGCCAAGAGCCCACGTGAGACTGTGTGCACCTTCGACTTCAGACCCACGTCCAGATGTGCTGCCCCCCCACCACTTAGGAGCCTCGGGGTTAGGGGAATCTTGTGGCATTTCAAAGCCTGGATTTTCCTGTCTGAACACGGGGTGGGAGCAGTGCAGGGGGCTACGGCTCAGTCCCTTTTCCAGCCACCTCATCTCCCCTCCGGGCAAAGACACCCAACCTCCCTGGGGATTGAACAATGGCTCCCCTGAGTGCCCTGGCACTAGGGGTCAATCAGGTGACCAGTCCTTTGCCATCGGTGCCTCTCATTCTCTTGGTGCAGTGATGGTTCAGGGCTGGGCAGGAGAGCTAAGCTGACCCAACCACAGCGAGCCCAGGTCAGCACTAGAAGGGCTGCCCCAGGAGCCACAGCCGGAGGTGTGAGCATCTCAGTGAGGACAGGGACCAGGGATCCGTGCTTGGTGCTTGAGCTCCCAGACCCAACACTGAGGGCCACAGCTATCTATGTGACCCCTCTGTACAAACTAGACCACCGTGCCGGCCTGGAAAGGCCCATGACCTCCTAAATGTCCCGGCAGGCTAAGAGTCGGCTACGGAAAGAAGTCACACATCTACACACGTGACCCTCTCAGTGTGCCACAGTGGGAAGGTCAGTCCCATAGCCAGTCAATTCCCCTGATGCACAAGCACAAGCAGGGCTGGATTGACAGCTGGATGAGTCACAGCTGACCCGAGGCCCACCTGTGGCACAGGGGACACTCGTCAATATGCACTTCTGACCCCGTCAGCACTATGGAGATGACAACCCTAGAGCACTGAGCCTGGGCTGGGCCCGCCCTCCTCCATACTCCTTCTGTGAGCAAGTGTCACATGGAAGAGGCTTGTCAGTGCTCGGAGCCTGTAGTGCAGGACTGCAGTGGCACAGTCCCACCTGCTCGGAGGGCCAGGCTCTGCAGGGTCCCTCCCCCACCACGTCACACATGGACTGTGTTCTCCTTTTCCCTGGTCGCTCCTTCCCATGTGTGCCCGCGTTCACTCACCGTGAGATCTGGATTCTCTCCTGGGCCACCTCCAAGGAACCTCTAAGCTCTACCTAGAACCAGCCAGTAGTGACCTGGCCTGACAGACCCCTGGGAGAGGCCAGACTGGAGCATCCCCCTCCTGTGAAGGGCACACAGGGAGGGTGCACATCTGAACTCCGCCTCTCCTATGTGGCCAGGCTCCCCGCTGACACCTCCCGGAGCAGAGGATGGCAACACTGGCCGAAAGTGAGGCCACCTGGGAAGAACTTAAAAATATGGACACGCAAGCTCTTCTGCAGTCCAATTAATTAGAACTTCAGGGTAGGGAAAAACATGGATATTTTTAGACCATACCAGGTGCCTCCCACGTGCAACCAAGTTTGGAACAACCAGCCAAAGCCAGCGCTTTCTGGGAGTAGGAGGGAAAGGGAAGGTTATTTGCACCAGGCGTTAAGAGGATGAGGGAGGGAGGGCAGGTTGCCCTGCTCCTCCTGTTGGCCACACCTAGGACAAAGAGAAGCCCTGCCACATCGCCCTGTTGGCAGCAGTCTGGCCTGTGGTGGTTGCTGATCCACAGCCTGGAAAAACCAAACTGCAGACAAGCCCCTAGTCCCCTCTTCCCAGGAGCACAACCGGGACGGTGGAGGCCCGGCTTGTACAGGAAGCCAAGGGTCAGGTACATGAAGGGACAACATACTGAAAGGAACAATTCATGAAAAAGAGATGCTTCATAAAAAAAGATGTAAAAATACCCCTGAGGATATGAAAAGATGTCCAACATTACCCATAATAAGATCAATGCAAATCAGAACTGAGACCCTCTCAAAGTGGCAAGAATCACCAAGCGCAGAGCACGCTGAGGCAGGTCCTTCCAACGGCCGTGAGCTTTCTGCAGGCTCGGCCAACAAACTGCCCCGGCAACCCCACCACTAGGAACTTACCCTCAAGACAACACGAAAATCATCTTCTGATACAAAAATACACATGCATAAGGCTATCCCATGCCGACTTGTCAATAATTGCAAAATACCAGCAGCATCCTGAACATCACTACCCCAAAGAGTGGTTGAACAGACCACAGACCCTGTAGCACCATGGGAAGGGGGTCCCTGTGAACCACGGGAGGAGCTGGATATGGAGTGTGGGCTGGGGGCTTCTTTAATCTATTTTCAATTTACCAAAATTATGTACTTATTTATTATGCACAACACGTTTGAGATTTGTGCTCTCTGTGGCTAAGGCAAGCTAATTAACATACACATTGCCTCACAGACTTCTGCGCTGAGAACACCCGAAAGCTACTCAGTAATTTTCAAGGATACAATATATCGCTGGCTGCAGCCACCAGCTTGCACAATCAATCCCTTGGCCTTCTTCCTCCCATCTGACCAAACACAGTATATTGTCAAACAAACAAACAAAAAAGTACAAAATGCTATTTAGAGGATGTAATTTTAGGGTCAAAAAAAAAATAAGGGAAAGTAAAGTTCACACTCTTTGCACATAAAGAGCTCTGGCTGGGTAAAGCCAAAGTGAATGAGATGGGTTACCTACAGACGGTGGAGAGGGACGAGGTGGAAAGGACAGCTGGTGGAAAAGGCAGGAGGGCACAAGGAGTGTGGAGAGGTGACATTTCCCTTGAATCATGTCTAAATTGCATTAGTTATCTATTCCTGAAAAATATATATATATATATAGCCCCCAAAACTAAGCGGCCTGAATCAGTAGACCTTTATCTCAGATGGTTTCTGGGGGTCAGGAGCAGCGCAGGGGAGGTCCTCGTCTGGGTCTCTCTTGAGGCTGCTGTCCGGGGGGAGGCGGCGCTCAGGGTCACCACTGGTGGACTCTCTGTATCTCTGCTCCTGACTGGCTCTCTCTGGACTAAGTGCTCAGAATCTGAGCAGACCCCCAAAGAGACTGTGTCTTCCTCAGTCTCTTTATGACCTGACCCAGGAAACAGCAGATTCTTCCTCTACTGAGTGTGGCAGTCATAGGAACCAATCTGGAAGAATGTGAAACTGGGCTCAGAGGTGCCCTTGGTAGAGTTCCTGGGCATGAGGCCTTGGGGGTACTCTGGGGGCTGGTACCACCCTCTCAGGAGGAGGAAAAACAACAACAGGGGAAAGGTGCCTGCCAGGCTGAGCTTCACGTGGACATATGACCACTTTGGGGCTGCAGGGGCTTCCAAGGGACATAGGAGAGCAGTAGGATGATGTGCCCTGAGGCTAAAGGCCAGGGGGGACAATCAGAACCCCACAAAGTGGGGCTCTCATCTAGCATGGGAGTACAGGTGTGAAATGGATCCCGGGTCTCACTGCCAGAGAGGGGGGTAGGAATACGCGAGAGGAGGGGCTAAGAGGACACAGAGGAACCAGCTTGCAGGAGCTCCCTCTGCCTCAGGAGCTCAGCATTAGAATAAATAATGGCAGCATGTCTCTCCCGAGTGAGAATCCACCAGTCCAGACCTGGTCACAGACACAGATGCCCAGTGCGATCACCGACTCATGGGAAGGAGGAAGGAGAAAACCCACTGATCAGCCGCTCAGTCCCAATGGAACCCACAGCTGGAGTTAGAGGAGGAACAGGTGCCGACAGGTCTCACCGACAAGTTTCTTCATAATTACAGAGGGGCCTGGTGGCTTTACAGGGGAGCAACTATGAACAGCACCCCAACCAGCTGAACAGTCAGCAGCCTGGGCAGCGTGGCCGTGTGACCACCTAGAGGTAACTGGTCTCCCTGCCGACTTGTTCTTGGGTGTACTCGGGGTGTGGTGGACATGTCTTCAGGGTGGGATAGTGCCATGGGCTCCCAATCCCCACCTCACCCAGGAGTTCGAGATGCAGAGGTCAGTGAGGGCCACCCCACCCAGAAGGTGCCTTTCAGCGTCAGTCAGCCCTGCAGGGTGCTGAGATGACCCCCCAGGCCTCAACCCCTCGCTTCACATGCCCTGCTCCAACGCGAAGGAAATTTCCACAGATGGAGACGGAAATAAATATGTGCTCTTGGCCAAATCTGATCCTCACTACGACTCATTAAATCAATTAAGTCACTCCTTGGCAGGATTATTTATGGAAATAAGAAATCGCTTTCCATCAGCAAGTCTGAGGCTGGCTAAATGTCTTCAGCTCAGTGGGGCGAGTGGCGCGCATGCCCACGTCGCTCAGAGGAGACCAGCCTCATCCACCCACCTCGCCTTCAACATTCTGAGCCTTTTTAACCCTTGCAGCTTCAGACCTACAGCGCCTCCTGCAGGTGGACGGAAGCACTAGAGACCCTGGCTGGCCCGTGGTGCCCGCTAAGCGAGAGCCACAACTCCAGACTGGGAAACAACACCAGGGCCCAGGAGCGCTGCGGCCAGCGCTGGCAGGCAGCTGGCCAGGATGGCCACACCACAGGGTGCTGTGGAAAACCAAAGCAGGGGCTCCGCCGTGAGGGTGGAAACTGTGGCGCTGCCAAAGCCGGTGATTTCTTTCTTTTTCCCCAAGAAATCTGGCATAGTGCAGGATCTCCCCGGGCTCTGGGTTCTTAACGTTGAGAACTGACTCAAAACTGAAAGCACAGTACCTTCACATGCCTCATCAGGACACTGAGGCCACACTGCGACCCCCAATCCTTCCTCTTACACATACCCCCATTCCTTAGAGGCCATTCCCAGTCCTTCTCTCTGCACACTTAGGGTTTGTGCTGCTTTCAGGAGCAAAGGAAGCCCCCAAGAATTAGGACCATCTATCAGAAAGGTACTTGAGGCTCTCAAGGGAACAGCTTCTGCCCCTGACTTGGCTAAGTTGTTAGAACGTCCACGGAACTGCCCCTGGCCCAGGGACAGGACCTGTTATGGTGGAGGAAGAGGCCCTCGGCTGCCCCCACCCGGGTCTGGGCCTGGGCTCCACCCACCTCTCCAGTCCCACATCTAGGGCTGGCTGCAGACGCCCACCCCATGCCACCCATCAGGCAAGAGCCACTTGGTAGAACCCCGAATGATGGACTAGCACCCACAGCCAGATGGCCAGCTGGAGTCTGGGTGCCTGCGGCTGAGCACCTTGAACCCAGTGGCAGGAGGTCTGCAGAATAGGAGTGTTAAGCTAAGGCCACCACATTGGATTCAGGCTGCCACTGGGATCCCAGGTCGCTGCCCTGAGTCTGTCTGGAGAACCAGTCCACCAAGGGACAGGAAACCTGCAGCACATCCGCCCACAGGGGTCCCTCCTGCTGGGAAGACGCCTTTTTCAAATCCATGTTTTGTTTTTACCTCTCACTTTTTAAAATGCTTGTTTCCACGGGAGAACTCATCCGTGGTGCGGGAGGTCAGGCAGTGGTGGTCCCTGGAGGGAGGAGGCTCCCAAGGCCTCAAGACATCCTGCCCCTGACCCAGACAGTACAGAGGACACAGGAGGGTGAGGCTTCCTCGGCTGCAGGAGGCAATTGCGCCTCCCCTGGGCCCCGGGCACCTTAAGCCTAAATGCTCTACACAGACACGCGCCTCCCCCAGGCCCACGCCTCCCCCAAGCCCACGCCTCTTCCAGGCCCACAGCTCCCCAGGCCCACGTCTCCCCAGGCCCATGGCTCCCCAGGCCCATGGCTCCCACAGGCCCACGGCTCCCCCAGATCCATGTCTCCCCCAGACCCACATCTCCTGAAAAGGCACCCCGGATGGCTTTCAAGACAAGCCACGTGAAGTGACTTCCCTCTGGCCATCAGCCCCATCAGGCCAGTGTGGCCATGTGAAGACCACGCCTGGTAGGAGAGAAGCCCGGGCGGGTCAACACCTCCAGCACTACACCGGTCCCACAGCCCCGACGCCTCTGGGTTCCGGGAGGGTTTCTCCCCAGCAGCAGCCTGGAAGCCTCCAGGCAGGAGCAACAGTGAACCTCGGCTCTATCTCCGGGTTTTACCCATGTTTCTAGATTTTTCTCACGTCCATCTCACACTTCATATTACCCAGCCAAGTTTAAGCAAAGCTTTCGGGTTAACTGAAGGTCACGTGAGTTAATTACCAGCTGAGTAATTAACTCACACATCCCCTGCGCTGCATCCCACAGACGCACACGTGGCAGAGACGGGTCTCCATGTCCCGTCAGCATGGGTCCAAAGACGTCCTGTGCTGCTGCTGCCGGCTGGGGGCTGCTCACAGGGAAGAGCAAGGCCAGCCATGGTCAAAGGGCAGCCCTTTCCCCAAGGATGCAAAGCGCCAAACAGTTTGTCAAATCCACATATTTTCATAAGTAAATCATGACCTTTTAAGAAGCTGATGGCCCCACTGATTTGCATGAGCAATGCATTAGGGTTTCTTAATTTAATTCACCTTTAAGTGTGGTCCTAGGAGGTTGAATATTGTCCCCCCACCTTCAAAAAAAACCCACATGATATTATCTGGAGATGATTCGCAGGTGTAATCGTCATGGCAAGGATGGAGAAGAGCGCCCTGGACTTGGGTGGCCCTCAATCTGGAGGAGTCCCTGTAGGAGACAGAAAAGGAAGCACGGAGGCAGCAGGAGAGGCCGCAGGAGGAGGGAGGTGGACTTAGAGGCCGCGGCCAGGAGCCCAAGGACCGCCAAGCATGAGGGACACAGGGGGTCCTCCCAGGCCTCCAGGGGAGCTCACCCACTGCTCCTGGACTCCACACACGGCCTCCAGAACTGTAATGGGACGAGCCTCTGCCATTGAAGCCCTGGGAAGCCACAGGGCGGGGATCTCGAGTCACCAGGGTCCTGTAGCCGTCTTCTCTAGACTCCCCCATCTGAGCTGCCTGGACAGCACCAGGGGCTGGCCCTCACTTTCATCCACACAGCTGGCCTCCTGCCAGGGAGGTTCTGGATGTCACTCAGGGCCCGGGAGGAGCCTACAGAGGAAGCCACTCTGCACCAGGGCTCTGTCCACCCAAGCTGCAGACCGCCCACCACAGCCCAGTCGAGGTGCCCTGGGAGGCGCCCTAGGCCCATCCAGCTACTCCACACACGGCCTCTCAGCTCACAAGCCCTGTGAGGAGGGAAACCCGCCTGATCTGGCCCTTGACGGCCTGGAGGTAATGGCCAGAGCACCCAGGGCTGCCGTGGGCCTGAACCTTGTAAGAACCCTTTCCAACCGTCCCCTCACAGTGCCTGGTTTACCTGCTGTGTCAGACAAGTAGGCGAGAACATCCCCCAGAGAGTGAGGACACAGCCCCCTGTCCCCCCTGGTCAGCGCCGGAACCCCAGGGAGGGCCGCCTGGCAGAGACCATGGGGCCATGGCCTCTCCTGACAGCCACGAGATAGAAATCCAGACCTGGACCTGAGGGCAGAGTCCCCGTGCTCTGGGGACCTGAGGGCTGGGGTGTGGACATAAGGCTGAGGACCAACATGAATCTGAGTCACTGCTGAGATCAGCAGACATCGCTGTGCCAGAGAGCACGTCTGCCAAGACCTGGAGTCCGTGATGAAGCAAACAGCGCCCAGCGCTGGCCCTGGGCCCAGTGCACAGGCCAGGGCGTTTAGCACACCGCACGCGGTCAGCAGGGGAGGCTGGAGCATGGGGCAGAGCCACGGCTAGCAGCGCCACCGAGAAGCCTATGTCACCACGGCCCGCTATCTGGACAATACCATGGGGCCCCAGAACCAGGGCCAGGAATTCAAATGGCCACAGTGCCCGATGAGGAGGACAGGGTGCACCGAGCAGGGCAGGGAGAGGAGGGGGCAGGCTGCAGGAGCCGTGGATGGGAGGCCCGCACACTGGTCTGGGCCTAAAGCTCTGAGCGGTGCGGGCTGAAGACCGGCCACCGAGACCCAGGAGGCGGCTCAGCTGACCCTTCCCTTTTAAAACTGGACGTGTCGTGACAGCTGTTGGCAGTTAGGACGCCAACATGGCAGCAGTCTCTGCCATGGCTCCTAATGAGGGCAGCAGGTGGGCGCACCTCCGTCCTGTACATTCACAAATGGCAATTCCTTTTCCAAAACTCCCAGATGACCGGACATTGATCAAAGTGACATATAAATAAGCCCCGCTTTCAAAGTAGAAGCCACTCAGAACCGCACAGAGGGATAAGCATACGGCTCTCAACAGAGGGACATCTCTCGCCAGAGTGCACATGGCCCACGTTCCTCCCCGCACGGGAGGCCAGGGGGCCGACCCTAGGAAGGCACAGGGACTGCTGTGTTAGCGCTTCGGTTCAGACACTTGCTGGACATCTCGCTTCAGCCCGAGCCCCGGGAAAGACCTCCACAGCCTGCTGAGCGCCAGCAACAAGCTCCCCAACAGGCACCCACAATGGGATTAAGGGAGCACATGGCCTCAGGATGTGATGTCTCTGCCAGGAGACCCAGGGGACTGACCCCAAAGACCCAGACTCCTTGATGGATAGGCCAGGTGGGCTTCCTGAGCCCCTGCAGCTGCAGAAAGGGGGCGTCACCTGGGGACCTCACTATCCTGTGGGTCATGGGTACCCCTCAGCTTCCTGAGCTGTCCCCAAGGTGGCTCTCCACCATCATGTCGGGGCTCTGCACAGCCCTGCAGGACTGGACCTTCCACCTGGACCACAGGCTCCTTCCTGGTGGCCTCTCACCCCTCACCTCTCTTCTCTCCCTTCCAGACTCCTGGCCTCCTGGCCTTCTGAGTGGCTCAGGCCCCAGAGAGAAGCTGGAATGTTCTGGAAAGCTCTGGGACTCTCCCACTCTCTGCTCGGCTACTCCTTTCAGCTGCCCTGTTTGCTCAGACCCCGCTGAGGCCGGCCTCACAACAGGCGCACTCTGCTCCTGTCCTGGAGGAGTCCTGCTCGGCCACCATGGTGATGATGATCTGTATTCATGCTCTCAAGATGGCTGCTGGCCTGCCAGCAGTGTCTTCATTCCAGGTGGGAATTGGGGAAAAGGTACCCGGTGAAGGACAGGACAAGACGAGTGACAGCTATCTTGGGGATGCCACTTAGTGACTGCTTACATTTCACTGGTCACATGCCATTCCAGTCTGCACCAGGGGCTGGGACTTGTATCTGCCTAGTGGGGACATTACCGCCCACAGGTGTTCTCTGAGAAGTGCAGGAGGACATGGGGTAAGCTGAGGGCCATGGGAGGACGTGCCTGGTCAGCCTCACGCAGAGTCCTACAGGATATGATGACAAGATAGTGGCTCCAGTACACACAGGTGCCACTCCACCCCTCCAGCTCATTGAAGGACCGTGTTGAGACCTCAGTGGTGCTGTCCGTGGCCCATGGGGTTCCCTTCTGAGAATCAGGGCAGGGAGCCTGGGAGGCTTTTAATTAAAATATAATGAGTAAGCAGGAGCAGAGACCCCAGGTGCCCCTCATTCTTCCTCGCTCTGCGTGAGGCAGTTATGAGGCTCTGCAGGAACCGCCACGGTAAGAGAGGCCCGTGGGACCACGGGGTCACCAGAAGTAGGCCTGACTGCCCCATGATTGAGGGCAGCAGCCCATGAGGAAGCTCTGTAATGTCTGCATCTGAGGTCGTCGTGCTGCAAAAGCCCGAAACCTTATCTTTCTTGAGGACAACGCTGAGTGATCCATGCAGGACACTCCCCTGGGGTCTATGAGCCGGGAGGGGTGGTAAACACCCAGCTCTCCCAGGCACAGACCCTGAGCTGGAGCCCTCCAGGAGAGCACCCTCAGGAGCGGCCTGCTGACAGCCAGGGCCCTAACGAGGACCCAGAGCCGACCTGCTGTGTGCTCCTGGGGCCTCCCAGCCCCACCTACGCCCACCCTGGCTCCCAGCCACCAGCCCAGGCCTCTCACCCAGCTGTGCTCCACCCAGAAGACAGGGAAGTCACCTGTGAAGGGATGTCTGCCTGGCTGCTCTCCTGCTTGGCCAACATCAGCTGCCCAGGGGCTGGGGGTGCAGCCCGCATCCTCCCTGTGTGGTGACCTGAAGCAGGAGGGAAGGAGGGGGGCAGAGTCCTGGTTGAGAGGAGGAGGCCAAGCCCTGCGTGCGAGGGCTGGAGTCCTAAGGAGCCTGAGGAGCGCTGCAGCCGGGACTGGACGGGGCGGGGCAGGGCGGGGGGTGGGTGGTGCGGAGCTGACCTGCAGGGACTTGCCCTCCTGCCCAGCCGTCTGCCCTGGGGGAGCCTCCTGTGAGGATGCAGGAGCAAGCTGGACAGGAACACCTGTGCCTGCGGTGGCCAAGGACCCACATCCTGGGTCCAGGCGCGGCCTCCCTCCTGAGAGCTGCAAAGGACAGCAAGAGTGACCGGCCCCTGTCTAACTACAGCCCCATTTCCTGTTTCGCTCACGCCCTTGGCCCCAGGGCCCCTCCGGAGGGCATGGCTTGGTCTCCTCTTTCAAGTTTCCCACAGGTTCCTCTTCTCCAGTGGCCACGTCCCTCCTGTTGCTGTCCATCCCCCAACAGAGGTGCTCGGCCTGGAGCCCATAGGCTGGGACCTACGAGGGTCACCAGGGATGGGCAGCTTCAGTGCTGAGTGTCCAGGGGCTGCTGGGGCATCTCAGAGGCATCTCAGGCAGAGGGAGCCCTGAGGGAGGGCAGGAGGGCAGCAGGCAGCACCCGGCGTTGCTCTGTGCTTGTCCTGCCCTGAGAAATCTTGTCCCACAAAGCGTCCCGGATGGCCACACAGGTTTGGCTGTGGTTCTGGGGACTTAGGGGGTAAATCCAAGCCATGGGGTGAGGCCAGCCTCCCCGAGAAGGCAGCTCATGGACAGAGACCGAGAGGATATGAGGCTGACAGCCAAGAGAGAGGGGAGAGTGGCGGAGGAGCAGGCTAGGAAAGGCCAAGAGAGACATCCCAGCAGAGGGGACAGCTGAGCTAGGCCAGGCGGCGAGGGAGCAGGCGCTGGCTACCTGGGGTGGAAGGTTCCAGGCAGAGGGAAGCCCAGCCCCACAGGAGGCACGTGCTGCAGGAGGAGCAGTGGTCAGCTGGGATCTCCAGCCTGGACCCTCACTTGGCCAGGAGCCCATATGGTGGACTTATCGGAGTGATCCCTGGTCTTGTCACAGTGGCAGAACCTGTCTCCACACTGACTGACACGCTCCTCCTTGCCCACATGACAGGTGGCCCACCTTCTCCGCACCCCAAAAGGCCAGGCGCTAGCCCCATCAATACTGCCTGAGCCACAGAAGTCCAGTGTGTGCAATTTCCAGAAGATGCTAGGCAGGCAGATTTGGTACCAAGATACCCGACTGTCGTTGGCAACTGATTTAACAAGTTTTGTCTTAATCTATGCGAGTCGAACAAAACAGAGGGGGCATCTGCAACCCTGGGGGAACCAGAGGCCCACCCCAACCACCCAACTGCAGGAAGTAAGATGGCACCCTCCTGGGTCAGGGTGAGTCTGAAGTCCCTGGGAGATGGGAAGGACACGAAGAAACAGCAGCCTAGGGAAGGTGGAGGCAGAGCCCAGAGGGTTGCCCCAAGGTGAGGGCCACGGCCCTTGGCGCTGCAGAGACAGCAGACCCTTCCTGGAGCCCCGAGAACAGTACCCACCCACCCTGGCGCGGCTCTGGGCAGTGCGCTCCTGTTGCCTTATGATGCCTGGTTTGTCGTAAGCTAGTTCAGCAGCCCAGGCCACCAACACAGCCCTCACACACACCAAGCATCCTGTCACTCAACAGGCGCTTCATGAGCACCTACTGTGTGCACACAGGTATGCATCATAGAAGGTGGACCGTCCTCACACACTGACTCCACCACGACCAGAGGGCCAGGGTCTCCAGGAACCATGATGTGGGAGAGCTGCTCAGGGGCCACCTGCATCCTGCAGGATGGAACGCTGAGGCCGAGCAGGTTCAGCCTGCAGAAGGGACCCTTCAAGCTCAGCCCAGAGAGTAAAAGGCGAGCAGCAGGTGTCCTGGAGGTGGGGGGCTGGCCATGGCATCCCTGCTGTAGCCCCCACACACAGGCAGACTCTGGCCCTGGGCACGGCTGCTGGGGCACTCAGGACAGCGGGCACAGGGCCTGGCAACACCCTCCTCGTCCCCGTGCCTGGCTGCCCTGCCCCTCTGCGGAAGCCGGGCCAGGACAGCGGGGAGGGCAGCAGGCAGCTTCCCCAGCTCTGGCCATGGGGAGCCGAGGGACAGCCACAGGCCTGCACTTAGGTGTGTGCACCTGCCAGGGCGCATCCCGGCCTCCACAGCCCGCAAGGAGGACAGTGGCAGGGCTACCCCACCCCAGGCAGCGGCACACGAGTCACCCCTACCTGGCAGCACGGGCCACCGCAGAATTTCATCTTTTTCTTCCAGATCTTTGGGTCAAAAACCAGCACAGTGCCTCAGCCATGGGCCTGGAGCTCCTTGGGCAACACAGCTCTTGCCTGTCGGCCTCCTCCAAATGGGAGACACCTGGGCAGGTACTGCCCGCGCCACCCTGCTCAGCCCACGTGCGGCCACACCCTGCTCGTGGCGGTGGGTCGGGGGGCAAGAGTGCCAGGGAAGGCTCACAGGCCCTGCCCGCCCGCACCGTCCACCGAGACGGCCTCTGCCAGCCAGGAGCGCTGGACCTCCTGAGAGGGGGGGCGCGGCTGTCTGCCTTAGAGCAGGAGAAGCGTCCAAGCTACCCACGGCTCAGTCTTCACTGTGGCTGTCACCACCACCAGCGAGGTGACTGAAGGAAAACTGCACAGGCAGGAGGGGACAAGGGACAGAGGACGTGCACCCTGCCTCCCTCCGCTGCTGCTCAGGGCTTCATGCGGAAGGCTCTGGAGTCAGCGTCCATGCTGGAGCCTCGGCCCCCTTCCCTGTGCTCAGTTTAACCACAGACCTCAGGTAGGCTGCTGAGTGACAGGGCTGACCTGCCAGTCCTGGAGGCCAGCACTGGAGGAGCTGGCCAGGCCCTGCCCAGGTGGATGGCAGCCCCTCTGCTCTCCTGGGCCTGGTTGGTGAGGCTGTGGCTGTAAATTCATTTCAGTAAAATGCCGCTGCTCTCCTGATGCCCCAGAAGACTAGAAATGGATTTTCCCAGGGAGGCCTTCTGGTCACTGGGTCACCTCAGTGGGCCACAGCGGTCACCACTGGTGCATCCAGAACCGTGGGGCAGCGATTAACCAAGAAAGGCACGCGCCTGATGAGGCCCAGCTTCCTCCCGCCGCTCCCCTCTCTGCCCAGCACATTCCCGGGTCACTGCACTTAAAACACAACCGACCCAAGAATCTTTAATTCACTAATACGAAAATTACTGCCTGGGGGCTGGGGATGTGGCTCAAGTGCTAGTGCGCTCGCCTGGCATGCTTGCGGCCCGGGTTCGATCCTCAGCACCACATACAAACAAAGATGTTGTGTCCGCCGAAAACTAAAAACTAAAAATAAATAAATATTAAAATTCTGTCTCTCTCTCTCTCTCTTAAAAAAAAAAAAAGAAAAGAAAAGAAAATTACTGCCTGATGCTGACGCTTGAAAATCAGCTTGTTCTAGAGTTCAGGTAGGAAAAGCTTTTTTGAAAGCCCATCAGTTTGTGACAGCGTGCAGTGGACGCTCTGCTCACCGTCCAGCAAGCCCAACCCCCGCCCCGGGTGGCCCTGCCGACCCACTCAGGTCTGGGGGCCTGGCTCTGGCAGAGCGGCCAGGTCCTCCTAATCGGATCAGACGGAGCCTTCCCTCATGTGACTGCCCGGCCCAGCCCTGATTATCGTCACACACACTGGCCCAGCCGCCCCGGGCTCAGTGACTTCCTCACTTGGAGTAAGAGCGAGAGTTTGATGCCTGGACTCCAGGGCTGGGTTGCAAAGGAGTTTTCTGGGGGAGAAGAATAGGGTTCGGGGCTGGGTCCTGGGGAGATGCAGAGAGAGGCCGAGACAGCGAGCCCCCTGGAGGCTGTCCTCAAAAGCCCCTCTGCGTCCCCAGTGCCAGATCCCCCTTCTGTCTAACTCGGCATATTCAGAAGTCTGGGTTTCTCTGGAAGCAGGTGGACAGGTGCAGGGTCCAACCCGCTCCTGCTAACCACTGACCCCTCCCCACGGGCACTTTCCAGAGGCAGGTTCCCGAGCTCTTGGCCAGGCAGTTTCTGAGTCTGGAAGTCATCCTGTTTCAGAGAGTTTCCCTCCCTCCCACCACTGACTCTGGGGATCAGTTTCCCCCAGGGGGGTGGGAATATACTCACAGTGGCCTGGGGAGCAAGGCACTGCCGTGTTTGAGAGCCCCAAACTCCGGGCTCCGCCAGCCGGGTTCAAATCCCAGTTTTGCTGTTTCCCAGCTGTGTGTTCTCTGGCTAATTACTCAGCCTCTCTGTGCCTGTTTCAGTGTGGGCAGCAGTCGTAGCCCCTTGGGTCAGTGTTCTCAGGCTGCTGGAACAATCTAGAACGAGGGGGGCGGCTTAAACAACAGGCCATAGTCTCTCAGTTCAGGAGCCAGAAGGTTTGAAGTCAAGCTGTGGGCAGGACTAGGCCTCTTCCAGGGCTCCCGAGGAGGACCCTGCCTCCTCCTGGCTGGTGGCCACATCCCCACCTCTGCTTCCATGGTCATTTGACCACCTTGTCTGGGTCTTTTCCCCGTGTACCCGTCTCAAAGCCTCCTCTGCCTCACTCTGTACCACAGGCCACCTGAGCAGCCCCTGAGGGTTTGAGGCCAGCCAGCCAGGCACCCTCCCAGGGGTCAGGGGGCCCCCCTGGGCCACTGTGTGGCACACAGGCCTACGTCTATGGCAGCTCTGAAGACCCAGGGCCTGACCAGGACTGCAGAGGCTGTGTCTGCGAGGCCCTGGGGAGTGCTGAGCCTGGCCTGGCTGCTCTGCCAGCTACCCCCGCTGTCACCTTTGGGTGGCCTCAGGAACCCTGGTCAGTGTAGATGCTGCCTCTTCCTCTCCTCCAGGAGGGGCTGGGGTGGCTCGAGGGCTCCAGAGTGACATTCAGTAGGTAGCACCAGCCAGGCGTAGAGGGCTCAGTCTTGAGCCAGACTGGCTTGTTCTGATCTCAGCTTTGAGACTTCCAGGCTGTGTGGCCTCAGGCCTGTTTCTTAACCATTCTGTTTCTCATCTATCAAAGGAAGGAACGGCAGTATCTGTGCCCCCTGAAGGATTTGTAAAGCAATGTGCTCATCCAGAGAGGCACGGGGTATGCCGTAAGTGCTCCATAATCGCAGCCACCGCTTTATCCGCCTTCAGACGGGCCTGTTTCTAGGTTGGATGAGGCGTGAGCACGCAGGACACTTCTGAAAAGCGGTGACATCTCCTGCTGTGAGGGCGGTGGTTCCTGTCAGAGCCCAGCAGACACCCCAGTGAGCACCCAGGAGTCACGGGCTCACTGATGAGGCTCCGAGGCCGTCTCCACAGGCTCATTGGCGCCCAGCTTCCCTCTGATGGCAGAGCTGCCTAGCGCATCCTGCCCACCACACACCCCTCCCCAGGTCAGACACCTCCAGACTAGCCACATGGGATCCTTGCCCTCCTGGCCAGGTTCGTTTCCCTGCCCTGGGCAGCGCTGGCTGGACGAACACAGCAGAGCTGCTGGAGGCTCAGGCCCTGGGCACCCACACCCCGGGTGTACCCACCAGGCGGGAAGCCCGGCAGCCACAGAAGCACATGCACACACGCCCACCACCCAGCACCTATAGGGACCCATGTGGGCTGGAGGGCAGGAGGGTCTGCCTCTGTGGCCATCCCCGGCTGCCATCCCTGCCACTTGGTTTCTCAAGACTGCTGTCTCATTTGTGAAAGGGTCTAAACCACACTGTGAGGAGAGGGAACCAGGGCACAAGGCAGGGTGGGGCTGCATCCTGGCAGGGCAGAGCCCTGGGCAGTTTGGCCAGCGAGTGGCTGCAGGGAGGCTTCCAGACAGGCATGACCAAGGAGGTGCAGGACCCATCACCTGGGCCCAGGCTTGCAAGGAGAGAGGGAGAGGGAGGGGAGAGAGGGAGGGGGATGGGGAGGGGAGAGAGGGAGAGAGAGGGAGGGGGAAGAGGGAGAGGGAGAGAGGGAGGGGGAGGGGAGAGAGAGGGAAAGGGAGAGAGGGAGGGAGAGGGAGGGGAGGGGGAGAGGGAAGGGGAGCGGATAGGAGAGAAAGGAGGGGGAGAGAGTAGTGAAAGAAGAGAAATGGAGGGGGAGAGGGAGGGGGAGAGAGGGAGAGAAAAGATAGGAGAGAAGAGAAAGGGAGGGAGAGAGAGGAGCAAGGAAGAGAAGATACAGGGAGCCTGGAGTGTCCCCAGGGCTGTCTCCAGGGCTGTCCCCAGCGCTGGCTCAGAGAACAAAGGCAGCACAGCCTGCCAGGCTGGAAGTGAGGTTCTCTTTCTCCCCGGTGAGGACCAGCCTTAGCCCGTGGTAAGGGGCTGGCTGCACAGCTCTGGGTACCCCAAGGCCCCCAGTGGCACACTTGAAAGGGGTGGACCGGGCAGCCGTGAGCCACACTCAGCAGAGCTGTTAGGAAGAGCCAGTGCCCAGGCCCTGGAGCACCTCCTGAGAGTTCCGGGTTGCAGCCTGTGTCTGGCCCCACGGTGACCCCATAATGGCCCCATGGTGGCCCCACGGTGCATGCAGATGGTGCAGGGACCCAGAGCGGGACCCGGCCTGTCCCTCCAAAGCTGCAGCAGGGAAGACACTTGGTTTCTCAAGACTGCTGTCTCATTTGTGAAAGGGTCTAAACCGGCACCAACACCCTTGTGTCACGCATGCTGGTGACAACTCTGAGTGAGGGACGGTGACAACGGATCCAGTGCCACACCTACAGCCAAGAGCGCTGTTCCTGCAGGTTCCCTCACTGAACTGTCACACTGGAGGAACAGCACAGGGACGGCACGGAGCCACACCTGTGATCCCCACCTGGGAGGCTGGGCAGGGGGACCAAGTTCAAGGTCCCCAGTGCCGGGATGAGGCTCGGCGCAGGGTGCTGGTCCAGCATGTGTAAGGCCCTGGTCTTTGAAGCCCAGAGCTGGGGAGAAGGGCAGTCCCGGTGGGGACGGAGGGGGAGGAGAGGGACAACAAGCAGGGTCAAGCAAGTCCAGTCCAAGGTGAGGAGTGTTCTGGCAAAACACTGAGCCTTGGGAGGACCAGCCTGCCTGCAGCAGCCGCACAGGCCACCAAGTATCATGACCCTCATTTTCAAGAGACGCTTATTGAGCACCAGAATGTCAGCCACTCGCAGCCAGGGACAAACCCTGACGGAAAGACACAGCCCTGGTAGGTGTGGCCAGAGCCTTCCCCTGTCACTCCAGTCGTGATAGAATCATGCCCAGCTGGACCCTCTTGCCTGTCACAGGCTCAGAATTCACTGGCACTGGGAGCCCCAGGGCAGCTCCCAGCTAAGGAGGGAAATGGCCACAGCAACCCCCAGGCCCCCAGGTGGAGCTCTCCAAAGACCCAGAGCTCCTCTAGCCCAACACCATTTCCCAAAACCGGGGACGGAGACCAGAGACCAACCAACCAGTTGCTGCACGACGCTCTATCTATCTCTACAGGACAGGAGAGATCCCAGCCTTGGAGACCCTGGTCAGTAAAGACCATTCATCACACCCGACGGACACCTGCTCTGTCCACCAACAGCAGTGCCAATTCTGAACAGACCATCTCCCAGGGGACACACTGCATTGACACCAAGAGCATTTAATCAGAGGACGTCTCACCAAGTCCCACCACCAGATCTGCTCACTGCCCAGGGCAGCTCTGCCAAAGGACCCACCAAGGGGCTTTCTCCTTGGTGGCTTTGGGCAGGGGAGGAACAAAGAAAGGTAGAGGAGGGGTCTCTGAGCCTGGACACCTGACACTGTGGCTGGCTCCCTGGTGGGACCGCCAGAGCATGCCCGCCCAGGCGGAGCTCACAGCCGACACCCAGCCCCTCAACCTGTACTTCCTGCTCCAAAAACACAGCACTTCCTGCACATGCCCAGAAGAACCAAGTCCACCACCATCTCCCTGCCCGCAGCACACAGGCCCTCAGTCTTCCTGTCCCCCAGGCTGGCTGGCCCTTCCTCTGGGCCTCCCGGGTGCCCAGCCGGGCAGCATAGCAACTGTGGGAGTGCTCCAGCCTGGCCTGGGGGATGGTCCTCACCTGGGATGTTCTACACCTCCACAGAGCAGGGCCTTGGGGTCCTGCCGCTGCTCTGTGCCCAGCACCTACCAAGGGCATGCCCGGCCTTCCCCTCAGGGCACAGACAGAAAGGAGTCTCCATGCTGCCCTCCAGGGCGTGGCTCTGCAGGGGGGAGGGCTGTCCCCAGCACATGTACCAGTGGATGTCATGAGAAAGGCAGGGCAGGGGCTGGGGCAGGTCCCAGGAGCAGGTGCCCCCTAGGGACAGGGGCTCAAGGACATCATTCTATCTCGGTTCCTTTCCAAGAAATTCTTTTGAGCACCAGCTCTGTGCCAGTTGGCTGGTATGGGAGACGAATAGGAAGATAATCTGAGATGAATGGCTTCAGGCCACCAATCCTTTCCCTCCCCAAGCCCTGGGCTCTGCACACCATGCCTGTCAGCTCCTGGGCAGCCTTGAGGCCTTCAGGCCACACCCCGTCTCAAGGAGTTAAGCCTCTCCAGAGCCACAGAAGCCCTGGCTTCCTTGGTGAGGTTCCTGGTCCAGGGAAACTAAGAAATGTTAAGATGGGTCTAAATTAAGCATTCCTCTTCAGGTTTCTGCTTAATAAACGAATATTTTAACCCTGCAACCCCCATGCTCGTGGGGCCTGCTCAGGGCTACACACAGACTTGCAGCCAGGGGCAAGGGTCCACAATGCAGTCCAGAGATGCTGGGTGACTGAAACTGCCTTCAAAAGCCACCATGTGACCCCTGACCTTCACAGAGGCTGGGCCACATGGGCCCCCAGGCACCCTAGGACCACACCTGGGTTGTCGGCAGCTCAAAGTCCAAGACCCAGCAGTGAGCAAGACCAGGTGTGGTTCTGACATGGGTGAGCCTGGGTCCCGGGGGCTGCCTCCCTCTGCTCACCCCACACCTGAGCCCCCGATCAGCTCCCTCAGCCCCGGGGATCCCGAGTAGCAGGAATCACAGGGCCGAAGGAGCTGCGGCATTAACTGGCCACACCACACTGAGCGTCGGCTAGAACTGGCGCCCAACAACCATGAGGGCATGCGCCACGTCATGCCAGCCCAGCCAGCCACTTTGAGATGCGTCTGTGGGACTTTCCCTGCAGCCCCACTGTGCACCAGGGCTCTGGCCACACCTGGGAAACCTCCCTGCGGATGAGGCTCCTAAAACGCAGGTGAGCAGCTGTAAGAGCCCCGAGAAAGCCGGGCTCAGAGGCCTGGCGCTCCTGGCTGTCCCTCACCAGAACCCAAGATGCACCCCCCTGGGCACTGACACAAAGCCAAGGTCACTTCCACATTGGTAAAGGGTAGCCTATGGTAGAGAAGGTGAGAGGGGCAGGAGTGGGGTATAGGGAAGAGAGGTTGGGGGAAAAGAGAGAGCGCGGGGACCCTGCAGCCACCACGCTGGGTGAGGCCTGTGGTCCAGCCTCCACCCTGGAAGGCTCCAGTGTCCACAGCAGAAACAGGCTCCTCACCACAAAGCAGAGCAGCCCAGGCTGGTGGTCATCCCCCACACCGTAAGGACAACACACAGCTTTCCACGTGGGTGGGAAGAGCTACAGGGGAGAGAAGCCATGGATTGTCCCAATCGGAGGGGGCCAGCGGGTACAGGGTGGCTTCTGGAAGTTGTCATCATCTGCTCTGGATGAGAGAAATCAGAACAGTGTAGCCGGGCCACGTGGCTGTCCCAAGCCTTCTCACAGACAGGGAGCATGGTACCAAACCCACGGTCCACTGGAACAGGGCTCACCGGCACCGCGGAGACTTGTGACCCAACACGAGCCTGTGGGATTCTTACAGGTCCAGGCCACCTGTGCGCCTGGCGCTTGCTGAACAGCCCCCACCAAGGCTGACCGCCCGAGAGACCCCTCAGAGATGCTCCAGTAGCCACAGGGTCACATGCTGGCCCACAGCTCCTGCAGCAGTGCACCCTGGGAACTTGCCTGAGGCAGGTCCAAGCCCTCCCTGGACCTCTGAGTGCCAGGCCCCGGAGGACGCAGCCCTCTTCAAGTCCATGGGCCGTGCACAAGGACATCACTGGGAGCTGATGCCCCCAAGGTGCAGGGAGTTGCTGCTCTAAGGAGGACGAGGGCCCCTGCCTCGCTGGTGCAGGGTGAGAAGGAAACAGGAAGCTGGGCAGCAGCACCTGCTTTGGACCTTCCCCTTCCCCAAGCGCAGCCGTCCTCTCACAGGCCACCACCATGCACAGAGCAAGATAAATAAGGCTGGGAAGGCCTGTGAATCGCCTCGCTGCTCCTTTTAAGTGGCTGGGTGCTCTCAGCTCTGCACACTGACCTCACCTGGGGAGCTTTCTAAGTTCCCCAGGGCCCTGGACTCTGGTTGGGGCTCCCCACGGGCGGGCGGGCTTGCCGGGCTAGAGCGGAGCCCCCTGCTCTTTGCAGACAGGGTGGGTCAGGAGGCATAGCCACCTGCAGCTCTCTGGCTTCCTGCTTCAGGCACGTTGACAACACCAACCCCTCCTGACCCAGATCACCCCCGTCAGGGACAAGGGTGGGCATCAGCTACTTCCCAGGAGTAGCCTGGAAAGGCTTTGCACTGTGTCCTGGGAACCATATGGCCAGCCAGCCGCCTGCAGCCCGGGGCCATCCCAGCCACTCCACTGCAGGCGGGGAGCCTGCCTGCTGTCACACCACACCCCACGGAGCTACTGCACCCGAGCTCAGACTCCCACCCAGAGCCATTCAACCGTCCAAGACACCAAACCACACAACCAGGTCCCAGCAGCCAGCAGGGGCAGAAGCAAGGTCCAGGGTCCCCGGCAAGCAGGGCTGGGGGAGGCAGTTATTATCAGAGGGTCCCCCCACCCCAGGTTGACCTGCTTCACACAGAGTCCGTTTAAGATGCTCCCTCCTCTCAGCATCTGGCCACCCCAGCTCAGAAGTGGACAGAAGGAGGAAGTTGCTCTAGACCTGACCACAGAGGCCAGGACTGGACACCAGCCTCCCTCCAGGGGTCATCTGTGACATTTATCCTTCACTTACTTGGTGGGGGTGGGGCGGCTCTAATGAACAGTTTCCTCCACAAGGAGGCCACAGCCAGGCTGGACCCTAGGACCTTTGCTCCCTCTTCCCCAAACCCCTTCCCTCCCCTCCGAGCTCTCCCTGTGTCCTGAGAACCCACAGACCATCAGGGTGCTGGGGGAGACCCCTGCTCCATCCTCAGTCCTCAGGAACCTGCAGTGGACCCTGTCTGCCCTCGGCCCAGAGTCCAGGTGGCCTGGTAAAGCAGGCCCCTCCGCCCTCCCACGCTCCCTCCTCCTTCCCTCCTCCCAGCCCCTTACGGGAGCCCACCAACTCCAGGGACATGCAGGGGGTCTCCCTGGGGATAGGACTGAGCCTACTTCTGGAGGCCACAGGCACTGGCCACCCGGCCAGGTTCTGCCCAAACCTAACTTCCTGGGTCGTTCCATGAACACTGCATTGCCAGGTGGGGACAAGGATTGCAAGGGAACAGCCTGCGTGCACACCAGCACACGCGTGCACACAGCACACGCTGCGCACACACACCTTCTGCCTGCCAGGGAATCTCTGTTGTGACAGACAAATCATTCAAGTCTGACGTGGGATGTGAACTGGCAAATTTGCAGTGTGCGGTTCCACCTGAGCCGAGCTGCGGAGCACAGCCAGCCCTGCCGACCTGTCCTGCATCCCCTCCCGGCTCTGGCCTAAGGAGACTGGGTCCTACCCACCCGAGAGGCCACTGTGTGCAACAGCAGGACACCCTGATGGCCCTCTCCCCAGGGCGGCATCAAACTTTGCCTGGAGGGGCTTTTATGAAAAGCTGGGGTGGAGGGGACGCTTGAGCCACAGCGCCACCATCGCCAACACCCTGCGCTGAGCCTGTCAGCCCTTCCCTTTGGAAATGGTTCCATCAGGTCCAGACAGTGGGGAGAGACCGAGCGGCCCGGCCAAAGCCCTGCACCAGGCAGCCCGCTGCCAGCACCCAGTGCTGAAGGGCACCCTCCAACCGCCAACCGCTACAAAATAAACTTAGTCTGGGCAAAGAGTTTCCAGCTATGCCCCTGCCACTAGCTCGCATACGGAAAGACGAGGGGACACGGGAGGCTATTTTTAGGAGGGAAAAAAAATAAATCTCAGCCTACCTTAGAGGCCAGCGGTGCCAAGCCCCGGAGGTTCTCCGTGGAGACGACTGCAGTGCACTGTGTCAGATTACAAACTGGGGACGAGGGAGGAGGAGGAGGAGGGGACAGAGGCAGGCTGAGGCGGCACCCAGGCAGCGTCACAGGGCATCCGTGTGTCCACACCGCTGGGACTCAGCTAGAATGATTCATTAGCTTTCCGCAGACAGGTTGAGAGAGAGGGAGGGAGGGAGAGCGAGAGGGAGGGAGAGGGAGGGAAAGGGGGGACGGCCTCGGCCATGCACACGGCAGGAGCCAGTGTTTTCATACACACACACACTCACGCACACACGCACATGCACGCCCCAAGATGGCTCTGTCCCCTCACTGTCTGCCGGAGTCTTTTTCACAGAGCTGTGGTCAAAGGCTGGTTCAGAAATGGAGGCTGGCAAGCACCCGCCCGGCAGGCTTTGGGGCTGGAGCATCCGCCTGGCCTGCGCAGCGCAAGGTCCCCCCCTGCAGGTCGCCGGGGCCCCTGCGTCCAGGCGCAGGCCCGCTGCCTCTGCCCTGTGTGCGTAGGAGTTCACAGGAGCTGCCAAAGGGAAGCGTTGGCGGGGAGCCCCCCAGGCTGCTGGGGCAGACCCGCCTCCCCACCCTAGGCTGCCCATCTCCCTGAACAGTCCGACTCCCGTGGCTGCCAGATCCAGATGCACCAGCTACCTAGCAACGGAGGCGCAGGAGAGACCTGTGTGTGCGTGTGTGCGCACACACACACACACATACACACACACAAACACGCGCTCACTTCCCGGGTGGGCCTCCTCCACTGGTTATTTAAAGATGCCAAGTGACTTGGCTCCTCAAAGGGAAGCCGCTTGAGTTGGGTCGCACCCTGGTTCAGCGCTGTGGGAGCCTCCCAGTGACAGCAGAAGACACCAGAGAAATGACCACGAATTGCAAGGAAAAGCATGCATGTGTTTCCTGCTGGTCCTGCACATTGAAGGCAGGACTTCTGAGGTGCCTTCTATTGCTTCTCCCACCAACAGGCCCATTCAATGGCCGGAAGCTCAGTGGGCACATTGCTCAAACCCAGCACCCTCCAGCCACAGTGACCTCAGGCTAACAGGCCAGAGGGACCCCCCCTCCCAAGGTGACAGCCCCTGCCATGGAAAATGGGTCCCGCCAACATTTTCCCAACCAGGACTCTTTTTTGTGTGTCCTGAAGACGTCCCTGAATGAGGTACCTGGGCATTTGCCTGCTTGGGCCTCTTCCCAGGGCCCTGTGGGCTGGGTGCCCGGTGCAGAGCTCCAGGCCGGTGTCTGGTCAGGAGCAGATGCTGCGGTCCACGGCTGAGGCCCTCAGGGTGGGCACTGAGACCCTGTGAAGCCCTGGAGGAGGCAGTGGGTGCCACCCACACTCCCAGCAGCGCCCCCTGCAGGAGCAAGAGGAGACAGCCCAGACGGCCATGACTGACCAGCCAACGGACCAGCAGCTCAGCACCACGAGGTGTATCCACAGGCTGGAGCCGCATGGAACCTGGCAAGCTATGAAGCTCTGCACTATGGATGACCCTTAAAACCACTGCTGGGTGACAGGACCAGACCCAGAAGGCCTTGTCCACATGATTCTGTTTCCATGAAGTGCCCAGAACAGTCACCTCCAGGACTGGGCAGAGACCGCTGCTTACGGGTCGGGGGGTCATTCTGGGTGGTGAGATGACCTGGAATCAAACAGGGCTGGGGCTGCACAGCACTGCACGCGACAAAGGCCACTGAGTGTCCCCTGTAAGTGGCCAATGTCATATCATGGGAAGTGGGGTCACAGTGACCCTGAGCCTGACCCGACCCCACCTATGTGACCTTGAAGAAGACAGCCTTCCTCTCTTGCTACAAAAATGTCCTGTTTATATTGTCACAATGATTCCTCAGGATTCTTGACAGATGAAACACTTGGCAGGAACTAAAGCGGCCCCTTCAGAGAGGACTCTGAAGTTGGCTTTGTCCCCGCACTTTCTCAGCAGGGAGGAAACGGGCTTCTGAAGCAGTCCCGTAGGTCACGGAGACCCCACATCCAAGATTCTGGAACAATAACTGCAGAGGTGCCACCCACTCACATCAGTCAGGGGTGCTTGCCCACCCCTCCGTGTGAGCGGGGCCATTTCATGGACTGGACAACCGAAGCCCAGGGTTGACCGTAGCAGCCAGAATCCACACAGTCAAATGAAGACCCTGTTCTTGGTGTGTCCCCACCTCACAATGAGCAGGATGTGTGTAAACACTGGACACTAAAGACCAGAGCCTTTCGTGCCGTGGGTGCCCATGAAGCTCCGGGCTCCGTGAAGGGTCAAGACGGGCTCTGCACCTGCTCTTTAAAGTCCTGAAACGTGAGCTGCGTGGCGGGAACCAGCTCCTGCGAGAAACAGGAGCCCAGGGCCCAGGATGCCTGTCACAGGCACCCACAGCTCCTGACCCAAAAACCGGGCATTGCCACCCACGGCCATGGGCTGCCAGAGCTATGGCAAGCCACACGCCCTTCACTTCTCCCTTCTGGTGCAATGAACTGGCCAGCGGCAAGGAAGCAGGGACAAGAGCCATGCAGCTTTCCTGCCCTCCTTGTGGCTGAGGCACAGCGGGCATTTTCTACTTGGAACCGCTGCCCACCAAAGTGCCAGGCATTCTGGTGGCCATGCCGTTCTGAGGGCTCAGCATTGAACGGCGTCCACCACTGCAGGGTGGCTAGTGACAGGTCTCTGTTGACACGGAACACCAGAGCCTCTGCAGCCCAGCTGTCAAGAGCACGGGCAGTTTCCTCTCCGGCCGGTGTCACAGCCAGCCTCCGAGTATGGCCACTTGAGTCTCATCAGGCAGCACTGGGAAGGTGGGCACTCGCACGAGGTTGCACTGTGCTGGGCCTTTCTCTTGGAAAAATCTACCCAATGGTCTGTTTGTGAGGGGGGGCAGTAGAGAACAGGCCGCGTGGGAGATGAGGCTATGGTCACTTGAAGTCCCAGGGAAGAGGGGGGGAAGCAGTCACTAACAAGAATTGGATAGGAATGGATGGGACAGGATGGGGAGGGAAGAGGGGGATGGGGTGGGGTGGGGTGGGTGGCATGGGATGGATGGGGTTGGATGGGATGGGGTGGGGTGGGGTGAGATGGGGGGTGCAATGGGAGTGGATAAGATAGGGTGGGGTGGGTGGGATGTGGGGTAGGGTAGATGGGTATGAATGGGGTTGGATGGGATGGGGTGGTGGGGTGGGAAGGGACAGATTAGATGGAGTTGGTGGGATGGGATGGATGGAGTACGTGGGTGGGTGGGTGGCACCGGGTGGGAATTCTGGTAAGTCCACCTGGTTCTAGTGCCACCAGGAGACCCAGGTAGCCCTGGGGTGGCTCATGCTCATGTTTGCTGCACTGTTGAGGCTTCTGCGGAGTCTTCTGCAGAGACACCTCCCTCCAGTGTCCATGGAGGTGACTGGAGCACTGTCCACCCAACAGCTGTGTCTCCACACATCTCAGGGCACCTCCCTCCCCTGGCACTCAGGCTGTGGTGCTGGCACCATACGTGGTGGTGTGTCTGTGGGTCACATCGGGTCACGAGATGACTTAGTTCACAGAGCAGAGGGAGTTTAGAGGAAGCCACCCGTGCCAAGACGGCTGGTAACAGTTTACACCCAGGAGCAACGAGGATTCAGCCAAACTTACCCCACTAAATCCCCAACTCCACTTCCTCTTAGCCAGGTCCCCCCAAAATGTCCACAGCCTCTTGGGCACACTAGCATCAGGGAAAGTCTCAGTGGAAAAACACAACAGTCTTAAGTGATTCAGTTCAAATAATTTTTTGTGAGTAAATTTTGTGGACATAATTCTAGGGCCCTTTCCAGGGTCTTGTGAGGGTTTATACAAGTGAGGGTCTCTGAAACTGACACCTCATTGGCTTCATGATAAACCTGCCTCTTGATGAGGTAAGGATTGCATTGCTTAATATATAAAGAGCTCTTACAAATCACTAAGAAAAGGCCAGCAATCCAATAGAAAACTTGGCAAAGATTTTGATACATAGTTTAGCACCCCCAATTTTAAAAAGGCCTATTGCTATATTACAAACTCTAAAATGTACTAAGTGGAAAAAAAAAGACTTTATCTTGATTTTCTGATGGCAATCAAGCCAGAATTCCCACCCACTCCATCCAGCTCATCCTACCCTATCCATCCCCAGCTGGTCATTTGTACTGGTATATGAAGGGGGTACCTGTGGCTGTTTCAGGGAGCTGACCACAATCAGAGCAGTGGCCACCTCTTGAGAGAGAGATGAGTCTTGGAAGCAGGAGAGCGAAAGACCCTGCTAATTATCAAACCCTGCTCTTTCTGAGACCCATTGAACTGTGAGCCTAAAAGGGGAATGAAACTGCATTAAAGTCAGATCTTACAGACACTGAGACATCCTTCCTGGATGCGCACCAGGCGTTGACTACACACACCCACACACCCCACCCCGGCAGGACATCAGCAGCCAGCTTTTCATCTCTGTAACCAAAATACCAACAAAAACAACTTAGAGGGGCTGGGCTGGGGCTTCGGGGCACAGCGCCTGCCTCCCACGTGTGAGGCTCGGGGTTCGACCCTCAGCACCACATAAAAATAAAACAATGAAGATATTGTGTCCACCTACAACTAAAAAAAAAAAAATATTAAACAACAACTACTTAGAGAGGAAACGCCCACTGGGGCCACAGGGTCAGAGGTCTCAGTCCAGAGACGGCTGACTCCAGTGCTCTGGGCCCAGATGAGGCTCAACATCATGGTGGAAGAGTCAGGGGAGGGAAGCTGCTCAGCTCATGGTGGGATCACGGAGCAGAGAGAGGGAGACAGAAGGGGCCAGAGAGAAGATGACCCCTCCAGGGCAGCCCGCCCCACCTGCCCAGGAGACCCAGGTAACCCTGGGGTGGCCAGTCCACTCAAGCTCACCACCGGGCCAGTCAACTCAAGCTTGCTGGCCCCATGAGGCTGTAGCTCTCCCAGCACAATCACCTCCCCTCAGAGCATTCCTGCGTTGTGGGGGGCCACTCTGAATGACCCCGCCTTCCAGTCCTGAAGCAAGGGGCTCTGACCAGTCACTACATATTGCGGTGACTTGGGTGTTGTCCCAGCCTGGGAAGTCGAAGGCATGTCTTCAGGTGTAGGCGTGTCACCTGTGGGGATGAGCTACACTCATCTGTTCCTTTGTAATCCCACCTCTCTGCCCTGTTTGGGATAGACTGTTCCATAGAATCGCCCTCTGTGTGTCCCCTTCTCTTGCTCTGCCCTTGGGTGTGGCCTTCCTAGATGTCAGTCAACCTGCCGACAGTGGACATCAAGAAGCTAGACTCAGTCCCCTGAAACCTGACCCCTTGCCTCATTTGAATGGCTTCTCCCCAATAAAAGGGGACAGCAGTGCTCTCTCGCTCTATCCATAGACCCCCAAGGTCGGAGGAGCTGTCACAGGACCCAAAGAAAAAGGTATCTCTGTGTGGTTATTTCATGAGCCCAGTTCCCCTGGAGTGACCCTGAGTGTTTGAGTCATGAGGAACACAACACTGCATTATCAGGGACCCTCGTTCCAAACCCTAACAAAGCCCAGGACAGAAAGTGCCCTGGAAGTCCACAAGCTGTCTCTCTCCAAGTACAGCACTTCCCACGCAAGTAGCCACCCGGGTGTGGGAGGTGCTCCACCCTCCAGCTGTCTCTACCCCACCTGAACTCTGAGTGTCAGGAGGGGACAGTCAGGCACACAGGTGGGGGCATGGTCCGAACCAGGGGACTTCCTACCCAGCAGATACTGGTGGTCTGCGGCCACAACAGACCCATCTGAGATTGGGCACGAGCTCCACAGCAGGCTGCCAGCTGCCACTATCCTGTTAGGAAAGTTACAGAAAGGGAGTCTCGGGTCCAGCCCAGCAGCACCCACGAGCCCTGAGGGACGGGGCTGTCGGGCTGCGTGGCAAGTCTCCACCGCCTCCTCGATCACATGGAGAAGAAGATCACCTGACAGCAGAGAACACAAGGTCACGGACAAGGAAGAGTAGACTGTCACATTTTTCTTTCATTAGCTAGGAAATTCCCACCAGGATTTGAAAGCTGTGACTCTCTAAGTACAGAACAGGCGGAGCCGGCCTCAGTTTACCACCCAGCAGGAACCCCACGAGCTGAAATAGCAGGTGCGGGTCCTTCTCAGGCGCGGGAGGAACTGGTTAAAGTTTAAATAAGCGGCTGCAAAGTCAGAGGCTCCCGGTCCCAGCAGGCCACGCACCCCCCAACCAAGCCCAGGGAGCGCAGGGCGGGTGAGGCCGCCTCTTGCCTTCCCAGATCCTCCTGAGGTCGCTTGCAATCTGTGGCTCTGGTTTCTACAGAAGGTGCGGATAAAACGTCCATTTCAACTTTTAAAAATAAGCTCCAGTCTCCTATGGAAAGAGGAAACAGGGACACAGGTGGAAGATGTCTCTGCCCGCCCCGTCCCTCCTTGTTAGATCCCCAGGGAGCCCTGAGTCACCCTGGATATAGCATTGAGCTTGCAGGGTCAACACCCAGCTTCCCCACTGGGGTCCGGGAGCAAAGACACCAGGCTTGGTGGCACTTGTCCGATGGCATCACAAATAAATGACAATCTCTAGTCCTGCTGTGAAATCTTCCACAAGCCTCCTTCCCGAGAAAATGAACCAGCTGACTGTCCCCAACCGACACGCACGCCCACCATCCCAGATGGAGCCCACACACACTCGCTTGGCCGTGGGTTTTCTGGGGCTGTCCCCAAGAGCGTGGGACTGGACACCTGGGGTTCTTGTGTCAGTAACTATGCAACACTCTGGGCCAGAGCTGGTCGGCCCAATCCGGGTCATGCTGCCTGTTCCACGGAGCCCAATGAAGCTGAGCAATGAGTGCATGACCACATGCTCCCAGCAGCCTGTCCCTGGAGTGTGTGCCTCGCAGTGACAAAGATTCTTCTGCTGAAACGTGGCTAATTGGGACACTAAATATAAACATCCTGATTTGCTTAATTTTCCTCCTGGGATGTGATATCCTGTGGCTACAAGAGACAGGAATTCTGGAAATTGGCTCCCTGATGTCAATACCACATCAGGGGGGAGTCATCTTGCTCTCAGGGCCAAGCAGACCAAGGGGAGTGGAGGCAAGAGGTGGAAGTGAGTCTGTGGCTAGGGGACAGCTCCACCACAGATAGCCTGGGGCCACTCCAACCCGTCCGAGCGGGGCTTTCCTCCACACAGTCAGTCCCCGAGGAACCCTCAAGATGGCACAGCTGGTCACCGTAGACCTTGAGTCCTCCTTTGAAACCCCTGTGCCAACAATCAGAACCCCAAAGCCTCAGGGTCACGTTCCTAAGAGCAGGAAAGTCACCATCAGGGGAACTCTCAGTTTGGGGTCAGGCCATGGTGAAAGTGTGGGTCGGCAAGGGCCTGTCTAGTCGGCGACTTGATGTGTAAATAAGGTTTTATTGGGACGTGGCCACACCCGCTGGCTGCTACAGTGTCCTGTGGCAGGTGGGCCCCGCAGCCAAGACGCTGACTGAGGGAGGCTGGAGGAGACGCTAGCCGTGCCCGGCCAAGGCTTTGCGCCTTCTCATTCGTCTGTTTGTTTCTCATCAAAGGTCTCCAGACTTCAATTGCAAAAACTCTATGGAGCATGAACTGACCCCCCATGAGGTGCCAGATTCAGAGGCCACCCCGTGAGCATAGGAGCATTACCAAGGTATAGCAGCCCAGAGCAGGGTCCCCCAGGGACACACCTGCCCCACAGCCCAGTCCACACAGCAGGGATGCCAGGGCACATGGGCAGCTCCTCACACCTGGGCCATCTGATAGAGCTGCATAACACAGCAAGGTCACGGGGACACCACAGGCAAAGCCAGACCCAGGGGAGATGACAGGACAAGTGAGCAGCAGGGACTGTCACACACTCAAGAGACTGACCATGCACCCACGCCCGGCCTGGGCTGGACTCAGAGAAGCAGTACCAGGGGAAGCCACAGGGTGATGGATGGAACCTGAGTGGGCACCAAGGACAGGAGCCCCCAGGGTGACCTTCAGCCTGCAAACTGTGTGATGTGGCCATGCAGGCGACGTCCTCATCCTCAGAACAAGGGGACATTGGGGCGAAGGGGCAAGGCATCTGCAGTGCATTTCAAACAGGGGGCTCTGGGAAGCGCATTGCTCTGTACCCTCTCTCACCCTCTGCGTGGGTAGGTAGGTGACAAGAGTGACAGGTGACAGACAAGGGGCTAGGTGGCTTGATGGACAGGTGGATGATAGATGTAGACTGATGAAAGGTAGAGAGGACAGGTGACAGGTACAGACACATGATTGATTGATAGTTGATACAGATGATCGATAGATGATAGAGACAGATGGTAGATAAAGAGAGGTAGGTAGGTAGACAGACAGGTGACAGGGAGAGATGGAAGGCAGACAGAGCGCGCCCCGCTCAGCTACACCCTGAAGGTGGTCCTGACCCCTCTCTCGATGGCTTCCTGCCCCTCTGCCGCAGCCTCTCTTCACTTTGTCCCAGGCTTGCTGAGATTGCTCAGGTGTGAGGGCAGCGTCTTGGCTCAGGCTGTACTCTCAGGACCCAAGGTGCGCTTGGAGCTCTCGCTGGCGAGGATCCAGGCTTGTGTCGCTTGGCATGTCCCCCTGCTCCGCTGGGAAGGAGGCGGGCCCCTGCCAGGTGCCAACACTACACAGTCACCCTCTGCTCACCTCTGTCACCTGGAGGCCAGGTGGGTTCTGCCAGCACCTCACGCAGCTGAGGAAAGCACTACCCTCTGGCGCCACCTGCTGACCTCCTCCCAGAGCTTCTGCATCCAAGACAAGAAAAAAGCAAAGACTTTGCCGTCTCTTTGTGACAGTGTGGCTGCGGGGTGGCATGGATTCCTAGTGAGCCCAACATGCGCCACAGCTGAAGACCCAGGGTCCCTAGGAATGCGCTGCGCGTGTCCTGTACCTGCCTGGGCGTACCATTCTGTTTGCACACTATCTTACATGACTGCTGTTTGATTTTGTTTTATTAAGTTCTGTCTTGCAACTGGCTTCTCTACTGGTTGAATACTTCCCCCGAGTAGGAATTCTCATTTTTTCAGAAAAGAAGCAGGGGGAACATTCCACAGCTCATGCAAGGTTCGGCTCCCACTATTGGGCACTTCGTGAGATTCTAGGTGACACTCTTGGGTGTGATGTGGTTCCTCATTAGCTTACTCTGGGAGAGGGCCTGGGTCAGTCAATGTGGGCATCTGTGTGGGTCCAACTCGCCTCCCAGCTCACGAGCAGGGGCTCTTTCCCACACCTTCCAACACCGAGGACCCGCGGCCACAGAGCAGGCTGGCAGGTAAGGAGGGCACCTCCTGGCTGACATTCATCTGGGAGGCAGCCTGGGCATCTGTTGGCTCCCAGACTGTGGAGCCAGAAAACTGGGCTCCAGCAAAATCCCTGATGGCTACAGACCAGCTGGGGGATGTTGGGAAAGTCACCTAAACTTGATGTGCCTCCATTTCTTCATCTGCACAAAGAGAACAGAATGCAGATGCCTGCATCATACAGGTGCCTGAATGAGCACTTTTCCTTAGATGGCTAACCCACATTTACCAGCTGCCCCCTGCTGGTGGACAAAGAGCTGTGTCCTGTCTTCCACTATTGAATAACATTCTTAAGAACATTTGTGCACATGTCACATAAGTGTGTGTTTCCCTGCTCTTGGGTAAACCCTAGGGACCACAGCATGCTGGCCATCAGGGGGCGGGCTTCCAGCATCTCTGCGTCAGCCTAGAGGGTTGTGGCCTTCCTATCTCCACCTCCTCTGGGTAGATCCCTTTTCTCTGGCCTCTTCCAACTAAGACAGGCTTCGCCTACTAGAACTGTCTGGGACCCTTCAGCAGATGAGAGCCGGGAAGCCGGCTCGGCCCAATGCCCCTGAAGACCCCTGTGCACATGGACTCCTCCAACCAGGTGATGCTGGTCGGTTTTTAAGGCCACACAAGGTGAGGCTATTTACCACCCAGAAAAGTAGCACTTGTTCCTTCCAAGGATGGCAAATGACCTCTGCTGGGGTACCGCTGGCTTGAAAATGCCAGGAGGGACCTTCAGAGGGGATGGAGGTCACCGCACACCGCACAGCTCACACGTGTTGAAGTCCAACACTCGCCACATCCAGGGCAGACACAGCCAAGTCGTGGGTCTGGCACTGCCCATGCAGGCAGCCCTTCTGGGGAAGGTCTGCTTATCTCCTCCACAGTCACAATCACAGCATACTACAAGGTCACCTCAGCATATCATGTGGCAGCCAGGGACATTCTGCTCACACATGGGTGCTGAGGCCCAAGCAAGAGAGCCAAGCTGGGATGCCAGGCCAGATGCCAGTAGATATGCCAGCCTTCAGCACACCAACCAGAGGCAGGAGACACAACCGCGGGGGCCAGTGCCAAGGGTCCAGGAATCTGCATTTCTAATGAGTTCCCAGGTGATGCTGACCTGGAAACCCCACTGCAAACACCATCAACAGTAAACAAGCAAAGCCGAGAGGTCAGCCTGGCCACTGCCCTCTCCAGACCCCAACAGCGAGAACCCACGGGTCCTCCCTTCTCTTGGCTCCCCGAGTGGACTCTTCGTCTCCAGCACCAGAGTCCTTCCCAACGGACTCTGCCCTCATCATCTCCTGTCCCCCACTTCTGACTTCATTTCCCTTCCTTCCCATTCTGCCTGGGCTGGTCTCCTCTCCCCCAGCTGAAAACCCCCACCTGTGCTCCTTTGTAGGCCCTCTGGCACGGTCAGCTGCTCAGCTCCTGGAACAGAAGCCCTGCTAACCAAAGAGTCAACTCCTAGAATCACGGCAAGCCCAGCCCAAGCCACTGGATTCAGCGTTCACTGGTGGGACTGCAGCTGCCTTTGCTCCTGGCAGCTCCCAGAGCTCGGGACGGCTCTCCCAGCCAGCACCTCCCAAAGGCGGCCACGCCTGCGGTTCTGCAGGTCTTTATCGCTCTCCTAAATAGTGCTGGGTGGGGTTTGCTGACCTGGTCAGTGCTGGTTTCACCTCCCACACTGGACTTGAAATTGGGCAGGACCTCTGCTTGACTTGGGCAGACCTCCAGCCCAACATGGCACAGAGTGGCTGTTGATATGCCCTGTGGCCTTTGCCAGTGGCCCATCACCTCAGAGAGAGGCAGGCCCCATCCCTGCTGAGGACATCCTCCCCCGGAGCTCTCTGCAACCAGGAACACACACCCTGTGCCCAGCACAGCGCAAGGTGCTGAAGAAAGACGATGCTGCCAAAGCAACTCACACCACAGGCACCAGCAAGAGTGATAAGGCGCAGCCCGAAGCGGCCCTAGGTGCGTCCTGCCTGGCACCTCCAGCGCCCGCTGCTTGAACCCGCCTAGCACCCATCCGAGTCAGGATCTCTGCACTAGAGAAGAGCAGCTGGTTTCCCTTCCTGGAGCACAGTGAGGCAGAAACCCTAGAGCGGGAAGGAGAAGCAGCTGGAGGCCCACTCCCTCCACAGCAGCCTGCGGGGCCAGAGGTCTGGCCTCCTGGGAGTGGGAGAGGGAGTGCTCCTGGTGCTTGTGAAACAGACCCCACTGTCACATGGTATCACCTGTGACATTGTCACGGCCAACAAGACCACAACTCCCTCACTACCTGCCCACAAGCAGCCTGTTGGAGTGTGCTGTCGCAGACGCAGACCACACATGTCTGTCTCTCCACGGGGTCACAGTCCACTGAATAGAGGAATTCATTCACTGAAAACTTAGGGGCCACCTGGCAGGCCCAGGACAGGCAATCGCAGCTCTCGCTCCTATCTTAATTTCTAGTATCTCCAGCACTCAAGTCACGCTTCACACTTTAGCAAACTAGAGAGAGAGAGAGAGAGAGAGAGGGAGGATAGATGGTAGATAACGTATTCAGTAACATACACTTTACAGAGAGGCTAAGAAGGGTTAAGGCATCACCAAGGCTCAAAGGACTGAACTGAGAGTGGAGGCAGAGAACAGATACCAATGCAGAGTGGCTGTAGGTGGTCTGATAAGATTAAGAACGGGAACCAGCCAAGAACTTGGTCAGGAACTCACACTGGGCCAGGGTCCACTGTGGGGATTTTCCTGGGCACGGCTCATGATAAGTGAACAGGTGACAGGGCCAGGTGCCTCTGTGTCCAGTCTCAAGGTGCTCCTCCCTTACGGGCCTTCAGTAAGAGAGTTGATTCATTTGGTGGTCTAGTGTGTTCACTATTCTCATGGGCCTGGTTTTGCTAATCTAAGTGTCAAATGCCCATGTATCCAAGTGCTTCAGATTAATTCAAAAAGTTCACAGGCAGTCATTTTTATTGGTATGACTGATTTATTTATCAGTTTAAACCTTCTGATAGTGCTGGTCAGGTGGTGGTTACTTACTTGTACAAACAAGGTGTACAATCATTCCACCTCGACACTGAAACTCAATATCAGAGCAGTTCATGGCAAACTACTGCTTTATACCATGGAGTCACCAGGGCAGGTTCAGCCTGAGAGCTGCTGTTCTACACACCATGGAGTCACCAGGGCAGGCACAGCCTGAGAGCTGCTGTTCTATATACCATGGAGTCACCAGGGCACGCACAGCCTGAGAGCTGCTGTTCCACACAGCACGGAGTCACTCAGGGCAGACACAGCCTGAGGACTGCTGTTCTGCACACCATGGAGTCACCAGGACAGGCAGCCTGAGGACTGCTGTTCTGCACACCATGGAGTCAACAGGGCAGGAATAGCCTGAGAGCTGCTATTCCACATCATGGAGTCACTCAGGGCAGGCGCAGCCTCAGAGCTGCTGTTCCACACACCATGGAGTCACCAGGGCAGGCACAGCCTGAGAGCTGCTGTTCCACACACCATGGAGTCACCAGGGCAGACACAGCCTGAGGGCTGCTGTTCCACATACCATGGAGTCACCAGGGCAGACACAGCCTGAGGACTGCTGTTCTGCACACCATGGAGTCACCAGGACAGGCAGCCTGAGGACTGCTGTTCTGCACACCATGGAGTCAACAGGGCAGGAATAGCCTGAGAGCTGCTATTCCACATCATGGAGTCACTCAGGGCAGGCGCAGCCTCAGAGCTGCTGTTCCACACACCATGGAGTCACCAGGGCAGGCACAGCCTGAGAGCTGCTGTTCTACACACCATGGAGTCACCAGGGCAGGCACAGCCTAAGAGCTGCTGTTCTACATACCATGGAGTCACTCAGGGCAGACACAGCCTGAGGACTGCTGTTCTGCACACCATGGAGTCACCAGGACAGGCAGCCTGAGGACTGCTGTTCTGCACACTATGGAGTTAACAGGGCAGGCACAGCCTGAGAGATGCTGTTCCACACCATGGAGTCACTCAGGGTAGGCGCAACCTGAGAGATGCTGTTCTACACACCATGGAGTCACTCAGGGCAGGAACAGCCTGAGAGTGCTGTTCTACATACCATGGAGTCACCAGGACAGGAACAGCCTGAGAGCTGCTATTCCATACACCATGGAGTCACCAGGGCAGGCACAGCCTGAGGACTGCTGTTCCACACCATGGAGTCACTCAGTGCAGGCACAGCCTGAGAGCTGCTATTCTACACACCATGGAGTCACTCAGGGCAGGCGCAGCCTGAGAGCTGCTGTTCCACACACCATGGAGTCACCAGGGCAGACACAGCCTGAGAGCTACTGTTCCACACACCATGGAGTCACCAGGGCAGACACAGCCTGAAGACTGCTGTTCCGCACACCATGGAGTCACCAGGGCAGACACAGCCTGAAGACTGCTGTTCCGCACACCATGGAGTCACTCAGGGCAGACACAGCCTGAGAGCTGCTGTTCCACATACCATGGAATCACTCAGGGCAGACACAGCCTGAGGACTGCTGTTCTGCACACCATGGAGTCACCAGGACAGGCAGCCTGAGGACTGCTGTTCCGCACACCATGGAGTCACCAGGACAGGCAGCCTGAGGACTGCTGTTCTGCACACTATGGAGTCAACAGGGCAGGCACAGCCTGAGAGATGCTGTTCCACACCATGGAGTCACTCAGGGTAGGCGCAACCTGAGAGATGCTGTTCTATACACCATGGAGTCACCAGGGCAGGAACAGCCTGAGAGCTAATATTCTACACACCATGGAGTCACTCAGTGCAGGAACAGCCTGAGAACTGCTGTTCTACACACCATGGAGTCACCAGGGCAGGTGCAGCCTGAGAGCTGCTGTTCTACACACCATAGAGTCACCAGGGCAGGCACAGCCTGAGAGCTGCTGTTCTACACACCATGAAGTCACCAGGACAGGCACAGCCTGAGAGCTGCTGTTCTACACACCATGGAGTCACCAGGGCAGGTGCAGCCTGAGAGCTGCTGTTCTACACCATAGAGTCACCAGGGCAGGTACAGCCTGAGGACTGCTGTCCTACATACCATGGAGTCACTCAGGGCAGGCACAGCCTGAGAGCTGCTGTTCTACACACCACGGAGTCACTGGGGCAGGCATGGCCTGCTCTCTACACAGTGCACATTCATATTTACCTGATTACCTCAACAAAGTTTACAGTTGTTTTGTTTGGCTCAGATCTCAGCAGGGCCCACCCAGTCTGGCTGCTCTCTTTGGTCTCCTCTCCTGCAGAGGTTAACTGCACGAATGTGCCCAAAGGGAATCAAACAGCGTTTCAAAGCCGCCCTCTGGTGGGGACTTGAGGGCGCTGCTTGTTCCCTCTGCTGATGGGCACTCAGGGAAGGTCCCAGAGACATCCCAAGCCTGCTTAGGTGTCAAAGACCAGGATGCCATCTACTGCCAGGATATGGGAGAACTGACCTGTGACAGGCCCAGGAGTTCAGGGCATTTTTTCTAGGCTCCCCAGTGGCAAGGCAGATGCCACTCCAGGAGGTGGAGATGCATAGATAACACTGTGGGTCCCCACGAGGATGCCTGGCACTGCCCAGTGGCCCTGGTGCGGTTGGTGGCCTGAGTCATGCTGATGTTCCTTCGAGTTGCTCACACTTTCCTCATAGACCCACAGGTGGGCTGGGGCCGTGTCTGCAGAAAGGGAATGTGTTCCTGGGTGAGGGGATGTAACCTGGCATAGCTGGGTGCCCGTGAGCCAGGCTTGAGCACGGCCATGTGCAAGGCAGCTTGGTCCACGGACAAGGTACAGCAAGAGCCCCGTGAGAAGCTGTGCCTCCTGGAAAGGCCTCTGGACACCTGGTCAAGACCACAGCAAGGCTCTGTTTAAATCCACTACTTAGGAGTAACCAGATTCCTAGAGAAGAGGCACCATAACCTTGTCCACCTCTGCTGTCACCTTTGGTTACCCCACACTTGGCCACCACTTCCCTGGCCTCTTGCTCCCCAGTTGCACTCCCTTTCCTTCATTTCCCTTTAAAAAAAGACAGGAAAAAACCCTCCATTGGCCTCGGCAGGCTCCTGATGATCTGACACTGGGACCCTCCCACAACCCCTCAGCTGGCCACCTCCTGCCTCCCAACTTGCTGAGCCCCTTCCCTCTGGCCTTTACCCCAGCACCTGTTGGCCCACACATGCAGAGTGTTTCCCAGGTGATGGCCTGCCCCTCTTTAAACACCCTTCTGCTGGGATGGTCATCCCTCCCACCTGACTTGGGAGCGTTCTCCAAGTACTCTGACTGTGGATACATCTGTGTACCCCCTCCCCCATGGTCCCATCTGGCCACTCTCAAGAGACACGGGCAAGATGAGGAACGAAGGTGGATGCCCGAGGTCCCCCACTGGCAACAACAGGAAGGGCTCGCCATTCACAGGCCTGAAGGGACAAGAGAAGCAGGATTTTTAGAGATAAGAGATGCCAAGTCCTCGTGGTGGGCACTGCAACCATGAAGCAGCCTCACTGAGGCCCCGTTCTGACAGCCCACTGCCCCACCACGGTGACTACTTCAGAGGGCCCAGAAAGGCCAAGGTGGACTTGAATGTAGCCTGTCCCACCCTCAGAAGAGCCACAGCAGCGGACAAAGTGGCCCACCCTGACCTGTCAAGTCACTGGCTGGCACACATCTGTGCAGACACAGGACAGCCCCAGGAAGGCAGACTTCAAATAATCAACGGTTCAGCTGTGGAACCTCAGGTGGCCCGTGCCATCCATCCACTCCTGGGGAAGAAACCAAGTCAGCACGCGGCGGGGACAGCTGCAGGCCAGCGTCTAACAGGGCACAGCCACAGCAGGCAAGCTGTGGAGCCAGTCCCGGCTTCCAACGAGGTGTGGATGAAGACGTGGTGTGCACCCAGAGCCTTACCTACCACCCTGTGTCCAATGAGGCGTGGATGAAGATGTGATGAGCACCCAGAGCCTAACCTACCACCCTGGCGTCCAACAAAGCGTGGATGAAGATGTGGTGTGAACCCAGAGCCTTATCCACCACCCTGGTGTCCAACGAGGTGTGGATGAAGATGTGGTGTGCACCCAGAGCCTTACCTACCACCTGGGTCTGCAGGAGAGTGGGTGGGCTGGAGGGACTCCTGTCAAGCAAACCAGCCAGATTAGAAAGACAAGCATCCCAAGTTTCCTCTCATAAGTGGAATCTAAAACAAGACCCCAAGTGGAAGGGGACTTTTGGGTGGGAAGGGGCGGGAGGACCAGAGGGACAGTCAAAGCATAAAGGCCCAGTTTTGACAGAAGTCATGAGACACGCAAAGAAGACTGAGAGCAGAACCCATGCTCAGGACAGAAGCCAGGGCAGGAAAACTGTGCCGTGTCCCCAGCTTTTCATGTGACGTCCTAGACATGAACAAAAGATTGTGACAACATTAAACAATTTTCATCAATAACATTTTAAATGATCAGTTCATGCCCTGCACAATAATGACAACAGGTAACAGTGTTAGAAGAAGAATTTATTAATGGACATACAACAAAATATCTCCCAAAAATCTTTCCAGGAATCATAAGACAGAGGTTGAGTATTTCTTTTAGCTCCTGAGAACTTCTTAAATGTAAACACAAGGTATTTTTCTAAATGATTAAAAAGTTAATCTGCAAATGTATTTTTAAAACTCTGATTCCAAATAGGGACAGGAGACGTAGGCAGTAAATGTGTCCCCTGAAAAGGACTTAAACATCCAAAGCACAAATCAAAGAGCATGTGCAAAATCCCAGGAGCCCACCCGCCACCAGAAGACTCGGCTGCGGCAGGAGGGAGGCGAGGGCTGAGGCTGCTCAGAGGGACAGGGCGCAAGAGTGGAGAGGTGTCCAGGGTGGGCTTGGGACACCCCCACGCAGGGGTGGCAGCACCTCCAGCCGGGCACGCCTCTGGCCTCGTCACAGGTAGGGTGTCTCCTGCAGCAGCTGCCCCAAGACCAGCACAGAGTAGAGCCAGAATCCCAAGGTACCTGGGTGCTAGGAGGTCCGCGGTGAGGAAAGACAGAAGCCAGAGCCCGAGCTGGACGGTGTGCGCGGGTGAACAGGGAGCTCCCTGCTGGGCAATCAGGGGCAGCACTCACACTTGGTGACGGAATCAGCACGTCTATCTCAGGTCAGACCCAACAACGCCAAGGGACAGTCAGGGCTCATCTGCTCTCGGAGCATGAAGCTGCCCAGACGCTGGGCATCTTCGTGTGCCCAGGACTGGCTCCTACCTCAATAGCTGTCCATTCACCCACTCAGCCATCCTACTCAAACATTAATGAGCAAGAAAACTATTTAAGCATCATAGTTTTAAACAGTTTTCTTTGAAAATTAACTTGGAGAGTTCCACAGACTATCAGGTACTTAAGAGCATTTAAGGCCAGGCGTGGTGACGCACCCCTTTTGATCCCAGCAACTCGGGAGGCTAATGCAGGATGACTGCAAGTTTGAGACCAGCCTCAGCAACTTAACAAGGCCCTACGCAACTTAGCAAGACCCTGACTCAAAAAAAAAAAAAGGACTGGGGATGTGGCTCAGTGGTAAAGCACCCCTGACACTTCAGTGGGGGGGGGGGGAAGGCTTTAAGTGATTTATACATTTATGATTTGTACATTTATATTTATGAGAATTTCTCAATGTCTAGGAATAATCTCTTTTTTGAGTTTTGAGAGTGGCTAAATTTCAGTCACATCACTGTCTTAAATTCAGACACCATCAATGCGGTCAGGGAAACACAACCCTTACCTTTAATGAACAAAGAAGAGACCACTGTCTTTACAATGCAGTAACTAATAATTTATTCCCGTGAGTCCTGGAACAGGTAGAAATGAGCTAACTACACAGTCAGACTTTCCTGGAGGGCAGCAGGCACATCACACTCCCCAAGTCAAGACCCACAGAAGGCACCTGAGAGGCAGGAAGGCTCTGATGCCAGCATTTGCTGTGGTGACAGCAACTCGGCACATGGCCATTCAAAGATGGCCCCAGATTATGACGCTTCCAATTTCCTTCACATGGGAATATTTAGCATATAAAAATGCGGTAAATGAAGATGTTAATATATTAAGCATTTAAAATTATAGAAATCTTACAAAACAACTCTGTGATAATAAAAATCATTTCTGTAAACAGGACATCAACACACATAGTACAAAAAGCCTCTTAATTAATATACGTTACCTGGGAGAAGGGGGGAATAATCTAATGCTTCGTAACATGGAGTAACCCTAATTAAACTTGACCTGCATTCTCAACACTGCATATCTTAAGAATTGAAATTGTCAATAATTCCTTATTTCAAGGCCACTGAAGCAAGCATCACACTGTCAACTCTGCAGTGTACCATCTGGAGCCCAAGGCTGTGTGGCCCGCGTCACACCCTTGGGCGCAGGTGTTTTCAGCACACGACGTCCAACTGTGCCTGTCTCCTGGCTTCACCAGGAAGAAGCCAGCACCCAGCACAGTGCAGGGTCTGAGAGTCACTCAGAGCAGAGAGGAGGCAGACTTTGTTGAAGATGTGCTCAGTCTCCAAGGATAAACAGCTCCTGGGATGTGGTTGCTATGACAATGTTGTTGCTAGGATAATTCCAAGGATCACAAGCAAAATAATTACACAAATAATAATGAACATCATTTTCTGTAAGATAAAGAAAAACATTAATTTGCAATATATCAAAGAAATCAACAGTGTCATCTCCTAACAAAATCCTGATATTTGGGATACTTTAAAATAAAAGACCGTTATTAAGAATCCCTACAGATCAGAGAAAAGTAGGGAACAAGGAAAACTCCACAGTCAAAGTATTAAGTTGGGGACATGTGCTTATTAGACTAAACCAATTATTAATTTAAAATATGTGCTATTAAAGTAACCACTTGCCTCTGGAGGGGAATGGTACAGTGCGGCTACCTGTGTATAATAATAAGTCCTTTCCTTTGATAAATACTTTCCTTTGATTAAAATAAATTCCAGAACTGCTGTTAATATCATACATCTTTTTAAAAGCTTGAATCAATTTATTTCTCATTGACTAAAAAAATCCCATTTACCCTGTTTTTCGTCTAAGCATGTACGTGTGTAAGAGATCAACCAGACACTGACTCGGTCCTCCACAGGCGTGGCCTAGACGAAGGGCAGGCACAGCACAAGGCGATTTCCTCCTGTGAGCAAGCATCCTCACACAACAAAGTTGAACCACCTATAGGTGGGTCTCCCGCAGAAACCCACCTGAGGGAGAAGCAAAGAAAGGGAGGCCCTGGGTTCCAGCCCCAGCACAGGAAAGGATGGAAGCAGGAAATAAATAAATCCCATCTGCTGAACCTGGGCAGCTCCAAATTAGCAGCAAGCTGAGAGCCGTCAATTATAGCAAGACTCCTGAAGCTACCCAAGGCCAGACCCCCAGGCACCTGCAAGGGAGCTCTGGGCCAAGGACCTGTGGACACCAGATCCCTTTGGATTTGGCGCCCCCTGTCCACGGGGCGTGGATTTTTCTGACAGTGTTGTGCCCCGTGGTCCCCCACGTCTCACTGTGAGCTCCGGCCGGCACCCTCCTCGTGCACCTCTTGCCCTGGCCTCCCATCCTTCCTCCACAGCCATTTGTCCAGTGCCTCAGGACCTGTGACTGTCTCTACCTGGAGCCGCCCTGGGAGGCCCCTGCTCTGGCCCAGCCTGGCCCTCTCCTGCAATTCTGTAGCTGGTGCCACACAGGTGTGCACTTCCCTGCTACATCTGGCTTGCAGAACGATGGCTTTCAGGGAGCAGGAATTCAGGTGTACGCCTGCACCCCATGTCCATGTATTTAACAGCCATCTCATCTAAGCTGGTGCAGGGCTGGCTCTGCTGCCAATGGTACCTAAACCTCGGGGCCCATCTCTTCCCGTGTAAGGCGAGTGTCTCTTCTGGGCTGCAGAGCTCTCAGGATCAGGCAGCTCCACAGAGAGACCTGGGCCCTGCCCATCCCACAGGACAGGCAGGTGAAGTGCCTAGACTCTAGGAAGGCATCGACAGGATTTGCTTGAGGGTGAAAGAAAAAAAGGAAATGCTTTTTTCAAAAGCATAATTAGTGTCATCAATCCACCTTCATGTCCAAAACTACGTACATGAAGGAGGTCAGTTTGTGCTCCTTCTTATTTATAGGCACCGGGCAAAATGGCCAGCTGGCCTGAGGTACAGGTTCAGCCCCACTCCAAGGGGGGCCACACCAAAAGAACCTTCTTTTACTCAATAACAACACTCAGAAGCATCCATGAAAAGCAGTACATCTCAGTGGGCCCAAACAAGAAACTGCAACTTTAGCAAAACCACATTCAACTATCAAGGGGCTAAAAAAATACAACTCATATTTTAGAATTATGAAGCTATTAAAAATAACATTATTTTAACATATGCCATTTTTCAACAAAGCCAAGAGGAAAGCATTAGGAAAGAAAGACACATAGAAACAGGCTGAGTCCTCCCACATCTAGAGAACAAATGCTGACAAGAGCAGCAGCCAGCACACACTACTGGACACTCAGCAGGGCCTCTGGGCCTGCGCACCTGTCAGACCCGGACTGCAAAAGCTTCTCATCCTCTCACTGCAGTGCAGCTTGATGTTCCCAGAAAGCAGACCTCAGGGCCGGGGTGCCAAGTGAGGGCCCCGGCTCAGACCCCAGCACCGCCAGGGGGAAACAAGCAAGGAGTCAAACTGACAAGCAGGAGGGAACTGGGCAGGACAGGATCCCTTTCTGCCCTGACCTTAAACAAACAGAAACAAGGCACCAAGAGACCGAGCGTCTGAGCTGCCTTCCCGTTCCCAGCACCGCATCCCCATGCCCAGCGCCCTGACGCTCCAGTCACAGTCATAGAGCTCTTGCAGAGGAGTGAGTGACGGGAATGCCCAGGCTAACACACCAGGCAGGAAGGGGAACTCCAAGTGCAGAAGGAGCCCTGCACACAGAGCCTGCAGGCACGGGGAAGGAACTCAGTGAACAAGACGATGGCACTTTGGGGAAACCAGATCTCTACACTGACTCCTTGAAGAACGGCCATGCATGTGACTCAACTCCTGCAGCTCCAACAGAGACCTGGAAACACACCTGCCAAGTGGAGAGGCTGGTGGAGGACTGCTTCCAGTCAATGTTCCCTTAACTCCAGCTCCAACCTCCAATCCCACAATAAAATGAGTTTGTGTGTCTGACAAAGTGATTTTCAGTTGTTGACGTTATTCTAAAAGTAATGACTTAGGAGCTAGATTACAACGTTAAATGTTAGTTTTTAATGGAGGGTCATCTTCATTGGCACAGCTGTGGCCTTCACTGAAGGCCCCTTAGCTGGAGTGAGAGGGTCCCAGCACCACAGGAGGCGGGCCTGCATGGACCTGGGCAGCTGCCCACATGCACATGGTGGCAGTGCTCAGGGCCGGGCGGTGGCAATCCCTGAGCGAGGGAGGGAAGGAGGAGTCAGTGGGTTAGTTACTTACTGCTGCCCTGTCGGGAGCAAGCGCCAGCATCAGCCACACCGTCACTTGCCAACTGATAAGCCAATGATTAGAGCAAGTATGGCGACCACAGCCACTGCCACAGCAGCAATTATCCACTTTTTCTGTCAAAGAAAAGCGATTGGTTATCCCATGGTTGGCTGCACATCCCCACGTTAAAGATGCACGTCCCTGGAGACAGGATGGTCCTCAAACTAATCTTACACTCTGTGTTGCAGGACATCGGCTGACTCCTGCCAGGTAATTTTCGGTTCTCGAGAGTGACGTGATTTACAAGATCAGGCTGCTCAGAGACCAAATTATCAGTCACTCGAGGACACTGGGTGCCTCGATGGGGTGCCGCATAACCCCATGGCTTCAGTACATTTCTGACAGACAGAAGTAGGTGATTTTCTGTGTGTACAAAGCCACACAGCCAATCCTGGGCACTGGGAGCAGGCACCCTGCCTGGGAAGCCCTGCCTTGTCTTGCCTGTGTTGTAGGCAGTACGTCATCGCTGCTCCCAACACACCACAGGGACATGACCATCCACGGACACTGCCTAAGCTCGGGCACTGTGCAGCCCCCAGGGTAGCCCTGGATGTCAGCAGAAGACACGCTCAGCAGCAGGCAGGACAGAGCAGAGCATGGAGCAGCTGGGGGTGAAGGCAGCAGGCTGGGCAGCTTTGGCTATCAGGTGTTTCACCCAACAGACAGGGGTGATGTCGGAGCCATGCCTGGCACACAGGTGGCCTGCTGAGCCCAGGCAGCACACAGTCCGGCTTCTCCGCAGCGTGAAGAAGCATGTGCCACACCTCCACCCTTCCTCTCTGTGAGACAAGCTGCCCACGGACACCTCCCTGAAGGGGCAGGCTCGAGTCATGGAGACAGGGAGGAAAGTCAAGGTCGACTGTGTGCCCAGAACTAGTGGGGCACTTCATACCTGGACCTCCCCCTCAGGCCATGTTGAGTCGGTGTCTTAAAGAAGGGTGACAGAACAATGTGGGCAACCACACCTTACACTTCGAATCTAAGGAACACACTCAGCCAAGCCGGCAGGGGTGCCAGGCTGTGCCTCTGCAGTTGCCTCTACGCACTGCACACACTCCAGCCGACCCCACTGAAGAGAGCCTCTGTGGACATCCCACGGAGATGCCCCAGCCCACACTGAGCACATGGCCTCTGAGGGTGGGTGGCACTGAGAAGCCAAACAGCCCTCCGAGAAGGTGAGTGTGACAAACACCCCACGCAGACTGGTGCTCCATGCTGGGAGAGGGACAGGCAGCCTGGGCAGCACACACCACAGTGCTGGGAGAGGAAGAGGCAGCCCGGCCAGCACACACCACAGGCGGTTCCTGGACCCCAGTGGGAGTCAACTGCAGTTTCGGGTTCCTTGGAAGAGCTTGTTCACTATACATGAGGTGACACTCCTAAGATTCAGGTAAAGATGTCGAAACTTACTGACAAGCTTACTCACTGCATCTCTCTGGATGCAGCCAAATGTGGAAATCCATACCCACTCGAGGGGCAGACCTACAGAGCCCTGAGCTGGCTAGCAGCTTTCAACTATGCTCTGGGAACACCCATCCCAGGCAAGAGGGCACCTGTCTTTGAGGGCACCACAAAAGATGCCAGGCCCACAGTCTCAGATCATTCTCTTCTTTCCTCCAACCAATTATCAAATAATCTGAGTGAGGAATAAATGTTTACTGCATAAAACATGTAACCAACGACTCCCAAACTCCCAATCCCATCAGTTAGGTCCCTTCAAATAACACCCGGGAAACAGAACTCAGGGACTGAAGCCTGTGCTCCCTGCCATGGGTCAGTGGTGGCTCCATCCTGTGAGGAGCTCCTGTAACTGAGAACACGCGTGGCCCACACTCCGCTTACCTGCTGTGCTTTAAGACTGTGCTAATGATCACCAGCTTTCAACCAGATATCTAGGTAAGGGATTGTGCTCCTGGCTCCCTTTCCAGCAGACTTACGTGACTGCATCCCAACTTGGACCCAAGCCAGAGAGAGCCACCTCGGTGGTCAGAGACCGAACTCACCCTTCTGGCTTTGCTGTGGTATTTAAGGGCTTTCTTGGTCTCCTCTTTAGCGTGCTCCACATAGTCTGCAGCATTCGTCACGTTTTTCTCTATGTTGTTGATCATTTCGCCCTTAAAACACAAAGTTTCAACCTTAGAAGACGTTTTCAAAATGACTCACCTATGTATCTTCAAAGAGCCACCAAACAGTCTTGACACAGACACGATGAGCATGAGATGGACGTCATGTCTGCGTATGTAAGGAAAGTGAGAGGGAGGATACCGTGAATATGCAAAGCGAAGCCATCCCAACTCGATCGCATTCAAAACCAACCAAGGGAGCAGCAGAGCTGGCGACCAAGGCACGGGCAGGCACCAGGCAGGCCCGGCAGTGAGCCCCACAGACAGCAGGATGGGAGGGGGAGCTCTGGGTCACACAATGCTTTACCACTAGCCTAACAGTCCACACAAGGCCAGCAGCTTTCCAATAGGCGGGAGCTCACTGCTAGTCCTAGGAAACACCAGGAAGCTAACCACAGCTGTGTCTGACATTCTTGACTGAATGAATGAACACACACACAGCCCGACCCCGTAGGGGCCACACAGGCCAGGGGGATGCGTTACCTGGGTGCTGTCCTCCAGGAGACACCCTGCAGCAGAGACGAGCCAAGTGCTGAGGAGGAGGGAAGGTGACTCACCACCCACACGTCAGCCTCCAGAAGCCCTGAGGTGCACCAGGACTAGAGCACACAGCACAGCCCCGATAGCCCCATGGGGCGAGAAGCTCTCCTAGAGGTGCGCGAGGCGCTGCGCCCGCACAGGACAGTGACAGTGACAGCCTGGGGTGTCCTGGAGTATCTATAGCTATAAAGATTAAACTACTGTTCTTACTGTATCATGTACTCCCTGAAATAAGACCCCAGCCGCCACCAGACCCCTCTCTAGTTCTTGAGCCCTGCCTGAGCGGCAAGGGGTCCGCCCCAAATCAGAAGGGTACCTCTGCCCACCCATCCCTGGCTGTGGGTTTCTTGTGGCAAATGCACGGTACTGCAGTTTTCCACACAACTTTTTATGATAAAAGTCCTCAAAATAAACAGGGCTCTTTAAAAGGCTGATGTAGCGCATGGGAATGACCTGTGTGTGTGAATGGTTCCCCACCCCGTCTTAGCAATCCAGGTGGTCACGGAAATGCCCCAGTGTCAGCCTTCTTGGAAGCATGCATCCTCCAAAACACTCTCAGGAAGGGAGGAGAGGCTGCTCAGAAGGGTTGGTGGGAGGCTCCAGCCTCACCTGGAGACAACTGCCCCAGGCAGGGCTCTGAAGGCCATTGGGCAGTCCAGACTCATCCCAGGCACATGGCTACACGGAGTGTCACCTGCTGTGATGGCACCTCTCTCCAGTGCTCCCAGGGGGTCTCCCCACCCTCCTCTGCTCTCTACCTGCACGCAGAGCAGACCAAATGCTGTGGGTACAAGCCTATCTGCACCGTGGTCTGCTTCCCCCTGATGCTTACTCCTGCAGACACTCCCCGTGGTCACTGGGATGTGGCTCTCAGAGGAGTCTTGAAAGTCTATGTGTTCAGAGAGGAGAATCCACATCCCTGGAGCTCACGATTTAATCAGACTGGTATATTTCCTTCCTTTGGAAACACTGTTCTATGTAGCTGTGCTCATGCCATGTGTGTTTATATAAAAATTTATATTTACACATATAAATGGATATATACATAAAAATTTAGTATCTCCCTTTACCTTAATTTCTTTAAATTTAACAAAAATATTTGCATATTTCATTAAAAATTCTCCACAAGCAGAAAGTCTCTGTTGCCTCTGGCTATCTAAATGGCTGACTGGGACACGAGCACACCATAACTCAATTTACTAGACAAGCTTCCTGCTGTTGGAACCTTGAGCTGTACCCAACATTTCAGCATAACACTTTTTTAAATTTTTTAGTTGTTGATGGGCCTTTATTTTATGTATGTATATATGTTGCTGAGAATTGAACCCAGTGCCTCACCCATGCTAGGCAAGCTCTCTACCTCTGAGCCCCAGCCCCAGCCCTAAGTCACACTTAACACTATAATTAACTTTTGAATTTTGAGATTAGCTTCAAAATCATGTCTGCTCTACATAAGAGTGGGCTCAAAGGTGAGACCTGGCATGAGGCACCTGGTTAGAGAAGGTGCCAGATTACCTGGGTCTCCACAAACATGGCCATGTCCATAAACATCTCGTGCAGCTCCCGGATGCTGGTCTCCAGTTTCATGATGTCCTTGTGGCGTGACTCAATCTCATTCAGAGCTTGTCTAGTAATTTGTGAATCTGATATAATCTTTAAAAACAAAAATAAGAATAAGAATGAGCTCCCAACTAGTCTGGAAGTCACAGAGAGGAAAACCCATGTGGGTAAGGATGGGGGCAGCTGCCGGACTCACATCCGAGGTGAAGATGGACGGCTTTCCACTCTCCAGCATCTCCTCCAGCTCCTCGTCTGTGGTGGTCCTCCCGGCTGAGAGGCAACAATGGAGACCACGCTCAGGGTGTGGCGACACTCAGAGACAAGGCTTTCAGCCTGAAGTCTAAACCCTGACTGAGGCACCAATGCTTTGGACAGCTTTTCTACCTCCCCATGCGCCTTCCTAGGCAGCTGTTAACAGTGCCACCGGGAGAATCAGAAGAATGGGGCAGCTGTGTCAGGGCGGGGTCATGCAGCCATGCAGCCCGCCTGTCCTGCCACACAGCACTAAGTCCCATGGAAAGGACAGCAGAGGTTCCTACAAAGGGGGCGGAGCTAGCGCAGCAGGTCAAATGGAGGAGCAAACTGTGAGAGGCCCATCAGGGGCTGCAGGACAGAAATACTTAAACATATAATGAGTGAAGTTTCCGAATTAGATTAAAACTTTCAAAATTTCAATAATCAGAAAATAAAGTACACTTGCTTAGAATTTTTTTGGTGTAAATAAATGACAGGTTTGATTGATTCAAGGACCAGGAAGTGCGAGGAGAGGCCTTTAGTTTTTATGACACTGGTGACAACAGAGATGGAATTAGTAGTTTGGAGTGAAAGTACTTTGCAGTGAGGCCTCAAGGAAAGAGGAAGGGTTTTTTTTTTCTTTTTCTTTTTTTTGTGGTGCTGGGGCTTGAACCCAGGGCCTTGTGCATGCGAGGCAGGCGCTCTACCAGCTGAGCTATGGCCCAAGCCCAAGGAAGCATTTTCAACAGTTTTTCTTACTCACTTATTTCCAACTGGCGCTGTATGCGTCCTTTGCTTCGCTCCCGAAATAAAGTCTGAGCTTCATTGTACTCTGTCATGACTTCCACAAATTTTCTAGACAGTACAGAATGCTAAGAACATGAAAAACAAATCAATGAACATACAATTAATATATAAAATGATTAAAATTAACACATAACATATAATAAAACCATTATTCTATTAAATGGTCTGTGAAAACCTTATAGTTCAGAAACTCATACTACTTATGCTACTCCTTCAAACGGGAAGTAAGAATAGCCAAGCGGTGCCCTGTAACAGAATCTATGCAGGCACCACGTGCACCACCCTAACTTTCATAAACAACTCCACTGTCCACATGTGTCCACCATGCTTCAAAGAGGTCGCGACTCCCCCGGTCACAGGCCTTACTAATGCAGAGCAAGGCTGAGGGCAAGCAGGCTGGCCAGAGCTCATGAGCTGCGGCACCACTGCAGGGAGGGCTCTGCACTCTGGTTCCTCTCTGCACAGCGTGGATCCACTGAAGCCAAGACCACACCACTGACAGAGCTCTGCTCACAGAAGAGAAGCCCACTGAGGGCTGAAAACACTTCTCCACACGGAAAAGATGTCATCGATAAATGACACTACACTTTCACACAAAAATGTCTTGAGGATAAACACGACAGTAAAGACAGAATTAGTTTGAATTTGAAAGTAAAATGACTTACTCTAGGCTGGGCATGGGACTCAGTGGTAGCGAGCTTTCCTGGCATGTGCAAGGTCCTGGGTCCAACCCCCAGTGCCACACACAAAAAGGTTCTACTCTTCACTACTTCAATCTAAGTGAGGCTGAAAATCAAACCTGGGTTTTTCGTATCCGAAGATCCACAGATGTTCGATTCCCACTTTCATCCTGATCAAAACTTTGCTCAATGGCTAGGAACAAACAGGACAGAGTTATTTTTTAAATTTAAAAAACTGAAATATTTTGAGCCTAATCTCAACTGTTTTTTTCTTACTCTTTGAAACATATCTTCTCTTAAAACTAGAATAGGCTATCTTTTAAAATAATCCCCTGGAAAGACTGTCCATCAAGAGAGATTGTTTTACTACTCTTAGTAAATATGTGTGTGTGTGTGTGTGTGTGTACGCGCACGCGCGCACACACACCCGCACCTGTATCTATGGCTATCCATGTGCACAGAAAGACAACCATACATCTCAAAGACAGTTGCCATGGAGTGGAAAGGAGAAATAAGGCTGGAATGGGCTGGGGATGTGGCTCAAGCGGTAGCGTGCTCGCCTGGCATGCGTGCGGCCCGGGTTCGATCCTCAGCACCACATACAAACAAAGATGTTGTGTCTGCCAAAAACTAAAAAATAAACATTAAAAAAAAAGAAATAAGGCTGGAAGAGGCACCGGGGAAGCCGAATTCTTTGAATATGTTTTGTTTTATAGATTTTACTTTAGAATGACATAAATACTTCACATAATTATAAAGCAAAATTAAATGTTTTAAAAAGCAATCTCTGGTTGGGCATGGTAGTGCACACTTACAATCCCACTGACTCAGGAGGCTGAGGCAGGAGGATCATGATTTTGAGGCCAGCCTCAGCAACTTAGTGAGACCCTAAGCAACTCAGCAAGACCCTTTCTTAAAATAAAAAATGAAAGGGCTGGGGTTGTGGCTCAGTGCCAGAGCACCTGCTTAGCATGTGCAAGACACTGGGTTCAATCCTTAGCACCACATATAAATAAATAAAATAAAGGCCCATTGATAATTAAAACATTTTTTTAATTAAAAATTAAAAATAAAAAGGGGTGGGGATATAGTTCAGTGGTTAAGCACCCAAGGATTCAATCCCGTGCCACACACAAAAAAAAAATTGCAATCTCCATAATTAAAGAAAAATGAGACAAACCTAACTATAGATCAAGTTATTTAGCGACATCATCACACAGAAAAGACCTATTCAAAGTGACTTAAAACCCAGGAATTCGACTGTATATCTCATTAAGATATATGTAGGGACAAACAAGTGACCAAAAAATTAAACCACTGCCAGGCATGGTGGTATACACCAGCGATCCCAGCTACTTGGGAGGCTGAGACAGGAGGCTCACAAATGCAAGCCAGCCTCAGCAACTTGTCATACCCTGTCTCAAAAATTAAAAAAAAAAATTTTTTTTTAAACAGGGTTGGGGATGTAGCTCAGTGGTAAAGTGCCCCAGGGTTCAATCCCTGGCACTACCAAAAACAATCAAAACAAAAAGTGCTGAAGCTGGAGCTCTGTGGTAGGACACTAGCCTATCATGTGCAAGGCCCTGTGTTCCATCCACAGCACCACAAAATTTAACAACTGACTGTCTTAGGTACTCGCACTCTTTTTTTTAATTAAGTTTTTTATTTATACATGACAGCAGAATGCATTACAATTCATGTTACACTAATAGAGCACAATTTTTTCATATCTCTGGTTGTATATAAAGTATGTTCACACCATTTGTGCCTTCATACATGTGTTTTAGATAATAATGTCCATCACATTCCACCATCATTTCTAACCCCCTGCCCCCTCCCACTCCCTGCCCTATCTAGAGTTTGTCTATTCCTACCATGCTCCCCCTCCATATCCCACTGTGACTCAGCCTCTTACATCAGAGAAAACATTCGGCATTTGGTTTTGGGGATTGGCTAACTTCACTTAGGATTATATTCTCCAACGCTATCCATTGACCTGAAAATGCCATGGTTTTATTGGTACTCATACTCTTGATGGCAAGTGAGTGTGGTTAGTGTGCTCCTGTGAGTTGCTCCATGTGTACCACGGGACAGAGTAAATGTGTGATCACATGAGTGTCGCCAGAACCATGATTTGGGGCACAGATGAAGAGAGACAAAGATGTACTATCCCCAAGATGATGTGAAAGTCCTTTTGAATTCTTAACATTAACTATCAGTACAAAATTATGATTTATCAAAAAAAAAAAAGGTGGTGCCGGGGCTGGGGCTCAGCAGCAGCACACTTGCCTGGCATGTGTGAGGCACTGGGTTCAATTCTCAGTACCACATATACATAAACAAAATAAAGGTCTATCAACAACTAAAATAAATAAATACACACACACACACACACACACTCTTAAAAAAAAAAAAAAGGAAGCTCTGTTCACTGCAAAGACCCAGAAGAAGGGGCCAAGCCACTGGCGTGTCCAGCAGTGCTAGCCCCACCAGCTGGCCCTGGCTCCTGAGTATCGCTCTCAGCTCACTGAATGGCATGGTCACCCCAGGAGCAGCGCTAGTCCTGGTCAGGCACGGCAGGCACACATCTGCTGCAGGGCATCTTTCTCCAGATCAGGAAAAGGCAGCCTCTGTTTGATCCTGCCCAAGCCTGGAGCCGGCAGCAGCCACGGCTGTAACACTGAGTGTCATGGTGGCTGCTGTCCTCAGACACCTGCAGTGTGGCCGGAAGGCCATCAAGCAACAGCACAACAATGCTAAGTGCTTCAGCCCCTAGCCATGAGTCAGTGCATCCAAATACACAGAGATGCTCTAAAGAGGTCACAATTTTAATTAAAAACTGTGAGGCAGAGGGGCTGGGGTTGTGGCTCGGCAGTAGAACATTCGTAGGAAGTGCTGGGTTCGATCCTCAGCACCACATAAAAATACATAAATAAAATAAATGTATTGTGTCCAACTACAACTAAAAAATAAATATTTTTTAAAAAGTATTTTTAAAAAACTGTAAGGAAGAGAAAAGCAATAGTTCACATTCCCACCATCAATAATCAAACATAAGACTGCATTTAAACTTAGGGGCCAGAGCTGGGGCTCAGTGTAGAGTGCTTGCCTAGCATGTGTGAGGCCCTGGGTTCGATTTTCAGCACCACATATAAATAAATAGAATAAAGGTCTATTTACAACTAAAATAAATATTTTTTAAAATAAATAAATAAATAAACAAACTTACACTTTAACTTGGCTCGAATTCTGTTAGCAGTTTTCTTGATTTCTTTGTTCAGATCTTCAAGCTCGTCTTTTATTTCTTTAAAAATGTAAAAGAAGGCACTGAGCTATAAAATTCGACGAAACTAACGTCCAATCAATTTACACAAAACAATCTCCGTGGCAGAGCTTCTTTTTCCTTGAGAAGACCCACACCTTCAGGGCTGGAGACACAGCTCAGTTGGCAGAGTGCTTGCCTCAAATGCTCAAGGCCCTGGGTTCCCCAGCACCAAAACAAAACAAAACAAAAAACTTACACCTTAAATGGTGGTTCCCCAAGGGTGGCCCACGGCCCAGCTGCCTTCAAGTCAGACCACAGGGCTCAGCCACCACACAGCCCTCAGTGCCGGAGCCTTCTCCACCAGAACCTGAGAGGGGCACAATTCCAGCCCCCGCCCATGACCTGATGAAACAGGTGGCAGAGACACTGCTGCCTCCCACCGCAGGGCAGTGGCCAGACACTGTGCCTGCCCCTCCTCAGGTCCTCAGTGTCCCCACTGCCCTGAGGCAGGCCTGGCTCCTAGAGCCTCAGGAGCAGACCAGGGGCCTGGTTCTTCTCTGTGAAGGTCCCGTGCCAGCAGCTGGCTGACAAACAATTCCCAACAGTGACTGAGAGCGCCACAGGCCTGCAACTGGGAGGCTCACCCCAGAGGCCAGTCCTGGTACAGTCTTGATGGAAGAGCAGAAAGACACACAAAGCCGGCAGAACTTAACAGACAGCAAGGGAGGGTAGGAGAGTTAGCTGAAAGGCCAAGGCCACCTTCAGAAGGAGGATCCTGCGGGAGGCAACAGAGGCTCTGCAGGCTCCCAACACAGCAAGAAGACCTCAGGCAGCACAGCAGCCCAAGACTGGGAGCCCTGGCCCCAGCTGAAGTGACCCTCTGTGGAAGTGACCAGAGACAGGCCAGGCCGCAGAGTTTCTGGTTTCTTCCACAAGCAGTAGTCAGCACTAAAGTTTTCAAAGCAAAGGAAGAGTTCCACAAAGCTACACTTTAGAAAGATTATCTGTACTAGATTAAACCAGAAAAACCCAGAGACTAAAGCACAGAGACCATCTTGCCCATGGCCTCCTCTGTGAACACCTTTCCAGAGGTCCCAGGGGTGCTCCTCCATACTGCCCAACCCGCATCTGAAACTCATGGGGTGTTTCTGGTCTGGAGAAGCTACTCGCATCCGGAACCAGGAATGGCACTAGATGGTACCACTCAAAAAGAACTGACCTGCACACCTTCCAGAGGGACATGGCATTCACACAGGAATCCACTGTGCATTAAGGAATACTTTCATTTGTATAATTCCAGCACACAGTAGATCTTCAGGAGTCCACTACTGTGAGACTGGAGGGAAGGCTGACCTCTGGAGATGTCAACAAGAGCTATTCTGACTACTCTTGAGAACCACATGAGAAGACTACTATTGCTGTCTGCACGGTAGCACCCAGGAGCCTGCCTGTCCCCTGGGTCTGTGGACAGCTGGAGACTCAACTCTCCCACTTCCTCTCTCCCTCCTGCTTGACCTGGCAGGAACCAGAGCCACCTGTTTCTTTGGGAACAAAGGACAAGAAGGGGACAGGAGCCCTTTGCTAAGGCACCATCCTGAACTCCTTCTCCTAGGACTCATTACTGGGGTAAGGGGGTAACTGTACTTTGCTTTTTTAAAAAATTGTTTTCAGTTGTAGATGGACACAATGTCTTTGTTTCATTTATTTATTTATTTAATGTGGTGCTGAGGATGGAACCCAGTTCCTCACGCATGCGAGGCAAGCGCTCAACCACTGAGCTATAATCCCAGCCCCGTACTTTGCTTTTTAGAGACCAAGTAAGCCTCTGGACATGGCTTTCAACTCTGGGGTTCACACTCGGTCACACAGCAGACAAAAAGCAGCAGTTTTACCTAAAGCCCAAAAGGAACTGCTCTGAAATATCAATAGCTCTGAATTCAGAAAACAGTTATATCTGCTCTTAGTGGCCAAAAAAAAAAAAAAAAAGCTTTGGAGGCAACATTACTCAAAAGAATATCTGGTCTTTATACACATGAAGTCTCCCTAAGAACTGAGCAGAGTGGTGACAAACGCCACATACAAAGTAACCTGGGCACAAGTGTCAGACCAAGCAAGGCCACACAGGCATCTGTGTGGCAGGACCCCCCAGGCACTGCTGCGCTGAGGACGCCAAACTTTCCAAGAGGAGACAGCCACAAAGCAGCCCACAGATGCGCGTGGCCACAGAGTGTGTGTCACCGACCATCTAAGTCCTTAGCCAGGCTCCAGGAGCACATTTTGGGAAACATTCTATTAAGTCAGAAACAGGACACCTACTGAGCCCACAACATCATTTTATAAGACACGCGAAATCTTAAAATTAAAAAAATGTATATTCTCTTTTGATTTAAAACCAAGTTCTTATTTTTCTAGTGCACAGATACTAACAAAAAGCATATCTGCTTTTAGTTTTTTTTTTTTTTTTTTTTAAACAATTTTGCCCCATAATGGCAACTGGATTCTGGCTTGTGGCCATGGCTCGCTCAGATCTGAGTTTACCTTAACGGTCGACCATATGCAGATCCAGGGGATGCTGCACCGCCAACAACCGCAGCTACCTAAACTCACTTGCTCGCAGCTGTCTGCAGCAGACACTGCGCACACACCTCACAGGAGCTTTCCCACAGACCCCGAGCCCCTCTCGGCCTGTCTTGTCCTTCCACGGGCTCTGACAAGTAAAGGCCATTTCCAGACCCACCTCCTACTAACTGGCCTGAACACAAAATTCTGTCATTCTTGTCCAAAAGTGGCAAGACATGGACTTCAGGTCGAATCACTATTCTGCAATGTCATTTCAATGTTGCTTTGGATCTCACACCAGTGGTCCTCCCTGGGTGGACGCTGGGCCACTCAGAGATTTGGGGATGCTTTGTGGAGGCATAGACACTGGAGTTCATGCAAGCACCTCGCTCCACCAACTGTGATGTTAGAGCTGAGGCCTGTGCTGTAGGCAGCAGGAGAGAAAGCAAAGACAGACAGACAGGCTTTCTTACAGCCGACAACTCACTTCCTTCTGGGTTTGGAGCAGAGAGAATGATGCTGTGGTTTTTCTTCACGTCTTCCACATACTGAGCTACTTTGGCTATGCCATTCCTGATCTCCTCCACCTAGGGGAGACACAAAGAGAATCACCTGGGGCGAGCGCAAACTTTCTATCTCTTTCCATTACCTAAAAAAGGAGGAATAAAGGGGAAATATTTGAATAAATACCACATAAAGAAATAAGAACCTTTCCTATTCTCCGTGATATCATTAAAAACAGAGCGAGAAAGGAACCATATCCCTGCTTTTTAAGATGAACGTCGTTACTCACCAGCGAACTCCAAAGACTATCGAGCCCCAGGCATCACTGTGGGTAGTGCCAACACCGGCCCAGCCCTCGTCGGGGAGGGGTGGGCCCTGCAGAGTGCCTACAGGAATGTCCTTCTGGGGGTGGCTGCAGCTCACATGGCCAGCCTTTCCTGTTCATTACCTTTGATCTCTAAGTGGACTAAGCTGGTCAACATTCATTTAAAACCTAATGTCTTCATTGTAAGACCTTTCCAGGCTCCACAACGGCCCTCCAGATCAATCCCAGGATCTGTGAACATTACTTCATACAGCAAACCACCCTTTACCCATGTGACTTTGAGATGGGAGATTGTCCTGAGTCATCCAGGCTGGCCCTGGACAGGGTCACAATGTTCTCAGGAAGAAGAGGATGGCAAGCTGGCTATGGCTACAGGAGGGACAGATGACCACTGAGGTAGGAGGCACATCTACTAGAAAACAGTCGTCACAGCCCATTACACATGGTGGTCTATGTCCACATCCCACTCCTGGCATGGGGAACACATCCCTTTACATGGCAAAGGGACTCTGAGTTGGAAGATTATCCTGGATTATCTGGGCCATCCAATATAACCACAAGAGGCCTTCCACACAGAATGTCAGGAGGAGACAGGATGATGGGATCAGCCTGACAGGTGTGCTGGGAGGGCAGAAGAAAGGGCTGTGGGCAGGCCAGGACTTCAGGCACCTCCAGGGCAGGAGAGGAAAAGACAGGGCGTGCTCTCCTGCAGCCTCTGCTGCACAGCCCTGGCCACACCTTCGCTTCAGCCTGTGTGACTGCTGCAGAATGCTGAACTCTGGAGTTGTAGAACAATAAATCTGTGCTCTTTTAAGCTCTCAGGTTTGTAGTGACTTATTACAGCAGCAATACAAAAATATTATGCACTAATTTAACATATTTTTATGGGAAAAAAATATTTTCCCAAAAATAAAATCAGTGAAAGTAGCATCAGTGATTGACCTTTTTTTGGTAGATCTATTTCTAGTCTGGTGGAAGGCAGTGTGACTCTCTCTTAGCCTCTTGTGTTCAGTGTGTGCCTCTGAACACTGCCTCTGCACCTCGGTGGAACAGCAGGAATGAGGGTGGACACAACACTGTGGTATTACTATGAAGGTAGTTCTGACCACAGGGCCTCCTGAGGGGGCCTCGGGACCCTAGACTGCACTTGGAAAGTCAGAGTATTAACAGTCCAGCACACAATTTTGCATTTTAAGAGCAGCTGTTCCTCCAGGCCAGGTGTGCTTACACAGTGTCTGCATGACAGCATGCACTGCACTTATTACTTATATCATGTAAAAAATGCTATGATTAAAACTCTTTAAAATGTTTCTATGTCATCATGAAGGCTATCACATTTCAGGGTGCATTTGCAAGTACCCTTTCTAAAGTAGCTTCAGAGTTATGCAGCCACGGCACATGGAGAAGCAAAGGGAAGATTCCAGCCCTGGAGAGTTCTGTGACACACCCCAAGGGGCTCCAAAGGAAAGGAACCGAGGGCTGAGAGCTCCGTCCTGGGAGGAAGCCACCTTGGTGGCAGTGCCAGCTCCAACCCGCGTGTGTGAGTCCTCCACACAGGGTCTCTCTATTATAATCATCTTCTCAAAAAGGACATCCCTGCCACTCGAGAGCACCGTGTCAGTCTTAACCACACACTGATCATCCACAAAATCCTGTCTTCTACAGCATTCTATGTTTTGCTTAAGATCTGAATGATATTTTCTATAAGTGAGCTTGCACTGACAAATATCAATTGTTTCTCTATTTGTCTAAGAAGTCATTTCACAGAAATAATCTGCGAAACAAAGCTACTATTTAACAAATGGAAGCTTAAGCTTATGTTGGAAACCAAAGGAATTCAATCCCTCTCAACTGTCCCAAAGCATGAGTGAATTGCTTTTCCGGCATCCCTGAGGGCAATAGCAAAAATGAATTCTGACCAGATCAGCAAAACCTACAGCCTGATGGCATCCAGTGAATGGCTACACATCACCTTTCCTACTGTGTTCAACACCACTGAATGCTAAGGGAGTCTCTAAAACAAGACATTCTTACAAAGAGCTGAGCACCCGGGTAAAGGTGTTGGAAACATCATAATTGACTGAGTGGCAGAGAGACCCAAGGCAATCAACAGTTGTCTCCAAGAAGTCAAGTCAGCAATCCAGTCTCTTAATTTCTTCCTATAGTTCTTATATCTAACAATTTATTCTTATGTTTTTCCCATTAGGTAAAATTTGGAACTAACAAATACTTGAAAACCAGTGACAGACTTAAGACAATCAAGAATTCTGGTGGAATCAGAGAAACCGTTAACTTTTTATATATTTTTGTTTTTGCAACGCTGGGGACTGAATCCAACTCTCTGTATGTTTTTATTAACACATTACGTATTTTGAAACCCATGTATTGATTGACCACTTTGTTTTAGGAGTTAACTGCAAATACTCGACCAAAGTCTGCCTAATCAACATGAATCCTGGAAATGAAGCTTCCACCCTGAAAAAATTCACTGAACGTTTCTTTTCTTCATGACTAACTAAGCATTTGTATTATGACTGAGTTTTGAAAATTTGCAATTATGCAACACTAGATCAAATATTAAACCTGTTATAATCCTTGAAGCAGCAGTGGGGGAAGAGCACGCCTTGTGGGCTAGAGGGACGTGGTTCCCAAGGGTCTGGGTACTCACACCTGAGGCATGGCCAAGCGGCCACTGTCAGATCAGAGCTTTCACAATGGCCCTTCTGACAATCTTCCACAGTCTAAACGCCAGTCACTAGATCACTTACAATCTTTCTCCTAAGAGTCTTGTATGTAAGCAAATATAGTTTTCCATCAGATCTTAAAAACATACCAAATGTTCCCTTCTAGCCCCAGAGAACTCTAAGGGGATCTGTGTGGCTGTGAAGGACACAGAGTGGCTGCTGGTGTGTGCCGTGCTTGCTGAGTTCAGCTCAACCTCTGCAGCTAGGACTTCTGCTTTCCAAAGGACTAAGGAGCCCTCAGGTCCTGTGAGAACTTTGAACAATTTATTAAAGGGTCTGGCTGGTCTCCTGAGGGGGCTTGGAGTGGCAGGAAGTACTGTCTGGCACCATGAGCTCAGACTGAGAGACAAGTATGGGAACAGTGGGCAGTGCCATGGCCCCACTCTGCCCAGGGCACAGGTCCCCCGGCCTGGGGAGGAGTCCCGCTGCTCGCTACAGCAGCCTCACCTGCTATGCACACCCACCCTCACACCAGCTGTGAGCACAACCACCACTTCAACCTTCTCAATACCAACTAACATCTTGATAGTTGTAAAAATCCAAAGAACTTTCGAGTGCAAACAACAACTTTTTAAAAATACAGTCATGCACCGCTCAACAATGGGACCAAATTAAGGGCTGTTCCTTGCGTGAGCATAATGAAGTGTACCTGACAAATCAGCACGGCCTGTGGGTCCACCATCAAACCTACGGTCTCCTTTGTCCAGGATATTCATGTAGTGTGTGACTGCACTCACTTTAATATCATCTCAAACATGGCAAGTGCATCGTTACATCAGCATAACTGTGTTTAAAGAAAAAGGCTATGACTAAGTTTCATCAAATGCTTTTACCTGGTGGAAGAAATCATCCATAAAATGGTCCTTTTCAACAACAAGAGTCGTCTCTCCATCGTCATTTTTCCTACACTAAAATGGGAAACATAAAATGTAAAAATCAGATTTTTAAAAATTCTTACATAAGCACAAATAGTGAATTGAAATACAAAGCAATTCAGGATCCGCAAGAGTTTGACTCACCAAAGCACCAAAGTAACAAACTAGCAAAGTATCGCTACCCAGGACCATTTAATTCTGCAACTCTTTCAATATAACAGATTACAGTGGAAGTGAGGCGGGAAACATAGACACTCTGGAAAAAAACAAAGGCTACGTTCCTCAGTACTGAGCGATCTAGTCAATATAACTAGTTTTAGATTCAAGAAGTGAAACTGTACTGCATATTTATATTTTCATAGAGTATAAAAATACTGTCATCAGCTCTGGAGGCTGAGGCTCAGAATCACAAGTTCAAAACCAGCTTCAGCAAAAGTGAGGCACTGAGCAACTCAGTGAGACCCTGCCTCTAAATAAAATACAACATAGGGCTGGGGATGCGGTTCAGTGGTTGAGTGTCTTTGAGTTCAATCCCAGTACAAAAAAAAAAAAAAATTGACATCACTAGTTAACTTTCCTAGCATACAAAATAATCTTCCAAGAACCAACAGCATAAGCTGGTGTTCCTCCCTCTCTCTGAGCCATGCATCACGTTTAATGATAGGAAACTTTAACAAAGAAAGACAAATTAAGGAAGACGATACCAAGTAACACTGGGAAGAAGAAAGCCGCTGTAGCAAGTACTGCCGAGAGCAAGAACTACCCTGCTCGCGAGAGCCAGTTTCAGAGGCCCCCCAAGAACACACTAGAAGATGCCTAAGGCTCACCCGGGGGGGCTCTCAAGCAGGGTGGGCTGGTCACAGTGCGCATGCTGACCCACCCAGCAGCCCCCTCAGCCAGACTGGCCAGCACTGTATCTGAACAAGTAGCAGGGGACGTTGAGGCCATCACAGCAAGGACCCGCCCAGAAGCCACCATTCCCAGAAGTCAAAAGCAACCAACAGCCAAAAGTCCAAGAGAGCAAGAAAGCTTGTGGCCAAGTTCAGGGAGAGGCGACGAACAACACAGGACTGGAATCTACACCACACAACGCTGGTTCTAGCCTTGCCATGCAGCACCTCCAGCGGGGTCTGGCCTGTAGAAGGATGGGGCAGGGGGAGGGGGCCACAGGCCCCCTGAGTCAGCCCAGTTCCAACCTCACAGACCCCGAGTTGGCAACGAATCTCAGGAATCTTCACAAACTGAAGATTACCCACTGAGCAGCCTAAAGCATAACTGTTGCTCTACCACCTAGGACAGTTTTAGGAAAGAAAAAAAATCCTACCAACATTTAGCTAAGAAAAATTTGCAAAACTTAAAAAATGTGTTAGGAAAGTACAAAACATCCTACTTTCTGTATTATTCAGAACCCTCACAGGGGCAAAATCAATTGGCCTAAAAATCGTTAATAGTCTCTTCCCGTCTGTCAGCACCCATCCCGGGCTGCCTATGTAGATAAGACAGTTCTTAGCTCAGGGGAAGGGAAGCAGCCTGTGCTCCGAGATAACAGGACACATCATTCTGACACCATGGCCAGCAAGAGGAGAGGCAGCGGCTGCCACAGAGGATTACCGCAGAAAGGCGCAGGGCCTCTCGGGTCTGGGCACCTATACTCTTTCAGCTAGCTTGTGGGCACCCTTTGTGAGCGGCTTTTTGGGAAGTGCCCTGGGCCACACTGGGTCACCACTCTGCTCCCCTTGACACGGATGTGGAGAAAGACAGCTGGAGCTCAGGAGAAGTGCTGAGAGTTCTCTCTGTGCAACCAACAGGCCAAGGACCAGCACTCCAGCAAGGGGACCAGATTTGGAACAGGATTGCTGCTGATGTCGCTAGTTAAGATGGGGTCATTCTGGAACAGGGTGGGACATGAGGAAGAGGACAGATGGCCAGGTGAGAGGGAGGCACAGGTTGGAGTGAGGCAAATACAAGCCATGGAATGCTGAGGACTGTGACACCCGTCTCCAGTCTCCAAGACACGGGGGATCTGCCATGGCTCCCGAGGTGCCCACACCTGGACCTCCGACTCCGGCTCAGAGGTTTTAGCCACCCAGTTGTAGTTGCAATTTGCAGCAATCTCAGGACACCAGTGCCCCAGGTGAGGCCTGGGGAACAGCCACACCATCTTCTGGTCAGCTGTGCCACAAACCCAACATTGCTCCCCAAACTCTGCATTAAAACTACACGTCCAAAAGAAGGCTTGCTGCTCCCCGAAGCTCTGGACCCTAGCCCCATACTCTCAGCAGGCTGAGCCCGAGCTGCCACCCAGTCCACCTCCTTTAGAGCCAGGTGTAAGGATGAGAAACCCACTGGTGACCAATACAGGCTTTAACACCTACTCCTGACCCAAGCTCCAAGTCCTGAGCAAAGCAGCACTCAAAACCAAAAAGACACCACAGCCGGCAGCAGGGGCTGACAGGAGAGCACCCACAGCACCTCAGTGCCTCCTCAGGGCTGCACCACAGAGGCAGAAAGGGCTGCCGAGGACCCTATGCTGGACCCTGGGTGTGAGCACTTTGGTGCGCCATGTTGGGTGACCCTCCCATACCACCAAGGACAGCAGATATTTCACCTGTTCCACATAGCAGGGCAAACACAGAGGCCAAGGGACATGTTCAAAGTCTCACCAGCAGCTGAAGCCAGGTCTGGGTGACTTACAAGCCCTTTCCCTTCTGCACTATTCTCCTACCTCAGCTAAGAACCATCCTTGACCTACGCTCACACTTAACACACGTGTCCCCATTAACTTTTATCGTCCCTTCTGCAGTAAGGAGTCTGAAACACAGTACAGCACTGCCTAGGACACTCCGCAGGCATAGAAGTGGCCTTGTCCATCCAACTCCCACACCATGCTCTGAAAAAGGCCTGGGCCCATGGGAGGGAGGGGCTGCACTGCAGACCCCTCCGTTGGGCCCTACAGACACTCTGGCTCCTGAGTGGGCCAACACCGTGGCCTCCTGTGGGGCACCTACTCCCTGGAACCTGCACAGCCCACTCTCCAGCCACCAGCACCCTCAGCTTGCCGCCCCCCCCCCGCCCACCAGTGTCTGAAGGCTAGCTGGACACAGGGAGCCACCATGTGCCTATGATTCCTTGCCTTGTCTCTTCAATTGCAGGTCTCAGAGAGACACCTGATGACTCAACAGAAGCCAGGATAGAACTCAACCACGACATGATTGAAATCACGCTGGGACGCACCTGGGGCCCACAGTGCAGGGAGATGGGAAGCGCCCCTCCCTGGTTCCCACACCTCTCGCAGACAACCCCACACCGTGCTGCTCTGAAAGCAGGTCTACATTCAAAGACGCTTTTGTTTTGCTCAGTCTTTCTTTTTGTTATGAAAAAATTTGCAAATATACAAAATTAACAGGGGATGCCATTAGGAGCCCTTGATGTCACCCTCACCCAGCTTCAACAACCACCAACGCACAGCCTATTCTGTCCTGAGCCCCACTTCCCACCCCAAGCCCTGCTGCCATCTGGAGACAAATCCCACCTGAGCCACAGCAAAAGCCCAGCTCCTCACCTGCCACCCAGGGACAAAGCCATCCCTGCATCAGTGCTCAGGAGTTGGTCTCCAGCCTCACACTGTCCCCGTTCTGTATGGCTATAGTCCACACAGTGTCACAGAATCACATCACAGAATCCCAATCCCCAACCAACTCGCCAAGCTCACATCATACACCACCTTTGCTCACAAACTCAATCACCTGTATGCAAATAATTTGTTGCTCTACCTGTATACCAAGAAACAGCCACATGACTATTGTCTTGCTTCTACCTGGAATTCTCAGTCCTAACTATGACCTTCGGCTTCATGCCTAAACTGCATTATTCTTGTCTCCAAAAACCACTCAGGTTCAATCTTTCATTCTGAGACAGTGTGGACACTTGTACGATAGCCACACTTATGATAGTACATTTATTATGTTTTTGACAGTTGGTAGGAATAGCCCATCTAAATCTCTTGACAATACATTTATTATAAATAACAAAACGGCTTATGGCAAACATTTACTAAGAAGCACTGGCAATACTCTCCAATTGGACATACTGGATTTTCAAAGTGTCAAAGTGAGGGTTAACCTTCAAACATTGGGCTGGGGTATGGCTCTGTGCAGGAGCGCTTGCCCAACAGCAGGCCCTAGGTTCAATCCCCAGCATCAGAAAAAGGAAAAAAAAAAAAAGAAAAAAAACTGAAATTTCAACATTTTATTTCTATGAAATATGAAAAGAATTCTCCTTGAAATCAGCATTATAGTAAAAACACAATCTCCCCATGTGCATACTGTGGCCAGCAATGGGCAGCAAGTCTTTGCCAGGGTTAGAGACTGCTGAGCAGACGTGATCTGTCATCCGGACACCCATCCTTTAGAATACAGAAGCCACACCACCGCAGGAGCAGAACCCAGGCTGGCAGAAGCCCTGGCCTGCCCCTGTGGTTTTCTCCACACGCACACCAAAAGCCTTCCAGACAGGCAGCAACTGTGGGACACAAAGGACACTGGAATTCCGCACAGGGGCTGCAGGGCCTTTGCTGCTAGAACACAATAAGTTGTTTTCAAATTAATCATTTGGGGGAGAAAAGGAAAGCTATTCGTAATTAAATACAGCTAAAGACTGACTATAATTATACTATATATAATTATTATATTTTTGTATAATCATCATAACTTATATTCTATAGTAAAATGTTACAATTTTAATGTATTTTTGCTACCTGCTTGACTCCATCACTGATGCTACATAAATACTGACTGGCAGACGTGTGATACTCTGCACAGTGGTGTCAGATGTACCGGTGCTCCTGCAATGTGGTCCTGTCCTCAAGTCCCGCCACACGGGGCTCTATACTCAGTCCAGCCCAGTGCATTCCCCTCCACGGAGTGACTACATGGAGGTCCTCATCCAGGCTCCCCTGGGCCAACATGCTGCTGCTCCAGCACAGCAAAGCACGTTCTTGTCCATCTCCCCATGCCCCACTAGGCCATGCTCTGGGATGCCACACCCGTACCTATCCAGGCAGGAGACACCAAGCCACAGGGCACGAGCAATCCTTAGCTTCACAAAGGCCAAACTGCTCAGCTTAGCTGTTAACGCCACAGCACGGTGTGCGCACAGGGGACACTGCTAGGCTGACCATGGCTTCTGGCCAGAGCAACCCCCTCCCCCACCTCTCCACACAGAGCCAACATGTTCCCTCCCCAGGATCAGAACCAGGATCAGAACCAAGAGGATGGACAAGGAGCTTAACTGGGAGGGCATTTAACTTGAGGTTCAGTATGGCCGCTTCCACAAGGTCAGAGCATGAACGAAACCAGCACGGGCCAATTCCTGCTGACATTTTCAACCTCATTCACCTCTCCCCATCACACTATGGCAACCAAATCAGTCATCATTCTGTCCTCCACACCAATTACTCACAGCTCAAGGCTTCTGGACTTGCTGCACCTTCTGCCTACAGCACTACCCACTCCAACTGTCCATAGCTGGCTCCCTCCTATTCAAATCTCAGCTCCAAGAGACCATCCCAAATTGGCAGGTTCAAAGTAGCCCACTCCCACATCAGCTCACTGTGTTCTAGTTCCCTAATAGCTGAAGCCACAAAGACATCTTATTATCCATTGGCTGTGTTGTTTCCTGTCCAGCTCCCTAACTGCAAGTCTCAGAGGTGTGAAGAATTTCATCTGCTTGGTCCCGACTCATGCCTGCCTAACAGTGCCTGGCATGTGGCAGCCACTCAGTGAGGGTCAGGGGAATGAATGAGTGAATGCAGAGTTAAGAGGATGAGGGGTGGAGAGTGGAGAAAGCACAAAAAGGACAGAGAGAAACCAAGGAACAGACCCAGGGACAAACACTAAGTGAGTCACACAGTGAGGGACAGCCTCGTTCTTCACCTAGCTCCATCCCTGGGGGCTGCCCTCAAGGTCTGGGAGGCACCATTCCACCTTTGAACAACTCTGCCTTCTCTGTGTCAGCTCTGGCTTTCGGTCCCTGGCAAGGGGAAGAACCTCACCGACAGCAGATTCTACTGCACCTAAGTGTCCCGTACCCAGGGGCACCTTTATATGGAAACACAATGATTCCACAAGTACCCAGCAGGTGCTCTACAACAGGCACCCTGAGAAATCGGATGCCTCTGAGCACAAAGTGTGCTCTCAAGAGATCCAATCTTGGAAGTGTCCTGGGAGAAAAGCTGACTGCATTTGCATCCAGAATACTCCAAGACAAGAGGGTGGCCAGCTCTGGGACAGAGGAAGGGAAGACTGGAAGACTTCCAGGTGGTGTTGCCTGAGCTGAGACCAGGAGAAGTATGGGGCAGGCCCAAAGCAGGGAGCACTTAGGCAGCAGTGCAGACACAGGCAGAGAGGAGCGGCGAGTGCCAGGACCACAGCAACACCCTATGCCCTGTGCCACGGGACCAGGGACCTCCTAGAAGGCCTACTCCTCCAGTTCTGAATATAACTGAAGTTAATTAATCTTTGGGAAAGTACAGGTTCTGCTATCTTAAAGAAAGAACATATTTATATATAAACATATCATTTTATTATAACCAAGAACAGAGAAACTAGAGATGCACTGTGGAGAATGTTTTTATGAAAAATAAACAAAATACAAACATTTAGCAGGACTGAATAAATTATGAAATTTTACACTTACCATATACAGATATAAAATCACAAATATTTTCACATATAAAATTATAAATGCTATGATATTCCTAGTATTTTAAATTCCAGTGAAAACTTTTAAATGTTCCTACTTTATAATATATTTTGACATATTTAAGCAATGGAGTACATTTTATTCTAATTAGGACCCCAGTCTTATGGTCGTAATATGATGGTGAGGTTCACTGTGTATTCACATGTGTACATAGGAAAGTTACATCAGATCCATTACACTGTCTTTCCTATTCATACTTTATTAACTGGTATCTGAGTCTTTATTGTACACCATTCTGTACTACATGTACAAATCTGAGCTCTCACAAAATAACTAAAAATGTCTGAGCAGTGTTTCCTGACCTCTAAAAAATTATATTTGCAATTCATCATATTGATCACAAGGTGAAAAATAACTTGCTCATTACTCTTGGATCTATTAATGAATACCACCCAGCTACTGTTTATCATCATGCAAACACGTCCCACAGTTAAAATGTGTAGTGTCCCTACGCTTCACTATAAGAGATACGCCTGTTTGCATTAACTTCTTATAAAAAAGCAATCAGTACATGTTGGAGCTGTTACTTACAGACAGGCCGTTCCATTTTTATTTACTCACATCCTGAAGTGTGTTCCGGCATGCCTTCTTCACTCTTCCTCCCCATGACTTCCTTTCCCTACATCATGCACTCAATTCAGCTTTACATCTCTGCACCTAGTACACTACCTGGGAGAAACCTATCACCCAAAGCTATCTGTTAGATGAACTTAATTTTATGTATTGCAAATCAGAAATACTTTTGCTCTGGATTTAGAGTCCAGATCTTAGACACTAACTTAAGCTTTCTGTTCCCAAATGATTGATGGCTCAATGCCTGAATCACTGCTTGGGAGGAACTAAATCTGTTAATGCAAAATCTGTCAATAAAATTACTTTGGACAAATTAACTTATAAGTCCTTTCCAAGTAGTTGCGCCTTCTCAGAAAGAAGTAACATTAAGCTAAAAAAGCTTTTGAAGGCATTTCAAATACTTTGTTCTTATAGATGATCCATTTTAACTACCAAAATTAAAAACAAAACTTTACCTGTGAACACCACCAGCCATTTAGAAACACGGCTGTGGTCATACATGCAGCTACCGCCCAATTTTTTCTTTTCTTTTCGATACTGGGAATTGAACCTAGTGATGTTTTACCACTGATCTACATCCCCAGCCCTTTATATATATATTTTTTTTATTTTGAAATGAGGTCTCACTAAGTTGCTTAGGGCCTTACTAATTTGCTGAGGCTGGCTTCAAACCTGTAATCCTCCTGCCTCAGGCTCCTAAACTGCTGAGATTATAGGCATGTGCCACCACACCCAGCTCAGCTACTCCCAAAATACTTGAGAAAGGCATACTGTCTGGGAAAAAAAAATTAAACTTACATCTGGTGGCTCTAGGTAGATTTTTTAATATTGCTCTTCATATCTAAAGCATATTAAATTCAATTTTGGCTATTTTATGCTAAGAAGAAGTTTGCTTTTTATAACTTCCTGAAAACAAAAAACCTAACTAAGTATTAGTGGCACTTATAACTACATAGTACTTCCCTTCCCACCTTCTCCTAGAGCTTCACATGTTAGATAGTTTTGTGAAAACTTCCTCCACAAGATATCAAGAAAAGACATTACCATCCCCTTTGACATACAGGAAAGCTCAAGCAATGAGAGGCTAAAAATTATTTATCCAAGACCAGCCAAGTCCACAGCAGAAGCTTCTACTAGGCTGCTGACTGCTGTGTCCCTTCGCCTACAGTGACTTACTTCCCTTCTAGGTCTACAGTTTAGAGCAATGCTAATTGACATGTTCTTACTACCAATGGTTCAGCCAGGGTATTAAGAGGTGGCAACTGGGGCTGGGCATATAGCTCAGTTGTTAGAGTGCTTGCTTTGCATGCATAAGGCCATGGGTTCAGTACCCAGCACCACTAAAAACAATCAGACCACCATCAAGATGGTTAGCTGACCATTAACAAAGGGGAAGAAAGAAAAGCCATAATGAAGAAAGCTTTGAGGAAGAGTATGAGGCACCGACCCCATGATCCTGAGGACCAGGTGCTCTCCTCAGAGTCCTTACAGGACTCACAGAACTGACAATGACTCCCACGTCTGTCCTCTCTCCTCCCAACTACAACACTAAACACTGACCTAGTCCCATTCCAGAAGCAAGCTTAATGTACCACAGGCAACAGGTGCTTCAGAGCAGTGGGCCTCAGACCCTGTTCTATGCAGCCATTCAGAGAACACAGGTTACATTTGTGTACAGGAAAAGCAAGACAATGAATACCCAGCATGAATTAGTACTTGCATTTTTAAGAGGGGGAAAAAAATCATAACTATTTATGTTGGCTAAAATGTTTCACCTTGAACATCTATTAAACTTCCACCATAATTTTGCTGTCCCCATCTCATTCACAGCATTGTCACCTATACACATATGAATGCATTAAAAATAGCTCCACTTTTAATATAATTCAACCAGTAAAATAAATTAAATTCTGTCATTTGCAGACACATGGATGAAACTGGGTCATTTTGGTAAGTGAAATAAGCCAGGCACAGAAAGACAAACACTGTGTGTCCTCACTCATATGTGAAAGCTAAAAGATTGATTTCAAGGTAGTAGAGAATAGAACTGTGGTCATAAGAGCCTGGAAGGAAGGGTGTGAATGAGGAACTGATGGAGAAATATTGTTAATGGGTCCAGGGTGCAGCTGGATAGAAGGAATGACTTCTCATGCTCTAGAGCACAGCAGGATAACTGCAGTTCACAACAATAACTGTACTTTTCCAAATAGCTACTACAAAGGATTTTGAATGTTCACAGCACAAAGAAATGATAATATCTTAAGTGATAGATATGTCAATTGCATTGATCTAAACATTACATTTTGCACATATGTATTGAAATGTCACACTACACCCCATAAATAGGTACAATACCATGTGTCATTTAAAAGTATTTTAAAATCTTTTTCCATTTTCAACTGTGCTACTTTCCTCTTGCTAAAGTCAATGGTCATTTGGTCACTCACTATGCACTCTACCAGGTATGTTAAGAAAGCTTCAGCACCCACAGCCTCCTTCCCCAGGTGCACTATTTACTAGGGAAACAGAAAATACAAGATGCAACTACAGGCTGGCCCTACCCAACCACCATCCAGCTCAGTGAGGCACCAGGGTTCACATGGCAGGACAGTTGGCCAGGCCTTTCTGTTTGTGGTAAGTATGGAAAGAACCAGCCAAGCCATGTAATGGTTGAGCTCCAAGCAGTCTTCTGTCCAGGAAGTACAGCCCCAGCCGCGCAGGGGGTCATGCTGGGTCCCAGCCCCTTCCCTGAGACTCTGGGTCACCCCACCCTGAATCCCACCTGTTGAGGGGTCACCAAGACCTTGGCTCACGAGAGTAAACTCGGCCCCCAATAGCCCGAAGGAGCACACCAAAACCAGCAAAGATAACTCCCTGTGGGATCCACCTCAGATCTGCAGCCCCGGAAGCCCCTTCCCAGAGGACCCAACCCCGCGAGTAAGTCTAGCCTTCCCAAAGCACCAGAGCAGGAGGATGCTGTGAGCCCCACCCCAGTAGTCCGAGCCCAGAGTTCCTACCAGGAGCTCCAGCATGCCATGCGGACACAAATCCCAGCAATGCCCCCAACTCTAAAATCCCATATCTTGGAACCACCGCCTGGAGCCCCAGCCTGCCTGGAGCCCCCTCCCCAGCTGCCCCCGACCTCAGGACCCGCCGAAAGCCCTCGCCCCAGCTGCCCCCACCTTAGGACCCGCCGGGAACCCCCGCCCAGCTGCCACGGACCTCAGGAGCCCAGAACGCCAGGAGCCCCCGCCCTGCCAGCTGGTCCCGGACCTCAGGACCCGCCCGGAGCCGCGCCCGGCCAGCTGGGTCCCAGACCCCGCCCGGAGCCCCGCCCCGCCAGACCGGACCGCTACCCGCTCGGCGCTCACCGCCGTCAGGTCCGGAAGCCGGTCCCGCATCCCCGTCGGCCGGGAGGAGCACTCCGCGACTCAAGCCTGCCCGGTACCGCCTCCGGCCAGGCCACGGGCTCTCGGGTGGCAACGTCGCTGCCTCAGCCAGCCACGGTCCCGGCCTGGCGCCGCCGCCCTTCCTCGGGCGGCGCTGCCACGGCAACCGCGCCGGGGCGCTGTGCGCATGCGCACTGCGGCCCCCTCCCAGCGGAGGCTCCTGCAGGAGTCCATGGGCGGGGCTGAGGGGCGGGGTCAGAGTGGAGGGGCGGGGCTTGTTAGTGCTATTCTGGCGAGATTGATTTCTGAACTTACACATGCATGTTATTTATTTTAAAATTCGCCATTCCCTGAGTTTTGACAACCTTACAAAGCTATCAGAATAAACTGGGTGCAGATTTGGATAATGCTAACCTTCTCTTGAAGGAACTGAAGCCAGAATTAGATAGGCAGCCAGTGTAGATAGGTAAATCGAGTCAGGTCGGATCTAGGAGGCCAATTTTGAGTGAGTCTGGGAAGTTAGAGACTGCCCCCTGAGGGATCTTATCAAGAACCTGCCCCTGCTCCAACCTGTTGCCAAGGTAACCTGTCCCAGGAATTTCCCCTCTTTACAGGGAGCTATAAGGTTGTTGATGTGTCCTTGGCTGCTCCATCCTGCCCTTCCCCCTTCAGCACACCTTTTCCCACCTTTTGGCCACCCCACCCAGCATTCCTGGGCCTAGTCATGTCCGCAGGAAGTTGAAAGATAAGAGGGAAAAGGCAGGAGAACAAAGAAAGCCTAGGACATATAAAAAGGGCAGAACACCTCCCCTCTTGGGACACCAGCTATGGCCCCCTTCTCCCTTGCAAGAGAAGTCTCCGTTACCCCTTTTTAAATAAACCCTGCTTCATATGCTTGCCTCGGTGTGCTTCTCTAACGTTCAAACTTCAACATGTGGGGAAGCAAGACTCGTCACTGATAAGCAGTGGTATCATTTTTGGAGGTTCCACCAAGGTCTACACAGAGGTAAGCTCCTCTCCATGCACCCCACATTTGTTTGAGGTGCATCTTTCTTCTTTCATTTTGGAAGACCCGTTGGCTATTTAAATGCATTAGTGCAGCTGCCATTCTTCAAGACTCAGGTGAAAGTTTTCCTAGCCTAGGCAGCTGTCAATCACCTGTTCAATACAGAGCAGGCATGTTGGGTTCTGCTGAAGCCACTTCCTACTCTTCTGTCCAGGCCTGGAGAGCAATTGGCGTGAGTGCACAGTGTCCCTAGTCCTGATATGCCTTGGATGCATGGAGGTGGAGGAAGGAGTTTGAAACAACTGCGGAATTTCTGGCTTGGGCTACACTCAGGTGAAAATCCTAAGGTTCCTTCTCTGAAAACTCCTCCCAACTACCCTAAAGGGTATCTAAGGTAATGGGTAGATGAATGGCATTAAGGGAAAGCCCCAATTTCTTGTTTGCTCCATGCGGGCCACACAACACTCCCCATCCCTGCATCCATGCCCTCCTGGAGGCTCCCTTCCTTTTACCAATCAGAAACACTAGCAATTAATATTGTAGGACTGAGGGAAAGGTGTAAGATGATTAGTGAGATAACATCTAGTTCCTTTTGTTCGCATAGTTAGCCTTCACAAGCCAGTTTAAAATCTCCCATTACTGTTCCTGTGCTCAGATGCACTTACTGTACTTTTTAAAAAAATGCTGCAAGAGCGAGGCATTCTATTTCAACCAACTCCTCCCATAAATTCCTCTGGAAAGTGGTGTTATATTGTTAAAACCAATAGAGTTCCCCTTACCATCAGGAGATTCCTTTAGTCTACAGGACAACAGTTAGGCACAAAAGGTTAAGACATATACAATTATCCTGTTTTTTCATGGGTTTTTCATAATCAGGAGTTATGGTGGCAGGGTGGAAAGCCCTTAAGTCTGAATCCTCCCAGGGTCTCTGGCACAGGGCAAACAGGGACCCTAGCTAGCACTTTGTCAAAGGAAGCCAGAAATAACTTTGGCAAAGCCAGGTGAGGAGAGACGGATTTTCTGGACGGTAAGGAAGCTCAAGTTTAGGGAGACGTCCCTAATACAGTGGATAAAGAGTTTTCTCTGATGAGGGAGAAAACTTGAATTTTTCCATCACTCAGGTGGGGGCTTCTCTCTCAAGTCAGTGTGTAGATTGACCACTAGTCAACACACTGGGAAATCACAAATGATCAGGAAAAGTGCTGCGTTTTCATGTGTTGTCAAACTAACCTCAATGTCTACCAGGAGAGAAGGCCTTAAGGAATCATCTATTGAGGAAAAGAAATCAAGAGGACCCCCCCCCCAACTTAAAACAAATAAGAAAGAATTCAGGGAAATTGTCAGAAGATCTAAATAAATATATTAGGATGTTTCTAAACTTATGCCAGGTGCTTGACCTCACCTGGAAAGATATTATATTATTACTTAGCCAAACTTTAGCCTCTAATAAGAAGGAGTCCGCCCTAAAGCAAGTAGCTAAAAAATCTGGAGATGGACCTACATTTTGCCCATGCCCCAGCATCACAAACTAGAAACAAACCTAATTATTCATCTAGCGCGCAGGTGATTCCCAGAAACAATCCTGACTGGGACCAAAATGATGAACAGGATGCTTAGAAGAATACACATTTCCAAATGTTGGTCCTGGAAGCCATCAGGACGATCAAGCAAAAGCCCATTAACTATTCCAAGGTCTCTGAAATTACTCAGGGACCCCAGGAAAGCCCTGCTATTTTCATAAGAAACTCAGGGAGACAATAAAAAACACCACCCTAAATCCTGAATCCATAAAGGGCCACCTACTTTTAAACGATAAATTTACCAAAAAGTTTACTCCCCCTCTGAGTTATGAACAGGTTTTGGAAGCCTTTAATACATTAAACGGGGCCTTAATTTGAGCCCCTGTTCTCAACTTACTATAGAGCAAAATTTAACCAATTTGTCAGTGAGGCCCTAGGAATGCTCACACAAGATAATGGACCTGCTCAATAAGAAGCTTTAAAAGAGCATTATATAAAACTGGTGTTCTCCAAAATAAAGTTGTATGGTAATTTTAAGCTTACAAGAATAACATTGGAGATTTATTTATATCATTTATTATCCTATAACAGGGCCTGTTATCAATAAGATATATAAATTTATTTTTTACCCTGGGGTACAATTTAAATGTATTTTTAAGTTAATGAGAGCCTAATCTATGTAAAGGTTAATATTGTAAAACACAAACATTTTGCTACTTTTCCACAAAAGGTTAAAAACTCTCAGCCTTTCTTTAATTCATGTTTTAAATGTAATATCATATTGTGTTAGATAATATTCTCATGACCTTGAGCAATTATATATAAACTTTATAAAATGATATTTAAGAAGCAAAGATCAGCTTCAGAACTAGAACACTTAAGATTTATAAAGAGTTATGAAGAGTCCTGCCTTACCTGAGATAAAGTTCTGCATCCCATCTTACTACATCAGAATGACTCCACAGTGGGCCAGATTTCAGTTCATTTAAAGTTGTGTTCAAAAGATTGATTTTTCTGAAGATTACTAGGATCTCAAACAGGGGATACAATATGTAACTCAGCCAAAATTCAAAGTAGCTATTACACAAACAAAATATGTTTTTACTCTTGTTAATTTTATTTTGTTTTTTTTTTCCTTATAAATGGTCTAAAGATTGCCTATTAATTTTTTGCAAGAGGTATTGCTGTAAGAACACACAACCTGGGTTAATTTAAGATAATAAGCCTTCACCTACAGGACAGATAGGATAATGCAGACCCCAATTAATAAAAAAGGTAAATAATTGTAAAGTTATAGACATTAAAGCCCAATACTCTTAATTTATTTGCTAGATGTCTAAGATCAAGATAAAAATTAAAATTAAATTAAAAGGGCCAAGAAAACCAATATTTGGCTCTTGCCCTCTGAGTCAGCCTAAATCCAGGGAGCAGGAAACTTCTCTAAAGAGCTTTGCAACTCTGGGCCACATAACCTCCCGATCAGGGAGATTAATGAGACCCCTGGATAACAGAAAGCCAATCAGTGCACTTGCTATGAACAGGAGGGTCATTGGAGAAGGGAGACATCCCTGATGCTTCCAAGTGAAGCCACATGGTCAAGCAAGACCTGGACCCATCCTAGCACAAATTGCACTAGCAGAACTGAGAAGCTGCTCTCAAGTTCCCCCAGGAGTGACTCCCATGGAAACTCAGCCAACTGTTAACAATAGATAGAAACAAAAGTCAGTTTGACTGCTTCATTTTAAACACCTAGCAAAAATAGTTAAAACTGAAACACAGCCATTCCTGGGCATTTAAAATAATAATAATAATAATAATAATAATAATAATAAGAAGAAGAAGAAGAAGAAGAAGAAGAAGAAGAAGAAGAAATTTAAGGTATACACCTTGTGTTAGCCCCCAAAATAAGTAAGACTGAAGGCTACAAAAGAGAGGTTCTTGGACAGGAATGCCTGCTAACTATCAAAAGAAACTCACTATCAAAAGGAACTGCCAGAGTAGTTTTTAGTTTAAGGCCTACAGATATTCCTCACCTACACAGGTAGGCTTGGTGTTTGCTAGTATGATTATCCCACCCTAAGTAACAGCATTAAGGGGTTCTCTACTAGACACAGAGGTCATAACAGTAGCAGGATTTTACAAGACCAGATGACATTAAAGTATTTAACTACATCTTATGGGGATGAACATCTGTAACATTAAAAGTTAAATGTTGTGTTTACATTCCTGATAACTGGGGATGTTAAAGATCTACATTACTAAATAAAGGCCTTGTCCTCTCCAACTTTGTTAGGGGACAACTTCTCAGTCCTCACTCTTCCTGGTGAGAGGACTAATATTATACAGTGATGTGTTCCAGCTGCTGCAACATTATTCAGTACTCATGGTTTTGTTTCTCTCATACAAGCACCCATCCCCAGATGATTTTACAACCGGTTCTTCCCCAACCAGACTTCAATCCAACCTGACTTCTAAAAGCGAACTCCAAAGCTGCTTGCCCCCTCATGTCGTGCCCCCTCACGTCACCCCCTCTGGCTTTGAAGCAGCCAGAACAAATGTTGCCCCTTCTCCTTACAGCAGTAAGCAGTTTCTAAAATTAGAGGGGGGATGCAGCCATAATTAGACAGGCAGGCAGTGTAGATAGGTAAATCGAGTCAGGCCGGATCTAGGAGGCCAATTTTGAGTGAGTCTGGGAAGTTAGAGACTCCCCTGAGTGATCTTATCAAGAACCTGCCCCTGCTCCAACCTGTTGCCAAGGTAAGCTGTCCCAGGAATTTCCCCTCCCTACAGGGAGCTATGAGGTTGTTAATGTGTCCTTGGATACTCCACACTGCCCTTTCTCCTTCAGCCCACCTGGTTCCCATCTTTTGGCCCTCCCACCGAGCATTCCTGGGCCTAGTCAGGGATAACTGGTGGTATCAGAACCATACCCAGTCTGGTGTGAATAAAAGCCAAGAGAAAATAAAGCACATAATCCTAAAGGGCCCGAGTATGGTGATTAGTCTCATCATATGTAAAGCACCTCAACCTCTGCCCTGGGGTGCACGCCCAGTGGGAGAAACAGGAATACAGACCAATAAGTGGAAAAAGAAGACGGGCGTGGCGTGGAGAACTGAGAGGTGCCTGAATTACGCTGGTCATGGAAGGTGCTCAGTACAGGTCAGCCACACACAGGGAACAGCCCCCTCAAGACCACCCTCACTTCAGACACCAACTGCAAGTTCTGGGCATTTGCAAAACCACTCTCAGCTTTGATAATTCGCTGGCAGGACTCCGAATTCACTGCTGTATTCACAGTTAACCACTGCTTACTGGGAGAGGATGCAGATTAACATCAGCCATGGGAAGAAGTAAATAAAGGGAGGACAGCGAGATTGAGAATAGAAGAAGGATGGATGGGCATGATGGACACAGGACATTTGCATGTGGGGAGATATCCCAGTGAATCCCGTTGATTTTTACAATTAATGTGTTAATAACTATAATTAAAATATTGGTTTTTTAAAAAGTGCATAGGATAGAAGTCGGGGAAATACGCCCCCACACCCCGTGCCTGGGTTCCATTGTTCCCTCTTGGTAGGATCAGGACCGTGTACTTTCACTGTTTGATACAGAAAAGGTACTGCCAACCAGGGAAGCTTAACAGAGCCAGTGTTCAGAGTTCCTACTGAATCTCCAGTGCATATGCTATGGTGACTGGTGTCCTTTGGTAAGAAAAAGATCCCACCCTAAATCTTGTTGTTATTATCTAGTTGGCCAAGAGGAGGGACCAAGCCTGGTGCAGTGGCTCACAATTGTAATCCCAGCTACTCCCAATACTGAGGCAAGAGAATAGAAAGTTTGAGCCCAGCCTGGGCAACTTGGGGAGACACTGTCTCAAAAAATTAAATTAAAAAAGGCTGGGATTGGGCTGGGGATGTGGCTTAAGCGGTAGCACGCTTGCCTGGCATGCGTGCGGCCCGGGTTCAATCCCCAGCACCACATATAAACAAAGATGTTGTGTCCGCCAAAAAAACTAAAAAATAAAATAAATATTGAAATTCTCTCTCTTAAAAAAAAAAAAAAGGCTGGGAGTGTAGTTCATTGGTAGAGGACTTGCCCAGCATGTGCCGGGTCTTGGGTTCAATCCCCAGTACCAACAAAAAAATAAATAAAAATATATTTGAAAAGAATAATCTATACATATAACACATGGGAGTTTGGAATTTGGTGCTATGTTGATTTTGTTCTTGGATTTTTTAAAATTTATGTATTTATTCATTTTACAGTAGAATGCATTTTGATGTATTGTACACAAATGGAGCAAAATCTCTCATTCCTCTGGCTGTACAGAGCCACTTCAGTAGTGTAATCGTTCTTGATTTTTAATGGAGGATTGTATTAATAAGCTCAGGCTAATATAACATAGTAGCATAGCCTGGGTGGCTTAAGCAATAGACATTTATTTTCTCAAGTTCTGGAAGCTACAAGTCCATGGTGAAAATGTGAACAAATTGAGTTTCTGGTGACTAGAGGAGATGAACTTCTGATGTGTCCTCCAATGGCCTTTCCTGCACACTCAGAGAGTGGGGCAAGGTCTAGGGTTTCTTCCTCTTTCTAAAGGCACCAATTATAGCAGATGGGGCCTCTCTCTCAGATTTCATTTAACCTTAATGACCTCCCTAAAGGCCTTATTGCACATTTGGCTTCAACGTTGAACTCTGAAGGGAAGACAACAGTCAGTAACAGGGAGTAAAGGAAGCAGAGACAAAATGAACTGGGCTGGTGGGGCATGGTGGTGCTAATCCCAACGACATAGGAGGCTGAGGCAGGAGAGTATCTATTCAAAGCTAACCTCAGCAATTTAATGAGGCCCTAAGTAACTTTGCAAAACCCTGTCTCAAAATAAAGGGCTGAGGATGTGGTTCAGTAATTAAGCATCCTGGGTTCAATCCCTGGTGCAAAAAAAAAAAAAAAAGGGACTGGGAGACAGATGGTAGTGACTTGGACTTGGGTGCACCTAGCGCCAGACTTACCTCTTTATTACTTTGAAATTTGTTCATCTTAAATCAAAACCAATAATTTGATGAAAGTGAGTTTAACAAAAATTCTCTATTTTGACTAAGCTACAAAATTAGATGGAAATAACTGCACGAACTTGTCTGAGCACTAAGTTTATATGTAAAAAAGAAGAAAGAAAAAGGAAGATTTCAAGCTAGACGCCAACTTGGACAACTCAGCAAGACCCTGTCTCAAAATTTTTAGAAGGTCTGGGAGTGTAGGCTAATTCTAGTTCCTGGGGCCCTCTAGAGGTGTGTGTGTGTGGGGGGGGAGGATGCAAATTTTTCAGAAGGAAGTAGAACTGAGAGAGGCTTTAGAAAGCACTGCTCTCAGGACACTTCCTTTGAGCTCGAGATGCATACAGCACATCCCGGGACTTGCCTGTGTGAGCCGGTAAATGCCACCTTTTTTTTTAAATTTTTTTTTTTAAAGAGAGAGAGAGAGAGAGAGAGAGAGAGAGAGAGAGAATTTTTAATATTTATTTTTCAGTTTTCGGCGGACACAACATCTTTGTTTGTATGTGGTGCTGAGGATCGAACCCGGACCGCACGCATGCCAGGCGAGCGCGCCACCGCTGGAGCCACATCCCCAGCCCTAAATGCCACCTTTAGATTCGGTACTGACTTTAAGACCTGATGAAAAAATCAGACCTCTACCAACCCGGGATGCTCAGAACGAGGCCCGAAGAAGCCGCGCTGGCGCAGTCACGCGCGTCAGCCTGCGCACAGCCCAGCGCCCTCCAGCACAGAACGTGGGCGCAATACGGTTTGCACGGACGGACCCATTCCCGAAAAGATCCCTGGACGCCAAAGGCACGCGGGAAAGACCTGACTCCCCTGTCACCGGGCTCGATGCAGACGGCGTCCCGCCGACCTAGCGGAGAGCCCCCAGCGCCGACCCCCGGACAAGCAGACGTTCTCGGGGGAGCGCCTCCCTCGGCCGCAGGCTCGCTCCCCAGCTGCACTCTGATTGGATCAACTCCGATCATTTGCCTAGCGCCGAACCAATCACAGGTCAGGGGCCTGTGGGCTGTGATAGGCCAGACCTGGGTCACATGACCACCTGCGACCGGAAGTGCCTGAGGCCCCGGGAGTGAAAGTAGTGGCGGGGACCAGGTGGGTCCTACGTGGAAGAGCAGCTCCTTAACACGTGGTGGCGGCAGAAGTCACACCGTGCCACCTCCACCCCATGGAAAGTAAGTTCATGTACCAGGAAACGACAAAGGAGGCCCTGGGGTCGTTGTGCTGCGCGGTTAGAAGGTCTGGGAGTGCAGCCTTCGCTGCTCCGGCGGGGGTCCTCTGCAAAGTCCTCTCAGTGGGAGCCGTTGATGCCAATGTGAACTCGACAGAACGCGTCCAGCCGGGAACGTTCCCGAGGCTGAACAGGGCGCCCGGGTGCCCAGGGTTTGTGACTCTTTCAAGGAAAAAGTGCCCCACAGTCAAAAAATTTAAAATGATGTCAGTCTTTATTAAGGTACCTCTAAGAGGATCAGAAGAGAATAATTTATAATGCACAGGCTCACTTTCAAATTCCTCTTCCGATTCCCATAGATTCCCAAACTTGGGCCCTGCAGCCTACCCCCACCACCACCATGCCCTTTTCCCCTCCTCACCATCTCTTGGAGTTCCCCACCAGAAGGCGTCCTCCTCCAGTGGACCAGGCTCTTCGCTTTCAGACCTTGCTTCAGCCACTGGGACTTGTAATCTCCAATAAGTATTGGCCCCTGCCTGGTTTCCCCGACCCCTTCCCCCAACTGATTATTCCAAATTATAGAATAACGCAGGCAGCGGTTTTTATAGTACTGAGTTGACAACCGAACACACCCCTTTCCAGCCAGAGCAGGAATGGAATTGTAAATGGGAGAGAGGGAGGTAAGAATACTGTGTGTGTGTGTGTGTGTGTGTGTGTGTGTGTGTGTGTGTGTGTGTATGTATTTGGGGCAATGCTGGAAATCTGACCCAGGGCCGCCTGCATGCTAGGCAAGTGCTGTACCTCTGAGTCATACCCCCAGCCTGTGTTTTTGTTTTGTTTTGTTTTGTTTTTTTAAGCATTTAAACTGTAAGGACGTAAGTTTAAGGCTCTAGTTATAAGAAATGACTATCTTCTAAAAAGGGGATGGCAAATTTGCTTCATAAAATGCACCAAATACTCTTGGCTCCTCCCTCCAGGAGACGGAATACTAAAGAGCATGGAAGACAGTACTCCAGGAAAGGTGGCTGTTTCCCAAAGGGACTCTTTCCCTTAAGGTAGCAGCCTACCATGCAAAATTCCACCAATCCAAGGGCCATCTCAGTGTCCTGAGTCCACAGGAATCAAGGGGCTCAGCACTTGGGCTCTGGGCCCCTGGCTCCTTCCAGCAATTGGGTGGCTGCAGTCATTCAATCTCTGAACTTCAGCCCCCATTTCTGCATCCATGCAGTGACACTAACACATGTTGAACTCACGGTAGACCAGGCAGGGTGTTAGGAGTTTTAAGTGTATTCATGTCTTTATGTCTTACACACCCTGTGAGCCAGGTCTCCATTTAAGACACTAGGCAGAACACAAAGTTTGCCAGAAATCTAGGGTGGCAGTTCTGTCAGGATTTCCACAAGAAACAACCATCAGGATGTGCATATAATATTTATACATTTATAATTACATCTCTTAATGTGTAGATTTTAGAACATGAAAGGTATAATTTATAGAGACATTAGGATAGAGAGGGACTTCCTAACTTCTGCCAGCACCATAGTTCCTGACCAACAGTGATATAATTTCCAACTTATTGGGGTTAACAGTAAAGATAGCTGCCACTTTGTAAAACCTTGGAGAACATCTCAAGACTGCTTGAATTCATGTTTTCCCAGGTTTCAATCTCAATTAGCCCCAAATAAATGCAGTTTTCTTTGTCCCTGGAACTTAAGGACAGGGATTTTTGTCTGTTTTGTTCACAAATTATCTTAAATACTTAAAACAGCCTGTCATCTCAGTGACTTGGGAAGCTGAGGCAGGAGGATCCTGAGTTCCAGGTCAGCCTCAGCAACTTAGCAAGTCCCTGTCTCAAAATACATAAATAAAAAGGACCCACTTGAATCAAAGTGTGAAATATGATATATCAAGAAATTTGTAATGTTTTGAACAACCAACAATAAAAAATTAAAAAAAATAAAAAGGGCTGGGGATGTGGCTTAGTGGTAAAGTAGTCCTGGGTGCAATCCCCAGAACCTGCCCCCCAAAAAATGAGCTATGGAATTACCCAGCCTCATGTGCCTTGTTTGCAGGGTGCATACACTGGCCAGATGTGTTAATGGCTTCATTTTGGAGAGTACTGACCCTGAGGTACCTTCCCCATGGGAAGGCCCTATTGACATCACCAGTGGGAAAACAAGCCAGTGGTGTCCACTAGCTTGTCCAAGATGGCACCTCTGGTCAGCAGCAGGGTTCTGCTTATTTGACAGTTCTATGATGGGCGGTGGCTAAGCTCATGCTTAGCATTCTCAAGGCCCTGGGTTCAGTCACCAATAAAAGAGAAAGAAACTCAGCCACACGACCAGCACGCTAGCTTCATACTAGAGGTTCAAAACATAAAAAGTTAACTAGTGAGTTCAAATTAAAGACACATGACTCTCAATTTACCTTTTGTTTGCCCAGCTCAGAGACGGCTTCTCCCAGCTCTTGCCTGTAGCCACCTGATGCCGTAGCGAGGTTTACACAAGAGGCCAGCAAGAGAGAAACATGCCAGGGAGTGAGCTTTTTTATTGGGGAACAAAAAAATTCAGGGGAAAATTCCATCCAATGAAGGTCAAAGGGGGCAGCATTCCAAGGTCAGGGTCAGTGATTGGTTTTCAGGTCAGTGGTCAGTCACACCCCACACTGACAAGCCCTCGCACCTGGGGAAGGGTGGGGAAGACTCTGACACAGCTTATCTAAGCGCCTCACACCCAGCCAGGGAGGTAGCTCAAATCACGTGCGAGAACGGCTTCCCACAAGAAACACCTGTGATTCTAACTTATTTTTATTGCACTAAATGAAATAACAAGGAAATAATTTAAATCCATTCAGATTAACAGCCATAACGAATGAGAAGTTTTGCTAGCTGATTGTTAATCTGCCTCCAGCTCCTGTATTGATGCAGATTTAAATGAGCATCAGCTTTTATGGCATTTGAGAATGTGATAGCTTTGCTTAATTTATCATTACTTGAAGTGTAGAAATGGGCTACCCTTTTAAAGGTAGGGCTTAACATATTATCTGGAAATAGCTTTTAAAATATAATATCAGTAAATGTATTAGCTTTATATGGCTGCTGTCACAAATTGCCACAAACCTAGTGACTTAAGGCAACACAGATTTACTGTTTGGGTCCGAAAGGTCAGATGTTTAGCCCAGGCTCACTGGACTGGAATCAGAGCTGGCTCCTTGAGGCTCCAGGAAAGACTCCATTTCCTCCATATCTAGCCTCCAGAGGCCACCCCTCCCCCAAGGTCAGTGCAGTAGCCCCAGCCTCACTCAATTCTCTGGCCTCACATTCCTCTCCCTGACCACAGCCAGAAATGACCTGAGTGCTTGAGAACTCTGGTGATCAGTCAGCTCAGATAATCCAGAACATTCCCACTGGCACTGTGAGTGGTAGGCTCACAGGTTCTAGGGACTGGGGCCTGGATGTCACAAGATCCATTTTTCTGCCAGCCACACAAACCGTTGTCCCATTGTCAAGAGAGTTATTCATCATGTCACTGTGTGAATGAAAAGGAGACAGGGTACAGTTCACACACCAAGATTTTGGGGTTAGCATTGTTAAAAAATTAGCTGGAGGTCCTCATTCTACCTGGGCTCCTCTGTAAGCAAACCAAAGCTCAACTCCATGTGCACAGAAGTAGGAAGCATAGGACCAGCCCTCCAGGGACTGCCAGCTCTAACTGGGGACACGAGGAACATCCCAATTCCACCAGCAGAAATCTTTGCCACTTCCTCCAGCACTTATGAAAGTGCCCCCAGCACTCCGGGACTGAGTCCTGCTGCTCCTGCTCTAGTGCTGCCTGATTGTGAATCACTGCCCAAATCCAAGTCTGTCTCTTAAGAGCAACGATGCTGTCCAGGAGAAAGATGCTGGAAATGCTAAAAGTAGTTCACTTCCAAGGAGATGCCTATTGGGCAAGAATGGCTGTTGGGAAGAAAAAATCTAGACATCCCTGATTATCAGGGAAAAAAGCTAAACCACAGTGTGACACCATTCTCCCACCTTCCAGGGAGAAGAAAACAGGAAATACAGTCCATTCTGACCCAGCAGTTTCACTCCAGGAACTGTAAAAGCCCTGTTGGGCAACCTTGAACCTTGAACTTGTGCCCCAGCTCTGGACCATTATATAAAAGAGTAATTTTTAATAAACCTGTTAGAGGTTGAATTGTATCTTCAAAATTCCCTCCACCATTCCTAGGAACCTGACCTGTCGTAAGCCATCCATGAGCTGAGTGTGTGAGCTTTGCACATTGGAGCTATATGAGGGGACAGGTCTGGCATTGCACACTGATTGGGCTGTGCGGTGTAAGTGCCCCTCTCCTCTCACTATGTGTGCTGCTCCACACAGCACCTGAGATGGTGTGACTTGCCAAGATGTCAATCAGTCTGCTGACCACAAGACATCATGAAGCAAGACTCCACCTTTAAAACCTTAACCCCTGCCTTATTTGGTAAAGAACATTCCATCGAATCTCCTTTGTGTGTCCCCCTATAAAATAAAGAGATTCCAGTGCACTCTCTTTCCAGCGCCTTCCAGTGTGGAAGCTGCCCCTTAAGGTCACAGAGCCGTCCTACCCTCCACGTGAAAACTCCTGTGTTGCGTGATTTCTCACTGTTTTCTTATCTTAATGTTGCAGCCAGCTCTTTTGAACCCAGCTCATCTCGTCAGCATGGGTACCTGGCAAAACTGACATCTTTTGTAAAAGGTCTTTGCAGGAGATCAAGGTAAGATGGGGTCTTTAGGAGAGGTTCTGCTGCTGTAACTGGTGTCCTCAGGAGGAAAGGGGACAGACTCATGGAGGAGAGGATGCAGGACATACAGGAGCCGAAACTGACCAAAGCCAGTAGCCTACTGCTCAGGGCCATGGAAGATGGCCAGCAAGGCCAGAAGCTATGAGCAGCAGGGGACACACTCCCTAGGGGCTGTCAGGGAGGGCATGGTCCTACCCATGCCTTGATTATGAAAAAGCAAATTTCTTTTATTTTCAGGCACCCAGCTTGTGGTATTTTCTTACAGCAGCCCTAGGAAGCCATGTCTACCCTGTCGTTACCTTATAAATAGAATAGTAACGTTACATTCATTGGCTGTTGGCAAGTCTCATAAGCGTTCATTTGTTAAAAGCAAGCATTTAAAATGTACCTAAAGCCAGACACACTGGCACACGCCTGTAATCCCAGCATTTTGGGAGGCTGAGGTGGGAGGATTGCAGATTCAAGGTCAACCTGGGCAATTTAATAAATTGACAGTGTCTCAAAATCTTAAAAGGGCTGGTATGTAGCTCAATGGTAAAGCACCCCTGGGTTCAATCCCCAATACTAAAAAATAAAAACTAAATGTACCACAAGCCAGGCACTATGGTGCATAGCCTGTAATCCAGTTGCTTGGGAGTCTGAGGCAGGAGGATCATACGTTTGAGGCCAGCCTGGGTAACTTAGCAAGACCCTATCTCTAAATTTAAAATTAAAAGGGCTAGCAATATAGCTCAGTGGTAAAGCACCCTGCGCTCAGGTCCCAGTACCACTAGATAGGTAGAGTTTTTTTGAAACTGAAAAAGTACATATACCTACTTTTTTTTTTTTTCATTACTGGAAACTGAACCCAGGAGTGCTCTGCCACTAAGCTACATCCCCAGCCCTTTTCATTGTTTGAGACAGGTTGCTAAGGTGGACCTCAGACCGGCCATCCTCCTGCCTCAGGCTCCTGAGTCCTTAGTGTTTTCTACTGCTTCCCTGGACCAGGTTCTCCTAAGGTGGCTTGGGACACAGAATGAAGGTTTCTTTTGTAGAAACTGACTGTGCTGTAGTGGCCTGCCAATGCCCCGTGGCTGAAGTTCCTCTTGCTAAACAGCAGTGGGCACTCCCAGTTTGGGAGATTGTGGGTCTGTTCCGGCTGAGATGGCCTTTACTGTAGACAGGGTGGTGTATGGACAGCAGAGACAGCTCTCTCAGCTCTAGAAGCAGGGAGTCCAGGAGCAAGGTGCCCGGATCTGGCGTCAGGGACAAGCTGCCACCTGGTTCACAGGCGGCGCTTCTCTGAGCCCTCACATGGTGGAAGGGAGAGAACTCTCTGGGGACTCCTGAAGGACCTGGTCCCAGACATGAGGCTCCACCCATGACCTAGTGGCCTCTGGAAGCCAGCCTCCTGGTGCATCACCTCGGGGTGAGACTTCAGGGTAGGACCTGGGACACCCACACAGACCACAGCAGGGGCTCACAGAAAGTGAGCAGCTCCTGACCTCTGAGCTCAGCCCTCCCAGCTGCTGGATGTTCGCCATCCCGGATTATCAGGAAAAAAGGAAAATGGAAGCCAAGGCACAGGTGCATTCCTGCACCCCAGCCGCTTCCTGGAGTCCTCCCCCTCCCCCTGGCTCCTTCCCTAGGGAGGGCCGCTGGTCACCCGACTCGCACACCACCTTCTTTCTCCGACACTCTGTGTCCCTTCCACTGCTGTTTCCTCCGTCTGAGCAGTCACCACTGGCTCTCCTGCAGTCGTCCCTCAGTGCCCATGGGATGGGCTCCAGGACCCCCACAGGCAGTGAAGCTGCAGGTGTGTGGCACTTCCCCATCACTTGTAATGCTTACACGATGCACATGCAATGCAAGTAGTGTATTGTTTGGAGAAGAAAGACAGAAAAAAGCTGAACATGTTCAATAAAGATGCACTGTATTTCCCTGATACTTTCCATCTGCTCTTTGTTGAATCCACGGCTGCACACAACCAGAGATGCAGGAGGCCAGCCCTGTACTGCTGACTCATCGCATTCATCTCCTGGCTATTCACTGCCCCAGTCCTGGAGAGTGCTGAGTACACAGTGGGCACCACATAGATGCTCCGTAAGCCCCAGGTGGTGCATTCCTTCATCACCACCCCTGCAGCTCACTGCACTGGAGCTGGAGAACTCAGGCAGGTGAGGGAGGGAGCAGAGCAGCTGTGTGTCAGTGGCACTGCCGGCTGAGGGGTGTGAAGGCCCCAGGCCTGAGGCCACTGAGTGCTTGCTTCATCCTTGAGAGACATTGGCTTTCCACGGGCAAATGGCTGTAGCCACACAAGAAATGGGCCAAGGGGCTGGGGATGTGGCTCAAGTGGTAGCGCGCTCGCCTGGCATGCGTGCGGCCCGGGTTTGATCCTCAGCACCACATACAAAGATGTTATGTCCGCCAATAACTAAAAAATAAACATTAAAAAAAAAAAATTCTCTCTCTCTCTCTCTCTCTCCCTCCCCTCTCTCTCTCTCTCTCTCTCCTCTCTCTTTAAAAAAAAAAAAGAAATGGGGCCAATGTCTCCCAATCTTAGGGTTTTCAAAGTAAACCAGATGCCTAGGTTTTTATGTGAGATCATCCATATTTTTTGTTGTTAGTTAACTATCACTGTAAAACAAATTGCAGAAGTTAATGGCTTGAAGAGATGGGCCTCAGCTTAGTGACAGAACACTTGCCTAGCACTGCAAAATGAGCGGGGGGGGGGGGGGGCGGGGAAGGTAACAGCATGAAACAGTAATAAAACACTTCAGACCTGGGTCAGGAACAAATGAGGGCTTGCTGGGTCCAGGTGCCATGGAATGGCAAGGAAGGTATTGCTGGGGCGAGACCAGAAGCTCTGCTTCTGAGAAGCACTCACCTGGCTGACAGGTAGGTGCAGTTCTTGCAACTTGCAGAGAACCTCAGCTTCTGTTTGAGGGACTGATCTCAGGGGTACTCTACCACTGAGCTACATCCCCAGTCCTTTTTATTTTTTAATTTGGGACAAGGTTGCACAGGCTAGTCTTGAACTTGCCATTTCCTTGCCTCAACCTCTTGCTGGACCACAGGAATGCATCTGGGCCCTGGCTTCCATTTTCCTCTTGGGAAAACAAATTCTGTGTTAATGCTAAGAAGTCATGTATTCTGTTCAGCCATGTGCTCCCCTTATAAAAAATGTAATGATGAAGGGCTGGGGATGTAGCTCAGTTAGTAGAGTACTCACCTTGCATATGCAAGGCCTGGGGTTAAATTCCCAACAACACCAGAAAAAAAAAAAAATAGAAATAAAGAAAAGAAAATTTAATGATGAGCAAATATCTAATTTAAAATTTTTTTAGTTGTAGATGGACACAGTATCTTTATTTACTTATTTTTGTATGGTGCTGAGGCTAGAACCCAGTGCCTCACTCATGCAACACAAGCTCTCTATCACTGAGCTACAACACCAGCCCGCAAATATCTAATTTGATGATTGTAGACATGTATCAGCTGGACTGATGGATGAAATAGATAATGGCATCTTTGAGAACAGCTTCCTTGGGGCTGGGGTGCAGCCCAGTGGCAAAGTACCTGCCTAGCACACCCGAGACCGTACATGCAGGGGGACTCAGCTTTTTGGGGGGTAATAGGGATTAATCCCAGGAACACTCTACCATTGAACTACATCATGTACCCTTTTATTTTGAGGTAGGATCTTGCTAAGTTACTTCTCAGCACTACCAGAAAAAAACAAGGAAAGAGAAGAGGAGGAGGAAGGATGGCTTCCTTATTGGTTGTAAAGTCAACAAGGCTTATGGGAACTACATAAACAAAAGCCGGGCCCTATATTTGGTAGATGTTTGTTTAATGATTAGACTTAGGAATGTAATAGCAAAATAAAAATTCTAAAAGCTTGTATATTTAAATCACATTATTTTTATTAGAATATAAATATTGTTGCTGTTTCTGGTTATTCTTTCTGTATTCAGAAAGGGTTAAGAGTAATGTGCTTAGTAATTCAACAGATATTTGTGTCAGGTACTGTGCTGGGTACTTTGAATGTCATGACAAATAGGGTCTTCATTTGTCCTAGTGTGGGAAAGTAAATGACAAGCCTGTAAATAATTAAATGAGATGTTTTCAGGTGCTGTGGGGAAAATAAATGAAGCAGTGACATGGGGAATGCCTGGGGGTGGGGGAGATTAGGAGGTCAGGGTGGGCTGTCCAAGGAGCTAGGGGGTGAGAAAGGTTTTTTGAAAGCAAGAGCTTTCAGACAGGGACCCTGAGGTGCAAAGACCAAGCAGCAAAGGCAAACTTGGCTAGGGTGAGATTCTGAAAGGTCAAGGTCTTCGTGGGAGTCCAGGGGGTGGACCAGCAGAGGCCAGCCCAAGCCAGGTCACCCAAAGCAAGAAAACCTCAACTATGGCCCAGTTATAGGAGGCACGTAGGGTGGCCTGATAGGTTTTAAAAGATTGCTCTGTGCCTGCTGAGATGTGCCAAGAAGGGCCCACATCACACTTGTGGTGTCTCCAACCAAGCCGTACAAGCCAAATCTAACCACGGGGACATCAGAAAATCCCAATGGAGGCCCTGTGTTGGTAAGCTTCCTTCTGTGACAACAAAGCCTGAGGTGACCGCTCAGAAAGGGACAGGTTTATTTCGGCAGGCTGTTTGGAGCTTTCAGCCTATGATCTGCTGCCCCCTGCTCTGAGCCTGTGGTGAGGCTGCACGTCCTGGAGAATGCACGGTGAAGCGAAGTGTGGGAGACACAAAGCCCAGTGGTCCATTTTCAGAATAGAGCCTTAATGGATCTAATCCCCTTTCCCGCCCCAGTTTTAAAATTAGCTAGTCGCTAATTTTATCACTGAGTTCCCCAATCAGGATATGGCCACCCAGACATGCTTACTAGCCAGGTTCCCCTCAAACACCTTTTGACAGGAGTAAATGCCTTGCCCACCCACTTTCCAGCTCATGCCCAATTTCTTATGGCACCTCAGTATTTTTAATAAAACCCATTAACTTCATGGCCAGGAAGCAAAACTGAAAAAGGAAAAGGGGCTGGAGTCCCACTAATCTCTTCAAGGGTGCCCCCCAATGACCTAACACCCACTAACTAGGCTCTCCCTCTTAAAGCTTGCACTGTCTCCCATAACACCAAGGACCGAGCCTTTAACGCATGACCTTTGGAGGACACTCCAGATCCAAGCTGTAGTGAAGGTATTCCTCAGAAGAATGGGCCCACCCCATACTCCACCCAAGTGTCAAGATCATGAAAGACGGTTCCAGATAGAAAGAAACTAAGGGGACCTGACAATTAAAAGGAACAGGTAGCCTGGGTTGGATCCAGGACCAGATAAAAGTGAGACTACTGGCAAGTTAGGTCTGCCCATTAGATAACAGTTACAACAATGTCCATCTTCTGATTTCTTTAAAAAAATATTTTTATTAATGCACATGGCTATGTAGCAGAATGTTCTTGGTTTTAAGAAATACACACTAAGGGGCATTCTGCACTGTAAAATATTTCAGAAGAAAAATCATACATATACATACACAGACATGATTTTTTAAAATCCTACCTATATACATATATTTCAAGAAGAGCAGGAATGGTAAAGACAAATGAAAACATCAAGTCATTCTAACATTAGGGGAAATCAGAAGGATAAGCTGAAATTCCTTCTACTACTTTTGCACCTTTTTTTCCAAGTCTGCACAAACCTGTGTTTAGATGGGGGTTTTTGCTTTTGTTTTGGTGCAGGGGATTGGGCTCAGGGTCCTGCATATACTCAGTGGCTGCAATTCTGATAAAATGCAAGTTAAGCATAGGTTAGCAATCCACTTTGCAAAGGCAAGTATCTACGTAAACTGCCAAGCCATGATGTCCAGGCTCACAGACGCCTGGATGGTAGTGCTGGCAACATCCCCTATGCCTATCTCATTGAGTGCTTTCCTGTTTCTCTTACCTCTATGATGACGACCTTTGCAAATTCTGCTTGGGCCAGTAAGGGACGCGTGCAGCTAACAAACCAGCCACCTGGGAGCACCATGTAACAGGATGGGTACTAGAGCTCCTGGCTTGACCTATTTTCCATGACTTGTGTGGCAGGGTGCCTCTGGTACTCTTCCACCCAGAAGCGCACAGTGGCAAGTGTAAATTTTTGCTTCAATTACTTTTGGAAAACAAGAAAAAAAAATATGTGTGTATGTATATATGTGAGTGTACATACACACATACACATATTTGCGCGCAAATGGCATTATACTACATGTAAAACCTCTCTGTAGGATTACGTAATAGTGTTGAAGTACATAAAGCCAGCATCGCGTCCTTCTTTAGTGACTGCTTTTCTCCACATTGCCCTTTCGGGATCTCCTGAGCCCTATTAACACGTGGTCTGCCTGCCTTTTAAAGGCCAGGCGGCGGGGAGGGCGGTCACTGGATGCCCGCGAATTTAACGCCAGGGCCTCTCCCGAACCATGGAAACCCGAGGCCGGGGTGGGGTCGGCCCGTGCGCACGGATGGCCGCAGCATCAGGTCGCGGACAATGCCTGCAGCTCTGGGCTCGGGCCACCGGGCCTGCTGGGGAGCAGAACGATCCTGGCCGGCCCGCCGGGCGCAGCAGGCCGCCTCCGCCCAGGGCGCGGCCGGGGCGAGGGGAGCGGGCACCGCCCAGGCGGAGGCAGCGGTGGGCCGCGAGCAGGATATAAGTATTCATTCATTCTTAACCCGGCCCGCCCGCAAGCGGGCCCGGAGCGTCCGGGGACACGGCGCGGCGGCTGGGGCCTGAGAGTGCCCGGGAACAGCCAGCAATCAGCAGCACCCGCCCACCGGCCTTTCCCGCGCAGCCTGGCCGCCTCCCGCGTGACCAGCGGAAGCAGGGCGCCCCACCCGCCGTCGGCGCATGCGTGCCGAGAGCCCGCCCTCCAAGCCGGCGGGCGCGGCACCGCGCGCGCGTGCGCGCCTGCCTCAGCCCCTCCACGTGACCCACAGCCGCTTGAGCGCTAGCCGGCAGCGGCGACCGCTTGAGCCGGGTGTTCCGTACGTGCGTGCGTGCGTGCGCGCGCGCGAGCCGCGTGATTGGGCGCGGCGCCGTTGCCCCGCCCCGCGAGGCCCCGCCCTCCGCTCGGCGTCGGCTGCGTCTCCGGCATTTGAATCGCGCTTCCGCCATCTTTCCAGCCTCAGTCGGACGGGCGCGGAGACGCTTCTGGAAGGTAGCGGCGGGGCCGGGTGCGGGGCGGCGGGCTACGGGCCGGGCGGGCCGGGGTGCGGCGGCGGCGGGCGGGGAGGCGCGGCGGGGCGTTGGGGTGGCGGGCCGGGCCTCCGGGGGCCCCGGGCCCGCCGCGGCCCCCGCCGCCTTTGTAAGGCCACGTGCCGCTGTCCGCAGGATCGCCGCGATGGCCGCGCAGGGGGAGCCGCAGGTGCAGTTCAAGGTGCGTACCGGCCGACCGAGCCCCGCGGCGCCCGGGCCCGGGGGGCGGGGTGGGGCGGGGCGGGGCTCACTCGCGTGTCTCCGCAGCTCGTGTTGGTGGGCGACGGCGGCACCGGGAAGACGACGTTCGTGAAACGCCACCTGACCGGCGAGTTCGAGAAGAAGTACGTAGGTAGGTGCCGCGCGCGGGGAGCGGGGCGGCGGGCCCGGAGCGCGCGCTGACCGCCCTGCCTTGCAGCCACCCTGGGCGTGGAGGTCCATCCGCTCGTGTTCCACACCAACAGAGGACCCATCAAGTTCAACGTCTGGGACACGGCGGGCCAGGAGAAGTTCGGCGGCCTGCGAGACGGCTACTACATCCAAGGTGGGCCGCGCGCGTGCGGGCCGGGCGCTGGCGCGTGCTGTGTCATGCTCACGACGGGGCGGGCGGCAGCAGCCCTGCGCCCGTGGCGCTGCCCGGGTGCCGTGGGACCTTCCCCGTAGCCCCGGTGCGGAGGAGCCGGGGTCTGTCTGTCTGCACCAAGTTTTACATGTGGCTCCCTAGTGCTCGATTTTGAAACTGGAGAGGCTGTTATAAGATTTACTGTGGCATCAGCTAAAAAGTATCCTTTGGGATTTCCCTGCCTTGATGAAAATGTGGTGGGGTCCTTCCATGTCTTCCCTTCCTTGTGCACGAGCAGATAGACACAGAACGTCCCCCTCAGGGCCGAGGAACTGCTTCAGCGGGGACATCCTGCAGTTCCTTGTCTAGGAAGCCTTGCGGCCTCCCCGCGAGTCAGCGGACGGCCTGACCTGGGGTGTTTGAAACAAAAGCGTGATGTTCTCTAGTACATCAAGCCCCTCAAGGACCTTTTGAGAGTGTATTTCTAGGTCCTATTCTCAGAATAAGGCGGGCAGATCTCTGGGTGCTGATCGAGCACTAATTGCTTTTGATACGTTTTGGGGATGAGGCATATCATCCCCAAAGTGTTTAGGGGGAAATATAAGAATGGTTTGAATAAGCTGGTCTTTCATGTTTTCTTATAAAGAAGTAGTTTAACCAATATTGTGTCTTAAAATTTACATTTTTAGCATTGGAAGAAGGGATTTTTAAATCGAGTATATAGGGATAACCCAGAGCTGATGAAAATTAATTGAACTTTAGTCTTGTGGTTCTTCCATGCTTGTGTGGTAAACTAGGATTGTGTTGATTGCCATAAATGTTTTTCAGCCCAGTGTGCCATTATAATGTTTGATGTGACATCAAGAGTTACTTACAAGAACGTGCCTAACTGGCATAGAGATCTGGTACGAGTGTGTGAAAACATCCCCATCGTATTGTGTGGCAACAAAGTGGACATTAAGGACAGGAAAGTGAAGGCAAAGTCTATTGTCTTCCACCGAAAGAAGAATCTTCAGGTATGTTAGCACCAACTTACGGACTTACAAGTTAGATAAGATTGGAGGAGTTGACGGCTGTATTACTATGGGTGAAAGAATGTTAGCTTGGATGTTCTCAGGATGAATGAGCATTGTTTCAGTGGTGAGTTTCTTACAAGTTTCTCCTTTGTTTTAAATAGTACTATGACATCTCAGCCAAAAGTAACTACAACTTTGAAAAGCCTTTCCTCTGGCTCGCTAGAAAGCTCATTGGAGACCCTAACTTGGAGTTTGTTGCCATGCCTGCTCTTGCCCCACCAGAGGTTGTCATGGACCCTGCTTTGGCGGCGCAGTATGAGCACGATTTAGAGGTATCTCGTTCTTATTGTGGCTAATGCTTAGATTTGTTTTGGATCCTGACAGTTTTAATCCGGAATGTTTTGATTTCTCCATTTCTTTTCTAGGTTGCTCAGACAACTGCTCTACCAGATGAGGATGATGACCTGTGAGAAGATGAAGCTGGAGCCCGGCGTCAGAAGTCTAGTTTTATAGGCAACTGTCCTGTGACGTCAGCGGTGCCGCGTGTGTGCCACTTTACTAAAATCTAGCTAAGCAGACATGTGCTTCATTTGTGGAATGCTGAAGGAGATGAATGGGCTTCGGAGCGAATGTGGCAGTTAAAAAAAATACCTTCATTTTTTGGACCTGCATATTTAGCTGTTTGGAACGCAGTTGTTTCCTTCTTGAGTTTCGAATATGACTGCTACAGTCACATCACAATATTCAGTGGTGAATCTTGTTTGTTACTGTCATTCCCATTCCTTTTCGTTTAGAATCAGAATAAAGTTGTATTTCAAATATCTAAGCAAGTGAACTCCTCCCTTGTTTATAAGCACTCAGAACTAATAGAGTAGGGCAGCTTGTGCCATCTTCGTTCTTAAACTGTCATTGCTGTGTGACTTAACTTGAAATCTTTGTGTCTGCCTTTATGCCTGTTTGAGTCATATCACACAAACTGGATGTGACTGGTCAGGAATTGAGGTGTAAATAGTGATGGTGCAGTTGGGCTAGCACAATGTCTGCCCCATCTTCATCCTGGCTAGACAAGGTCACTTGGGGAAAAACTTCAGACCTCAGGAGACCTGTCAGCATAAAGAGACATTTTAAAAGGTGGTGGTTGCTTTTACTTGATGGCAAAGGTGACTGACCCCCTTTTAAGAAGATGAGCATTCAGAAGCTGGGCCACTTGAAGTTCTGTTAGAAATGAGTGTGAATTTCACTTTGCCTTTTTTCTTGGTGTTAATGTCCAAAATCAGTACTCCCGGAAGATGTTTCGTGTTTACTTGCTGCTTTCCAAGTACTCCCAAACTTTTAGAGATAGTTTAAAGGGAAGGACACTAGAGCTTTTGGTGTCCATCACCCCAAAGAATACTTGCAGGTAGTGTAAATAAAACAGTAGCCAAGAACACTACCAGAATGCACAGTAGGATGTGAAGCCTTATCAGATTGAGCCTTTATCTTGCATGGTTCCCATGTGTAAAGATGAATTGGGGAAGAGAGAAATTAGATCTGTCTTGTCTGAGGAGTTGGTCCATCAAAACTGCTATGCCATTTAGGAATCTCATTAAGAGCTGCTTATTCTAGTCCAGTTGCAAAGTTCTTAAATGTCTGATTATATTTAGACAATATCCTACCTTGGAAGAAGGTAGACATGATCACTTTTTAGTGAAAATAAGATTTAATGTAGTTACTATATAAGCTTTCATGAACAGATTGGTTTAAAAATCCAATTTGCTGTGTACGCTGTGTTCAGAACCAGGTGTCAGCATCCTGTGAAATAAAGTTTTCCTATAATTGGAATGACACGTTTGTAACATAAAATGCAAGTATCTATGACATTTTGTCTCATGTAACAGTTAAAATTTGGACACTGCTTACCTGTTCAGTGTGTGGTGGGAAAGTACTTATAAGTCATTTATTGGAAGAAAATTGTTGCAAAATATATTACTTTGCCTGAATTTTCTGTCATTTCTAGTATTTGCTGTAGGAATAGTGAGCATAGATCTTGGTTCTGTGAAAAGTCAGGTCGGCCGCACAGCAGATTGTCTACTGTATGTGGAGTACAATTCTGTTCTGTGGAGACAAACAGAAAGGGTTCTCCCATGCTGTAAGAAGTCAGCACCCAAGGAGAAAGTGTTGGAGGCTTTATACTGCACAGTTAATACTAGTAATTGTTTTCTTTGAACAAAGTAACTTAAAAAGTATCATGTCTGAACGGGGAAAAATATGGAGCGTTTTTCACTATTAAAATGTGTTTTGAAAAAGGTAATTTCAAACCCGAGTGAACTTTGGGTTTTCTAAATCATAAAATGTCCTGAAAAGAGCAAAGATTTCCCAAAATAAACCACTTGCAAAGAAGATTGGTTTCCTGGCTGCTGACATGCCACTAAGGAACAATTTCTGGGTTGTTTTTGGTAAAATCAGGTCAGGACTGTGGGCAAGGGAGGGTTGAGCTTAGGTGAGTTGCCAGTGTACGCTTGGAGCAAGCTGTCCTTGTGCTTCTGGCCTTGGGGCTGTGGTCATCCTGCCCATTGCCATAACTTGAGGCCAATTTTAGATTCACAGTTGTCAGTCATTGGTGGTGAGAACAACCTTCAACCTTAAGGTTGAAGCCTCACCACTTAAACCTCCCCAGTAAGCCAGGCACAGTGGTGTATGCCTCCAACTCCTGGAGGCTGAGGCAGGAGGATCATGACTTCAAGACTCAATCCACAAAAAAGGCCTTGGGGACGTTAGTGAGTTAGTGAATCTTGGCTACATGACATGGCCTGAAGTCTTGCAAGTGGGGCTCTGGCTCCTGGCATCCAAAGATGGTGGCTGCTTGTGTGCTGCTTTTCAAAACACTGGGCTCTTGAAGCACAGCCTGCACGTCCAGCACTCCCTCCCTGAAGGCTTTGCATAGAGTGGTGTGTCTATGTCTGTGGTTATGTCCCTCCTAGCTCCAGCCAGCATAGTGAACGTGCAGTTGTGATTATCTGACTTGCTAGTCCCCACGAGAACCAGGGTCTTGTCTCTGTGCTCACATCCCCGGTGTTTATTGATGCCCTATGGGAACCTTGGGAAGATGAGACCTGGGGATAGAGATGGGCTGAGTGGAGAGAGGCAGACAGATCTTCTATCATATCACTGAAGTCCGGGTGGTACTTCATTCCAGGGTTTGTAGCTCACATCTGGTTTGTTTGATCCAGCTTGTTTCCTCTAGTGGAGTAGGGAAAGGGTGGGACGTCCAGGATTGGGACAGTGCTCTGCCAGAGTCCATCTGTGGTGCCTCGTGTTTGGCCATAGGACCTAGGGCAGGAATCTTGGGTTAACCAGGCTCGATTCCCTACCTTGAAGTGGGACATGCCATGTAAGTGGTGCTTTTGGAATATTGAGTAAGTCATTCCTTCCCACATCCAGAGCAGTGCTGGGGCATCAGGAGGAGCAGGTCCTTGCTCAGGAATCCTGCAGATCACCTGGGGTGCATCCCAACAGAGAGACAGACTGATACCTTGGAAATATCCCTGGAATCTGGTCTCAGAGGCCTGGGAAGGAGGGCCACAGGCTGCCGTGCTGCTTTCTGAGGTCAGTTTACAGGTTTGATACCCAGAACACAGCGGGAAGCCACTGAAGGACCTTTTAAAGGGTTTGGCTGCAGGAGTGGGTGCCTAGGGACCCGTGACGGCAGCCTTGCTCCACTGGAATAGGGCAATATTCCAGAAAGACCATCAAACACCTCAGTGAGATGCCCTGAAACCCACATGCATGCTCTTCACCACTTAGTTCATAGGAGGGTGCTGCTGACCCGAGATGGGTGGAGGGGCTGCCTCTTAACGTCATTCATGCAGAGACTCCGCCATCCGCCAGCCTGGCAAGATGGGATTCCAGCCCTCAGGACAAAAGCCTGGTGGGTGCACTGGGGCCAGGGCATGGGCACCATTAGCTTTTTGCCTTTTCTCCAGCCCTGATGTGTCTGAACATTTTTTCCCCAAAAGTGAAAACAGCCATACACTTTATGTATTAGAAGTTTAGAGTCAAAGCTTGCGGTCACACTTTGCACAAGGTGGAGGAGCTGGTGAAATCTTGCCATGCGTCCTTCCAGATTCTCACAAGATGGACCGCAGAGCTAATCTGCTTCGTTTTCACTCTTTACTAAGTGCCACCAGAGGGTTTCACACTATTTTTAATAATTAGTGATCCACAATGTGAATGGCCCTAAATCAGCCAGTTCTGAGATTCTGGCCAGGGGTGTGTCTGTGGGCAGCCTTCAGAGTGGCTTGACTCTCACAGGGAACCTAGTCTCCCAGTGCTTTCGACTTCCATGTTCTCCCAGTACTCAGCCCATCAAGGTAATTTCAACTTCTGAAGCTGTGCCCGACTTCAGCAGATGGATGGGAATTTTATGAATCGTGTGTGTGTTCGCCACATGGCCTCAGCTCTGTGCCCGCTGTTGGACATGGTGTGGGATGCAGAGATGCCATTACCTGCTGAGCCACACACCAGGCGGCCTGTTGGTGTTTTCAGACACAACACACAGCCAGGTGTGTTCACTCCCCACTTGGAGAATTCATATTGTTTTGCTCAAATTGGAGCTTGGGAAGTATTGACTGGTGGACTTATAGTGACAGAATCTAAGGGAAAAATAGGGTTAACCAAAGAAAACTCTGACGAGAAGGAAAGTGAAAGTAGAAATTAAAAGAAAGCACGTGATGCGCTGACCATAATGTGCTGACCAGTGGAGCTGACTGGCCCTGGCGGCACTTCGCCACTTAGGCCGTCTTACCTTCCAGGCCGTGGTTGCCAGCCAGGAGGACTAGGGTCTGAGACATCCTGTCAACTTCTAGGATGGTCCCCGCCTCCTGTTGCTGGTTATATCCCACCAGGGCAGACTGAGGAAGGATGCTAAGTGGGACACACAGGAATTCTTGTCACCTGAATTTTTCCTAATCTGAGTCCCTGTAGTTCCAGGATTAAGTAAACTTTGTCTTAACACAAAATTATTAGTACATTCATCACTTAATATTTAGTCCCGGGCTGGGGTGGTGGCTCAGCGGTAGAGAGCTTGCCTCGCATGTGCGAGGCCCTGAGTTCAATCCTCAGCACCACATAAAAACAAATGAATAAAATAAAGATATTGTGTCCAACTAAAAAAAATAAATATTAAAAAAAAATATTTAGTCCCAATTCACTCTCTCTAAACACAGGGGGGCTATTTCCAGACTCTGTCCCTGATGCCCCTGGTTTCAGAAGCTACTAAAGTAGCTGCCCACTCCCCCTCCCAGCACCATGCGTGTTGTCTGCTTATAACTGACTTCACTCAGAGCCCAAGGTTGGGCCACCAAAGGCAAAGTCTTCTCAAACCCTCTCACCAGGACAGGACTGGGGTGACCTCAGACCAGCAAGATTCATCTCATGACTGGGCATGTTGTGCCTTATAACAAATTCAGGGGCTCTTGGCATGGAAACGGGACAGGTGGGAAATGGTTTTGGGGGTGGTCATTGAACTGTCACATACCGCATTAAAAATGTTCATGGATTTTCCAAACGTTGTTAGAACCAATAAATTTACATTTTTTTTACATAATTGCAAGGAACATTTTTGTATATATGGTTTGAATACCTAGTTTTCATTTTGGTTTTGGTGCTGGGGATTGAACCAGGGCCTTGCATGCTAAGCATGTGCTCTAGCGCTGAGCTACACCTCAACCCTGGTTTGAATAGTCTTTCTCTTACAAATAGCAGTGAGATTATTTGGTTAGAATTTATAAAAATCATTGCTTTTATTATTTTTTTAAACATTTATTCTTAAGTTTTAGGTGGAAACAATATTTTACAAAATCATTGTTTTTTAAAGGCTTGTCCAAGCCAGGTGCAGTGCATATGCCTATATTCCTAGCTCCTGAGAAGCTGAGATAGGAAGAACATAAGTTCCAGACCAGCCTGGGCAACTTAGAGAGACCCTGTCTCAAAATTAGAAATAAAAAGGCTGAGGATGTGGCTCTGGCAGAGCAGAGCGTCCCTGATTCAATCCCAGTGCCACAAGATAAATAAGCAAATAAATAAGGCATTATCCAGTGATTCTTTTGAGACCTTGATTGGATTCTTTATAATCACTTTGTTTTAATCCGATGACGTTTAATAGTGTATCAGGTGCCCAGGGAGCCCCTGCTCTTCAGGAAAACCAGGTGTGACTGGCCTGTTGGGCTGCTGCCTGCCTTCCTCGCGTGCTGCCCCAGGTCCCACCACCCTGCTTCTCTATTCTTGTCCCCAGCTTTCCACTCCTTTAGATTTCTTCTACATAGTCCCGAAAGAGTGGATCTCCCTCCAGCCATTGTTTACCTGATCTTTACTGTAACCTTGTGCCTTGTGACACCTTTGTGCATTTGTTTGGGACAATAAGATGCACAGACATAGCCTGGCGTGGTGGCACATGCCTGTAATCTGAGGAGGCTGAGGCAGGAGGATCATGAGTTCAAAGCCAGCCTCAGCAAAAGTAAGCCACTTAGCAATTCAGTGAGACCCTGTCTCTAAATAAAATTCAAAATAGGGCAGGGGATGTGGCTCAGTGGTTGAGTGCCCCTGAGTTCAATCCCTGGTACCCCCCACAAAAAAATATGCACAGACACATTTGTCTGTTTTTCATGTGAGTTTCCCAGGGCTGCCGTGGCAAATTGCTACCAGCGGGGTCTTCAAACAGCACACTTCCCCTCTCACATTCTGGAGGCCACCATTGTGAGACGGAGGGATGGGCAGGGTGGTGCTCTCTCTGAGGCCTGGGGACCATGTGACCCATGCCTTCTCTGGGCTTCTGGGGGCTTGAGCAAGCCTTGGGGACACCTCTCCCACTCTGCCTCCATTATCACCTGGCCTCTTCCCTGCTCTTCTAACGGGGACACCAGGAAGGCTGACCACTGCTTCTCAGTACAATCTCATCATCACTGACAAACCCATAGGGACCTTATTTCTAAGTAGGGCCACTTCCTGAGGTGGAACAGGCTAACCCTTGAGCATGGCTCTTGGGGACATGGTTCGGCCCACAGCAGTTTCCTGGCAGAGACTGCATGGCCTCCAGATTGCTGGCCTCCAAAAGCACATTACTGCCAACTTCTCAGGCAGTGTCAGGTTCCCTCTGGGACACATATACACTAGGGAGTTGAAGAGCTGGATGAAGGACACATGAATGTTCAACTGCAAGAGACGCCATCAGAATCTCCCCAGAGACACGCTTCCATCAGCACACATATGGGTCCGGGACCTGCACCCTCTCTCTCACCCCCATGGTGCAGACAACCTTATGGGGTGAGTTATTTCAATGTATTTTCCGTCCTGCAGAGCCCCCGGGAGTCCTGACAGGCCTGGCTAAGGGTGTGTCCAGCCATGCACAAGCCACCCTCAGGGGCTCTGGGGCTGGGGACAGGGCCCAGCCCAATATGGAAGTGCCAGCCCAGTCCCCAATCAGGAAAGGGAGGTTTGAGCTGCTGGAACATGAAGCGGCTTCTGTCTGCTGCGGTCTCTCTCCAGGCATATTTTGGTTTTGTTTTTAATTTTCTGTTTTGCCATTTAATATTGTTGTAAGGAATACAAATCAAACCTTAACGCTGTGAGCATGCATTTATCGTGCTCTTTTATATTGGAGTGAAACATGAGTGCATTTAACTTGCAGGGCAAACCACCAAAGTGACCAGCTCACATTTCCTTGTTCAGCTGGACGTGGCTGGAGGTAGCCTAGAGGGACCCTGGCCCAATGGGAGCTCTCGGGTACAGGGTGCTGGTGGGGTGAGCACAGCCTCCCTGGGAGGAGGCTGCACAGGCTCAGTGGCCAGGAGCCTCCTGCCTCCTCTGCTTGAACTCCTGGAGGCCCTCCTTGGCCCACTTCCTGGGTACACAGGGAGCCGGTGCACATCTATCAGGGCTGCTAGGGGCAGGTGGGTGGTAAACCCCAGGGCGGGTCCTCTCACCCCCATGGTGCAGACAACCTTATGGAGTGAGTTATTTCAATGTAGCATTGCTTTGCTTTGCATTGGTCCCCAATTTGGATCATCTCATATATTTATCAACTCTGCATGTCCTCTTCAATGTCTGCTCAAGGTCTATTAGATGGTCATTTTTTTTTTTAAAGAACCATTTATTTATTTATTTTGGTTGGTTTAAACTATAGATGAAGCATTCTTTATATACTTTGGACATTATTCTTTTGGCATGCATGTATTTTAATATTTTTGGGAAAATACTTTTCCTCATTTGTAATTTGTCCTTTCACTTTAAGGCTTTTTATGATTAGCAAAAGGTCTTAGTTTTAATATGGTCACATTGATTAAAAACTCTTTTAGGAATCAAGCAGGTACTTCTCAAAAGAAGAGATACAAATGGCCAACAAATACATGAAAAAATGTTCAACATCATTAATAATCAGTGAAATGCAAATCAAAAGTACACTGAGATTTCATCTTACTTCAGTCAGAATGGCAGCCATTGATAATGAATACTGGATAGGATGTGGCTAAAAAGGAACACTGCTAACCTGTTGGTGGAACTGTAAACTAGTACAATCACTATAGAAATTTGCATGGGGCCTCCTCAAAAGACTAGGCATGGACCCCCTCACTACATGACCCAGCTATCCCATTCCTTAGTATTTATCCTAAAGAATTAAAGTCATCTTATTACGGAGATATGTGCATACCCATGTTTATAGCAGCACAGTTCAAAATAGCCAAACTCTGGAACCATCCTGGGTGTACTTCAACAGGTGAATGGACATAGAAAATGTGTATATATACACAGTTGTGGGGAGCCACTCCAAATGCATACATCTTTAAGTCCTGATACACCACAGGGATCTGAAAGGTCACTGTAGTCTGCACAGCAGTGCCATGGTTCCTGACTCAATCTTTTCCCTCACTAGGATAATAAGGTGTGGCCCTGGGAGTGGCCCTAGGTATAGGCGGCACCCAGAGGGGTTGAGCTACACTCACCAGTTCCCTTGTAATCCTACCCCTGGCCTCATTTGAATGGCTTCTCCCCAATAAAAGGGTTCAGCACGTGCTCCTCTCTCTCTTTCCATGGACCCCTAAGGTCAGAGGAGCCTATACAGGACCCAAAGAAAAAGGTATTTCTCTGTCTCTGTGTGGTTATTTTGTGCAGCCCAGTTCCCCCCTGGAGTGACTCTAAGTGTTTAGTCCCAGAGCTCCACACACAATGGTGTGTGTGTATGTGTGTGTGTGTGTGTGTGTGTGTGTGTGTTGCTGGGGATTGACACAATGGGATTTTATTCAGCCATAAAGAAAAATGAAATTACAGAAGGAAAATGGATGGAACTTGAGAGCATTATATTGAGAAAGTCAAACTCGAAATGTCAAGGGTCTTAAGTTTCTTCATACGCAGAAGCTAGAGGATCTCCTAAAAATAGAGGGGAGGATCTCCTAAAAATCCAAGGGGGACAGGAGAGGAAGGCACAGGAGTGGAAGGCTCGGAAGGCGGGAGTGCTGGGAGTGATACTGTCAGATCATATTGTTATATTGTGTATCCTGTGCATGCACAAATATGTAACAACAAATCCCATCAACACGTGCAACCATAATACATCAATAAAAAATGTGGGGGAGAGGGCTGGGGATGTGGCTCAAGCGGTAGTGCGCTCGCCTGGCATGCGTGCGGCCCAGGTTCGATCCTCAGCACCACATACAAACAAAGATGTTGTGTCCGCCAAAAACTAAAAAATAAATATAAAAGAAAAAAAAAATTCTCTCTCTTTAAAAAAAAATGTGGGGGAGAAAAGAAACAAAAACCTCCTTCAGTTCGTGCTTTTATTAAGAAATCCTTTCCCATTGCACAGCTGAAAACTTGGAAATTGATGTATTTTCCAGGATTGATTTTGAGGAGTGGGATCATCAGGCCAAAGCATGCACAGATAATGGGGTTTTTAATCCAAGTCACTTTCCAGTCCACTTTGGATGAGCACCATGAAGGCAGGGGCTTGGTCTTCCAACTTTCCCATCTCAAGCTCTTGCAGTGGCGGGTGTTTTTTTTAACCTATAAATACCCCCGCGGGACCATACAGTAGGAAGTCCTCTAGTACATAACTACAGTGCTTGGCCACCCAACAACCCCGATGACCTCAGTGCCCCCTAATGACCATGCGCACCTCCAGTTTTCCTCAAGGCTTTCTTGTCCGTTGAGGTTCCAACAAGGGTCCCATGTTGCCTTTGTCTTATGCTAACTCTTGGATGGTAGGTGTTCCTCTCTGGTTTTGTTTCCTTGCTCTTTGTTTGCTGAGAAACGGGACCATTGGTCCTGCAAACTTCCCCGCAGTCTGGATTGGATATTTGTATTTTTTTTCTTTTCTTTTTTAATATTCTTATTAGTTGTTGATGGATCTTTATTTATTTACGATTATGTGGTGCTGAGAATTGAACCCAGTGCCTCACACATGCTAGGCAAGCGCTCTACCACTGAGCCCCAGCCCCAGCCCCTGGATATTTGTATTTTTCCCCATGGGGCTGCAGGTGTCTCACCCAGTAGCTCCCAGGACGCAGTGAGACGCAGCAGCTTGGTGTATATAAACCCCCGCGTAGCCCCACCCAATTCGGCCCCGCCCTGACCAGTCCAGCCACGCCCACTTGACCCAACACTGGCCACGCCCCCTTGGCTCTGCCCTTGTGGCCCCGCCCGTGGCCTCGCCTGCCTATAACTCTCTAGACCACATTAGTCATGGGCAGTGGAATCTCTAGCTGCACTTTTCCTTGGTGGTGAGGTTGGCCGGTGGCCCCGGATTAGTGTCCAGCATGATTCATCCACTGCAAAGCTCGAGACCCACACAGCAGGAACCGCTGTTAGGCTCAGACCTACTTGGCTACGCGGGTGTCCGTGCCCAGCCCAGTCCAGGTGTGCACAGCTTCAGAGTGGGTGGGGAGATGTGCTGAGACCCCCGGGCCTGGCAGTCCAACCCGTGCCCAGCTCTCTTGCTTTCCCTCCTCGTTCCTGGGCTGGACTCTCCATCCTTTCACAGTGAGGATGCCAGGTCCCCCAAAGAGCAGTTAACTTTATTTGCTCAATTTTTTGACATACAGAAAATCATTTCAGAATTCCTGTGACAGAAATACTAAATTCAAGACTTCTTTCTTATCTCGAAAATATACCCCACTGAGTGTGGATAGTCTCAGTTCTGTGATCAAAAGTTAATTGGATTATTTTCTTCTGTGTGGTCATGTTATCAATTTGATATACATTTAGGTTTATCATTGGCATATGTATTAAAAATTAGGGCCCCTCCTTTAAATTGAATTCTGTTATCACTTTATTCAGATAAATGGACCAGGTTTCCAAGAGAAGGAAAAGACAATCTCCAGACTGGGTAAGCAACTGTGATGCAATATACAAAGAACGTCTGACTGTCAACAGTTAGATAACGAACAGACCAGTTCATAAACCCGACAAGAGAGCTGAGCAGACCTCTCACTGAAGAAGGCACACAGCTGGCAAATGAGCATACTATATGTGCAAGTGCAGGGTGGGCTGGGGGAGTATGTAAAAACTAGTCGCCTCCACTCATCTGCCAGCATGCAGAACTCAGTGTGGTGTGGAGTGCTGATGAGGGTGTGGAGCAGCCGGAGCAGGGTCCTCACTGGCAGGAGAGCACCACAGCGCAGCTACTTTGGACAACACTGGGCAGTTTCTCATAAAAACCAAGTCTTGCCACAACTTAGCAATCACTTGACTTCGTATTTACCCAAGTGGGTCAAAAGCTTATGTCCTCACAGACACCTGCACAGGAATGTTTATAGAAACTTTTTTCATGACTTCCCCAACTTGGAAGCTACCACTGTGTGTGTTAGTAGGTGGGTGGATGAACTGTGGTACGTCCAGAAAATGGAATATTATTCAGCACTCAAAAAACTGAGTTGTGGGAGTTGGCCTTTTCCTCCTGCTCCTCTCTCCTCCAGAACACCAATCTGGCTGCACCGCGCTAGCTCTGAGCTCAGGATCCTGCTTAGCTAGCACCACTGCGTCCCTCCAGTCACCCATGATGAGATGTTCTCCGACATTTACAAAATACAGGAGATCAAAGATGCGCTCTGCCCCGAGATGGAGAGCAAGATGGTCAGTAGGGTAGAGGGTAACATTGATGACTTGCTCATTGGTGGAACTGCCCCCTCTGAAGGACCCAAGGTCGAAGATACCGGAAGCACAGTAATCACTGTGTTGATGATTTGCAGGAAACCAGCTTCACCAAAGAAGCCTACAGGAAGTACATCAAAAATTACATGAAGTCAACCAAAGGCAAACTTGAAGAACAGGGACGAGAGAGGATAAAACAGGGGCTGCAGAACAAATCAAGCACATCCTTGACAATTTCAGAAGCTACCAGTTCTTTATTGGTGAAAACATGAGTCCAGATGGCAGGGTTGCTCCCCAGGACTACCGTGAGGATGTGTGACCCCATGTGTGGTTGTCTTTAAGGATGGTTTAGAAATGGGAAAATGTTAACACATTTGGCAGTTACTTTGGATCTATCATCTGTCGCCATAACTGGCTGCTGCTTGTCATCCATGCAACACCAGGACTTAAGGCATATGGGACTGCAGTCGTCTTGAGCACATCTTGACCGTGATATATGTGGAGTGGAGGCATTGTTTTTTAAGAAAACGTGTCATGTGGGTTGTCTAAAGATAAAGTGCATTTAAACTCACCTGAGAGAGGTTCTCTTAGTTTAATACATGTCTACACTAAGTCCAACCTGCAGTGTTCCTGGAGAAGCTGGAGCCCCTTGGAAAGTTGACTGCCTTCAGATAACTCCTGCAGCAAGAACCACTTCTGCAACTGGAATATGAAAAACAAGGATCAATGTTCGAATTCTGACTTGTAATAAAGGGAAAGACCGTGCTCACAGCAGTGCCAGCACTTGCAGTGTGGGACCTTACAATGGAAATAGTTGACCCGGAAGAGATCACCAAAAGAATAAAGAGACACTAGCTCAGTTGGAAAAAGAGAAGAACTGAGCTGTGGAGCCACCCAGGTGCACGATGCCGAGGACCAGCCTCCGAACAGACTCTGAGTCCAGGCCACGGCCTCTGGGAAGAGCAGAAAGTGGGGACAAGGGGAAGATGAGTGGAGGGGAGGCCAGGGGTGGGAAGGTGGAGCCCAGGGGACTCTGGGTAGGAAACCATTACTCGTGACACTGTGGTGGCAGATCACGTCATTTACATTCACCAAAACCCACAGAAGGAACCACCCCAACATGAGCCCTCACATCCACCGAGGGGCAGGACCCCAAGGCTAGCCCTTGCGTCCACTGTGGGCTCTGGGCAGTGTGTCAGTGCAGGCTTGTTGCTCGACACTTGTGCCCTCTGGCTGGGTGGATAGCGAGGCTGGGTTGGGTTGGCCAGGAGCACACGGGGCCTGGATATGTACTTGGCACAGTTTTTCTGTGAACCTAAAAATTTTGTTGCTCTAAAAAAAAAAAAGTTTTTCCCCCACTACTGGGGATTCAACCTAGGGGCACTGAACCACTGAGCCATCTCTGACCCTTCTTTAAAACACTTTATTTAGAAACAGGGTTGTGCTAAGTTTCTTAGGGCCTCACTAAGTTGCTGAGGTTGGCTTTATCACAATCCTCCTATCTCAGCCTCCTGAGCTGCTGGGATCCCATAGTTGTTTTTGTTTTTATTGTTTTTAAATAATAGTAACAAATAAAATTAAATATAGATAATCCTGTTATAGAGTATCTGTCAATGGATAACCATTGAGATTCTTTTATTAAAATAATTGGTACATAAATTGACTCACAAAACTTGTCTTCCAAAGTATGATAAAGCCATCTTTGAAACAAATAATGGAGTCCCTGGTGTCCACAGGAAGCCTCTTGTAGAGACCAACCTTCCAGGGCGTCAGCCAGTGTGTACACAGCTGAGAACCAGGCAGTCTGTGTTTTTAAACACCACCAAATCTTGAAATATCTGCCACTAAGTTGGGCACATTGAAAGGCCTGTATTAAACTCCTCATGCTATAAAGAAACTGGGTGGCCCTTGTTTTGTTTGCTGATCTATTTGTAGCAGAGGGGAACAGGGGAAGGGGGCACTGCTGCCTAGTGAGGCAGCCCACCATGAGAGGGGTGTACCCAGTTTCAGGGGGAGCTGTGCTAGGTCTTCTCTTTCAAGAAGAGGTGGCCTGCAGTGCATGTTCTGGTGTTTGTCCTGAACAGGTCAGAACTGGTCACAGTGTTCTTCACACCCTCCTCCGACACAGGCTGACCTGTGAACTGAGCTCATCAAATATATTTTTGTTATCATTGGTGTTTTTTTCTTCCGGGGATTAAAGTGGGGGGCAGTCCTCTACCACTGAGCTACATCCCTAGTCCTTTTTATAGTTCTATTTTGGAAGCAGAACATTACTAAGTTGCCCAGCCTGGCCTCGAACTTGCAATCCTCCTGCCCCAGCCTCCCAAGTCTCTGGATTACAGATGTGGCCACCATACCCAGCCTATTTTTAAAACTTCACCATTGTAAGTGTGCAGTCAGTAATCACCCTACCCCTTCCCTATCCCTGACACCTCTGCTCCGGCTCTGCATGTGCTGTCTTCTTCTGGACACTCCTAACAGGGATGCGTGTAGCACCTGGCTCATCAGGCTTCTCGTGCTGGGCTGCCTGGCTGAGTTGCTCTCCTGCTGAGCCTTGGTGCCTGTTGTCCTGGCTGAGCACAGCTCCGTCTTGTGAGGACCAAGGTGCCTGTTCAGTCTCCCTCCATGGATAGACGTGGAGCTTGTGTCTGCCCTATGGCTGTTGTAAATGGTGCTGGGTGAGCCTCCAGTGCAAGCCAGCTCTTGCAGATGGTGCCTGGGCGGACCTGCTGGTCTTAGGGAATTGTAGGCCTCGGTTCCTTGTTTTTGGAGTGAGCTCGCTGTGCCCCATGAACAGCCGGGATGCCCTCTCCTCCACTGGCTGTGGGATCACTTTCCTTTGCCCCCGAGGTGGTAACCTGAGGGAGAGAGCAGTGCAGCTCCATTCAGTGTGTCCTCCTGCACTCCTCCTCCAGGCCCTGCCTTTGGTGGCAGCTGTGTGACAAAGCTCAGTCACCAGCGCGGACTCTCTATCTGCACAGTCCAGCCATGCTGACATCGCCAGGGTGCTGGGCCTTAAGACTCCCTCGCAGCCATCCTCCATTCTGCGAGGGAGTGTGAACTTGGTGCGGGCACCACCTGAGCGTGGCTGTTCTGTCCTCTGTGTGGCCCGCAGCAGCACCAGGTCACCCTGAGCGTGGCTGTCCTGTCCTCTGTGTGGCCTGCAGTGACACCAGGTCATATGGAGTTAATCCATCCAGGTATCCGTGTGCCCTTTTAATACTTAGTTTCAAATCTTTTTTTTTTTTCATTTCAGGAAAAACTTCCCAAAATACACTTTTTAATTTTATTTTGTTACTGCCTTGGTCTTCTTCAATGAGTCAATCTATTTAAGTATATATAAATTCTTATCTTCTATACTCGTTCCTTATTTTGGATTCATTTTATCTCATCATTTATTTTATTTTTAAAAATACCTTTATTTTGTTTACTTAGTTTTTTTATGTGGTGCTGGGGATCGACCCAGTGCCTCACACATGCCAGGCAAGTGCTCCACCACTGAGCCCCAACCCCAGCCCTCATCATTTATTTTAAAATTCAGTTTTATGTGGGCTGGGGTTGTGGCTCAGCAGTAGAGTGCTCGCCTAGCATGTGCAAGGCTCTGAGTTCGATCCTCAACACCACATAAAAATAAATAAATAAAATAAAGGTATTGTGTCCAACTACAACTAAAAAAAAATTTTAAAAAAATAAAATAAAATTCAATTTTATTGAAGTATAAAAGAAGTACATTAAATATAGGTATTTACAGTGTAAACTTATATTTAATTTCAATTGTAATTTTATTTTACTTTTTTGAGACGAGGTCCGTTGTCCAATTTGACCTTGAACTTGCAACCCTCCTGCCTCAGTCTCCTAAAAAGTTGGGGTTTCAGGTGTACACCATTGTACCTGGCTCTGAATTTTCTTGAAATTGCTCTTGGTGCATTATAATTATACATATCAGAAGGATTCATTGTTAAGTGTTTGCGCAAAACAGAATTTGGTCAATGTCTTTCCCCAGCAACCTCCCTTCCCTTCTCCATCCCCGGGGGCCTCTTTCCCAACTCTACTGGTCTCCCTTCTAGTTTCAATTTCATTATCATTATTATGTCCACACTGGGGATTGAACCCAGGGGTTCCTGTGTTCCTGGATAGTGCTCTGAGATTGAGTTATGACCCAAGACCTTTTTCTATTTGCTATTTTGAGGCCGGGTCTCACTACATTGCTGAGGCTGGCCTTGAACTTTCTGTCCTCTTCCCTCAGCTTCTGGAGCTGCTGGGATACCAGGCATGTGCCACCACACCTGAGTCTAAAGTTTGACATAAGTGTCGCTTCACACCCATGAAACTTGCGTGGCGATCAAGGCAAGAGCGATTTCTGTGGCCTTAGACACGTCTAGTGCCCTTGAGACCCCAGCCTCTGCCCCGCCCCCAGGTCCTGGCATCCCACCCGCCCTCTGCTCTCTGCTGGTGGGAAGGCTGCTGAGGTCGGCAAAGGGAGTGCTGTTGGCCTGGCTTCCTGCACTCAGCCTGCTCAGCAGGACGGACCACGATTCGACCACGAGACTGTGTGTGTCCATTGCTGGCTCTCCTCCATGGCCATCAGGACACAGATGTCCCCCGTCCACCATCACCAGCAGGCAGGCTGTTGGGTTGGGGCTGGGGACTGGTGCTGCCAGGAGCCTGTGCGCGCCAGCCTCTGTGGGCATGTCTAGGGCAAAGAGGGAGGTCTGGAGTGGGAGGGTCTGATGGTTGTACATGTTTAACGTTTTAAGAAAACATACCATTTTTAAAAGGATTTTCTGTGACCTCCAGCACCTCGTGGTGGTCTTGTGCTCCTGGATGAGGATGGGAACCTTTTCTGTGTGTTATTGGCTATGTAAACATTTCTTTGTCCAGTGTCGGTTACTGTCTTTTGAAAATTGACCATCTGCCAGCTGGGCGCGGTGGCACATGGAAGGTCCTTGCTTAGCATCTGATAGGCCATCTTAAGTGACAGCCACCATTTTAAGAAAAATTTTGCTTTCCCACCTAAGGACGATTCTGAGAAAGGCTCACCACTCCCTCACACCAACCCCACCCTTAACCACCCGTGTTAGGACCCTTCGGCTCTAATCCCTGAGCCTGTCCCATCAAAGTCCAGACCCCCAAGCCTGTTTTGCCTCTCTCTGTCTACGGAGAGGTGGCCTTTATTTGTCAGCTCTGACAAATAAACTCTCGTGGGTACCTCTGCCTGGTCTCAGTCTTTCTTTTCAAGCTCGACAGTCTCCTGGTTCCTCACTTTCCTTTCAGCACACGCTTGTGATCCCAGTGGCTCCACAGGCTGAGGCAGGAGGATCTCGAGTTCAAAGCCAGCCTCAGCAACAGCGAGGCACTAAGTAACTCAGTGAGACCCTGTCTTTAAACAAAATGCAAATAAAAAGAAGGACTGGGGATGTGGCTCTGTGTTGAATGCTTCTGAGTTCAATCCCCAGTATCCTCCACCACTCCCCCAAATTGGACCATCTGCATTCTTTTTATTGCAAGGAGCGGCTCTGGGTACACGTGGTGATTTCCCCTAGGAGGGCTGGCCTTTGCATTTTTAAGTCAGTTCTTTCAAAGAAAAAGCTGTTTCAACTTTAAAGAAGCCCAGGTGACGTTTGCTCCTGTGGTTCCTGGCATGTCATTAAAGTTTTCTCCTCTTCTGGAGGACTTGCAGCTTTGGGTTCTACATAGACCTCAATGATTTATTTTGGATGACATCTTCTTAGGGAATGAGGTATGGGAGCAGGTTGTTTTTTTCCATGTAGATAACCAGTAGACCCAGCTTGTTGAAAAGAATTTCCTTTTTGAGTGGAACTACCATGACATCTTGCAAAAATCATTGACAAAATGGATCCCTTCCTGGACTTGTGCACTCCATCCCTTGACCTCTGTGACTGTCTTTCTGACAGTCAAGCTGCTTTGATTTATTCAGTGTTAAGCCTTGAAGCAGGTAGGTCAATCATGACATCTTTGTCTTTTATTGGTTTGCGGATTTGGGACCCTGTGACCTCCTTCAGCCTCACTCCACAGACGGCCCCACTGCAGCCTGGGCTTGGGTGCCAGAGGCCCATAACATTGTCCTTGAGAGCCTCTTACTTTCAGAGCCTGCAGGTGCAGGTGCCAGCACTTCCCAGCCTCTTTGTCCCCATGGGGCAGCTCCTCGCTCTGCAGAACCCCACCCACTTTCAGGTTGGCTGAGAAAGGATGACTCTGAATCCAGTCAAGCCCCTGAACTTGGCTCCCACGTCAAAGAAATACAGAGTCAGAGGACTCGGTGAAGTCATGCTGCTCAGATGAAAGCAGAGACGTCCAGAGGTAGGAAACCGCAGAACAGTGACTTCCGTGCAGAGGTCCCAGCCTCACAAGACCTGGCGGCCACCTGAATTGAGGGCAATCTGTGAATCTTGTTTGGATCCCAATTTTAAAAAGCATAGGAAAATATCTGCTAATAATAATAATGATGATGATGATGAAGTAAAGGGGACACTGACCATGTTCGACAGCTCTGAGGGGTCGCTATGAGTTTCTGGTATGGGTTTTCTGGAAGCTATCCTTAGCTGGCGTGACGTTCTGTGGTAGGCTCATGGATGGGAGCTCTGTGCCCGTCCTTCATGGCATCTCTAGTCATCCTGGTGACCAAGACTAGTGCTTTAGGGTGGCATGGAGGTGCAGCCCTGTCCCACAGCCCTGGTGTGTGTCAGCTGTGACTTTAGCAAGAGCTGAGTGAAGGTCTTCCCTGTGGCTGGTGAATCTTCTCTCCTCCAGCCATTTGCTGCCCTGAAGTGCAGCTCATGTGGGTCTGGCAGGACCCATTCTTGGCCTTCCTCCTCATGGACCCCCTGAATAGTGATGGGTGCCCTGGTAATGGCCAGCGGCTGGCCAGCAGTTTCACTGTGGACAACTACGTATGGGGTGGGCTTCGGTCATACTGCAGGCATCATTTTCTTTACTGATGGCCAGTTTCACCATCTCTGGCCCATGGGGACTCGTTGAGTTGGTCCCTGTGTCATTTTGATAGGACCATTTACTCATTGGAACAATTTTTTCTTTCAAGTGTGACAAAAAATCCTGGGATCATCCCTAGCTCCCCGGCTAGCGTGAAGTTTCTCCTGCCAACCCGACTGTCACTGCTGAGAAATGCTGTCTAGAGGCCAGAGTCTGGGAGCTGGGGCTGCAGCTGCCACATTTGTCACTGCCACTAACCAGCCAGTTGACAAACATAGAAAATCGTTATTTTTTCTCCTTTTCTTGTGGTGCTGGGGATCGAACCCAGGGCCTTGTACATGTGAGGCGAGCACTCTACCAACTGAGCTATGTCCCCAGCCCAGAAATCACAATTTTTTCTGAAAAGGGGAAAAAAAATAAATCCTCAGTTCAAGCCACTCTTTTCAATTCCAAATTAAGAATACATGGTTTTTACTTCCTTTGATATTTATCTGCATCCTTTTCCTTATGCTGAAATCTGTTTATAGCAATGTTAGTATGATGACTTAATTACTTCATCCTGCTACACATCATCGTCTTAGAATAACAATACCAATATCACCACCGAGACAGCAACAAGGAGGGGCGTTTATGATTCCTCTCTGTGCTTTGTTTGTATGCTGTCAAAATAATGGAGTTTTAAAATCCCTCGAGATGAGTCTATGTAGTTAAAACACCAACTAGATATGTAATTAGGGTCATTTATCACGGTTGTTTTTCAAGCGTTGCTTTCTCCTTTACTTTTTATATAGAGAAGGGACACATTTCTAGCTCCACGCCCCACGCAGGAGAGCAGGTGACTTTGGAGAGCCCACCTGTTCCTGCGCCTCCTCTGTCCTGGCTTCCCCCTCCCCACAGGTTACTAACTTGCTTGGGTTTTGGTTTACCCTTCCACTGTCTCCTTTTCAAGGTCAAAATGGAGATTTCTAATATATTTTGAAATGTCATGTGCCTTGGTGTGTGTGTGTGTATGTGTGTGTGTGTGGTGTGTGTGTGCGTGCACGACCTGTATTTGCACAGCCCCTCTGTGACACAGAGGCATGGTCCCATGCAGACCCTCCTGAGCTCCTCCTTGGTCTCTGGGTCCTGGACCTGCCAGCTCCCAGGTTTCACAGGTGCCCCTCCTGGGCCGTCTGGGCAAAGGAACTCCTCTCTTACTAGTCTCTGGGGAGGAAGGTTCTGTGCAGGGCTCATTTCCTCAGTAGTAGAAGAATGGAAGTGGGGTGGGGGGGCTCACATCCCATGGGAGGAGAGGCGTCTGGGGAAGGCCGAGCAGCCCCCAGAGGGCAGGGGAGTCGCGTCAGGACTGGAGGACTCTGGGCACACGTGAGGGAAAAGCACTTCAGAGGGTGCTGGACAAAGGCTCAGATGGAGGATCCCCTAGGAAGCAGATGCAGGATCAGGAGAGTGGGACACCCCAGCTTGGGGTCCGTTGTGTTAGAGGGGTTGCAGGCAGGGGCCGTTCTGGAGGCGAGGCAGGGGGAGCCCTACAACCCCACCCCTCTCTCCCTGGGCTGCGTAGCTCCCCCACTGGGCCTGTCCCTCAAGCTGCACCGCCCTGCTTTCTGCTCCCCAGGGCTCCAGGCATTTCCTCTGGGGCTGGGGTCTCTCGCTGGACCCTGAATCCCTGTCTCAAAAGTGTACCAGCATAGTCAGCTTTGTTAAGTGTCGCCAAGTTCCTGGCTTAATTTTTTCCTGTGTGGGGATTCTGGGGATTAAACCCAGGAGTGCTCTATCACTCAGCTATATCCCCAGCCCCTTTAAATCTTTTTTTTTTTTTTTCTTGATACAGGTCCTTGCTTAGATGCTGAGGCTGGCCTTGAACTTGCGATCCTTCTGCCTCGGCCTCCCGAACAGCTGGGATGACAGGCATGTCCTCAGTGACTGGCCCAAATTCCTACCTTCATGGTTGCTGTCACTTGCCATTCTCTGGCAATGTGATCTGCTCAGGCTGTGAGAGTTTTTAGAAATCTGTATGACTTTAACATTTTCTTTTTTTTTATATTTATTTTTCAGCTGTAATCGGACACAATACTTTTATTTATCTATTTATTTGTTTTTATGCAGTGCTGGGGATCGAACTCACGGCCTCGCTCATGCTAGGCAAGTGCTCTACCCTGAGCCAAACCCCAGCCCGACTTTAACATTTTTACATAAAAGTCTGGATTTCCATTCTCTCTTGAGGAATGAGAAGATGTGGCAGCAGCCCATTGGGTGTGGGCAGAAGGGGATGCTGGTGGCCCCCTGTACCTCTGGGACACACATGCACTGCTCTGTGTATCTGCGCAGGCCTCGGTTCCACGGCCCTGGGGCCTGTGAATCTTCATAGGTGTGGGTTTTCATTACCTGGGAATGAGACAGAGCACCTTTGTGAGAGTGTGCGTGTGACTGCATGTGAGTGTGACTTGTGATAACATGCGTGTGCAAGCATGTGAGTGTGAGCAGGTGTGTGTGAATGTGAAGTGTGGGTGTGGAGGAGCTCGGCACAGTGCATAACGCTTGCGTAATGTAGAAGCTGACTGTTGTTAGGGTTGTGGTCTCCACTATGGAGATTGCGTGGGGTGGGTGCAGTGGGAGGAGCCCAGGCCCACCGTCTTCAGCAGGAGGGAAGGTGTCTGCACAGGCAGGGAGCTGGGTCTGTCCTTAAGGCTGGGCTAGGGTGCACACTTTCATGTCAGTGCAGCCTCGTGGCCTGCAGAGGGTGGGCTGGGACGTGCTCACTGGGGAACGCGTCCCTGCTGAGCAGTTCAGAGAGATGCACTTGTTGAAGGCTGGTGATTGTTTACAAGCAACCTCCGCAGGGGCGCTGACCACGCCTGTCATCCCAGCCACACGGGAGGCTGAGGCAGGAGCACCGCAATTTGGAGGCCCATCTGGTCAACTTAGCAAGACTCTGTCTCAAAGTAAAAGGGCTGGGGCTACAGCTCAGTGGTCAATCCCAAAACCAAAAATATATACGTATGTAAATTAGTAAGTCAGTCAATATTGAGTGATATCCAAACCCAGCAATGCTCCTGAGGGCCAGAGCTCTTTGGTGTTTGCTCCAGAGGCCTTGTTATTCTAGGATGATTGTATTAAGAGCCATCACTTGAAAAGAATCTCCTCACACCAGGCCAACTTTTCAGAGTGAAGCTGCGACAGGTTTTGTATTTATGCCATTTGAGCTTATAATTGAATAATATGCAAATTCTTGGAAGGGACTAAAAGTGAATTGCATTGATTTGGGAGGGACATGATTTGTGGGGTAGAATTATGGCTTATTCTTCAGCGAGCACTTGATTTTCACAGCGTGATCACAGCAGGAGGTTTGAGCAGAAACACTCGCAGGTGTGTCAGTTTCCCACAGAGCCTGGCCTGGCCGTGCACTCAGATGGCCCTGTCCTGTGCCTTGGCCCGGAGGGCTCTTCTTTGGTCTCAGTGGCCTCGTTCTGCCAGACTCTGTTCCCTGACACTGTACGTGGGGGCTGGATGGTCCCCGGCGTGACTTTTCATCCAGTTCACCAACGTTGCTGCTTCTGCCGGATCCACAGCATCTCTTCCAACTGATCTTTACAGTTCTGCCCATCAGAGAGGCCAGGAGGAGCAAAACCACCACGCTGGATTCACTGATTCACAGAGACAAGTATGCTCAGCAGGGGTGACGGCTGGGAGTCGTTTCATCCCAGCTGTTTCATCGATGGTCACTTGTGACTGACAGTGTGTTCTGGTGACTGTGGCCTCCCATTGCAACCTCAGTGAGGAATACAGTGGGTGCTCCTGCCTCTGATGACTACCTGCTACCCCCTGGGGCCTCCCAGCCAGGACTTGGTGGCCATACTCTGCCCTGTGAGCTCTGCGCTGTACTGGGTGCTGTGACGCTGGTAAAGCACCTGGTTATATCCTTCCCACGCACATGGCAGAAGCCTCCCGCGAGGCTCTCATTTCAAGAGCTCTCCTCCATGCTGGATCCAGGACCTGTCATCCTTCTACCAGGAGGCTGAGGAGGAGGGTCGCCTGCTCTGGCCAGCCTGGGCATCTTGGCGAGACCCTGTCTCCAGGTTAAAAATGAAAAGGGCTGGGGATGTGGCTCAGTGGTTAAGAGGCCCTGTGTTCCAGTCCCAGCACCTTAGAGAGAACAGAGTGGTGATGGAAGCTTCCTCTGCTTCTTGGAGTTAGAAGGGCTATCCTGTCCTGCAGAGGGTGCTGGTGGGAACCCCCGCCCTGCTCAGAGGGCTGGTTTTGGTGTGTGTGGCCATGCTGGTGCAAGTCCAGAGCACCTCAGAGAGGACCAGAGTGATGCCCTCCAGAGTGCCGGGCAGAGTCAGAGAGGACCAGAGCAATGGCTTCCAGGGTGCCGGGTGGAGTAGGCCTGCAGGCTGCACTGAGGAGCATCCCTGCTGCCTCCCGAGGGTCCCACCTGGGGTGGGCTGGTTTTGAGCTGAGGTAGGCTTACCTCCACTTCTTGGTGGAAGGCCTGGCTTCTTGGTGTGTTAGTGAGCTGCTCCTAAGAGCTGATCCTGGAATAAAGCAGCCAGTGTTGACGGCATGTGTGCCTCAGCCGTGATGTTATGTGCCTCACCAACACCCACTGAACCTGAGCAAGACTAACATACCCACCACCACCACCACCACTACTACTATTTCAATTCAAATACTTTCATGACTTGGCAGTTACGTTTTGATCAGAGTTAGGTGGGGCCCCAGGCTGGTGCGGGAGCTGGGGCAGGAAGCCAGCTGGATAGCGAGAGTGGGTGGGGGAGTATTTTTGGTACTGGGGATTGAACCCAGGGGTGCTCTACCCCTGAGCGACAGCCCTAGTCCTTTTTATTTTTAATTTTTTCCCTTTTCTTCACATCAGATGGGTAATGTGCCAATGCATTAATAGTTCTAATTTTGAGACCAGGGCTTGCTAAGTTGTCCAGGCCGTCCAGAACGTGCCTACCTCCTGTCTCTGCTTCCAGAGCTGATGGGATCTCGGGTGTGGCCACAAAGCTCAGCTTATTTTCCCACTTTAGAGACTTAGACATTGAGCAGAGGGCCACCGAGTGGCAGAGCCAGGATTGCCTCAGGCCACCTGCCTGTGTATCCTACACCAGGCCACCCGCACTCCACCACCGTTGCCACCACATTCCTGTCCTTTCCTTATTCTAAGGTCACTGTGATGTGGTGCACGGAGGGAGTTGGTGACAGGGGATCAAGGCCATCCTCTAGGTATGGCAAGGGTGCAGCACTGCCTGCAGCTACCCAGTCCCAGTCCCACGGCGGGGCCTGGCTTCTCCCTTCAGTGGTCCTGGGCATCCTAGGGGTGGCAGTGCGGTGATCAGCAGGACAAGGCCACACTGAAGGCCTTCATTTGCTCACACGTGGGGTGTCCTGAGCCAGGTAGGAAAGCAGCGGCTCACCTTTGGGAGAACTGCCGATGGCCCGTTTGGTTTTGGCCGTGGTACTAAAGGAACCGCCCACTCTGCCCTGAGTTTTATATGCCTCAGAAACAGCTCAGTGGCCTTCACTCTGACATCAGCTACCATTTCCTACTGTAGGATTTTAATCTTCTTATTACAAAATTTTAAACACGGGGAAGAATTGAGAAAACAGTGTCCCTCATGTAGCCTCATCTGGGGTCTGCACTTGACAAATACGTTTGTAAACCGCTTATTTTCACAGGGGTGGTGCATTAGGACCAGGTAATTATCTAAATAACATTTGCAAGCTTGGAAACTGTACCCAAGGCACAGAAAGATTCTACTTTTCTCTCTTTTGAGTGTCGGGATATTTTTAAGAGAGTTTTAAAAAAATAGTAAAGGACAAGACAAAAATGCAGGGGTGTTTGGAATCCCCTGCTCCAGGCTTCACACGTGTTAAGCTGCTTTTAATGTCAGGAAAACCTCTCTCTCTCTTTTAAAGTATTTCTAGTTCTAGTTGGACATAATATCTTTATTTTGTTTATTTCATTTTTTTTTTCATATGGTGCTGGGGATCAAACCCAGGGCCTCATGCATGCTGGACATCACTGAGCCACAACACTAGCTCCAAAACCTCTTTCTTAAAGAGGACATGCATGTTTCTGATTTTCATATATTTTTTTTTCCTAAAGAGGGGCTGGCTGTTTTCTGCCATGATGTAAAATCTGTTCATTTGGTTTTTCATCCGAGGAACAAATGTCAATTTGATTTATTGGGAATTTTCAGAAAAATGGAAATTGCCATTTTTGGGTATGCAAGAATGGATGGTAATTCTAAAGCCATCCAGACACATGGAGACAAGCACTCTGGAGCTTTGCAATTTCTCATGCCTCATCCATTTCCACACACCTGGACAAGGGTCAGTGGCCTTATTTTCCCAGCCTTCCCCTACATGGCCAGTGGTGGGGCCTGCTGGCTGGTCGCGTAATCTCACGTGCACGTCTTGCCAGGGTCAGGTCTTCAGCTGCTGCACAGGGAACGCTGGACGCTCACCTGGCCCCCCCAGAGTTGGGACTCAGGGCCAGGTCTCGTGGGTGCCACTTCTCTCCCCAGCAGGTGGCCACTGTCGGTCCCTCCTGTAGTCACTGTGGTTTGTTCATGCAGAAACAAGCCCTTGAAAAAGCCCAGGTTGGCTCATGCAGACCTCATATGTGGCTTTTCCACACAATGGCATCTTGGGGACCACTTTGTGATGGCACCGATCCAGCCACTGTGTTCTCATTCTGGGCTGCTCACACTGTGGTGGTATTGCTGTGAATGCTGCTGCCCTGTGTCCTGCGCGGGTTCTGTAGTGTGTGTGCAGGACCCTGCAGAGAGGTCCCAGAGGCGAGCTGTTGTCCCTGCTGACCACTGCCTCCTTCCTTGTCTTTCTCAGCTGCTGGGGCCTGGCAAAGCCAGGAGTCCTGCTCCCACAGCCCGATGGCAGTGGGAGGTTTTGATTTGCATTTCTCTCACCTGAGTGAGACTGAACCTCTTTGTGGGTGGGTGGCTTTCTTTTGCTAGCCGTTTCTAGCAGCCCTTCATTATGAAGAACTCCATTTGCAGTGAGTTGGAGATACACTTTTCCATCTTGAAATCTAGCTTTTGTTTTTCATTTTAAAATAGAGTTGAATTTATCAATTTCTTAAGTGATTTATGGCTTTTGAGTCACAAAGACCAATTTCCTCTCCTAAAGTAATAAAACAAATTTGTCCATCAAATTTCTTCTTTCTTTCTTTCTGCTGAGAATGGAACGCAGGGCCTCGCACAGGCTAAGGAAGGACTGTGCCACTGAGCCCCGTCCCTAGCCATTCTTGTTTTATTTTGATCTTGTACCATGCCTAGCTTGTAATTTCATTTTTGTAAATAATTTTATCTTTTGGTACTTGAGACGGAAACCAGGGGCATTTACCGCTGAGCCACATCTCCAGCCCATTTTATTTTTTATTTTGAGACAGGGTCTGGCTAAGTTGCTGAGGCTGGCCTTGAACTTGTGATCATCCCACCTCAGCCTCCTGAGTTGCTGGGATTACAGACATGCACCACCGTGTCTGGCTGTAATTTCATTTCTAAATTCCTGTTTGCATCTTTGTCACTGGGGTTGCTCTCAGTGTAAGGTGGAGGCCGGGCTAGTGTTGCGATCTGTAGCTGTAGTTTCAAGGTAGTCTCTGAAGGGCACATGGTTCTGATAAATCACAGGTGCGCCCATCACATCAAGGTATTCAGGCTCACTCCTGCACTAGTTGTGGAACTGTCGCTTGTTGGACAATGCACAGGTTTTAACGACAGCAGCTTGAAGTGCCTCTCTCTATCTCAGTGGGTCTGGACTCCTTCCCACATACGTTAGTGTATTTGTCTCTGGCTACCTCTCTTATTTTTCCCTGTTTTTCTCTTATTTGTCCTAATTTTTAGAATCAAGTGTCTAGTTCCCATGAAGCAAAGCAAGATATAACAAAAGAACCCCTTGGTGATATTCTGACAGCCAGGCACGGTGGCCCATGCCTGCAATTCCAGCAACTCAGGAGGTCGAGGCAGGAGGATTACAAGTTCAAGACGAGCCTCAGTGACTTAGTGAGGCCCTAAGCAACTTAGTGAGACCCTGTCTCTAAATAAAACATAGAAAGGGCTGGGGTTCAGTGATTGAGCACCCCTGGGTTGAATCTCCAGCACCCAAAAAGGAAACAAACAAAAAAACCCCAACAACAAAAACAAGAACAGTGTCTTAACATTGAGTCCTGGTTGAGGGCTGGACTGCATCCCCTGAAACTCCCACATGGCAGCCCCAAGCCGCAGGCCCTCAAGGTGCTGTGTATCTGGAGACAGGGCCTTGGAAGAGCAGGTGAAGACAAACAAGGCCCTTGGGGTGAGAGACCAGAACCCCGCAGGAAAGGGAATGTGTGTGTGCAAGGACAGCACTGTGAGGGGACCAGAAGGTCCGTCTGCACACCGGTGGGGCTGGGGCTGGGGGCTGGGCCCCGGGCTAGGTGCAGGCTCTCGGGTGCCCTGTGGGCCAATTCACCCCACCCCTTCATGGTCCCAGCAGCGCCTTCAGCTTTCCTCACCTAGTTCCTGTGGTTTTTGGTTAATTGCTGTTTTAATTCTGATTTTGAAAGGGGCGTTGTGATCTTTTCCTTAAAAATGTCTCTGAATATATGAACGCTCATTAAATTTGTGTCTGTGATCTTTTCCCCATTTTTTTTTTTTTAAAAGATGAGATCATCTCACACTCGTCCCAGATGAGCTCTTCTCTGCGGCACCATGTAGCCGAGCCACCTACAGTCCACGCGTCCCCCAGTGCTGATGTCCCGCCACCCAGAGCCCCTGGGACCAGGCTCACTGTGCCGGTTTGGCCCTGTGCCTCTGCTTGCCTCTCCAGCCTCCCTCTCCACATGCTCCATCTCTTCGGGGAGCGTAATGCTCCCCAGTGGAGGGGAAGCCCTCGATGAAGCTCATGGCTCATTGGCTGCTCCCAGGTTTCCCTCTGAGGACCAATAGCCCTGCAGGGTGCTCTTCCTCCAGGGCCGGACGTGACAGAGCTGAGCTCTCAGTGCACCTGGGCTCCCTCCAGACTGGTCGCCAGCTCAGCGTGTCCAGCAGGCCTCCTCCTATGTCCTTGTGTACCGCTGTTTACCGGTGACGAGTCCTTGCTTCCCCAATTCTGAAGTATAATACCAGAGAAGCACGCCAAGGCAAGTGTAGAGTGGAAAGTAGGAGCTTTAATAAAGGACAGCAGAAAAGTCTTCTCCCTGAGGAAGAAGGGGGACCCAAGAGGTGGAATCCATGGAAGGGCGATGTCTTCCCTCTTTTATGGCTAAGGTCTTCCTTCAGCTTTCCCACATTCCTGTCGCATGCCTTCCAGTCCTTGGTTCTATTATCTTGCAGTGATGGAATGTAGGTGTGACGGCCCAAAGGATGGGGGACAGGTGGGCAGAGGAATCTGGGCAGGAAGGGCTTTTGGATTAGCTTCTCCTTGTTTGCTGGGAGCTGCTTCATTAACATTTCCTTGAGATGTTAATTGAAATTAACATTTCAATTCCCCTTTTCCTGGACTCCATTCTTAATATGGCCTTCATTCTTGATTTTACTGGATATCAGACCAGATTTACCTAACTACACTAACTACCTATCTGTAAATCTGGCTTCACTTTCAGCCACTGTGGCTCTGGCTGATTGTGAGTGGACTGGATGTAAAGCGACATTTCATTGCCATTTTAATTTGAATTTCTCTGACTCCAGGATGGTCCTGCATCCTTTGATTGGCACAAGCTCCTTCAGTTTTACTTCAGTGCATTTCCTTTTTGTGTCCTCATATCTTTAAAAATCAGATTGCTTATCTTTCGGTCTTTATTTGGTATTGAGTTGGGAGAGAATTTTGGCCTCACGGACTGCAAATGTTTTCTTGATGTTTCGTTTCCCTACTTATATTTCGGACCTTTTTTGCCATGCAATAAAACCTGAGTAAATATTTTTTCTCTCTGGATCATAACATCCTCTTTTCTGTGGGTTGTGAACTTTTTCCCCAACTTTAAGTTATACGTGTGGTCTCATACGGGATCCTAACATTCTCATTTTGCTTTTAGTAAAGTACTGACCTGCTTGGAGTCAGGTTTTACCGGGGAACGGGGAGCGGGGTCCAGCGTGGACATGCAGTAGCCCTGCCCACTGTCTCCTGACAGCTCCTCCCTATGCTCTATCCTCTAGAGCTGGGGCTCTCTCCGGGCTCCTTGTTCTGTGTTACCCATGTGTCTATTCCCGTCCCTCCATCCTCTAGTCAGGGCTTCGGACTGGACTGTCTTGCTCTCGCTGAGCAGATCCCCTTTCTGTGTTCCAGAATCCCCTTGGCTGTCCTTGAACATTTCATTTTTCCCCGTCTTTTTTGTTGGTGCATATAGTCAGGCACAGATGGTGGGATTCTTTGTTGCACATTCATACCTGTGCACAGCGTCACTGTACACTAGGGCTGACATGGTCCCCTCCCTCCCACCTCCCCCTTGCTGCCCCGTCCTCTACTGAACTCCCTTCAGTTTCCATGAGAAACTCCCTGCCAACTTTCTTGTTCTTTTTCCTCTCTAACTTCTACATATGAGAGAAAACATTCAACCCTTGACCTTCCGAGTTTGGCTTCTTTGGCCTGACATAAGAACATTTCTCAATCTGTGTGTATTTAAAAACATTGTATCCAATTTAAACAAGGATTCCATTGGCATCTTTAGAGATACTTAGAATAAATGGAGGAGAGTCTTCTTATATTAATTCTTCTCATCCAGAGATACAGTATATTTTCCATTTCTGTAGGTCTTGTTTTACAACATATTGTATTTTAAAATTCATCTTGTATTTTACTTTAAGATTATTATTGGATTTATATCACTTTCGACCAATGGGCTATTTTCTTCCTTTTCAGCTTTATTCGGTGTTGTCAATACACAGAAAACATCTTAGAGGCTTACCTCTGATCCACCATCAGCACAGAGTTCGCTCTATCATAATCCACCTGACCCGTCTCCTGCTGCCCCTGTGTGCAGTCACAACTGTGCCCTACACCTGTGGTGTTCCTGTTGACGCCCCCCTTCCCTCCCGGCTTGGAACATGCTGGATGGACATGGCCACGGGCACTGGTGTCTGGTTCCTGGTGGTGTGGACAGTGCCTGGCCAGACCTGGGCCTGAGCATGCAAGCAGGTGCTGCACACCCCGCAGCACCTGGTCCCTGCTCCTGGTTGAATGGGAAACATGTTAGTGTTGACCTTTCTAAGTGATCTTTATTCTTGGTCTTTGGGAAATAACTTTTAGCACTTAGGAAATTTAAGTAGAGAGATTTTATTAGAATGGTCACTAAATTTTATCACCAGGGTTGTTTTTGTTGTTATTGCGTTTGGGGGTACCGGGGATTGAACTCAGGGGCATTCCACAACTGAGCTACATCCCCAGCCCCATTTTGTACTTTATTTAGAGACAGGGTCTCACTGAGTTGCTTAGCACCTCGCTTTTGCTGAGGCTGACTTTGAACTCTGCTCCCTCCTGCCTCCCGAGCTGCTGGGGTTATAGGTGTGCACCGCTGTGCCTGGATTCAGCCAGGTTTTTACCATCAGTTTGTCTTGAAGGAAGAGATGTCTCTGGAGAAGGGTCTGAGGAGTTCCTAGAAGAGAGAGGGAACTGGACTCGGGACTAGCAGGGTTCTTGGCATACGTGATAAAAAAGAATCTCAGCGCGAGCCAGAGGAGGCAGAGACAGGCTGATTTAGGAAGGTAGATAGACTTTCAGAGGAGAGTGCGGGCTGTCAAGAGTGAGGAGCAGCCCCGCCTCGGGCTGGGGGTCCAGTATTTATAGGAGGGCATATCAGGGGCAGGGCTGGAGGTGGACCTGGGGTGGAGCTGCACAAATTCACAGTTTTCCCTCATTTTACAAGGTCATGGGCCAAGGGCATATTGCTCAAGATTTATCTCTATGCCTTCTCCATCTAGGGGGCTCTGGATGTTTCTTTTAAGGTCCAGCCTCTCTTCGCCCTGCATCCCTATCTCCTGTTCATATATAATTGGTGTTGTCCTCCTTTCTCTGATGTCACTTTGGATATTGATGCTTTTTGGCCAGGAGCCTCTGGACCCCCTGCAGTGTGGGTCGAGGGCTCAGGCTTTCAGGTGACACCTGGTGACTCTCTGCTGGTTCCTATGTGGCATTCCTGTGGAGAGGGGTCAGGAGTTCCTGAGTTGGTTATGATGAGGGGTGGTGTCCAGTGCAGACTCACCTCCTGGGTACCGGGGCCAGCTGGGGACGCTGTCCTGGGTGTGACCCTTGACCATGGCTCACAGGCCATGTGCTGTGGTCACGGCCTTTCCTCCTTTAGCTGTCTGTCTGTCTGTAGAGTAGGGGTGAGACTTATTCCCAGGTTGAAGAGAGAGTGTTGACTGTGATGCGTTCTCTCGTGTTAGAGTTAGTGGTCTTAACATGAAGTGAAGGTCTGTCTACATTTCCTTTTTGGTGCTGGGGAGGGAACGCAGGGCCTCGGGCATGCTAGGCACATGCCCTGCCACTCAGCTGCACCCACCTCCTTTCTGTGTTTTCTGTAATTTCAGGAATTGACCTACTGACGTCACCCTGAACCCAAGGCACATCCTGCCTCCATCCAATGGTCGTAACATGATGGGGCCGAGGGGGAAGGAAAGACCCGAAATGAAAGTGTTTTAGAGAAGAAAATTCACCGGCAACTGGCTGTCAACATTTCCAAGGCAGATGGGGAACCCCAAGTCTCCTTAGCTTGGGTAGCACGACGGTGCTATGTCCCCAGAGAAAATCAGACGGGTTTGAGGCAACCTCTGCTTGGGAGCGGGGCTGCCCACCCGCCTCTGGACTGTCTTTGCAAACATGCCGGGTATGCTCTGTGTCTCATTTTTTTGCAAACAAGCTGGACCTTTTTTGATAGGCCTTTAAATAACACATGCCAGGTAAGATGTCTCAGCCTTCCCTTGATTCAAAATAAGGGAGTTATCATGCAGTGCAGGAGCAGGTGTGTGCTCCCAGGAAGAGACTTGCAGGGACTGTGGGCAGGAGCTCCCCGCGGCCCAGGCTGCCTTCCCCCAGGTCAGACCGGACCATTGGCTTTATATTTTTTGGTACCAGGGATTGAACCCAGAGGCACACAACCACTGAGCCACATCCCCAGCCCTATTTTGTATTTTTTTAGGGACAGGGTCTCACTGAGTTGCTTAGGGCCTTGCTTTTGCTGAGGCTGGCTTTGAATTCTTCATGATCCTCTTGCTTCAGCCTCCCAAGTTGCTGGGATTACAGGCCTGGCCACCATACCCAGTGAGAGTGTTAGCTCTAAAAGCCAGGCCATGCCCCCACCTGGTCAGTCCCAGAAGCATCTGATGGCACTTGGGACAGCATATGAAGGAGCCTCAACATGTCCGTTTCCTCTTCTGTGACTACACACTGCTCCTGGCACCCGGTTCTGTCCTCCCCCCTCAGGTGTGCTGCGGTCACCTCACTAGAAGAGCGTCTGCTCCACGGGTTCAACAGCTGGTGCTTCTGAGTGTCAGCCACGTGCCCTGTCGCTGCCTCCTGTGGCCACCACATGTGCCCCTAGAGGTCTTCTGCCTGGCCGACTGTGGACCGCCTTTCTCTGGAGCAGGGCGGGTTGGGTGGGCACACTTGAAAAGGCCAGCCCTTGCCCAGGGGTTTTCCAGAGCCCTGGAGCGAGGTGTCTTGCTGAGGCCAGCTAGCTCCTTGCAAAGTGTCGAAAACAGCATTTCATCCAACCATAGAAACTCCCAATGTCGCACTGCACTGACCCGCACATGGCACCTCTCAGTGCTGATCCGTCAGGAGGCCGTGAACTGCATGGCTCAGGAGCAGCAGAAACTCAACTTCCATGGTCTAGAGCTGGGAAGTCCGAGAACCAAGGCGCAGGAAGTTCAGTGTCTCATCAGCATCTCTGACTGCTTGGTGGCCCCTCCTGTCTGTGTCTCAGATGGCGGGAGGGTGAGGAAGGTCCCAGGTCTCCAAGACGAGGGCACGGACCTCAGGAGGGGGCTGCCTTCACAGTGTGATCATGTCCTGAAGTCCCCACCTCCTGGTACCATTGTGGGGGATTAGTTGAGCGCCAATATTAGGGACACACATTCAGTGCACAGCCGGAAGCCTCCTCCGTTGACCCTCAGGGGTTGGAGGCCTCAAGGTTTCCCGGCATCAATTCTCCCCAAATTGATCCACAAATTCAATGCAATTCCAATAAAAATCTCAGCAGAATTTGATGAAATTGATAAGTTGATTCTAAATTTTTTTACTGAAGCATGAAAAACCTGGAATAGCCAATGGACTCCGTGTGAGATCCTAACATGGTGGACTTAGTCCAGAGCCATCCTGCACGAGGTGGTGTGGCCCCGCACAAAGACAGACGGACAGGGCGCCCCTCTGTTCACATGTGGATTCAAAGGAGAGTGGCCGGTTGATCTTCGACAGAGTGCAAAGGCAGTCCAGGGATCTTCCCATCAAATAGTGCTGAGACCCGTACCCGAGGCAGAAAACCCATGGTTAGAACTTTGAATTCTATGTGAAATTAGCTCCAAAAGGATCCCCGGACTTAGAGGAGAAAACTTTTGTGATCTTGGGTGAGGCAAAGAATCCTTAGATTCGGCACCACAGACACCATCTGAGAGCAACAAAGCGACCAGCAGATGTCCTCACACCAGGACTTCTTCCCTTCAGATGACACTGTGAAGACATGTGAGCCCCAGGGGGAGACGGGTCCCAGAATCACTGTCTCATAAAGGACTTGTGGCCGGAATATCAGGGACTCCTGGCACTCGAGGGGGAGGAAGAACATGAGCAGCTACGTTTCAGAAACGGGCCAAACCCTGGAACCTGACCAAGAAGACGTGGGTGGAGGAGTCGCCTGAAGAGATGCTTGTTGGCCGCCATTGCCCAGGATCCCCTCGGCTCCCTCTTTGCTCCTTTGGGCTTCATCTGAGGAACGCCAAGGGGCAGCAGGATGACCCTGAGTTCCTCCTCTGTATCCCAGCCAGAGGAGCATGAACCTGCCCTACAGCAGCCCCAGAGAGTCTCCACGGTGTGTCCCTGCATTGGATTTGCTTGGTGCCCGTGTCCACAGCAGACCCTGCAGCTGGGGAAGCTGCGGTCAGTGGGGCAGATCATGGTCAAGGGACAGTGGGTGTGTGCTGGGCACATCCCAGGATCTTGCACAAGATCTGAAATCCTGGGCTGGACGGGCTGGCTTCCAAACACATGTAGCCCCATACCATGGGGGTCATCATTCCTTCCACTTAATAGTAAAGGACACGTGAGATTGGCATTCCCACCATTTCCAGGTATGCAGTTCAGTGGCATTAGGTAGGGTTAGTGTGTAGCAGACACACTCACTTCCACACCCCGTGTTAGTGAGCTTTCTGTGACTGTGACAAATACCCAGGAGGATCAACTTACAAGGAGGAAAGGTTTCAGAGGTTTCGGTCCAGGGTCGCTTGGCCCTGTTGCTTTGAGCCCGTGGCGAGGCAGAGCCTCGTGGTGGAGTGCTTGCAGGAAGAAGCTGCTCCCCTCATGGTAGCTGGGAAAGGGGCTGGCTCCCTATACCACCTCCAAGGCCATTCCCCCAGTGGGCTACTCCTCCCACCAGGCCCCACCTCCTGAAGGTTCCCCACCCCCAACAGCACTGCAGGCCTTCAGCACATGGGCTTAGGGGACACCTACCCAACCCTCAGCAGCCCCTAAGGGAGACCTGTCCCCCCTGGCAGCCGCCCCGGGCCCTGTTCCCGGCGGCGTGAGCTTGGCTGCTCGGTGCTGCATCCAGGCCTGGCCTGTGTCTGGCCTGCTCTCAGAGTCACCTGCTCACAGTTGGCCCACCAGAGCCTGCTCCTCCTGGGCTGAGTAACGTCACCCGGTGGAGGTGCTCATGGTGAACGCTTGGCTCGTCCCTCCTCCTGGGCAGCTGAGTGTTTGTGCACAGTACTCCCTGAAGAGCCATTCAGGTGGATGTATACCTAGGTGGGGACCCAGGGTGGCCTGTCTACCCTGGGGAAGCAGGCTGTCCAGCAGCGCCACTGCACAGACACAGCAAGGTGTGAGTGGTCCACTTCCCCCATGTGTCATCCCTTTGTTTTGGGGTCTCTTCTGTGGCTCTGCAGTGGCACAGCAGGATGGCGGGGAGACTTACCTGGCCATGTCCCCACACTGGCCCAATTCCAGATCATCTGGATGTGAGGACACCCGGGCTCTGCCCCACAATGGGGGGTAAAGATCCTCAGGGGGAGGGACTGGGTCTGCAGTGGACGTGAGTCTCCAGGACCCTCACCATCCAGTGCGCCTGATCTGCAGCGTGGAGCCTGCTGTGTCTTCAGAGGACTGGCCACTACTGGGTGGGGTGCGAGGGCCTGGCCTCCGCTGCAGAGCCAGGGGTGGCTCCGGAAGCCCCTGGGCCTGCAGCAGAACTCTGTGACACGGAAGGCCTCCCAGGTGACCCTTGCTTACTTTTTTAGTCAATGAGCTTGAGTTATTTTTCAGACAACCCTCCTCAAAGCCCACAGGTGGCCAGTAGTCGTCCCCTGGCCTGACTCAGCCCTACCCCACTGTGTCCAGGCCTGGGAAGCACCAGCCTTCCTCCTCCTCCTCCTCTTCCCCCTGCTCTCTCTCCTTTCCCCTTCTGTTTTTAGTGGCTCAGAACAAATTCATCCTCTCACAGTGCAGAGCCTACAGGTCTTCCAGGGAGGTGCCCTCTGGGCTGCAGGGAGAGTCCTCTCACGTCTCTCCCTAGCCTGCCCTAGCCCCACTGCCCTCCCCAGTCTCAGCCTCCACCTCCTTCACCCTCTGGGGGGACCTGTGGCTCAGACCATGTCACTCAGGGTCACCTTCCACGCAAGCTCCTTAACTCTGGTCCTTCAAGGCAGACGGTGTGGCTGTGTGTGGGGACCTGACAGCTAGGCCACCTCTCAACTGCACTGCTTGGAACCCTCATGGAGCTTGCCTGGTGCAGGCCTGTCCTGATGATGGGGTGCCCTGGCCTGGGGATGCTCAGACACCCATCTCAGGCTGGGTTCCTTCCTGGGAGTGCAGTCTCAGTTTAAACATGAGAGAGAGAGAGAGAGAGAGAGAGAGAGAGAGAGAGAGAGAGAGAGAGAGAGTCATGTCGGGGGCGGCAACCCATGACTGTAATCCCAGCAGCTCAGGAGGCTGAGGCAGGAGGATCCTGAGTTCAGAACCAGCCTCAGCAATGGCAAGGTGCTAAGCAAGTCAGTGAGACCCTGTCTCTAAATAAAATACAAATAGGACTGGGGGTGTGGCTCAGTGGTGGGGTGCCCCTGGGTTCAATCCCCAGTACCTGCCCCCACCACTAAGAAAAAAAAAGAGAGAGAGAGACACACACAGAAGTAGAGGAAAGGCAGAGACAGACACAGACACAGAGGGCCAGCAGACAGGCAGGAAGAGAGAGACAGGGAGACAGACAGGAAAGACAGAGCAGAGGAGTGAGGCGCACCCCTGGCTCTAGGCCACGCTGCCGCAGCTCGGCCACCACTTGGTGCCTGCTGTGGTCTTATGATAGCGTTTGTTTATTTCTCTGATTCATGCTCTCGGGGCACCGCCTGTTCTAGATGCTCAGAAGTCACTGGGGAATGAGCAGAGGCCCGTCCTGGGGGACTGGCCCAGTGAGGCACAGGCTGTACTGGCTGCAGGTGCCCGCTGCTCGCTGGGAAGTCCTTTCCCTGGCAGGGACCAACCAGCCTCCCATTTCAGCTTCCCTGTTCAGGAAGGGTGCTGGTGGGACGTTTCCCCTGCGAGCCACGTGGGGGCGCTCACGCTCCACGCTTTGGCCACAGCGTTTTTAAGGGAATGGGTGCCAAGGGTCCGCCACAGTGGCCCCTCCAGTCTCCTTCTCAAAGGGTGGTGGAGAAGCCTGTCCTTGGGAACAGCTGCAGCGTGGATCTACATGTGATTAGGGAAGGAAAAGCCCCCATTTGCCTCCTCAGGGTGAGAGGGAGTTGGTTGCCCAGCCACAAGGCACGGGCTCCTTTGCTGCAAGTTCTAGGTCTTCAGAACGGTATTTGCTCCCAGCTGATGAGATCTGTGAGTGCTTGGCAAGCAGGCCAGGTGTCCTCTGAGCCCCCACTGAAAGGCACTGGCCCTTCCCGGGCAAGTCTAGCCGATGTCCTCACAAAAGAGGCCTCTGAAGCCTTTTTTTTTTTTTTTAATGGAATCAGTGGAGGATCAATCATTGAAAACATGAAATAGAACTCTAGCGAGACTTCCTGGCAGGCCTCGAGGCAGTGATGATCCTGACATCCATCCACTACAGCGGCTTAGTTAACCAAGCGCCACCGGATACCTCACTTTAGACTGGAAAACCTTCTGAGGGTCGAGGGGGTGGAAGGGTTTGTCACCCTGTCCCTTGTTGCTGGGGGCGAGGAAGGGGCAGGGCCAAAGCACAGGGACTGTGGCAAAGGCTGCCGATGCTTGGCTGGTTCATGCACTTTCCCAGGTGTACCCCGAAGGCTGCCCACACTTTGGCACACATGAGTTGCCTGAGATCCTCTCATGGTTCAGGGAGGAAATGACTGACAGTGCCAGCTGAGCCTGAGAGTACTTTTCCAGCCAGCTCCCAGCTGACTCGGACGGAGCTCACTTTTTGGCCACACCTCTGTATAAAGGCACAGTATCCACTGTCACCAAGAGAGGCCCACGAGGGGCAGTGGCCACTTTGCACCCATTTGCAACGTCTGCAGCATCCATCTCGCCCCTGGCCCAGGACGCTGAGTGCCTGCTGTGCGTCAGGAGGCCCAGCTCACTGGGGCTGGAGGTAGTGGCAAGTGCAGCTGAGCTGGCCTGAGCGTGGCTCTTTCCTTCATCTGGGAGACTCATATACACTGGTGAGTCCTGGCCTTAATGCCCTGGAGCACCCAGCTCTGCAGAGGCCGGAGGGAGCTCTAGCATTCAGGACAGGAGCGTGCGCGGAGGCTAGCAGGGGCATGGCGCCAGCCAGCCCAGAGAATCACAGGTGGGGTGCAGAACCGTGTGTGAAGAGCCCTTTTGGGCTTGTGTGATGAGTTGCAGGTCCGAGAGGCTGGAACGCTGTGAGGGCTGGGGAGGGTTAGGGAAGGATGCTGCCAACACTGGCACCAGGTCACCTTGCCTTGGGGGGCAGTGGAGGGTGCTGTGCACAAAGGGGAGCGGGTCTTGGCCCCCTCTTCCTGCAGGAAGCGCAGCGGCTCTCCTTTGGCAGACTTACAACACACTTGTCAGCTTGGATCACTTCCAGCTGCCAGCCAGAGCCAAGGAAATCAGGGCTGCCCAGATTGTCCACCAGGGGGCAGCAGAGCAGAGGCATTGAGAGCCCTCGAATGAGATCTGAATGAGATCTGAATGAGATCCAAGGGTCCCGGGGACTTTTCCAGACCTCCCCAGGGGAGCTGAAAAACTGGGCAGAGGCCCACACTGGCCTGTTTATTCCAGTTGTCCCCTGTCCCTTCCTTCAGGATGGCAGTTTTCTAGGGCAGTGCTGTGGAGAGGGCAGGAGGGACTCCTCCTGTGCTGGGCAGGTTTCACCAGGAGCCTGTGTATGTCTGCCTTGTCCCCTGGCAACTCCCCTCCTGCCCTGTGGCAGGGCCTGGCAGATGCTCACGAGGCTCGCCAGATGGCAATGGTGATTAGAGCCCCAATTAGCTTCGAGGTGGGTGGTGGGCAGTGTGGGGACAGGTGGCCAAGTCCAGGGAGTGTGCAGTGTCTTCATGCTACCCGGTGGGCGCGGGTAGGGTCTGCCTTCTGCCCGGCTGCATGTGAAGGAGGGAGCTGTGGCGGGAGGAGAATCCCTGCTCAGGTGAGGCCAGTGGCCAGTTCTGGACCCGAGGGGAGCATTTGGGTGGGGCAAGCATGGATGATTTCCTAGTTCTTTGGTGGAGAGAGGAGGAGACAGGCCAGGGTTCCTCAGGACCTTGGTGCGTGGAGGGCCGGCCACTTTCCAGAGTGGCCCATAGTTCAGGATGCCGGTCCCACATGGTCTCTGTGATGCCCGAAACAGATCTTGTACTGACATCAGGGTGACCAACAGGGACTGCACTTTTGCTGTCTTGTCACCAATGTCAGCTCCCAGGAGCAGACCAGGTGCCTCCTGATATGCCAGCCCCATGAGGTCACTGAGCTCTTTCTCTAGGTCCCCGATGGGTGGCTGCTGCTGTGCGATCTGCAGTCAGGTCTCTTTAAGGCCGTTGGCCTTTGACCCCAGCTCCTGCTTTGTCCCAGGCTCGGGGTTGACTGGTGGGTGGTCTAATGTCCTGCCTTTACTGAGTGGCAGAGGTGGTGCCTCCTGGTCCCTGCCCTGACCTCTAAACGCTCCCTCCCACCCTGCTCTTTCTTCTCCACACCTGGTGCAGTGATTAAGGTGCCCAGGAGTAGAGCCCCAGCTGGAAGGACCTAGTCCCTGGACACCTCCTGGGGAGTGTGTCTCGGGAGCACCGTCGGGGCTGTGGGTAGGGAGCAAAGCTCCATGGCCCATGGGCCCTGTGTGTTGGGGCTGTTTGTTATAGCACATGGTCTTGCCTCTGCACAGAGTTGGGTTTCCCTCGTGTCCTGGGCATGGCCGTTTGGGGAGGACCCTGGGGACTCTGGCATTGGCAGGACTGCAACAGGCTGAGGGGACACAACAAGCAGGTCCTCAAGAAGTCACGCCAGGCTCTTGTCTTCTGAGGCGCCTTTCCTGGTGCCTGGACTGGGTGTTACCTGCCTATGTTCCTGGTGGAGTCGGATTTTATCACTTATGCTCAGAAAACGGAGGCTGCTCTTGGAATTTGGCGCGGCCTGCAGGACCTTCTCTGCCAGAGTGTTCTATGGCCAAAGGATGACCAGGACTGGCTGTTTGAACAGTCATAAATTCAAAAGACATGTCCACGTGGGCTTTGCCAAGGGTGGGGCTGCCCTGGCGCTGCGTCAGATCTGGCTGGGAGGTGGGCGTGGCCAGCTTGGCCCAGAACCGGCACAGTCTGTGTAAACATTCTTCCCCTCTGATATCAAGGGTGTTGGTCAGGGCTCTTGGTGCAGGCAGCAGGCTGACCCTGGCTTTCTTAGGCACAGAGGGACCGGAGTTCACAGAATCCTGTGGGCTGGAAGTCAGGCTCGGAAAACAGAGCCAGCTAAGAAAGCTGGACAGTCAGGACAGGGGAGTCCCCGCTGAGGCCATGCTGTGAGGACACATTGTCCACAGCTTCTGGGAGACTTCATGTCCTAGAGAAGAGGCCCACCACAGAACTTGAGTTGCGGGCTCACGCCCAGCATGCCCAGGGGGAAATAGAGGCACTGGTGCCCTTTGGTTCTCCACATGGCGGCGGGGCACCTCCTATCCCGTCCATGTGCAATGGCAAATTCCTCCAAAATCTTTAAGGGCTGATGTGATAGTTTCTTTCTTTTCCATATAATGCAGGTGTTCCCAGTTGGTGGGGGCTAGCAAGTCGGCGACCCCGGCCTTTCCAAAGTGAGTTCCCCTGAGTCTCAGCACCCTCTGCTTTAGGCAGAAAAGGATGAGGCCACACCAAGCGCAGTATAAAAGCCCTGGCTGGGCTGGAGTGGCGGGTGGGGTGGATAGTGAGCCTCACATCTGCTCAAGTTCCCAGAACCCACTGCAGGGCCCCAGAGGCATGGGGGCCAGAGGGGGCCAGTGAGCACTGGGGGCTTCTGCCACGGTGCCTATGAAGGGAGGGCATCCTGGCTCCAGGGTGGACAGAGGGTCAGTCTCTGCTCCCAGAGGGACAGGACGGGTAGGTCTCAGGAGAGCACCCTCTCCCAGGGCAGGGGTAGAGGGTACCCTTGCTGCAGAGTGGCTCCCCGGCTCCCTGGTGTTGGGCACCTGGCCACGGCATTGTGCAGGCCCTCAGCACCACCTAAGGAGTAAATGCTGTTCTTTCCATTTTACAGCTGAGAGAGCTCAGTTCAGAGGCCGTTGAGGGTTTTGCAGCTGGGCAGTCATGGAACTTGGATGCACACCTAGGTCTTGCCTGTCTTCTTTTTCCAGGGTTGAGGATGGAACCCAGGGCCTCACCCACTGACAGGGCTCCCCTGAGCTCCGCCCCAGTCCACAGGCCACATCTGTTCCCACCCCTTGCTCAGTTTCTGTTTTCCACCTGACATAAGGGTCATCAGGCTCCCCCCAAACTGAAGCACCCTCCATTCTGCTCCAGAAGGCTTGCAGTAAAACTCTGCAATTCAGATCCAGATAACCCACAGGCAGTGCAGGAACGTGACAGGGATCTGGGTCTGAAGGGCCCCGCGAGGAGTCAGCATGGGGGAGTCTGGATGAGCTGGAGGAGCTGGGAGGGATGACGGGGAGGTGCAGTCTGACTCAAGGGCGAGAAGTTACCATCATCAAATATTTCCCTAATTGCAAAAAAATTAAGGGACTGAGGGATGCCAAAAAAATAAAGTACAAGTGTACTAGGCGTTGGCTTTTTTGGCAAAGCAAATCTGTCTGTAATCACTTTTAAAAAGATATAAAAGGAATTGCCTTCCAAAATGTGATCATTTAAGCCCGGCTTTTATCTGTTTTTTCAGAAACATTGCATTTTGAAGGGAACCGTATTAGCTGAAGATGGTGGATTTGTCTGGTAATTGCTTTCTATTATAAATCTAAGCAACATTTAACACCACCAGGGAATGCAAAATTATCAGGAAAGCGAAACACAGAAATTGTCTTTTTCCAAGTTGAAAATTCTGTTTTCCTCGTCGAAAAACAAATGTTCTGAGGTTTGCAGAACACCATTTTGGAGGGCTTAGCAAGATTACAGGACAGCGGTTATCAATTTCCCAAACTCCCCGCGGCATGTAGTTCTCGGGGACAGCACTGAGCCGCCCCATGCACAGCCGTCTCCACCTGGGGTGGCTTCCTCACCAGTGAGCAGGGGTGACACAGGGTCCTGCTCTAGGTATTAGGACATCTGTGCTGGTCTTGGCTGAGGCCTGGGTGTTTGCGTCTATCCCCCAACTCATGTTGAGTTCTTCACCCTGAGGCCATGGTCAGGAGGTGGGGGAAGTGATTAAGGCCTCCCGACTGGGAGAGACCAGAGGGCCCCCTGCCCCTTCGACCACTGGCGAGCAGAGACAAGGTGCCATCTGCCCACCCAGGAAGAAGCCCTCAGCAGACACGGAGGGTCCTTGGACCTAGACGTTGGGCCTCCAGCCTGCAGCCCTGTCAGCACCAACCCCCTCTCTGAGTGTCATGATTGGTGTTATTCTGCCAAATCCTTTTTGAACATTTATCAATACCTATCTTTACAGGGATTGAAAAATGGTAGCCTCAGGCCTGAGTTGGCCTGTGTATGTAGTTTCAGGATATTTGAATTGTCAATGTTGAAGAGTCAAAGGGATTTACACATAATTTGGAATTCCCAGCATTTCCACAGAACTCATAAAACCCATCTGATCTTGGGAAACAGGGTCCTTGGCTCTGCCTGGTAGGGAGGACTGTGTCCCAAGACCCCCCGGCGTCTGAGAGTTGTCTAGAGCAGGCACAGCTGGCTTCAGGGCTGCTCAGAGGCCAGTGGCCTCTCTCCTGCCAGCACCCTGCTGCCGAAGTAGTTAAATCTACCTGCTCACACCCCGGCTGTCTGGGAGGGAGGCACCTCCAGGTCCTCACCACATGTGGGGTCCCCAGTCTTTTAATGTCAGCACTGTGGGTGTGACATGCACAGTGGGAAGTCAGGGTGGCTTTCGTCTGCGTTTTCCTATGACTAATGAGGTCGAGCATCTGGTGTCTGCACCCTCCTCCGGAGGTCTCTGTCCCAGGATTGCTCTCGCCCCTGAGCTTCCCAAGCTTCCTTCTGCATTGCTGGAACCAGACCTGCTCCCCTCTTGAGGACCCTTGCCTTGCCTGGACAGCGCCTCTCCTGCAGGGCCCCTCCTAGCTCCCTGGAAGCCCTCCAGGAGCCAGAGGGCAGTGGACACCTGCTGGACCTTGCTCAGGAAACCTGAGCTCTTTCCATCAGGGCCCAGGAAAAACCCGGCAGCAGAGATTAAGCCCAATTTGCTTTCTGTCAGCAGAATAGAGGCTCGGGGCTGCTAGGGCTGGGTAGGGCCAGAGAAGATCCTGTGGCACAAGGGAACCACCAGGCAGGGAGACCTGGGGACTGGGCTGGAATCCTCTGCCACCCTCTGATCTACAGGGCAGCTGGGAGCAGCCCTGTCCCCCTGTTGCTATCCGGCCCTTCCTCCTGTGGGTGCTTTGCAGCGATGCCCTTGGGTGGACCGCTCGTCACCTGTGTCCTTGCTCCCTTGTCTTCCCAGCAGGACTGTGAGGAGCCTTGGTGGCTCCCCCGCCCCTCCCACCCCAGCAGGGAGCCTCAGCCATCCTGAGGCCTATTGCCCACCTGATGGCGGTTCCAGCTCGAGCCACTCAGCCATCCCACCATCCCGAGTGAGGGCAGGCACTCCCCCAGGGCAGCACAGGACGGAGTCCCCAACGGCTGGAATCTGCTGTGTTCCACCAGCCCAGAGGCCAGGCCGGGTCAGAACCTGCCGGGCACAGCACACCCCTCAGGCTGCTCCACCTCCTAGAAATGGGCGGGGAGTGGCCCTGTCTGCTGAGCAGCAGTGAGGGGCGCACCAGCTTCACATGTGGGGTGGGCTGAGAGGCAGCTGCCCCCCACGCGGCCTCCCTCGGTTCTTGAATGTTCTATGGGTGAATCACAGGCACTTGGAAAGCAAGAGGGGACAGAGGAACTGAATGTGTAACACACAGTGCCTGAGCCGGCTTCTTAGAACGAGGAGCCTCTGTAGAACAGGACTCGGCCACGCAGGGGACTATGCCAGGGCTGGGGTCTCTGGCTTTGCCCCTCCAGAACTCTCAGAGCAGTGTGCCCTTCTGGGTCTGCTGCCACTGTCCCCAGCCCTGGTGGACCAGAGGAGGCCAGAGCCCTGTGAGTTGCTGAGGGACATCACCTCTGGCGATGGTTTCCGTTGGTCTAGCTGGCTTTCCTGGTCTCCTGTCTGAGCCATCCGCCCTCGCTGGGACCTGGACATCTTGCCGCTTTAACTGCCAGCGTATTGCAGCCTGTGGGCCAGCGCCCCGCACCACAGCTTCGAGGTTGCAGCTGGGCGACTAGCTCTGGCACCTGGAAGAAGCAGTCTTGAAGCTCTTCAGGCTGCCCCGGTCCCCATCATCCTGAGGGTCCTCCCCCAGCGTCTGTAGGGAGCCAGGGTTCCTCTTGGGAAAACTGGCAGTGCCCCTCCCCCCCATGGCCCCTTCTGCACATTTAACTTGCCTGAACCACTGGGCGCCTTCTATCCTGCTCCTTGATGACGAATGCCAGCTTCTCTAGATACCAGAAATTGGTCTCCTGGCACCATTACGATGAGCCAGAGGTAGGCAGGCTCAGCTGCCAGCACCTCTGTCAATGTGGGGTAAGGCAGAGGGCCAGGCAGAGCTGGGTCCCATGTCCCTGGCCTGCCCATCCCGTAGCCTGTCTCTGCTGCCTTTTCCCGTTTGCTTCCATCAAGTGGACCGGCAAAGCAGGGCTCAGGCCCGCAGGGCACCAGCCCACAGGGTGCGTGTGGGTTCCCTGGCCCTTTTGGCTGCAGCACCCTCTCCCCAGATGCTCGGTCTCTCTTCACTACTGACCCTGCCTCGCCAAAGACCAAAAGATGGCCACAGTCCACACCCGATGTGAACGCTACTGGCTTGACGGCACCATTGGGGTTCCTGTACCTGTCTATGGGCCACAGCGGCTCAGGTAACGCAGCCAAAGCAACCTGGTGATGACCCTTCTCAGTGCAGCTATCGCAGGACCTGTTTGACAAGCGTTTCACAATCATTTTAATCAAATGGGCCAGAGAATTGACACCAGAAGCCTTGCTGCCTCCTGGGACACTTGTGTTTTCTTGTCTGTGTTGGTCATCCTCATAGTCCTGCCGGAAGTCCACAGCTAATCGCCCACTTTGTCATTTCCCCTCCCATTGGAAAGCCAGTGAACTCAGGGGTGCTTCAGCTGTGCGACGAATCTGCCTCTGCCTTCCACGGGACTATCGCCTTGGAAATTAATTCTTTGAAAGGCAAGATTTGTACAGAGCAGCTCGTTCTTCTCTCTGGGTGACAGTGCACGGGGCGTGCAGGCTGCTCACCCTGGCCCAGGGGATGTGCTGTCAGTTACCCGGCTCCGCAGAGGTGGAATATGAAGGTGTGTCCAGAGGAAGAAAGTCGTGTTCTCCAGTGAGGACGAAGCTCTGAGACCAGGAAGGTCTCTGCACCTGTGTGGAGTGGAGGAGAAAACCTGGAACCAGTCCCTCCTGTGGAGCTCCTGATCCCACAGGCCTCTCTGAGCTGTGAGTGAGAGGGCAGGGCGACCCCGGGTGGGGGACCCTGTCATGCACTGTTAGGCTGACGTTGGGTTAGCAGTGAGCTCATCAACGCACATTTAGTTTTTGGAAACTTTCCTTTCCTGCCGGGTGTTGAGAGCTTGGAGTGAGACTCCCTGGGTCTGCACCTTCCTCCCCTGCCTGTAGATCCCGCGGGGCCTCAGAGCCCTCTTCCGGGAGGAAGCCTGGGGGCAGCACTCACCTCTCTGGGTGGCCCTGGGGCTCAGGGAGGTGCCTCTGGAGATCACCCAGAGCCACTTGCAGGGTTACCGCCTGTGAGCATCTGCTCCAGGGCTGTAGCTATAGCTCAGCATTTGCTGAGTATGCACCAGGCTTGGGTTCCCTCTCCAGTCCAGGGGGAAAAAAAGCCATCTGTAGTTCAATATACTTAATTTAAATAGATTGCAGACTAGTATTTTCTCCATTTACAATTTTTACTTGGCATTCTCTTTGTCCACGTACCAAGGAGATAGATGAAGGCTTATTCCTGCATTCCAGGAGCACCAGAGAAGGGACGGGAAAGGAGCGGGGGCAGAAGGTCTCCGGACAGCCGGCTCATTAATACAGCTAATGCTAATTAGCTGGTCTAGAGCAACATGCAGGAGTGTATGCTCGGACCCTGGCTCAGGAAACATCACCCTTGGTGACTGCATGGCTAGTGACGTGGAGCACCTTGGAATTTGTATGTGAGAGGCAGACAGGTGAGTTCAGGGCTTGCAGCTCAGCCCTTCGCAAATCCTGCACATTTTGACTTAGATACTTCCTCAGGTGTGACTCTCGGATGTCCGCAACTTAGGGCCAGGGAAGTGAACCAAATGACAGACCAAGAAACGTTAACTGATTGGGCATCTAAAGGAATCCTCCAATGCTGTGAAAATGTAGAAAGGATCAAGCCATCAGCATGACTGGCTTCTGTGCTCCCTGTGGCCTCCCCCTGCCCTGGGCTTGGGTGCTGGGCCACTGCCAATGCTGAGTGGGCACTAGCCACCCCAGGCTCCTGCTCATTGGGGGTGCTGGTCCTCTGGACCGCGCCCCAGCATGAGACCCTGCCGCAGGGGCATCCCAGGTCCTGTCTCCTCCATTCCCTTCCAGCGATGGCGTTACAGACCCAAGCAGCCGGCAGTAGCATCTGCCTCGTTCCAGATAGCACCATGTGAGATGACCTGTCTCCTCCGGAATTCTTAGTGGGTTGTACGTTTTTATGGGAAATGAGGCCAACCAGGGAAGAAATCTAACAGCTGGGAAGTTTGTGAACTCTTCTGCCAGGATTACCAAGGATTTTAGGACCAGAAATGTGCAGGGATTTCTGTGCAATGTAATCAACTAGACTCTCGGTAAAATTGTCTTTTCTTTCTTTATTTTTGAAAATGGTGTTTGATCTTCTACGCGCACAGAGAAGATGAACAGGTGAGGTTCTGTCTGCTGGAGAGGGAGGGCCTCCGACGGCCGTCTCTCGCCCCTTTTCTTACCCACCAGCCAAGCAGGGTCTTCTCCATGCAAGCCCAGAGACAGCACTGGGAACAGGCAGACTGGCCCCAGGAACGACCGTGACTTGGGGCCTCAGGGGGACAGTGTCTTTGGCTCTGGGCAGTTCAGTAACACGGAGAAGGAGGGACTGCAGAGGGAGCGCTCGTGCTTTTGTGAAGCGACTGTTAAGGAAAACTGACAGTGCTGGGGGCTGCCTCCTGTCCCACACTGTCCCAGCTTGTTGGCAAGAGGGACTCATTCCAGGGACACTAACAAACACCACACTGAGGACAAACAAGCAGGGTGCACCCAGGGAGGGTGCTCAGGAGGTGTCGGAGGCTGTGAGCAGGCGAGGCCGACCCTGGGAGCAGGGCTGGCACCCCGGACGTGACCGAGAAGCGGCATCTCCATCCCCTTGAGTGACAAACTGAAGGTGGACGGCAATTTAACTGTGCAGGTGGCCTCTGAGGCACGTTCTCAGGAGCTCCCGCGGCCTCAGCTGTGGGACAGGTAGAGTAGGATCTGATCTGGCAGCCATTGGTGGCCACGGCACAGAAGGGTCAGCAATGTCCCATGAAGTGGAGCAGGTGAGACGCGTCAGGCAGCACCTGGACGCTGAGCAATCAGCGGGGTGTGTCCTGGGGCTGGTGGCCTTCACGAGAGGAAGCTGGGCGAGGACACCCAGTGGAGCCCGTGCACCCAGGACCCCCAGGGAGGGCGGAGTGATAGGCTGCACCTGGAGCATGGGGTCGGCTGGGAAGAGGGACAGGATGACAGCTGAAGCTACTTGAAGCTGTACTTGCAAGGACAGACTAGTAACCCTCTGTCCTAGTGGACATCATCGAAGACTCCCAGGCATTGGCATCAGAGCGATAATTTAGGCTCTGCCACAATTTCCCTGCCCCAAAACATAATTACTGAATAAAGCGGTTCTTTTCCTTTCTGTTGGGTTTACATTTATTTCACTCTATTTTTTTCCAGTTTCTTATCACTGAAGCTTAAGTCACTGACTGGACATATTTTTTCTTTTCTAACAGTCATTCAAGGCTTTACATTTCCCTAAAGCTCTGCTTTATCTGTTCCCTGCAAAGTTTGGTACGTCATGTCTTCATTTTCACTGTTTAGGATTTTTTTGAATTTCTCTTGATGGCACGTTGTCACCCCCAGGTTGGGTGGTGTGTGCTTCTCAGAGCCCAGTGACGTAGACTTGCTGTTTTGTTTCCATAACTGATTTACAGCTCAATTTCCTGATGTCCAGAGGGCACATTTTATATGGTTTTGCTTCTTTCATATTGATTAAAATTTACTTTACGGCTTAGGATGGGGTTTATCCTGGTGACTAGCTCATGTGCCCTTGAGGAGACGTGTGTCCTGATGCTGTTGGGTGGAGTGTTCCGGGATGTGGATTAGATCCAGATGGCCCAGCAGGCAGCTCATCTCTTAGTCCCTTGCTGATTTTGCGAGTCCTAGTTCTGTTGCTGTGTTAGTCAGGATGCCTCCCAGAAACGTGGCCAACAGGACTTCCCTCTGTCTTTATCGGCCTATGATCCGCCTCTCCAGAGACAGACAGGGGAAGGGACTGACGTGATCATGGAACTGGACAGTCCTACCATATGCCGTCTGCAGGCCGGAGACCCAGGAAGACCGGTGGTGAAACCCAGTCTAAGTCTGAAGCCGGTGGACTTGCAGCTCTGACGATCAGGGGAGGAGAATGGAGGTCCCAGTGCAAGAGAAAGAGAGAGAGAGAGGAACAGAGGGAGGGAGGGAGGGAGGGAGACAGGTCCAGAGACAGACAGAGGAGCCAGAGACTGAGACCGTGGGACAGAGGCAGGGACAGAGAGATGGGTTGTTCAGGAGTCATGGTGCCACCCGTTCATCAGACGCTGACTCTCGGTCACACTGTGAAGGTCACAGCCTTATTTCTTCAAAACCGCTTTAGCACACACTCCTCCCTGCTGGGCTGTGGGTGGCAGTGTCACAGGCCCCTGGGGCTCTCCTAAGTCATTGTTCTCTGTTCGGACCCCTGTCTCTTCCGTTATCTCCTCCATTCCCGCAGGCAGTTTAGAACTCCAGTGACGGGCATCTTGCTCCCAAGTTTCCGATGGGTCTGGTGTTTCTCTCTCCTGCTTTCCAGGCACAGAGAGCACAGGGTCAGTGACGTAGGTGTGGTCCATGGTCTGCCACAGGGAGAGGAGAAGCAGCACTCGGTCCTGGAGACCCTACCCCCGGCTCTTCTAGCCTGTTTCAGGTGGCCATTGCTGTGTCCACCTCCCCAAATCCTTGCTGGAAAGCTGCTGCATTGGCCTCGCCTACCTTAGGTGTCTGCTGCCCAGTCAGGGAGAGCGCTCACACAGACTGGCTCAGGAGGGCTGAGGCTGGGGATTCCAGGCAGAGGTGCCAGGGCAGTCCTGGGGAGGCAGGAGGCCAGGAGGGCATGCAGCCACATGACCTTGGAGCGAGGCCTGCATCTGAGTCAGCTGCTGTAACAAAACACCCAGATGGGCCAGTAAACAGCATGAGTGTGCTGCCCACGGTTCTGGGGCTGGGAGTCCAGGTCAGGGGCTGCGAGGGTGGGTGTGGGGAGGGCCTCCTGCTCATGGACGGGAGCCTTCTTGCTTCTCTGTGCGCGGCAGGGAGATCATCTCCCTTGGGCCTGTCTTTGTGAGGACGCAGGACCCCTCACAACCCAGTCCCCGCCGGGACCACCAACTAAGGCCCTCACACTGGGAATTAGGGCTCTCACTGTGAGCTTGGTGGTGTCCGGCACATCCAGCCAGGCAGTGAGCTGGAGAAGGCGGACAGGGCATCTTGGGTTGTGGGAAGGGCCAGGTGATGTGGAGGTCCCGCAGCAGGGCGGGGAGTGTTCCCACCTTGAAGGAACATTCACGGGCTTTGTAAGCTGCAAGAGATGTGACCCGACTTGGACTTTGAAAATGATTCTGGCCTGTGTCTGGAAGGCAGATGAAAGGTCAGAGGGAGAGCAGGGAAGCGCATCCGGTGGCTGGAGCAGCCTCCACAAAGGTGGTGCTGGGGTGGACGCAACCTGCACTGAGGGGAGGGGGCCCGGGTTCACTTTCAAAGGCCCAGCGCACCCATCTAAAGCAAGGCCGATGTGGTGCTTTCCCACACAGAAGAAGGGCTGAGCCTTCCAGGGTAGCTCAGAGAAACACCCCGGTTACATGTGTTTGGAGACATTTCAGTGTAGAAATTTATTCCTAGCCGAATGTGGTGGCACACGCCTGTAATCCCAGTGACTTGGGAGGCTGAGGCTGGAGGATTGCAAATGTGAGGCCAACCTAGGCAAGTTAGCAAGACCTTGTGTCAAAAAAAACCCAAAAAGACTGGAGATGTAGCTCAGTGATATAGCACTTCTGGGCTTTCCCAAGTGCCAAAATAAAAGAGAAGAAGAAGAAGAAAAAGGAAAAATAGAAATCCATTCTTAAAATCCCATCAAAGAGGCGGGAGTGAAGTAGTTCAGTGGAAGAGCACTTGCCTGGCACCGCTCGAGGCCGTGTGTTCCCTCCCCAGACTGCAAGCAAAAAAAAGAGCTTTCCGTAGAATCTACCCTCTAGCGTCCCGGCCACTCAGCAGGCCAAGGCCCCCTTGAGTCTGGGGCGTTGTCTAGGAGGGTGTCTGTGGTCATGGCGTAAGCCAAGGTGGCTCACACACTGCAAAGTCATGGTGACATTCCGTTGATTTCCAACCAGATGTTTGGATTTCTGGTTTGATTCCATTTGTAGGGGATTCTTGAAATTCACCATTAGGACGCTCCCTGGTTCAGGCTCGCCCCAGAAAATCCCTGGCCCAGCCATTCAGTCTCGAAGGTTTTCATGGAGTGTGACTCTGCAGTGCCCACTAACTGCAGCGGTGCCCAGAGGCTCTGCAGGACTCCCCTATGAGGCACGAGCTAATTGATTGATTTCACTCCAGATGGCAGGTGTCACTGCTCAGGTGACCCAGGGGTAATGATGCGTCGGAGCCTGTCTGTTGGGACCTTGTCCTCTAGTCACAGCCACAGGTAGGGGAGACAAAAACAGGCTTGAGGGCGGGCCCCGTGACTGTGTAGGTGGTGGACTTCAGAACCCATGTTGGAAAGTCACTGGGCTGAGACACTTTGGGGACGCGGAGCCACCGTGAGGCCCAGTCAGCTGCAGACTGCATCCATTAGAGACTATTTTCAAGTGTGTGTAACAGAGACCACACTCTGGAGCCACCAAGGACCCCACACCCACCTCCGCACTGCTGTTCCTAGTTGGCGGGGTGTCCCCACAGGTTTGTCCAGGTGCAACTCCTGTACTGGAGAAGTCATCCTTCTTGGAGTTCAGTTCCCTGGGTTCTGAGAGTCACCTAGGGTGACATAACTGCCACTATAACAGGACACCAAAGGCCAACACTCTAAGATCACTCCTGAAAGGGAAAGTAGTTCAATTGGGCGTGTGATTATGAGTGGCTTGCCAACATTTTAATCGCCAGCATATCAAAATACAGCTTGCTTTCCATGCTGACCTGGTGACCTTGCTATTAGTTCTAGTAAGAGGTCCACACACCTGCAGCGTGACAGACGGTGCCTCAATGTGTCACCAGCCATGTAAGGATCACCAGGTCTAACCTTAGAGGATTTCGCCATCCTCAATGCAGACCTCTTCTTCCCTTTTGAGTTAGAAGACACTCAATCTCCTGGTTAGAGGACACTCGTCACACGAGGCCAGCCCGTCGTGTTTGTTGAGGGTTGTTTTGCAGCACAGTGTGGGACATGGTGTGGGTTGTATGTGCTGCCCGTGTGCTCCCGGGGGTCACCAGCCAAGCCGGTCACTGGTGTTGGTCAGCTCTTCTGTATCCCACTGATTGTGTCTTCTGACTTTACTGGTCACTGAGAGAGGACGCTCCAAACACAACCACACTTGTCCATTTCTCCTTTCACTTGTAGCAGTTTTTTGAAATGTGTTTTGTGTGTATCTGTGGCTAGACACATGCCTGTTTGGGATGGTCATGGGCCACGGGTGAATTTGTTCCTTTGACCTTGTGTAATGACCCTGATCTTGAGGTCCACTTTGTCTGTGGGGTGGCTACTCTGGCTTTCTTCTGTTCAGGTTGGCGTGTTATGTCCTGTACCATTTGGACTGTCCACCTAGCTGTGTGTTTACATTTAAAATGTGTTTCTTATAACAGTATACAGCTGGGTCTTCCTATTTTATCCAGTCTGTGTTTCCCAATTTCACTCATGCAAGCATTGGTATGATTGGAACACAAGTCCGCCTGTTGGCCAGTTATTTTCCAGTTGTCCATCTGTCCTTTGTTTTACCCTTCCTCGTCCTTTTTATGGTCTGTTTTTGCATTAGTTCAGAATTCATGATACGACATTATTGGCTTATTTTTTTAAAAAATATTTATTTATTTATTTATTTTAGTTCTCGGCGGACACAACATCTTTGTTTGTATGTGGTGCTGAGGATCGAACCCAGGCCGCATGCGTGCCAGGCAAGCGTGCTACCGCTTGAGCCACATCCCCAGCCGGAGCCACATCCCCAGCCCATATTGGCTTATTATTTATACCTTTATGACTTTTTCCAGTGGTTGTCCTGAGGTTTTTCAGTAGTGACTACGGGATGTGTCTCTTTAATTCATCACAGACCACCTCGCAGAAACAAAGCCACCCTGTGTGTGGCCTGGGCTCCTCCTGGCAGGGCCCTCCTGTCCCCCTCCTACTTTTTGTCATATTTTGTCCTGTGTTCTGCTTTTACATATGCTACCAACCCACGGCACATTCCACTCTCTTTTCTTTAGACAATTTTCTTTTTATAACCATTGAAAAGAAGAAAAAGGACTTTCCTGGCTGCATCCTTCCGGGCATCGCTTATTTCTTGATGTAGCTTCGAGATTGGTCTAGTGTCATGTTGTTCTCGCTAAAGATGACATTTTATATTTCCTCTCGTTCTCATGTGCAGGTAATGAATTATTTCAGTTTCTCTTTGAAAAAGTGTTCAATTCTTTTTCCTTTTGGTTGAGACTTAATTCACATACAATGAAATTCACTTTTTCAAGGTGTAAAATTCAGGAGTTTTCAGTACATTCACAGGGTTGTGCTGTCACCCACTGCTATCTACTTCCGGAACATTCTCATCACCTCAGAGAGAACCCTGTACCCGTTAGCAGCACTACCTTCTCTCGCTCCTCCAAGACGGCCCCTTCATTCTTGAAAGACAACCCTCCCCATGCAACACTCTGCTAGTCACCAGGCCACCTTCTTGCTATCCTTGTGATTCCTCCTTTATACTTGGTTTCTAGCACTTTGATGAACGTGTGTCAAGGTGTGTGTGTGTGTATGTGTGTGTGTGTGTGTTCGCGCACACACATGTTTGGTATTTACCTTGCTTGAGGTTGTCTGGACATCTTGAATCTGGTTGAATGTCTTTCACTTACTAATTCTTTTTATTCTTAGGCTGTATATCTTCAAACATTTTTGGTCTCATTTTCTCACTTGCACTTCTGAAACTCCATTTACTCCTATGTTAGATTATTTGACATGGTGGCACTGCTTTTTGTGCTCCATTTAAAAAATGTTCTTTTTCAATTTGTGTTTCGGTTGAACCATTTCTACTGACCTGTTGTAAGCCTGTGCTAGGTCTTTGGATGAGCTCAGGGAAGGAGGGCTTTTCTGCTGTCTGTCTTTTAGGACAGCATTTCTGTTTGACTCCTCATGTGATTTCCACCTCTGCAGTCATTTGTCACTTCATGAGTGTTGTTCATTTTCCAGTGAAGTATTTCACATATTAATCATGATTTTTTTTGCCATACAATGGATTGAATCCAGGGGCTACATCTCTAGCCTTTTTTATTTTGATAGAGTCTTGCTAAATTGCCAAGGCTGGCCATGAATTTGCGATCCTCCTGCCTTCATTTCACGAGTTGCTGGGATAACAGGATTGTGCTGCTGTGTCGGCCCTTAAGTAGATTTATTTAAAATTTTCTTATAGTTTTGATTGCTTTGTTTCATGAAAGTGGGTCATTTTTTCTTGATTTTTTGCATGTCATAATTTTGAAATGAATGCTGATGACATGTGTAAGATAATGGGAACTGAGTTGGGCAGAATTTGTGCCAGGAAATCAGCAACCCCTCTTTTCTGCTACGCCAGGGATGAATGTGCACTTGCGAGTCTCTGTGTACGTATCTATGTGTGTATGTGTGGTGTGTATGACATGCATGTAACATGTGCATGTGTTTGTGGGTGTTCATGTGCGTGCATGTGTGTGAGGGCACCAGTATGTTAACTCACTCCAGCTGGGCGTTACCTGGGGTGGGGTTCTGTGCCTAGGGTGGCCTCCACGGCAGCCAGGCTCTGCAGTCCTCTGTGCACATCAGTGTTGGGGCCTCCTTTATGCCTGGCCATCTTCTGCTCTGCCTCTCCTAGTCCCAGATGCTGGCTCCCTCCAGCCAGGAGCGGGGCAGTGGGAGGTCTCAGGTGGCCGTGACCCTGTGTCTTGGTGGGTTTTCTTGTCCAGCCTGTCTCACGAGCTCCTGCTCAGGGTCTGGAGAGGAGGCTGGGAGAGGGGCCAGCCCTGGTGCACAGCTGTGGGGCTGCTGTTCCTGCACCAGCCCCGCTGGCTTCCCAAGTTCACGACAAGCCTTTGCTGGGTTCTTCCCGCCTTTCCTAGGTGCTCTGCCACCTGTGAGCCAGCGCTCTGCCTGTCTGCCAGCCTGCCGGGCTTCCCTGGACTCTGGCTGGGTGTTCCCCAGCCCAGTTCTCTTGTGGGTTTAAGCAGGGCTGGACTTCTCTTGTGGTTCCCTTTCTGCTTTCCACACCCAGGAGGAAGCTGTGTTTTCATTCTCCTGCCTGCAGGGTGGCTGCCCACCCCGACTGACCCTTTCTTTCCCTGTTGCAGCCAAGAAAAAAGACCCAGGTCAGGAGGCTCCAGGGAGAGCAGAAATCAAAGGGGCCTTTAGAAAGTGTTCCCCCTACATCTCCTCATCCACAGGCCACGTGGTCACTGCTTGCTGAAAGAGAGTGACCCTGTGAAACGGAGCCGCCCACAGCCCCTGAAGGCCCTCAGGAGCACGTGCTGGGAGACAGCAGGATGTGCTGAGCAGCTGCGCTTGGGACGCTCCTGTTGATAGCTTCTCAAGGGTTTGTCCTTCCCTTCTCTTTGAAAATCAGCGAGAGCTATGGACCCTCTCCTGTAAGGATTCACATGTACACAGAGGGTGCGTGTGATCTGGGACACCTACCGATTCTCCAAAGTCCCTTCAGGACTGTCTTTGATCCAAGGGACTCACACACACCTGTGCCTTACTCCTGGTTCTCCGAATGCGGAGACTGAGGCAAAACCCGAGGTGTGTCTGGGACTTTGGAGTGTGGCTCTGGGGACAGAGTGAGGGGCAGAGGAGTAAAACTCAGAAGAGGGGACTATCCGTGCGAGGAGGTGTGACCAAGGTGCCATCAGGGTGGTTGATGGTGGAGGGAAGGGGGTGTTCGTCACAGATCCTGCCCTCTGTGGCGTGGATCCTGTGTCTCTGGGTGCTACCCTGGAGCTGGACCAGGCTCCCTGAGGCAGACAGCCCGCGAGCGAGAGCTCCCTGGCCTTCTGAGCGTGGCTGGTGTGGTGCCGACTGTCCTGGCTGTAACTGGGGTGGGAGCCAAGGCCAAGGGGCTTAGGGCAGGACAGCGTTTCTGGTCAGGCCTGTGTGGCAGGTCTATGGCCTCCATCCAGCACGGCTGGCATGGTGCTGCCGTGTCCCCCTCGAGCCTACTCTTCACCGTCATTTCTCAAACATGCTTTGTTGACCTGGACTCTAGTTGCAAGGGACAGAACCAAGTTCAACCTTGCTTCAGCCAAAATGTGAATTCTCTGGTGCTTATCAGAGAAGTCTGTCTTTTAGTGCTGCAGGGCCCCGGGGCTTAATTGACCCACCAAGTCCTCTCCCACCCTCGCCCAGTGCTGACCACTGGACTCTCTACCCATTATTTCTTTTCTTTGTAGAGAGAACTACGGGCATCATCAGATTTCACTTAAGACCCCCTGGGTTAGCCATGCCCATGGGGGTGGGACTCTGTCACTCTGTCAGCCCCGGGGAGTCACTGACTGCTGACCTAGCCGGCCTGGGGAAGGCACTGATTAATGCTGGGTGGGTCGTGGTTCATCCCTGGCCCTGTCCCAGTGCTGAGGCCTGGAGGTGCTGGACTGTCCCATGTTGACGAGGGGGCTGTCCAAGGGAAACCTGCAGAGGAGAGGGGGTCTGGGCTGCAGAACCCCATAGCTCCATGAGCTCCCGGGAGCTTAGCCCATTCTGCCAGCTTCTTTCTGGAACATTCTTCCCTTGGCCGTTAGGAGAATTCCCTAGCTCCTCAGAGTGCTTCCTTGGATGGCTCCCCCTCATGCCCTAAACTTTCTGGCTCCATCTGTTCCTCAGGACCTGTGTGTGGTGTGCACCTCGGGGCACGTAGCTCTGCTTGCGATACTCCACACAGGGCAGGCATGTGTGCTCACACGTGTGCTGTGCCCTGAGGCTAGGACAACCTTGGTCATGTGCGGGCTGTGCTCTGTGCCATGCCCCCATGGCCAGCTGGCTTCCACTTTGCAGCATCCCTGTAAAATCACATGGGTCAGCGGCCACTCGGAAGTCAAGGTCCCTTCTCATGTCTGTCCAGCACCCACTCCATGGTTTGCCCACATCCCTGAAGCCAGGCACAGGCACCCTCGTTCAACAGGTGAGGGCGGAATGTCGAAGGCTGGAAACCCGCCGAGTGCCAAGCTGTGCCCCTCAGGGGACAGGCAGCTTGAGTGGTGCCATCTGGGTGGGACAAGATTGATGAGAGGTGAAGTGAGTGAACAGGAAGGTACGTCAGACGGTGATTGATGGCCTTGAGAGACCTATGGCAGGAAGGCCATGCCAAGAGGACAGCCCGACAGGAGGGCATCTGGGATGACCCGGAGTGGGCCGTGTGGGGCTCTGCAAGGATTCTGTTGTTTATTACCAAGTCCACGTGCTACCCAGTGACATTTCCAAAATCCGCCAAGTGAAGCAGCCAGACGCAGAGACGAGTCCTGTGGACTCTCAGGAAGCCAGCTTATCTCAGCAGAGTGCGGGTGGAGGAAGGGAAGGGAGGGGACGGGGTGGGGGCCAAAGGGTGCCACGTCCCAGCTGGAGGAACAAGCTCCAGCCCCCCCCCCCCCCGCCCCTGGGGCTGTGTGTGACCATGGTCCTTCCCAATGTCTCGCATACTTCAAAATTACTAAGAGAATGAACTTTAACCTTCTTCCCACAAAAATGACAGGTGATGGACATGTTAATTGGCTTGATTTAATCTTTCCACATGTTGACAGATCAAAACTGACAGCACCTCACAGGCCCGGTTCAAGCTCGTAGGTCGGTGAGAAAGGAGTGAAAAATCACACCCATAGATATGCACAGTTTTTATGTCAGTGAAACAGTAATGAGCCTTTTTAAAATTACCATGCTGCTGAGGAGAGAGCCGGGCTCCAGTCCCAACTGAGCATGAGAACAGAGACAGGCGGGTGCAGAGGTGGGCGCGAGCCTGCAGCTTGGCGTCAGGGTTGGGAGGCCCCGCGTGAGGCCACGCCTGTGCGCCAGCTGCTCAGGCTGAGGCAGGAGCACCCACAGCTTATTGAGGCCCCGTAAATTAAGGACTGGGGTGTGGCTCTGCAGTGGAGCACTGCCCAGCACATGCAAGGCCTGGCTCCATCCCCATGGCTGCAAAATGTGAAAGACAAAGGAAGACCATGTCCCGACCCCCCAGCGGGCAGGTCCTGCTGCATTCGCTGCCATTGAACTGGGGCTACCTGCTCTCTGGGGGCAACTTTGTGAACAATAGAAACACCCTGGCTTTGCTTAGTCTGAGAAAGATCCCTGTGTTCAGAGGGCTGAGCACAACCTGCCATGGGGCAGGGGCTACAGGGCCTGGGGGCTGATGGGGCAGCGGGCATGGGGGCCTTCATGCCTGCTGAAGTGTCCCTGAAGCTACCTGCCTGCACCAGAATAAGTCTGCTGCCGCCCAGGGGTCCGTTGGTGCCAAGAGGAGGGGAGCGTGGTCAGTTACCTGGAACCTGATCGAGGAGGTGGGGAGCTCGGAGAGTCAGGTGCTGGCACAAGTTAAACTCACCGTACATTTGGATACCCCTGGGCTCCTGCCCCGTGGAGCCTGGAAGTGAAGTTCTTGTCCTCTTTAGGAAGCATGCTGGACTCAGGACTCCTATTTCCCTTTTAAAGTCAGGATGGCTGAGATTGTGATGATATCCAACGTGTTTATTGGCTGTTATCTCTGACTTTCTGACAATAATCATGGTGGCATCGACTGAGTGCTTCGGCCCTTACCCACTGCTTCCAGAGCCTTGCTCTTCAGCCCTGTTTCTCTGGGGTGCCGGTGGAGCAGCAGTGTCCCCTCTGTTGTGCAGATGAGGGACTTCAGGGAGAGAGACAGAGATTTGCCCAGGAGCTCAGTGGGGAGGTGCAGAGAGCTGTCACAGGTGCTGTGGGGGGGGAGGGGGATGGCGCCTGCTCCTTGGGAAGGGGCCCTGGTGGGTGGCTCTCCCTCCATTCTTAGCATCAGCTCCCAGGGCTCCATGGGGGGCCCTGCAGGTGTGAAGGTCCAGGTGCAACGGGAGCTCACTACTGTTTGGCTGTGAGGGCGCCGTAGTGTATGTGTACACGCAGACACACCCACACCCACACCACGAACACTGGTATCTATACACAGCCCCCCGTATGCACACCCCACACCCACACCCCGTCTGCGTCGGGTCCGGGGTCCCGAGTCTGCTCCCATGGCTCCTAACAGGCTGGTGTTAGGACCCAGGAAGGACGTAGCAGGGCGGGATATAAATAGAGAGAGGAGGACAGTTTGAGGAGAGCTGACCTCACTCCCTCTCCACCCAAGAGCGGCTGGCGGAGGTGTGGAGCCAGACCAGAGGGAGGCCGCGGGCGGGACGCTGGGAGCAGCTGGAGCTCCAGGGCGCGCAGCTGGGAAGCCTCCTTGCTCCGCCATTCTGGGCAGGAGAGGGACACGCAGCTCCAGCTGGACAGAGAGGGGACTTGGGACTGCCACCTGGCTTGGGTTCCTCTTGCATTCCACGTGGCTCTGGACGCCCGGGCTCCTGGATCACCGAAGGAGCTCCAGTTCTGAGACAGGAGAGAAACCCCGCGTGCTTCCAGAACCTGTGTCACAGACTTTGAGGAAACAGATTTTTCTGGCCCCGAACCTGAAAAGATGTCCCTCTCCCAAGGAGCCAGAAGGTAGAGGACACACTCTTCCACCCTCAGGAGTTCTGCTCGGATCACCTGCAGCCTCTGAGAGCCATGAGGCAGCCGCAGCCCCTCTGTTGCGGGCCCCTCTGGCTGCTCCTCACCTGCTGCAGTGCTCAGGTAATGTGCCTGGTCGGGAGGGACGCTGGAGTTCTGCGTGAGGTTCCCCGCATCTCACGATGTGGTCTTCCCTGTGCAGGTGCGAGGAGCCCACGGCAGGTCGCAGGACCATCCAGGTAAGAGACCCATCCCCTGCTCCAGTGGGGCCTTCCCTCCTTCCCAGCTGGGTGCTGCCCAATGACTGGCTTCACTCCGAGGCCACCAGTGATGGCCCTTCTTGGGCTCCTCTGCCCCGACGCCCCTACCCCACAGCCCCGCCGGCCTCGTCTGTGTCAGTGTCCTGGGCCGTGGGTGGGGAAGCGGCTCTGTCCCCACTGGGCTGGGTCAGAAGGGCTCTTGTGATCCAGGAAACCTCAGGCTGAGCTCTGTCTCAGTTCGCATCAGGTGCTGGTGACATGAGGCCCCCAAAACAGCAAGCCCTGGAGCCCCCAGCCCCTTGGTGTGCCCAGTCTTGGACGTGGGACCTGCTCACCAGAGTGGCCTGTCTTTGGCCATGTGATTCCCCAGTCTGGAGGCTGAGGGTGAGGTTGCCCAGGAGGACGGAGGAGCAGCATGGGCACTGCTCGGCCAGCTCTCGGCCAGCGGGCCTGGCATTCCCTGCGCTCCCGTGCCTCTGGGTGGCAGTCGGGGCGTTGGGGACCTGCGAGTGACCCTTTGCCGGGAAATGCTGACTCAGGCTGACAGCATGGGGTTCCCGGCCGCCCCGTGGCGAGCAGTCCTGCCCTCATTCTGGGGAGCCCGCCCAGATCCACAGCCAGGTCCCCCAGGGCCCCTCACAGGAAGCCCTGAGAAGTGGGGCCCACTTGGCTATCTTCCCCCATGGGTTGTGATGCTGCCAGGCCATCAGTCCTTGTCACCACCTCCCTTCACCCACGCTGGGGTAGAGACTGCCCTCTCTCCGCTCCATGCTCCTGGAGTCCTCTGTAAGAAGGTGCTGAAGCTGCGCCCCTCCCTGGGCCAAACACTAAAGCCAAGAAGCAGAGCCTGTGGCCTGGGCACAGGGGACAGGTCAGCGTTGTGTTGGTGGAGGCTGTTGGGCCAGACCTTGCTCCCACTGAGGCTGGGATAGGAGATGGAGAGAGGGCAGCTGAACAGGTGTCCTGGCCAGGGAGTGCCGCTGAGGAGGTGGCCCTGGGCCAGCCCTTCCCAGATGGTGGCCTCTGACAGAGTGTCCTCACGGCTCGCTTTCTGGACCCTGAACTCCAGGGAGCTGTTGGAATCCGTCAGTCTTTCCCTCCACATAGAAACGTCGCTCCTGCCCATCCTGACTTAGTGTAGCCGAGGCCCTTTCTTCTCCAGCCGGCCACCTAAGGAAAGCAGCTGTGCCTGCAGCCATCGAGGGCCACTGAGACGCAGAGTCCTGCCGTCTGGCCCCCGCCGTCTGGCCCCTGCTGTCTCACCTTGCTTTGGCCTACCCCTCCTCCTCCTCTGGCCACTCCCTTGTCCCTCTCCTCATTACAGCCCTGCACTTTCTCTTCCTTTCTGCATTTCAGGCTCTGCTTACCCTTTCCCATGGGCAGGCCCTTAGTGGCCCCGGGGCACTGTGTTCCTGTGGCCCCAGAGCCCTGGGGTGCTGCACCCTGGCTGTCCCCTCAGGGTGCCCACTGAGTGACAGCTGCCCTGGGGTCCCTCAGGAAGAGCAAGACCTGCTCTCAGTGTTGGTGAGGAGGGCATCACCCTTGGCAGCAGCAGGCAGTGCGAGGGGCCACCGCCAATGCCAGTCAGCCAGGCAAGGCCCACAGCAGCCAACCAGGGGCGTCCACACTCCTGAGCGCCAGTGGAGCCGTGTGTCCTGCCGACAGCACATGCTCCAGCCACAGAGCCGGTCCTCTGTGGGCCTAACTAGGGGCTCAGGGCTGTGAGGGAGCTGGGGGTGCCGTGCCAGAGATGGCCGAGGGCAGTTGGGAGACGTGGGAAGGTAGGCAGGTTCAGGGGCCCGGGAGTTGAGGGCAGCCTGATGCACGGCTAGGACACTGGTCACCACCAGGCCCTCTTTTTGGGGAGGCCTCCGAGGCCACCAAGCTTTCCCTCGCTGGTCCTACCCCAGCACCAGTCCTCCTGCCCAGAAGGTGCTTGATGGATATTTTCCCACCTATCTGTGCGCCACCCTGGAGGACTGGCTGCGCTCTGGCAGAACAAGTGAACGTGCTAGCCCACCCGCGTGCCTTCAGTCCCCAGGGGCTTGTACCTGTTTGTCTGTCTATATTGGCAGATGTTGGTGCTGTCTACACTGGCCCTGGTGCCCCGATGCCTGCTGGGCAGAGAGGGAGTTAGCTTTACAGACAACACCAGGTCAATGTGAGCTTTTGCAGTGACCGTCACTCACGGCCAGATTGTCATCTTAGAGAATTGTACAAGGTTGGAAGCGACACCCAAGTCTGCTCAGCCCACCCCCCATTTCATAGGGAAACCAGGAACAGAAGGGAGACCCAGAAGGGAGCAGGAGGTGGCAGGGCCAGGACCCTCAGCCCACCTGAGACCTCTCCCAGGGACCCAGGCTCCACATGCGGCCTGCTCCCAGGCCAACCTACGAAGCCAGGAGGGCTGATTAGTGCAAACCCATAAATGGCCTCAGCCAGAGACAGCAGCCACTTTGCAAAAGTTTATAAACATGCCCTTTTATAGACACATTTGTACGAGGAAAAGACCCGGTCGTTGCTGATCCTGGGGTCCCAGGAGCGGCACAGTCCAGCCTGTTCCCAGGAAGATGGAGACTCGAGATGATTGCAGTCATTATGATTCTGTGTATTTACACAGCATGTAGCTCAGAGAGGACGGCCTAGCTGCTAGGCCACGGCAGCACCACATTCTTCATCTTCCTGGAGAAAGGGAAATGTGTTCGTGATGGAGCCTTTAAAACTAGTGCCTACGGCCTGTTGAACAAATGGAAATTTGGCAGAGACAGATTTGCAGGGGAGCAGGATCACGCAATGTCAACGCTCTGTTGTCCAAGTGTGGCTCATCCTGGCCCTTTGGTTCTACCTGTTAGTTACCTTTTAAATCCCTACATTAAAAACGTGGGAGATTTCAAAAACAAAACCCCGAAGCCCCCACCCACATGCACACATGCACACACACAGGCACGAGCACACACATGCATGTGCACACACATGCACATGAGCACACATGCACATGTGCACACATACACGCGCACACACATGTACGTGCACACACACATGTACGTGCACACAAATGCACGTGCACACATATGCACATGAGCACACACACACACATGCACACACACGAGCACACATGCCTAAGCCCTGCTTCACCAGGGGCTGCCACCCACCAAGGAGAGCAGAGTCTGGCATAGGGGCAGGTGTGGACACATGACCAGAACTGCCCAGTAACCCCAACACCTCCGGAAACAGTAAGGAGCAGGGACCTGCACACGGCGGTGTCCGGGAGGCCAGGGAGGCCATTCAAGTGCAGCGTCCTGTGTGCTGAGCATCCTGTGTCCAGGATTAGAAGGAGGCATTGGTGCAGAATGCGGGAGACGATGCCCCAGGCCAGGGGACAGCAGGCAGAATCCCGCAGGGAATGAGTGAAGATGTAGCCCAGGGGCCAGCAGTGAGGGACAGGGCTCGCTTCCCCCAAGTGGGCAGGTCTCCTGAAGCAGCCCAAGGGTCGGGGGCTCCCTGGACTGATGGTAGCACTGGCGGCACTGGAAGGTGGGGTGGCCCTGACTCTGTGAGGGGCTCGCCCATGGTCAGCGGGCCACTAGGCCTGACTCCGAAGGGCCCAGGTATCACTGGGAGATGAGCACTGAAGATCCCTGTCCCGTGCGACCTCCCCCCCCTTTCTCCTGTCCCCTCCTCCCTGCTTCCCGCTGTCCCTCTCCCCCTCTCCCTCTCCTCCCTCCCTGCTTCCTCCTCCTTCCCCTGCCCCCCTTCTTCTTGTTCTCTGTCCCTTCATTTTTCAGGGCTGGGACTGTCTGAAGTCCCCGTGAGAGCAGGCGCCGCCCGGTGAGAACAGAGCACCCTGTGCCCGGCCCTGCGTCCTCTCGTCACCCTCACCCTGGAAAAGAGCCACAGGCTTTTCTACCAAGAACGGATTTTCTGGTTTTTACAAAACTTTTAGGGCTACAAGTGACTTTAGGGTGTACAGGGACCCTCTGGGCAGGAGCTAGTCTACCCCGTTAGCACCACATGACTTCAATTTAAAAAGCTGCCAACACTGAAGATCTGGGAGGTTCCAAACTTAAAACATCTGGATCCCTGAGCACCCTCGATACACAGGGTCCTGGAGATTCTGGGCAGACCTTCCTGCTGAGCAGGTCAACCAGCCTGGGCTGGCCACCTTCAGTGGACAGGGCACGCTTGCTGCCTGGCCACAGCTCTGCTGCCCGAGTTCAACCAGGGTCATGTGTGCTATCGGCAAGCATCGCACCTGTGTCCCCCAAGGTATTGCTCAGGACTGGCCAGCAGGTGGCTGTCCCTAGCACTTGCTTCCTATCTATGGGCTAACTCAGCAGTAGTCTCTGGGTCTCGTGGCAGCAGGAGCTTGGCTCTGGGCTGCTTGTCAGCAGAGACAGTGGGTAGCCTTCACTCCTGGCCATCATGGGCACTGCTGGGTCCAGGTGACACTACTTCCCTCCTCACCTTTCTGCCCAGAGCCACTGTGGCCCTTTGTGAATGGGGACAGAAGAGCGACCTGCAGGTGGCTTCTGATTCTTTGTAGAACATGTTACCTTATTTCTGGTTTTATCCCAGGTGATTGAATAACTAGCCAATGAGGATTTCCCGTCTCCAGAGTGACAATCTTGGGTCTTAGGGGTTCACGATGGAGGACGAGAACGGATGCTTCTGGGTGTTGCCTTTCTGGGTCTCCATGTGCCTGTGGGCAGCAGGGGGCAGCGCTGCTTCCCCTGCACCTGGTCGGGCTGTGCCCATCTGTTCTCCACCTGCTAGGGAACCGACTCCGTCCTTGTCTTATGTGTGGGGCTTGTGCACACTGGAGGGACAGATGCAAATGACGAACGCAGGCAGCGACCTCACGAGAGCAGGCGTGGGTCACCCTGTGGGTGGATCCAGGTCCTAGGAGGAGGCTCCAACCTTCCTCTGCAGTGTGGCCTGCTGCTGCCCAGGGCCACTTCAACAGTGCAGTGGATATCAAGTGTGTTTTAAAGGTACACAGGACCTAAATTCAGAGGACAATAGTCAATGCAATAAGAATCTCCTTGCATGTGACACCCCGTTTCTCAGTTTCCTTATCCCCTCAATCCTGGTTTCAGTTTCCATGCAAGTGCCTCTCTCTCTTCCTCTCCCTCCCTGTCCTGAACACATGCATATCACAGTTACCTGTAGCTTTCCTCACTTGAGTTTTAAAATTAAATTTATTTGAATGGTACATAAAAACATGACAGTTGTAGTAGCGAAGGAGTACGATGTTGAGTGCCAACACGCACACAGTGGACAACGGTCTCCCCAAACGTTCATCGCTTCCTGTGGTGAGAGCATTCAGGTCCTTTCTGAAGCTCCTTGAGACAAGTGGTGCTCGGTGCCGTCGAGAGCCCTGAGCCGCACAGTGGCATTCGGGGACTTCTGCTCCTATCTGCCCACGATGATGCCGTATCTTCTTAACTTACAGTGTCAAGAGTGGTCCATGCACCTCAGCCTCAGCGGATCCATCATTGCATGGATGTCCCTCGATTATTTAGCCAGCTTGTGGGTGAGCGCTGAGGCTGTGGTCAGGCTTTTGACCCTGTAAGAAATTCCACAAGGAACACCCTTGCACATGGGTCTTGGATCATGAGTACGTGCGTCTCTAGGATGAATCAGCGCACTAAGGGACCGTGCGCTTGGGGTCTGTGTGGACGGTGCCAGATGGCCCTCCAGATAGGCAGCTCTGACTGCACCCCTGACACAGGGGATGTGCTGCTCAGTCCCCTCCCCCTCTTTTCTCTTGGGTCCAGTTCTGGCACACGTCTCGATGTGGTTTGACACTTTTAAAGCTATTCGCATCTTCTTCTTTGAATTGCCTAATTATGTTTGTTGCCCAGATATTCTGTTGATTTGCTTTCCTTAACAGCAGGAGTGTTTGCTGATTTGCTTGTGGTGCCGGGATGGAACCCAGGGCCCTGCACTCTACCCCCGAGCTACAGCCCTCGTTTGTAGGAGTTTTATTAGCATAATGAGTTTAACACATATAAAAATAAATCAGCATGTTTCTGTCATGAATTATATAAACCTTGTCCCCAGTTGGATCTAGTTCGATTTTTTTTTCTGCACATAAATTTAAAAAATTAATGCAGTCAAATTTATAAGTCTGGAAAGCTTTCTATATCTGGTTTTATTGCACTTTAGTCTGATTCATCTAGGTTGCCTGGGTGCACGGAGTGGGGGAGGCTATTGACTCTTTCCAAATGGCTAACTGCTTCCAACTCCTTTTGTGGAATGAGATTTCTCCCAATTTAAAGCACCAGCTTTATCCTAATCAGTGCCACCTGTGCCGGGAGCTCAGTGGCCCCTCCTTCCACTGAAAGGCAGACTATGGCAGACACCACTCTGCTGTGGCGCCTGTCCTCTGCTGTCCCTGTCCAGTCCTGGGTATTCTGCTTACTTATTTGCTTATTTATTGTGTGGCGCTGGGATGGAGCCCAGGGCCCCACACATGCCAGGCAAGGGCTCCCCACTGAGCTGCACCCCAGCCCTTTTTCAGTTTTGCTTTGAGACAGGGTCTTGCTAAGCCATGGAGGCTGGCCTGGAACTTGTAATCCTCCTGCCTCAGCCTCCGGAGTAGCTGGGATCACAGGCGTGGCCACTGTGCTTGCCTTGTTCTTATTTATTTTTTAAAAAATATGAGTTCCATAATCAAATTTCCCCTCACAAGAGAGCTCTCAGCACTTTCCCAGTATTTATAGATTAATTAAAGGGCAGCTGATATTTTTATGCTAATCAATCTGTTCTCCCCAGAGTAAGTCAGGCCTTCATTTGCTCAGGGCATCTTCATGAGAATCTTGTGTGATTTTAGTTCTTTTGTTCTAAAATGTTTTCTTTTTATTGGTTGCATTTAGAAATGAGAACTTCTATTTTTTTGGCTATTGTTGAAATACAAAAAGCTATCAGCTTTGTACATTACATTTGAACGAAACTCCTTGCTCAATTCCTCAATGATTTGAAGTAGTTTTCCACCCTGATTATCAGGCATACTTCCCGTGACAGTGATGACCATTCTTTCCTCTTGGTGACGTTTCTTTGCAATGGAGAATATAAAGGGCACTCTATGTCAGTGGACGTCAAGGGTGCCTGCTATAGATGGTCATCTGGGCAGTAATTGCAAAGGACTGAAAGGATGTGCTCAGGGCTGCCCATGCTAGAGCCCACTGGAGCAAAGATGGGACCCTGACTTCTTTTCAGCTGGAGAATGGTGGCCCATCTTGAGGGGATATCACCTCACTCCGTTATAACGGACAGGTGGAAAAGGATGACCAATTCCTTCACAGAGCCCTGAGAATAGACAATAATACATCCACATAAGGTCCTGCTGCTCACAGTACTGGTCTCAGAGAGGACATCTGGAGGAAGCAACCATAGGGGAAGGACCAGGCCTAGATGAAGAGAGGCCTGTGTGTGAGCACTGTGTGCTGGCCAGCACAGGTTGGAGCAAGAGGTTCCCCTAATAGGTGCAGAATGCGGTCATCCCACAGGTCATTGTTAGGATGAGATGAGGTGTTTGCCAGGCACCTCGAGGGGGTCCTCATAAACACAGGGTCCTCTAAGCTTGTTTTAAGCTTGTTTCCTTCTGTGGTCCAGCCGCATCAGATGCTATCTCTAAAGCCACGTTTGGTGACGGGATGATGGACATTCTCGCCTTTTTCCTGACGCCAATGGGCACGGTCCTGGCTTCCCACTGTCAAGCATGAGCCGAGGCTGCTGTTCCCATGGGTTAAGAGGCCTCCATCCATGTGGCCTGCTTTGTCCAGTTAAGGAGCCAGTCATCGGTTTCTAGTTGAGTTCTTGTCCCTCCAAGTAGTTGTGTTGAACTGTATCAAACGCCTCTTCAGCCACGGGCTGGCCACGGTCCTCCGTCTCCAGATCCTTCCTCGTCTCCAGGTCTTTCATTGTTTCAATGGTGATTTGAGATTTTGATTTCTTTTCCCCCAGGGTTTGCAGTCCTGGCTTCTGCTTCCCATTACTGGCCGTTGGAAACTGTGGATGGGATTCATGAACTTCAGGATACAACTGGAGGTAGACCTGGCCTGCGCGCCTATAGGAGGGAGGGGTGGTGGAGGCGGGGCCCCTGGAGGACAGAGGAGGATGGAGGTGGATGGCATCTGCTTGGAGCCAGATGATGCCGGTGAACCAGCATTTGTGCAGCTTTCCTGAGGATCATTGCAAAATATTTCCCTAGAACGTCTGTATCTTCTTACGAGGGAAGGACAGAATCTGTGATTCAGAACACGACTGAGATGTGCATTTACTCAAGACCTTATTGCAGGATTTCCTCGGCCGAGCCTCCTGAGTGTGAGGCCAGTACGTGTTTGCAGTGCAGGTGGCGTCAAGGCGTCAAGGTCTGGGCCACCCACAATGGGCTCACAGGTTGGGGGGCACTGTTTCACCAGGCAAAGCTGTCCTGTCTACAGCCATGTCGTCACATACCCCAGTCAGTTCCCACGGAGATTAAATGTCACCTAGGACATGTCTAACGGTGGAGAGTGTCAGGGTCTCTGGTTCACAGCTCGGACATCTGTTAGCAGGAGGAAACTGAGCTATCCCTGAGCACTTTCCCCATTCCAGTGAGAATTCCTCCTTAAGGCCCAAGTGTGAACAGCCAGAGGTAGCATTCAGTTCACCTTGGTCTTCTCATTGTTGGAGAGTCCACTGCGTGGCTGACGCACATGGCAAAGGCTGGCTATATGCCCCGGCTCGGGCTCTAGCCATGTCCTGGCCAGTCCTGAATCCCCACGTGGCTGGCTGGCTGCCTCCTGCACCAGCACACAGTGATCTCCTCATCCTTGTGACACTTGTGCTATGGAAGTCGCTGCTTAGAGTCCTAAAATGCTTCCTCAAAACCTGCCTGTTGAGTGGCAGCAGAGCCGGTGTCTGCCCCCGGGCAAGGTCGAGGAGAGGGGCCGTGAAGGGCGTGTGGCTGTGCAGGCCCTGTCCCCAGCCTGGCTGCCCCCCAACCACCCCCCCCACCCCCCGCCTGAGCCTCCTGTGATGGTCTGCACGGCAGGGACAGAGTGTCCCTGTGCAGGTGTGAGCCCAGGTTGCCTCAGAGTGAAACAGCCACTTTCCCTGGTTACGGTAGAATGTGCTTTTCCCAGGGCCTTTTTTTTCAAGCTTTCGAAAAGCAGTCATCTCACTGAGTGGAAATGGCTCATTGTTCAGGACCCAACCACTAAAATTTCAGCAGTCATTTCAAACAAGAGCCTGAATAACCATGCATACATCTCTGTCCTGGTCCCTGAGCTCATTGCTGTAGGTTCAGTGTTCCTGGCTTTGCACACCTTGCCTGTGAACACCCTCCTCGGGCAGCGGCCGTCACTCAGACGTGAGTGATGTGGGGCCGGGTTCTGCTCCCTGGCGTGTCCACTCCGACAGCACCTGCCCAGCCCTGGAGTGCATGGTCACAGCACGCCCGCCCCTCCCCGCCGGCCCGCTTTGTGTGACCCTGCTGTCGCCAGGCCCCCAAGGGACAGGAGGGGGAACAGGCACCCTCGACACCTTGTTGTGGGGACACCACCCACTGTGACGTCTCAGGGACGAGCCGCTTGGCTGTTTGTGGCCGACCCCTGTCTGTGCCTTTGTCACTGTCTCACGTGGCTGTGTCCATGCCGTGTCCCCTGGTCCTGTGCCACTGTGACTGTCAGTGCTCCCTTCATCAGTGGCCACGTTCACTCTCATATCTCTCAACCACGTCCCCTTTGGGGTGAGGAACCAGCCCCTGGGGCCTTCAGGGGTCCTGGCTGGGGGCTCTGCGGTACCAGGCAGGGGCTGGGGGAGGGTGGCTGGCGTTGAGAGATATGTGGTCCCTTGTTCCTTGTCTCACTTATCTGTTGTCTTTCTCTTTTGTCGCCCGCCCAGCGCTGCAAGCCCTCAACCTCACTGTGCTCCCTCCCCACAATTCCACCCTTGTGTTTGCCAATGACTCTGCCTACTCCAATCTCTCTGCGACCGTAGGTGAGCAGTGTCCGCTTCCTCCCAGGCTTTGATCTACAGTGAGTTCAAGGCCCATCCCCTCAATCTGCCGGACTCGGCTCTTGGCCAGCAAAGGAGCAGCTAGCCGAGTACAGACTGAGACGGAGCCAGGTGATAGCCAGGTGTTACAGGTGTTGCCAGGTGTGAGCCAGGAGTTATCCAGGTATTGCCAGGTGTGAGCCAGGGTTAGCCAGGTGTTACCAGGTGTTAGCCAGGAGTGAGCCAGGTGTGAGCTAGGGGTTAGCAGGTATGAGCCAGGGGTTAGCCAGGTGTGAGCCTGGTATGAGACAGGTGTGAGCCAGGTGTGAGCCAGGTATGAGCCAGGTGTGAGCCAGGTATGAGCCAGGGGTTAGCAGGTATGAGCCAGGTATGAGCCAGGTGTGAGCCAGGGGTTAGCCAGGTGTTACCAGATGTTAGCTTGGTGTGAGTTAGGAGTTACCAGGTGTTACCAGGTGATAACCAGGCGTTACCATGGGTTAGCCAGGTGTGAGCCAGGTATTAGCCAGGAGTTATCCAGGTGTGAGCCAGGTATGAGCCAGGAGTTAGCCAGGTGTGAGCCAGGGGTTAGCCAGGTGTTACCAGGTGATAGCCAGGTGTTAGCTAGGTGTGAGCCAGGTGTGAGCCAGATATGAGCCAGGTGTGAGCCTGGTATAAGCCAGGGGTGAGCCAGGTATGAGTCAGGGGTTAGCCAGGTATTACCAGGTATGAGCCAGGTGTGAGCCAGGGGTGAGCCAGGGGCCAGTAAGACCAGCGGGGTTGGGTCTGAGGGAGGAGCCCTGGTATCTGGAAGGTGACCACAGCGCCATGCTCTCCAGTTCGCTGTTTATCTCAGAACAAAACAAATGATATCTTTTCTAAACACAGAAATAGGGTTTTCAAATGGATCGTAATTTGGGGGGAGAAAAAATCATGCTCTCTTCATGGAAAATTAAAGCTAGTTTGAGAACTCCTCATCCCAAATTTGATCTCCTACCAACCTTAAGTTCAGTGACCTGAAGTCATGGGGAGCCGCTCAGATACCCCGAGGGCCACGATTCAGTCCCTGTCTCATCTAACAACCTCCAGGGCCACACGTTCGTGTTTTCCCCACACAGCTCACAGTGAGAGGGACAGAGAGTGGCATTGCTTGGTGGCTGAGGGCAGGGAGGGCCTCGCCTTGATCTCTTTTGACACTTCACCTGATTTGGGGTGGTTGGCCTCCAAAATTAATTTTGCCAAGCAAACAGCCTGGTCAGGGCTTTATATGGCCCAACTTGGTTGGGCAGCTGCGAGTTGTCCAGCGCATGGGGTAAGACACAGCTCTCCCCTGGCAATAAATGGGAGAAGACAAATAATGAGTGAGTCTAAAGGCAGAAAAGACAGCTCTGAGCCAGAGGAGTTCTCGTGATGGTGGCTGTTGGAGAGCTGGCCCGGGCCAGGTCAATCAGGATGGCCTGTGCTCCAGGTGCACCGGAAACATACTTTCTCCTGCCTCCTACATGGGGAGGGGGGCCTGAGTACTGACCCCTGCCCACAGGTGCCCGTGGCCCTGGGTGTTTATAATCATCACCCATTGGCTCCGTAGGCCACTTACGGCATCAGACGCCTTCATGATGGGAGCCATGAAGCAGGTGTCTGGGTAGAGAAGTGCCTCTGTGGGATTTGTGCCCCCTGGGACTGTGCAGATGTCACCCTGGTGTCCCCTGGAGCATGGCCCCACAAGCTGTGACTTCACACATGTGGGACTAGGGCTCAGTGGTAGCTTCACAGACCTGTTAGGAACATGCTTCACTGGGGAGTCAGTGCAGGTGTGTGTGGGGGGGCCTGCGGAGCATGCAGGTGCCATTGGTGCTTGGGGATGGGGACCACCACCCTCTCGCTCTGGTGGCCCAACATTGGCAAATGGTATAGGTACATTATCATGACGCTGTAATAAATAGGAGATGCCAACATAACACAATTTCATAGGATGCAGTGACTTATTACCTAACATTTAGACTTATAAATTATTCATCGTTTAATTACTAATAATTAAATATTAACAATGTTATTAGCACCCTAGAACAATGTGGGATGCTGGGTGTGTGTATTGTGATGGTGGATATGGTGTGCATGTGTGGTGCTACCTGCAACCCCTGGGGCGTCCTCAGACTTCCAGGCTCCAGGCTGGCTCATGTGTGATGCTGTCCCTCTTGTTCCCTAGATATTGTGGAGGGGAAGGTCAACAAAGGCATTTACCTCAAGGAGGAGAGAGGCATGACGCTGCTCTACTATGGCAGGCTCCGGACCTCCTGCATCAGCAGCCCTGCCCAGTGCGGCCCTGAGGGTGAGTGCCAGGCCTCTGGGTGTCGGTTTCCCCACGGGGCAGCACCTGCCCCTCTGGCCAGGACTGCAAAGGCCCACTAACTGCAGAATACGTGGAACTGCAAAGTGAGCTGGGGCGTGGGGGACGTGGGCAACTTGCGTCCTGATTGGAGGCTGGTGCTGGAGGGTCCAGTTCGGGCTTAGAGAGCTGCGAGACCAAAGTGCCTAGCCTTGTAGAGGGGAAAGGAGTCCTCCCTGAGACACAGGCCCCGACGTCACGCGCTGTGGTGTCTGTGGGCAGGAAATAGACGGCGTGGCCACCGCAGCGTTATTTCTGGCTCTGGTCATGTGGGTGACAGGCCGGGCGGGGCGTGCCTGTTAACCCTCGCGCAGGTTTGCCTCTGTCAGGCCCAGGGAGGGTGGCGGGAAGCTGGATGGGACTGTCCCAGCCCGTGATTGCAGGCCTGTGCCCGCAGCAAGTCCACGTGTGCAAGAGGGAAACTAGGGCCCTTCCTGCCTGCTTCTCCCTGCAGCCTGCGCGTGCAGCCTGACTCCACACGGCCGCACTGGGCCGCACGGGAACCCTCAGGGACTGCCATCTGCTGTCGTCCCGCCAGCTGGGGGCCTTCAGGGTTTTCTTCCTTGAAGCAAAAGGAAAACGTCCATTTCTGGGGGGAAAGTTGACGCAGCCTCTGTGAGGCTCTGAGACTTGGGGGCAGACGGCCTCAGGCGACAGGTCGCTGTGCTGGTTCTGGGAGACCATGCAATTCCCTAAAAATAAGCAAGTGCTGTACGAGCCACAGACATGAGGCAGCGGCGTTTTGGGCTTTGGGGACCTGGGATTGTATGGAGCAGCTCTGAGGTCGGCCACTCAGCTGGGCGCACAGACAGTATGAGCTGGTCCTAAGTCAGACCTCAAAACACACCAGGCTGTTTGTCTCTCCAAACCCCAAACAAACCCAGGCCCAGTGACAGCAGCTGGCAGCCAGGAGAACAGAGTGTCCCTGCCCCAGGCTTGGGAGGCGAGGTCTGTGAGGCCGCATCTGGCTTTCCAGGGAGCAGCTTCTATGGGGAAGGAGCCTCTCCGCAGATTGGGCTGTAGCATGGGACTTGCTCTGGATTGGGGCTGAAAGGGCTGGGCCCAGGTGTCTTGTGACTGACACCATCCCAGGTGCCCACTGGATGGGAGATGGTGGCACCGAGGGAAGGGTGGCTTTTGGAAATCAGAGTCCTGACAAGTTCCCCAACTCCAAGGCCAAGATCTAGAGGCCTTGGAGTGAACTTTGCCCTAGGTCCATGCACAGCTTGTCAGACGCAGGGTTAAAATTTTAATTAGCTGCCGACATTGAAAAAAAGGAGACTTTTACCAGGCTTGGCACGCCTGCAATCCCAGCTACTTGGGAGGCTGAGGCAGGAGATCAAAAGTTTGAGGCCAGCCTCAGCAACTTGCCAAGACTCTAAAAAATAAACAACCAAAACAACGATGAAACAAAACAAAACAAACAACCCCAGAACAAATAGAAAATGTCAAGGATTTCTGATTTTCTTGAGAAATTGCTTTATGTTGTGCCTCTGTCTCTAGACCACCATGGCCCCCTCCAGGCCACCGTCCTCAGCTTCCTGCGTGTGACCTCAGCCGGGTTGGCAGGTTGGTATGTCCAGGGCTCCTGTCCAGGGCTGATCCTTTCTATGGTGGCCTGGGCAGCCACACAGCTTTGAGTGGACCTCTTTATCAGTAAACAGGTCAATGAGCTTCACCCCATGTGCCTCCCATGTGCCTCCCATGATGTGTGAAGACCAAGGGACAGACCGTGGCACCGGAGGCCAGCCGTGGAGGGGCTGCTGGGGTCTGCAGCCCTCTGGTGGTGGCTCCAGCTTCTTTCTGCAGCAGGGTCTCTCCCCAACAGGACGGCCGTCTTCCTGCCTTGGGGTCCCTCTGCCTTGGGCGGCCGTGGTTGGACTCCCCTGGCCCTGGCCCACCTGGAGCCTCAGGATGCACCATCCTGGTCACCCACACTCGGCTCTCGCTTGCTCAGCCCTGAAGAAGTGAGATGTCCAGAGCTGGAGTGAGGAAGAGCTGGGGCTTGCCTCGAGTCCTGCCCTGGGGACAGCCTCCTGCCCTGGGACCACCTGGAGCCCTGGGGGGTGTCCCTCACACGTGCACTTGACATCATGGCCAGACCCAGGAGGAAGCCAGGAAGCCTGAGGCAACTGTGTCTGGGACACGATACTGGCGAGATGGACGCTGGTCCTGGAGAGCTGGACTTTTCTCCCTGTGTCTGGATTTCAGCCTTGCAGAGCACCGGGTGCTGGGCCCACACAGGTTGCTGCACCCACACGGGGTGATGCATGCATTTCCCACTCACTGCTTTTGGTCAGGGGCTTTTCCTGGGTCCCAGGACCCAAACAAGGTCATCTGCCCAGCATTGTCCAAATCGAAGTCTCACAGTGGGAGGGGTGCAAGGTTGTGTCAGGGGACACTGGAACGTGACAACCGAGAGCTGTGCTCTATTTTAACACTATGTCTCATGGAGATGTGTTTCCACGCGTCACTCAGGGTGAGATCATCAGGAGGGCAAACGTCCAGAGCAGGTTGATTCGATCATATTTCATAATAATACGGGCAGTGTCTGGACACGGCGGAGGTCGCACAGTTAGGACTCGGAAGACGTGGACGGGCCCTTGGGGATCTGTCCAGCCACCCCCTCCACACTTGGTGGGGGACATGGAGTGACAGCCCATTATTCTTATAATAAGACCAACGTTTAAGGAGCGAGGACCCCACCCCAGGCCACTTTGCCTTCCTCATTCCAGAGCCGGGTGTCCTTTCCGCTTGTATTTTCAGCTGATTTTTAAAAAGAATGGGTTGGGAGGGGGTGAGGCACGAGCTCTCCAGAGAGCGGCCATCTGAGGAGCCTGGCTGTTCCCTGCGTTCTCAGCGAGAGGACGTCCTTCCCTCTGCTCCCACCCACGCAGCTCCTCCAGCATCTGCTTCCTGCATCCTGTGAGCTGTGGGGGGTTTGCCTTTTGGCAAACGGGTTCCTCCGGGGGAGGCTTCATGGCCACCAGCTGCTAAGTAGAGGAGCCGTGGGGGCCTTGGAGAGAAAGGCCATGGGACACTGCCGACCCCAGGGATAGTCTATGTGCCTTCACACCAGGGTCTCCTTCCACCTGCTTCCCGGTGTGAACAGGGGCTGGAAGGCCCCTCCCTGGGTGGTCCTGGCAGACCCGTCACCCTCAGCAGGCCCGCCAGCTCCTGGCTCCCAGGCAGGGACCTGCTCCTGGCAGGTGCTCCTGTCCTGGGTGCCTGCAGTCCCTGGGCGTGTCCTCCCCAGGACTTGCAGTCCACAGGCCTGGTTGCTCAGGTCTCCCTTACATGGCCTTTGGCTCTGTGAGGACGGTGTCTCGGCCACCACTCCTCCGAGTGCCTGAACTCTGCACATCTACTGGACAGGTGCGTCCAGGCCGACCACCCTGCTGGTGCGTAGGTCTCTTCAGAGGCCTCCAGTCAGGTGTGCCACTATGGGCCGTGGCTGCCACAGGGTCCCTTCCACAGGCAGCAACCTGGGGTGTCTATTGACTAGAGGGGGTGGCCCTACTGCTCATGCCAGGCATCCCCGCCACAGTGAAAGGTCAAGTGACAGTGAAGACAGGCACCTCCCAGCACTGAAGGGTCCACCATAGAGCTGCTTCACTTGCTTGTTCCCGTCTCCGGGGGATCGACTGCTGTTGGTGATGGTGATGCTGTTTGGCATGGAATAAACCACAACCTGGGTGATGGCCAGAGGAAGAGGAGGAGGAGGACCAAGAGGAAGAGGAGGAGGACCCACCTTGGACCTCTCTGACGTTGGAAAGCCGTTCCGGACACTGTGCCACATGCTATCTTGAGTGACTTCCACGTGGCCTTTGATCGGTTCAGCTTTGAGGGCTTCTGCTGCCTCCAGGAAGGCGTGTACCTGTGGGACCCCTCAGCTTTCCCTTCCTCCCTCCGTGAAGGTGTCCTGCTCTGTCCCCTGAAGATGCCCAGACCTTCCCCGGCTCTGACAGCACGGAGCGGTGGCTAGAGGACCTTCCTGCGCACTTCCCTCTCTTGGGCCTCAATGACTCTCTTCCCTTTGCTTGAGGTCATTTAAAAAGCTGTCAGCAAAATGCTGCCCTTGTTGCAGGGTGGAGACTGAGAATGGACTGGGGATTACCAGCCCCGTGTGGACTCAGCTGCTGTCCTTCTTGGGTCTCTGGTTCAGGGGACCATAGTGAAGGAAGTGGTCCTCAGAGAAGCTTTCATCCACTGTGCCCGCCTTAGAGATGGGGTAACTGGGCCCACGGCAGGGCCTTGGTGGCCTCTAGCCTCGATGTCTCTGGTGCTCCTGGGTTGGCCACGAGGCTCCCGACCCTGCAGTCTCTGCTGCCCACACAGGCTGGCTGGGAGGAGCTGGCAGCTGGTCACTCCATGGCGAAGAGACTCAGCCCTGGGGGCACTGCTCATCTGCCTCTCTGTCCTGCATGGAGCCCACACTGGATGGAACCGCAGATTCCGGAGGTTCCCTTTGCGTCACCTATGCACTTAACAAAGAGAGAAACTCGGATTTGATTCTAGGGAGCTTGGTCGACTAAGCCAGTCCAACTTCCCGAGAGGCACCGTAACCCTGGGCGACCGGGCCAGACCCTAGGCCTTTCTGGCCCAGAACCATCTTTTGTTTCTTAAGGTGTTAAAAAAATTGTTTTCTGAGATAATTGTAAATCAATAAATGGTTGCAAAAAATAATGAGATCTCATGCGTCCTTCACCCATGTCCCTGGACGCCAGCATCTTGTATAACCACAGGACAAAACTAACAGCCCACTGACCTCATTCAGAACATACGAGCTTCACCTGCCCCTTTGAGGGTCTACAGGTCTTTGGAAGTGGCAGACTCGGAATGATTTGGGTTTCTTAAAAATTTCAGAATTAGCTATTGCTTCTTTGTCCAAGGTTTCCGGCTTCTGAGCGCTCATGCATGATCGCACTCTCTCTCTCTGTTCTGGGGACTAACCTCTGGGTGCTCACCCACTAAGCCACATTCCCAGCCCTTTTTATTTTTTATTTTGAGACAACTTAGTGAGAACTAAGTTGCTCAGGGCCTTGCTAAGTTGCTGAGGTTGGCTTTGGACTTGCCATCCTTCTGCCTCAGCCTCCTGAGCAGCTGGGATCACGTGGCCCTTCCACCCAGCCTGACTCAACAGTGTCTCTTTTGGCTATTTTGTCATGAGTCTCAAAACTCTGTGGGTACCAAGTGGACTTTGGTCTGTGCATTTCTGGCCAACCCTCTTGTCCATTCCTGACCGTCTCTCTGTAGTGCACGGAGCTCTCCGGGCACTAGCCCTCTGCTTGGGTCCTATGGCTTCTGCTGGGAGGCCAGGCAGGCAGCTAGGGGTCCTGTGACATTTGGCCACTGGTGGCCTCTGCCCCTTCATGCTAAGTTTGGACTGGTCACTCACATCCCACAGGCCGGGGCAAGGAGCACTCCACAGGCTCCCTAAGAGGTGAGTGGCTGAGCCTCCATGTCTACAGCAGTGGAGAGCCCTTCTCTGCCTGGACACTGTGGCAGGCTGACAGGCAGCCCTCCAAGAGGCCCAGGTGCTCATGCCCTCAAGCTGGGACTGGCTGTTTTGTTGGGAGGATGAAGAGTTGACACTTGTGGAGGTCATGGGGGAGCCAGCCAGCTGCTAGGAAGTGGTCCCCAGATTCTGGAAATCACACCTTGAACGTACAGCGCTGTGCACACGAGGAGGGAGTGGCCTTCTCGTCTGCTAGAAGCCACGTAGACCTGTCCCTGCACCATCGGCTATGTGGGGTACACATGGCAGATATTTCTGCCACCTGCCACATCTGATTCCTGGGTTTTGTTCACCATCCGTCTTGTTGAAGGCCTTTCCTTGGTGTCTGGACAGAGAGGCACCCAGGGCTCAGCAGTGTGGACTCCCCCTGTCAGCACCCTGCTCCTCTCTGGTGCCGTCTGTTTTCCCTCCTCTGAACCAAGTTCATGACACGGTCCCCCACGTGGCACTCTCAAGGTCCCTGTGCATCTTTTCAGACCCCTGGAGATGCAGTCAGAGGTTGGAGCAGGCAGGCCCTACCGGGCCGGAAGCCAGGCCGAGCCAGCTGACATGAAAGGCTGGCCTCCACTACGGGCCTTCCACCCACTCTGTGTCCCCGGGTTCAGCGCCAACCCACATTTCCATCTTAATTTTTATTACCTGACCCTTACCTGACATTGTGTTGAATTTTTTATTTTTATTTTTCTTCTGGCCAGAGAGACATTAGGCCAAGACAGGATTATTTTTAATTGAGTGAAAGGAATTTTTAAATGCAGCAAGTTTTTGTAAAAAGATTGACTTCTGTGAATTCCACTGGGAATACGTTTCATAACAGGAATTTCACAATGTGCTGTGCTCACTTCCCTGTGAAATTGGCTGTTCCTAAGTGCAGAGACACAGGCAGGCTGAGGTTGGCACTGGCCTCGGAGCCACCACAGTGCAACGCAGGCTGTGGGGGGGAACAGCTGGTCTGGCCCCGGAGCCCTCCTCAGCCATGCCCCAATGTGCAGGGGTGAGTGTGGATGCGGGCCAGGCCTGATGTCACTGCATGCTCCTGAAGTGGCACCTCCGTGATGGGGACAGGTCACGGGCGTCCCCAGGGCTCTGCTCTGCAGGACCCTCCATGGCTCAGGCTCCACGCTGGCACCTCCCAGAGGTCCAGGAAGGTCTGGGTCCCCTCCGGTTTTTGAGATTCTTCTTTTTAAAAAACACACTTTTGGTCATCACACAGCAGTTGTGCCTATTTACGGGGCACAGTGAGATCTTCTAGGCATGTATATGGCGGGCACTGAGCAGATCAGGGCAACAGGTACCTCTGTCACCCCACAGGCTTGTCATTTCTCTGGTTGGGGACGCTCCAAATCACAAGGTTTCCTCTTCTGTGAAAAAGTACAAAGGAGAAATTCCAAGCCGGGGCGATAAAAATTGTGCTATTTCCCATGTTCCTATCGATGGCATCGGCCTAAACCCACCGTCTACAGAGCAGGTCGCCCTTGCAGGCCTTTGGAGGAGTCGCCTCCATGTGCTGATCCACAAGGCATTGCCCAAGTGTGGCAGTAGAGGACGCAGGTCATACAGGTGATCAGGGGCTCTCAGAACTGTGTCCTCAACCTCATCTGAAGCTAGACCTAAAGTGACTTTGTTGCCATTTATATAAATAGACATAGACCCAGGACAAGTACAGCCCCCTGCCTAGCCTGGCCTGTTTCCATCAACCCTGGGCAGGTCACAGGCACGCTGTCACCACAGTGCTGTCCAGCAAAGAGGGACCAGGCAGGCGGCTCAGTCCACCTTACATCGAGTCCAGCAGGTGGCCAGCTTAGCGGACATGCACACGCCACCTACTTCTGTTCTCGCACACCAGGGAAGGCAGGCGGGCGGAGATACCTGCAGGCAGAGGAGCAACAGAGGGGGAGAGGCCGCCAGCTCCACAGCGCAGCCCTGGGAGGCCTCAGTCCAATGGTCCACCTCCACTGGCTGGAGCCACCATGGCCCTGAGCCAGGGCCACCCAGACCTTCCCTGTCAAGAGCCGCTGGTCTTCAGGTTCAGTCTGCATCTGGGGAGGGAGGGACACGTCCGCCCTGTCCGAGCTCCTGCACACCAGTGCTGGGGACAGGGACTACCCAGTCCAGCAGAGCGTCGGGTCTGGACTTGCTGCCGTGTCTCTACCAGTCTCACGGGTTCAACTCTGGGACTTGAGCTGCACAGACAAGGAAACCCTAGAAGCTGCTTCTAGGCAGCTGAAAGAAAGTTCCCGATGGGATTTACCCTAAAGGCATAGAATTTGAGGTATGGGGTGGTGGGGAGACTAGTTTCCACTTCTATTTGGGCTATTCCTTCTAAAATGTGAAGAAAACCCTAAGACTCAACATGCGGCTGTTTAAAAAAGCTGTGAGTCCTGGTTAGGATGTGGCACAGCTCAGACATAAAAATGACGGGTGGAAGAGTGTTTACGGACGGGAGGACGCTCACAGGTGGTCAGCTCCTCCAAGAACAAGGTTTATGAGTGTGTGCATGGAACGGATCCTTTCTCTGCAAATAATGTTTCTGGTGGAGATTTTCGGGGAACTCCGTGCCATGGGTCTGGTGAAGGGGAGGAGCCCAGGCTGGTGTGTATTTCTGTCTGTGCCACAGGTTAGGCAGCTTTTGATCTCTATTGGCCACTGGGTTGGTGACCTTGGGCAAACTGGCCTCAATGGCCTCCGCTATGTCATGGGGGTGGCAGCAGGGTTGCTGCACTCTAAAAAGAGGCAATTCAGCTGCGTTAATTCAGATGCACATCTGTGATTTCAGTGATTTGGGAGGCTGAGGCAGGAGAATTGTGAGTTTGAGGCCATCCTCAATAACTTAGTGAGATTCTACCTGAAAATAAAGAAATTAAAAGGGCTGGGGTGTAGCCCAGTGTTTGAGCACCCTTGGGTTCCATCAAAAAACAGAAAAGGAGGTAATTTATATGAAACTTTTAGAAAAGTGCCTGGCATCCTGTGAGCCCTAACAGATGGCGGCTGAGAGCACCAGGTGCTTTCTGGGCTCTGAGCAGCTCTTCCCTCATCCTTCCACTGACCCATCCTTCTCTCTCCTCAGGGGTCACATTCTCCTTCTTCTGGAAGACGCAGGAAGAACAGTCCAGACCCATCCCTTCTGCATATGGGGGACAGGTCATCTCCAACGGGTTCAAGGTCTGCTCCACAGGCGGCAAAGGCTCTGTGGAACTGTACACGCGTGAGAATTCCATGACCTGGGAGGCCACCTTCAGCCCACCGGGTGAGTGTTGGCACAGTCCCAGTGACAGCCATGCAGGACCACCCGAATGGCACTGTTCCCCACACTCCTGCCCTGGGTCCCCGGTGTGATGCATGGTGATGGTTGCTGCTGCATGTTTGCACACGCAGATACAGCAGTGCAATGTGGCAGCTCGGCTCCCCAGCACCTCCCTCCCTCCCCCTCTGTCTCTGTCCGCTGTACTCTACTGGCCTCCCTTGAGTTCTGTGAGACCCCTCCCCACTTTTCCCCTCCTGTTTCCTCTCCAGCTTCCTCATATGGGGGAAAACATGCGACCCGTGACCTCCTGAGCCTTGTTTATTTTGCTTGACATAATGCTCTGGGTTCTACCCATTTTCTTGCAAATAGCATGATTTCATTCTTCACGGCTGAAGAAGACCCATTGTGCATCTCCACCACACTTGCTTTTTTTTGGGGGGGGCTTCCAATTAATTTATTAATTAATGTTAAATGAATATATAGGGCGGGGTTGTAGCTCAGTGGTAGAGCGCTTGCCTCCCATGCGTGAGGCCCTGGGTTCAATCCTCAGCACCACATAAAAATAATAATAATAATAAATAAATAAAAATAAAGATATTGTGTCCATCTACAACTAAAAAATTTTTAAAAAATGAATATATAAAACATAACATTTTCATTTTCATCTGTTGTAAGCATACAATTCAATGACATTAAATGCATGAAATACATTCACAATGCTGTGTGACTGTCACCACCATCTAGCCTTAAAACTTTTTGTTATTTTTTTATTAATGAATTTATTTATCTTCATTAGGCATATATGACAGCAGAATGCATTTTGATTCATTGTTCACAATTGCAGCACAGCTTTCCATTTCTCTGTTTGTACATGGTGTAGTGTCACACCACATGTGCAGTCATACACATATCTAGGTAATGATGTCCATCTCGTTCTACCATCTTTCCTGCCCCCATGCCCCTCCCTCCTCTTGGCCCAATCACAGTTCCTCCATTTTCCCCATGCCTCACCTCATTGTGGATCAGCATCCACTTATCAGAGAGAGCATTCAGCCTTTGGTTTTTGGGGATTGGCTTACTTTGCTTAGCATGATATTCTCCAATTCCATCCATTTACCTGCAGATGCCATGATTTTATTCTCTTTTAATGCTGAGTAATTTCCACTGTGTATCTACACCACATTTTCTTTATCCATTCATCTGTTGAAGGGCATCTAGGTTGCTTCCACAGTTTAGCTATTGTGAATTGAGCTGCAATGAACATTGATGTGGCTGCCTTACTATAGTAAGCTGATCTTAAGTCCTTTGGGTATAGATCAAGGAGTGGGATAGCTGGGTCGAATAGTGCTTCCATTCCAAGTTTTCAGAGGAATCTCCACACTGCTTTCCAGAGTGGTTGCACCAATTTGCAGTCAGGGGCTCCTTCTTCAAGAGGCTCCCTGGGCAGGTGACCAGGAAGGCGGGCTGTGCCTTTGGCAAGCAGATTCTTGCTGGGTCAGACCTGGGCCTGCAGCCCTGAGCAGGAGCTCCTGCCTCATGCAGGTGGCTGCGGGAGCCTGGGTTTCCATGTCAGTATCAGGGGACTGGGTGACCCTGCAGATGCTCAGCTGTGGCAGGGGTCCGGATGGAAAGTGGTGAGCTGAGGGCGGGGGTCAATCCCCCTCCTGCCTCCACTTCCAGGTTTACCAGGTGGTGAGAGAGTGTTTGGGGTGTGGAGGCTGCAGATTCAGAGAGCAGGGGTGGGGGGCGGATGTGGGGCACTGGGTGGCGAGTGGTGTTGGTGAAGGAGGGAGGGTGCAAGTCAGCAGAGGGGCTGAGCTCATGGCTGGGGGAGAAGCCGCAGAGTTTCTGCTGGGGGGGTTCTCAGTTTCTCTGTTACGGAGTTCACCTGCAGGGTGAAGTCACAGGTATGGGCGGGGGTAGTGTGGGGAGGCTGGGGAAGGCCTGCAGTGGACACTGGAGAAGGGGAGAGGTGACCTGGGCTTCTGGAGGACTTCAGGGTAGTGTTCAGGGAGGGCCCATGTGAAGGCCCCAGAGGGCAGGGCAGAGGTTGGGATGGTGACCCAGAAAGGCCTAGGCTGGTGCTCTGCCCAGGAAGTGACAGGTTTGCAGCACTCAAGGGGAACCCTGTCTGGCTTAATGGAGGGAGGGCACGTGGCCCACCAGACTCTGGAGCCAGGCAGCCTGGGCCAGGTCTGGGCCCTGTGCTTGTAGCCACGTGAACCTAGACACCTTCCTACCCCACCTGCTCCCTCAGTTTCCTCATTGCAATGTGAGTGACAGGATTGCTTCACAGGGAGCCTGAGCCCAGGGAGACAGAGCCTCCAGGGAGTCCATAGGCCCACAGGCCCAGAGCCAAGGGGCGCGGGGTCTGGACGTGTCCGCCTGTGCTTGGGAACGTGGGGAGCATACGCTCTGGATTAGCTCCCAGACCCCCTGGGCAGGAGATTGCCAGCCCCGCTCCACACAGCACCGCCCAAACCTTGTCGAGAGCTCCCACTGCCGCTGTCTGGGCTTCAAATCTCAGCACCTCATCTCTGTGCCCTTGGTCTGGCGGGACAGACAGAACCAGACACGTAGCAGGTTCTTTGAACTTGAACGTGTATTAAGATGAACTCAGCTGTTCCCACGGGGAAACAGGACTGTAAACGTCCCTGCAGGGCAGCGTGCTCTTCACTGGGTCATCGCTGGGATTTGTCCTTCTCACTGTGGAACCCAAGGGCAATGAAACCTTGGGCCTGTTTGGGATCCAAGTGTCCAGAGGCTCAAGATTATCAGAAGGTTGCACAGTCCTGAGCGAGAGGCCCTGATGTACGGCTGGGTGATGTACGGCAGGAGGACGTGTGTCCAGAGGACAGCCAACCAGAGGCTCATGACATGTTGGATGACCATCCATGTTGGACGCAGCTTCCTATGGCTGAGCACGGTCCGCATGCCAGGGTAAAGGGCGCCTGAAGGCTTACTGTGGAGCTGCCCAGGTAGCCAGGAGGCTGGTCTTCCTGCCACATCACGGCTACGTCACGGCCACATTGGCTGCTGTCACACACGCTGAGTCAGAGATGAGGGGGCTGCCCAGGGTGGGGGCTGAACGGGGACTTCAATGCTTCTGTGGTCCCATGCTGGGCTGCTTAGGCCATGTCTCTAGAAAATGTTCTGAACAGTTCCGGGTCTGACCATGAGTTGTGATTTAATTTTAGAACTAAGACTTCCCAACCTCTCTTGGGAATAAAGAGGGGCCATGGGGGGCTTTTTGTGCTGATGGCAGGTGAGGTATGTGGGGGCTGCCTCCTAGCTGCAGAAGTCACCCTTCGCCCTTCTGTGCCCTGCGGCCGGCCCAGAACCGAGTCCTCAGGGAAAGCAGGGTCCCCCTGACCTTCTCCCAGCCTCTCTGCAACTCTGCTGTGCTGTTTTTAGTGGACTCCTGTGTTTCCCACCCTTTCAGACCCCAGCACAGCCAGGTGTGGCGAGAGCCACGTACCTCCTGTCCCCAGGCACCCCACTGTCACCTGCTCTGCAGAGGGGCCTCACTGTGACCATGAGTCCACGGTGCCATGTCATGGTAGCCCCAGCCTGCGGTCCACCTGGGGGTCCACTCCTGGTGTTGGACACCCTTGGGGCTGGTGAGGCATCTGTCCAGACCTTGAGCCTGTCCTGGGTGGGCTGTGTGTCTTCTCATGGCTGAGTCACAGCCGTGCATTGTGGGTAACAGTGTCTGTCGTGTCTTTTGCAAGCCCTCCTCATGACGCTGTCTTGCAGAGCGGAGGTCTTTAAAGTCTTGGTGACGTCCAGCTGCCGTGGATTTTGTCCATGGTTCCACAGCAAACAGCCGTCACCAGACCCAGGCTCATCCCCTGTTTCTCCTGTCATTTCCAGGAGCATCACGGTTTTGCATTTTGCTTTCAGGCCTGCCATATGTCTTGGATTAATCTTTGCCATGGTGAGAGGGTCTGGGTTTATTCATTTTTACCTTTGCACTGAGTGCCCAGCGGTCTGGTGTTACTGGGTGGAAAGGCCAGCTTTGCTCGAGGGTATTACCTTTGCCCTTTTGCTGAGTGTCAGTGGATGGCCACTGCTGGTCCTGCCCAGGGCTGTCCAACCTGTCCCCTGCTTGCCTTCCCTGCCCACGCCGCACCTCCCTGCCTGAGTACTGCGGCTGTTTAGGGAGTCTTCAAGGCTGGGGGGTCAGTCCCCCAGCCTTTTTTTCTCCTGACTCTGTGGGGCTCTTCTTGGCATTTCCTCTTTATGGACTCTCGGACCAATTTGTTGCTATCCAAGAAATTATTTGCTGGGGTTTTCCTGGAATCTACAGAGCAACCCGGCGGGGAGAACTGACCTCTTGCCAGTATTGAGCCCACCTGTCCACGGACATGGGAGGTCTTTCTATTAGTTTAGTTCTTGTTTAGTCTCTTTCATTGGTCTTTTGTAGTTTTCCTCGGATCTTAGGCATTGCTTGTCAGACTTATACCAAAGTATTTCTTCTTCTCTTCCTTTTTTTCAGGGCCAATGTTAATGATACTTTTTTTTTTTTTTTAAATTCCACTTGTCCTTTTCTTGCGGACAGAAAGGTGGCTGATCCGCTTGTTCACCTGTGCTCTGTGATCTTGCTGTAATCAGGAACCATTTTCAGGAGGTTCGTTTTGTATTTGTTCTTATTCTTCAGGGTTTTTCTTTGTAGACAGCCACGCCATCTGCAAAGATGATTTTGTCACCCTTCTCAACATGCAAGCGCGTATCTTTTCTCTCTTGTCTGTGACATTGTCAGTGCCACCCAGGGTGCTGGAGGCCCTGTGAGCAGGACAACCTCCCACCCTTGCTCCTGACAGGCTGTGTTTTCATCTGGGTTCCAGGTCTGATTGACAGGTGCTCGTGTTCTGCATTTTAAAACTATTTTTTCCCTTTTGCTTGTGGTCACTTAGGTCAGTGACTCCTGTGTTAAAACGGTGAATCTCTGGACCTGCTTTGGGGATTTGGGGAGGGAGGCAGAAGGGCAATTTCTTCCCTGTGCTCCAGAGGGCTGATGGAAGTTGGGTCCGTGAGGTGGCCTTTTTAGGACTGGCCAGGACCAGCAGTGACAGTCATCAGGAAGAGGGTGTGTGTGGCAACGGAGAAGACGCGTGCGTGGGGCGCTCATGCCGACGGTGCTCAGGATGCTGTCTTGGCTCTTCTCCAGGTCCCTACTGGACTCACGTCCTCTTCACGTGGAAATCCAAGGAGGGCCTCAAGGTCTACATCAACGGGACACTGAACACCTCTGACCCAAGTGGGAAGGTGTCTCACGCCTATGGAGAGCCCAGCGCCAACCTGGTGATTGGGTCTGAGCAGGACCAGACCAAGCGCTACGAGAATGGGGCCTTCGACGAGTTCATCATCTGGGAACGCGCCCTGACCCCAGATGAGGTGGCAATGTACTTCACAGCTGCCATAGGTCAGTGAGCGCGATGGTGTGGGCAGGCCTGGTGCGTGCTCCAGGCATCCCTGGCCCTCCTCCCTCCCCAGCCTTCCTTCTTCCTCAGCTGTCCTCCCTCCCCAGCCCTCCTCCCCTCCTCAGCTGTCCTCCCTCCCCAGCCCTCCTCCCCTCTCCAGCCCTCCTCCCCTCCTCATCTCCTCCCTCCCCAGCCCTCCCCAGCCCTCCTCCCCTCCTCATCTCCTCCCTCCCCAGCCCTCCTCCCCTCCTCATCTCCTCCCTCCCCAGCCATCCTCCCCTCCTCATCTCCTCCCTCCCCAGCCCTCTTCCCCTCCTCATCTCCTCCCTCCCCAGCCATCCTCCCCTCCTCATCTCCTCCCTCCCCAGCCCTCTTCCCCTCCTCATCTCCTCCCTCCCCAGCCATCCTCCCCTCCTCATCTCCTCCCTCCCCAGCCCTCCTCCCCTCCTCATCTCCTCCCTCCCCAGCCATCCTCCCCTCCCTAGCCCTCCTCCCCTCCCCAGCCCTCCTCCCTCCTCAGCCCTCCTCCCCTCCCCAGCCCTCCTCCCTCCCAATCTCCTCCGCAGGTGTGAGGTGCGTCCCAGTGAACTGTTCCAACCCAGTGCTTTCTAAAGCACCTGTTCCCTAAGATAAAGAGGTTAACAATTTACCAGAGGCACACTGAGGCTGTGTTCTCCTGGGTCACAGGGTGCGTGAGAGGATGGCTGTGAGAGGCTTTGGAGAGCAAATATTCCAGGCCCATCAGTGTATTTGCCCAAGAACCACCTCCCACGTGCCACATTCCCTGATGGGCCCTGGAGCCCCCCAAATGCCCTCTTCCTGCTTGGCACACAGTGGTCATTCAGCACAGTGGCCTGTATACCTGGGCTCAACTCTCCCCTCTGCCTTGGTGAGCCATGGGACATTGGAAAGTCGCTTTTTAAAAATTGAGGTGACATTTACATAGTGTCAGCTAACCATGTAAATGTGGACAATTTAGTGGCCTTTGGTAAGAGTGTGATGTGTGCAGCCACCATGGCTGTGGAGTGTCCAGACATCTGTGTCCCCCCTAAAGGGAGCTCCTGGCCCTTAGCAGAGTCTCCCCTGCCCGCTGCCAGCCTCAGCCAACAGTCTTAATCATGCAGGTCACAGCTTCCTACCTGCACAGTGGGGGAGGAGAATGCCACTCCCCCAGTGCCACATGATGTAGCAGGGCAGGGTGTGCAAAGCCACTAGCTGGACGCCCATGTGGCAGGGCCTTGATGTTAGCACTCAGCTCGTGCTAGAATTGTCTCTCCCTGTTGGTCACGATTTCACCTCGTGGTGCCTACAAGCAACATGCTGCTTATTTCCACTCAGAATGACCTGCCAAGAGGCAGCGGTCACCACATGGGCACGTCTCCCTCCAGCAACCTCATCAGAAGAGGGGGTGTCTGCTCCTGTCCCTCCTGCAGCCAGGCTGGCCTGACTCTCAGTGGCTGAGTTGATGTGTATGCCTTCTGTCAGCAGGACTGTGGTGGGGCTGCAGGAAATGCTGACTGGGACACTGTCCACTCTTGATATGGCAGCACGGCCAGCCTTGTCCAAAACACACGTGGAAAAGGGACCCCCAAGGGACAGTCAGGGTGCTGGTCGCAAGAGGGATTGGACGCCATGCAGCACCGATGGGTGTCCAGGGCAGCCTCCCAGTCCTGCCTTCGAGTGTCCTCAGAGGAAAGGGGCATTCGCTCACTTGCATACAGAGGCCCAGTGGAGTGTCCAGCAGAGGAAAACATCACTGGTCTCTGCCCATTGCCCAGGATGCAGACAGCTGTCACTGTGAGAACACTGTGTCATGGAAGACCTCAAGCCATTTGCCTTCCTGACCGTTTGCTGGTTGGTGGCCTCAAGAAGAGCCTCTTCTGTCCCTGGTTCCCCTAGCTGTGGCAGCAGCCCTAGGTACAGGTCGTGTCTGGGCTGGGCCCCTCTGGTCCTCTGCACTTGGAATAGAGGATGTCCCATCCTCGGCGGGTGCAGAAGAGTTGCTGGGTTAGCTGGCCTCCTAGAACACAGACCCTGTGCCCACCTGAGCCAGGCCAGAGCCCCCTGGGTACCGTTCCACCTGGCCATCTGGTCCTGTAGAGTGTGAGTGGGAAGAAGGACACCGGCTGCCCCTGGAGGCCCTCTGTGGGGACTGACATGCCGTTGCCATCCAGTTCAGTTTGGTCAGGGGAGATGAGTCCAGACTGGGGCTGAGCTGAAACCCGGCCCGAGGGCACTGAGGCCACAGGAGCTGGGGACAGCACTCTGTGCATGAGAATCTGGGTGTTCCCGCGGCTCTGCCAGGCCACAGGTCCTGGAGAGGACCTTTCTCCAAGTGCCTGGAGAGGACCTTTCTTCAAGTGCCTGTCCAAATGAGATGGCTTCTTCCAAGCCCATTAGCTGGGGCAGGTGCTGTTTTCTGACTGACTGGTCCAGATGGGGTGATCTTTTCTCATTCGTACAAAGGCAAAGTGTTGTCACCCTGGAAGGTCCCCACCCCGGCCACCAGAGTGGGTGACAGCTCCTCTAGAGATGGGCAGAGGAAGCGGAAGGCTGTGTTCAGAGCCGTGTGAGCTGAAGGCTCCTGTCTACCTCCAGTGGGATCCCAGGGCGCGCCAGGTGCTCGCGGATGCGGGTCACTGGGGCTGAGCTGGGCTGAGGACATGGCTGAGCCCCTTTCCCCTCTGCCTCGGGTGCTTACCTCTTGTGGGTGTGGGCAGGTCTGCAGACTCTCGTTTTCCCTTTTCAGGACTGGGGATGGGGCTGGGGCTAGGCTGGGCGCAGCTCAGTGTCCCTGGCCATCCTCCTGCCTGGAACCTGAGCAGTCGGGGTGGCAGGTGTTGCCTCCCTCTGCACCCAGCTCTGCCAGACTGATTTGAATTGCCCTTTAAAGTGGCACTTGATGAGTCGGCTTTAGCTTGAGCAGTTACTTCCTCACGCCAGACTTTCCATCCATCCATGGGACTTTGACATGGTCACTCTGTGGCTCCCTGGCAGTTGAGCAATGAGCGTCACTTTGGAGAACAGTATGGTTCTGGGGCCCGGGTCTCCCACGGGCATCACACCTGCGTTTACCACCCAAATACAAGGGGTCGTGCCAGCCAGCAAGGGTGACGACTCCGCTTACTCAGGTCACCGAAGCCACCTTGAGGTCTGCTCCAGCAGTGAAGTTGAATGTGTAGTGCTCTGTCCCCAGCAGGAGGCGCTGGGGGTGGAGGACCACAAAGCCTGGCCCCTCAAGTCTGGAAGGTCCTCCATATGGCAAGGCCTTGAGCACAGGGCCTGGGAGCCGTCTTCCCCTCCAGAGGTCCTGGCTCACTTGTCCCTTGGATGAAGCACTCTGTCCCAGCCCTGAGACTCAGTCATGTCTATCGCTAACTCGTCTGGCGCAGTTGAAGCCTATTTTTCATTCTTTATTTCTTTGAAGTCAGTGACGCCTTGCCTAAGATCATCTCTTCCTGTGATGACGGGCATGAAGGGTGATCAAAAGCAACTTAGAATCCAACAGAGGCAGCGTGGGCTGGGAGACCCAGATCCCCACCTGATCAGCAGCTCATTGGCCCTTTGCCTTCCCAGCCACATTCCCACTGGAAACACCCCCAGCCTCTCTCAGATGCATCTCAAGCTGCTAAACTCGGGGATATAGACAGACCTTCCCTGGGGTGGGAAAAGGGGCGCAGTCTTTGTCCTTATTAAGCGTCACTTACTTTTTCTAGGAAAGCATGTCTTGTCAACCTTGGCCCCAGGCTTCTCCATGACACCCACAGCAGGCACCATGGTGAGTAGGTGCACTTTCTTTGCTCCTTGGGGGGTGTTTCTGTGTGGGCCGGGTGCCAGGAGGGATGAGTTCCATCAGATGACGTGGGCTCTTCCTTGGTGGCAGTGTAGTGTCTGGGAAGAGATCATTGACACAGGGAAGCCAACTTTGGGGCTCTTTCTTGGTGCTCATGGTGACAGAGGGGAAGACAACCCCTGGTTTCTGCTGCCAGTCACTGCAGGTGCCTAAAAGGAGTGACTAAATGAGATTCTCAATTAGTATCTCTCAGAGCAAATGGCCCCGAGGTCCCCTACTGGGCAGTGGAAGCCACCCCCCCTGTGGAGCTCAGCTTCCCTCTATGACTTTTCTTTGCTGTCTGAGGGAAGCTCAGCCAGTAATGATGGTCCCTCTAGAGCCACCACCTGTCACTAACCGACTCCCTGAGCTTCCATGTTCCTGACAGCATGCCGACTCTGAGCACCCACCTGGGGTTCAGGTCTCGGGAGCTTCGCCTCTCGGGGCTTAGCTCTGTCTGTCGAGTGGCTCCTGATTCAGGAGGAAGCTGTGAGGGGGACATGCCCACACGTGCCACAGTTCACGAAAGGGCCTGGCATGTGGGAGGTGCCATGTGGGACCAGGAACCCTGGGCTTGCCCCGAACAGCGAGGCCTCCATTCTCGGCAGGAGCTCATGTTGCCAATTTCTTTCAGACGCCCACTGATGCCTACCATCCCATCATAACCAACCTGACAGAGGAGAGGAAACACTTCCAAAGACCTGGAGTCGTGCTGAGTTACCTGCACAACGTGTCCCGCAGCTTGCCCAGCAAGTCCCTCTCGGAGGACACAGCACTGAACCTCACGGAGGTGAGTGCTCTGATGCTCATGTGGGCGGCCCAGGGCTGGAGCGCAGCCACACCACAGCCTGCAAAGTGAGGCCAGGAGCTTTCACATGAGGCCTGGACTTCCGGCTTCCCGTGTGCGAGCAGATGGGGTGCCGCTCTGGCTGCCCGTACACAGTTCCAGGGGCCTGTGTTTCATTCCCCAGTGGGTCGTCCTGCTCCGTCCTGAGCCCGCCTGGCCTTCGGAGACATTTGGGTCTGAACGCCTGGTCTAAACTCTGCCACCTCCTTGGCAACAGGTGAAAGTTGGAGCTGGGTCTTTGGGGATTCAGCCGGGGGCCATAGATCACAGGCCACAGTCTGCACATTGGGAATTCCCAAAGTTACACAAAGTCTCAGTGAATGCAACATTTACAGCATGAAAACCAAGATCCTTACTCTTTGTACCTTGGTATACAGTAAGCACTGCATAAGTACTAATCTTTCTCCTGTATGGATTGAGCTGGGCTACAAGAGGTCACTCTGACAGCTGGTGCCTTGTATGCAGCTGGTGCCTAATGAATATCTTGATGAGCCTGCCCTGCCCTCATGTGGCAGTGTTTCCCATGAAGGGTCCTCAGAGGTGTGCAGCAGGCACTTAGCTGGGGTCTGCTTGTTTCGGGATGTCTAGGGCAGGGGGAACTCAGCGATGGATTCATCACTTAGACATTTATGTGCTAAATGCCTGCTGTGCTGGTTGAGTTCACTAATCATGAAATGGACTCTGAATGAGCCACCACTGCCTACCCTCGAGCAGGCTGGCCAGTTAGCAAGCACCTGTGGACAGCTCCATCTGCCCGGCCTGGGATTCTTGAGGGCTGATCCTGGCTTTGCCCTGCCTCCATGGGGCTTGCAGCCCGGGATGCGGCCAGTCCCAAGAACTGTCTGTGGGATGCTGGTTTGAGGGTCCCCCCCAACCCGAACCTTCTGGCCTGGCCCTGCTACCTGCTGGTGGATAATTGCAAGGCACTGCGGTGGCAGCAGGCAAATGGGTGACTGTGGCAGGTGCAAGCTGTTACTTCTATGAGCCGCATGGGCCAGGGAGCTGCTGCAGGGCTTCAGAGTGGTGGGGGGAGCTGCTGGGTGGCTGGCAGAAGTGACGATGGACGAGGGCCAGGCCAGGCAGGTGAGCACTCTGTGCTGAGCCCAGTGTGGGGCTGCAGGACGTCGATGGACATGTGGCTCCATGGCCTTTAACAGGTGTGCGTTTAGAGTAGGGAATTCAGCGCAGGTCCTCTTAAGAAGCACTTCCATTTCAAGCTTGGAGACTTCCTGTCTGCCTGCTTCTTTCCTCGCCCCCGCTAAACCTCACAAGCCAGAGAAGCTCAAGTGGCTTCAAGGACCAGACGATTGAAGTGGGCGGGCGGCTGGTCTCACCCAGCTCATCTGCAGCCACCTGATTTCAACCTGTAGCGTGACACTAACCCTCTTCAGGTTTTGCAAGGGAAGCAAGCCCCTGCCTGGAATTTTAAAATGAGAAATCTCACAATTTAAACAAGTGTGCAGCTAACTGAAACATTAAAAAAAAATTATGTGCAGACCCAATAAACCCATCTCAGAGCTGGGTGCAGCCCGGGGGCCTGGTGGAGACCTCTATGTGGACCAGGGCCAAGGTGTCCAACTCCAATGCCCTGGAGACAGAGCACACAGATTTACCCCAAATGCCACTAGTCTCTGATTGGGTGACAGGTAAAAGTGCTTGGTGACCACACTGTCTTGCAGGGTCCTGGCTTCTTGCCTGTCAATTATGCAGGATGGCAAGGGGTCACTTCCTGTGCTGTGTGGAGCGGGGCCATGTGCTGTTGAGCATTTGAGCCGTGGTTCCTGTAAGCCCAGGGGCGCAGCAACTGCAGGCCACGCAGCAACCTCAGGCCTCCCACAGAGCACGGGCAGCATGTGGTGAGCAGTCCTAGGGGCACTGAGTGTGGAGACAATGGTGTTGTGTGTAGTCGGAGCTACGTAAGGCAAACTGGGAATTCCCGTGCTCTTCTTTTAAAAATGTGGCTGCTAGAAACTTTAAAAAGACAAATGTGGTTCATGTATTTCTATTAGAGGGAGCGGCTCTAGTCAGGGGTCAGCCCACTGCTCTCCCCAGGCCACATCTGAGTAAAGTTTTATTGGCACACACTTATACCACTGTCCCTGCACTCCAAGGCCAGCAGAGCTGTGAGGCCTGTGAAACCTGAGCTCTTTCCTACACGGACCCCGAGACAGGCTGCCTGAGCCCGGCCCAGCCTTTGAGGACAGGCCACACCTGTCTCACTAGCCCTGGAGGCTTGCACCTCAGGGTCTTAATGAATATTTATCTGATAGAGAGGACAAAAGACTGGAGGTTTTGATGCTGTGTCCCCTAAGTAGGAGGAGGGTGTGGCTCTTTTGGAGATGATAGTTTGGAGGAAAGCAGGGACACTTAGATCAGACTCCAAGTTTAATCCTGGGAGGCAGGTGACACAGGTGCCAGACGGTGGGGGAGGCAGGGACTGGGAGACCTGGGGGGGGGGCACATGCCCATCTAAGTGGCCGTTCTGCTCGGCTTTGGTGGATTGTGGTTCAGAGGGGACTTGGCTGAGGGGGTCCAAACTTCTGCATTTTTCAAAGGAGGCAGGAAAGCCGTGTATTTTCACTTAAGTCTCTCAATTTGGAAACGTTAGAAACTAATTTCATCAATTAGGAACGCTGGTGAGCCAGACCAAATGTGTCTTTAAGGCGGTATGTCCAGGGAGCCCCGGGTACTCCCTGCTTCATGAAGAGGTCATTTCCAGTCAACACAAGCGGCTTAACATCTGCTGTGCTTCCCACCTTAAGAAAAGCGTAACCCAGGTCCTGATTTTTAATCAATTCATTAATTTAATTGGCATCTGCCGAGGGCATAGGGGCTCTTGCCACACTGAGCAGTGTCCAATCTGACATCCATATGCTGGCCGCTGACTTTACAGGGCCGTGATCCTGAGCAGGTCCGGGGGCCTGATGCTTCTCCAGTGACATGAGCTCTGGCTGTGTGCAAACCCGGCCAGTGGTTGATGGAGACGCCCTGGGGACATGGGGGAGCCCAGGTCTTGACCTGGGGCTGCGGGTCTATGCTGAGCTGTGCTCCTCTTGTTCCCCTGTAGACTTTCTTGAATACCGTGGGCGAGCTGCTCCTACTACCCAGTTGGACCGACGTGTCGGAGGTAAGAGCCAAGAACATTTGATCTTCCTAGTACGGCCAGTTCACGTCCATCAGGGGGACAGTGCAGCTATGTACATCTAGGCCACTCGGGCTCACCTTGCCTGGACACCTTGCTGAGGCAGAGCCAAGTCTCAGAGGCACCAGGGCTGCCGTGTGCACGGCCCTCCATTCTGAGGAAGGAAGGGGCTGATTTCCCCACGAGGGTGGACCCTTGCTGGTCACTTACCTGGTGTGCTTTTTCCCATGGCACCCTTCTGGAATAGTAATACGAATTGTGTTTGGCGCTTAAAGACCTCTGGACTGGGGGGAGCAGCCAACACAGACAGCTCACACCTCAGGGTAAAAGTGTCAAAACGAAAAGCTCTCGTTCTCTGCACCCATCAAAGGAGGGGAGTCATTTTTATTTTACTTCCAAAAGACCTACGGACTTCACTTATTTAAGAATAAGTCAACAAATAGTGGTGGAGAAGTTGGAAAATGCAGGTGATGAGATTGCAGAGGACATGGTGGTCGGTCTGCAGATGCCCCAGCAGCCTGAGTTTCTACACACACGTGTGCACACAGAGTCTACAAACAGTGTGTGTATCTGGTTTCGCCTGCTTTTCCTCAATCCTGTCAAGAACGTGTTCCAAGGTACTGAGCCTTCTTCTGCAGTGTAGTGCTAGTCAGGACAGGATAAGCCACGCTGCAGTAACAATCAGCCCTGCCTCTCAGAGGCTCAGCACAGCTGACATTTACTCCTTGGGCACATGGAGTACAGGGTGGCTCTGGGACCCTGCCTCTGCCCATCTGCTGCTGCCTGTGAAACACAGGGCTTTCATGGCTGCCGGTGGGTGGAGAAGGCAGAAGGCCCAGGCCCCAGCCACACCAGCAGGGTGAAGTGCTCCTCTCCTGAACCCTTGTCATTAAAAACGTTTGGAAGTGTTTTCCAGAGGGGCAGAGTGACATCTCATTCTCTCCTTATTAATGAGATTGCACCAGGACTTGAATTTCATGGGCTTTTTATTTGAACAATTTCCAATGGATGGAGCTTGTGTTTAACATTGGCAAAGGGAGGGAAAAGGTCAAGAATGTAAGACTGAAGCAATCCTACCTAGATGCAGATTCTTTTTAAAAGAATCTGCCCTGCAGGGTTGGCGATTTCAAGGGGACTTTGTGTGTAAGACCACACCCTGGGAATCCAGAAAGGAGCTGGAGGGCTCAGACAGACGGAGTTTCTGTATCAATTTAAATTAACTCTTTTGGAATGCAAAATACACTGCCAGATATGCGGATCTGCTGCAGCCTATGAATAGGCAGCAATGTCCTGCATTCAGGCAGGCTGTAACGTGCACTGGAGAGAGAGCGAAGGAATCAGGAATCTGCCGCTCCCCGTGAGAGTGTGAGCCAGGGACACGGATGCTCACGTGCCTAACTGTGCTCGGCTGATTGAAATCGGGCCAAGAGCCCGAGAGAAAACGTCTAAAATTGGCCTCAGCCTTCCATTTCCAGCTCATTAGGGTCTCCTGGAGCGTGTGTTTGTGAGAAGCCGAGCTTAGCGCAGACAGATGCTGCTCAGAAAGCCCAGAGGAGGGGAGGGCAGAGGGCTGCCGGGTAGGGCGGGGAGGGCAGGGCAGAGCAATGAGACCCCCCTCCTTGCCCTGTGCCTGAGCATAGGCAGCCGTACCAAGAGGACACATGCCTGAGCTGACAGCAGAAGCGTGTGACCAGGAGGGCCTCGCTTCCCTGGGGATAGTAGCCACAAGTTTCCCCTGCCCTGTGGACTCAGTGGGCACCGAGGCTCTTGGAGGGCAAGTTCAGGGGGCCAGACATGATTTGGGGTGCTGACCACCTGCCTCCATGAACAGTGGGCCATAACTGCTGGTGCCCTCATGCCAGAGAGGACTTGGGCCGTCAGCCCCTGCCCCTAGAGTGGAAGGAGTGGAAGGGGCAGGACTGGGATTTTCTGTGTCCCCTGGAGGGTGCAGAGTGGAGCCAGGACCATGGGTCTGAGCCACTCAGCCTCCCAGCACCCAGGAGCCTATGCTCAGCACGGGATCAGCTCTATGCTGAGTCCCTCTCTGTGAGCACGGGAGGGCCCATGGCCACCGTCCAGCCTGACAGGGGTAGTCGCATGGCTTCTCCCTCTGCACGGCTGAGGTGAGGCAGTGTGGTTGGTGTTTCTCAGACGGGGTCTTGCTGAGGTGGTGAGGCTGCCTGGAATGTGCTGTCCTCCACCCTCGGCCTCCATTATTGGGGGTGACAGGTGTGGTCTCTGGGCCGACTAGGCTGGACGTGTCTGCCCTTGACCTGCCCATCCCGTGCAGCCTGGGGGTTCTCGGGCTTCCTCAGTCTATGTTATTTGCAGGACAGCGTCCTGGCACTGGGCCTGATCGACACCATCGACACAGTCATGGGCCATGTGTCTTCCAACCTGCACCCCAGTGAGCCCCAGGTCTCCCTCGTGGGCTCTTCCTCCATGGCAGGTACCGGGGGCCAGTGGGGCGAGGTGGGTGTGCAGGTGGAGGTGGGGGGCCAGGGCTGGTGCTCCCTTGGGCTCTGCTGCTCAATCTCACACCCACCAGGAGCTGAAGTGAACCCACCTTTGCTGTGTCTTGAAGGAAGGTGCAAGGTTAGAGTCAAGGTGGGGGTGGCCCTCACAGGGCGCACATGCCCTGGCTCACTGCACGTGCCGTGCCAGCCAGGTCCAGCCAGGTTCAACCGTGGGACCCCCGGGCTGGCAGAGGGCAGCCACCTAGCAGCAGGGCTTGCATCTTGCTGGTTCACTGAGGCCCCAGAGGAAGGGCTGCAGGGGGTGAGGTCACCCCAGGACAAGATCCCTCCTGCTTGGGCTGGAGCCTCAGTCTGGGCAGCAACAACCTCGGGCCCTGTGTTTTTTAGGCCATCCGTTCTAAGGGCGGTGACACTCCCAAGGAAAAGGCAGGTGGCCAGTGCCCTTCCTGCTGCCATGAGCCTGTGCCCAGCTCTTGCCTCCTCTTCCCTCCCTTGCAGACTTCTCCGTGGCAAAAGTCCTCCCCAGGATGCTGGGTGCTCCTCACTACCGCTTCCCTGCCCATGGGCAGAGCTATATCCAGATTCCTCGAGAGGCCCTCTGCAGCCCAGGTGAGTGCAGTGTCTGGGCCCTCTGGGCAGCCCCCAGTGTGGTCCAGGGTCCTCAGGGTGGTCCAGAGTCCCCGGGGGGCTGCTGATTGGCCCAGAGCTCCTGAGTGCCCTGTGGGAGGGGCTGTGTGTGCTCAGAGCATGTGCCCAAGGGGTGTACCCAAGAGGTGTGCCCAAAGGGTGTGCTCCAGCACCCTCAGCACAAGCTCCAAGGTGTCCCTCAAACACTAACTCCACGCCAGCCACCGACTGAACTGGAATTTTGGGAGTGGGGAGCTGGGAATCTGCACTCAGTGAGTCTGGCCATCCCCGTGGGATTCTCATGTCCCAAATCTGCTCAGTCCTGGTTAGCCAAATGTCAATGGCGAGGGCCACCCAACCCGGGCCTGGCCAGGGATCCACCCCTCTGCCCATGAAGGGCCTCCAGCAACCCTGGTAGCCTGGCTACCCTGGGAGCTCAGCACACGTCTGCAGGGAGTCACTGTCATGGTCCAGCACTCAGTTGCATGGCCACAGTGTGCTGGCCTTTGCAGACCCTGCCTCTGTTGTCCCCAGGAGCTGCCCTGGTCCCTGGGCCTGAGGGGCTGTGTGCATGGTGGGTGGGCTTTGTGCTTGTCTGCTTGCCCTGGAATGCTGACATGTCCCTGACTCTGCCTTGTCCCCAGCCTGGACCACTATCGTGGGCCTTCTCTACCACTCCATGCACTGCTACCTGAACAACATCCATCCGGCCAGTACAGAGTGAGTCTCGGGTCCACAGCAGAGGGCGGTCCTTGTTACTGGGTGGCCAATCTGAGCAACACCCCTGTGCTGTTGCACGAGGAGCGCCATCTTGCCAGAGTGCCCTGGGTACCAGTGCCTGGTGGCTGCTGCCTGGGGCCTGGCAGTCCTGTGGGACAGGCTGACAGTGAGGTGCTCAGGAGCACAGGCGGGAGAACGGTCAGCCCCACCTGGGCCTGGCTCTGTGGCCTTGGACAAGTGACTCAGGCCCTCTGAGCCTGTTCGCATGTCTGCAGAACAGGGCAGCAGACCTGCTCATGTCCTTGTCTGCCTTGGGAGGTTGCATTAACTCATTCACTGATGTGTGCTGAGCACCCACTATGTGCTGAGCTCCCACTGTGTGCTGAGGGGCTGGGGGAGCAAATCGGATAGGAACGGAGCCCTGATGGGGCTCAGACGCAGGGTAGTGGCAACCAGTGACGAGCCATGGGAGAGGAGCATGAGGCCACGCTGGTGGGAGGCCCTGAGCTCAGGGGCTGGGCTCATCTTGTGGTCTCTGTGGCTGCTCACGTGGGAGCCCCGTCTGGCCGGAGGAGCTGCCCCTGGGTGTTTGTGAGGAGCTGGTGCAGTTCTTCAGGAAGGAGCTGCATGGTGCCCAGGGCCCCACAGGTGGGGCCTGGCCTCGCAGGACAGGCGGGCACTGTCTCAGCTCTGAGCCATCAGGCTCTATCCTGGCCCTGATTCACCTCTGACATCCGCTGATGCTCCTCTCTGTGGGGCCACACCCTGTGCATTCCCAAGGGTGAAAACCCTCAAGGGCAAAGGCCATTCTGAGGGCCATGAGTCTGGGAATCACAGTGTCCAGCATCGTGCAAGGCACGGGGCAGGGCCTGGTCTGTGGTCCCCGATGGGGAACATCGAGCCGTGAGGGCTCCTGGGGCTGTCGTGGAAGGTGAGGGGTGGAATTGGTGGCCCAATATTTCCTCTGTTCCTTTTGCTGTGTGTTTTATTCTGCGGTCATGTGGAGGGTTGGCTGGGGTCAGTGACGTCTTCATGTGGAATTGTCGGAGGACCCTGTCGTCATTTGCTGGCACAGGAAATTGATGCCTCTCCTGGCTACAGACTCTGTCTCGGGAAGGTCCCTGGAGCCACCTCCTCAGGACACAGAGGCCGTGGGCTCCATGTCCACAGTTCCGGGAATCACCCCTTGTGCTTCCTGGAGGCTTTCCCCAGGGACCCACGTGGGGACACTTTTGCAGGACCTGGGGCCAGGCAAGGGTGCATGTGGGGCTTCACCCCCCATGTCCAGCAGGGTCACCAAACACAGTGCTTTCATCTAGGTACTAGGAAAGCCAGACGAGGGAGGGAAGAGGGGGCCCAGAGCTCCCAGGCCCCGTCCCCTGCTCTGCATGCAGTTGTGTTGGTGAATGCCCTTGGGACCTGCAGAATCCTCAGCCAGTGCCTGGGGAGCTGATGCAGGACACTCATGGAGTCCAAAGGTAGTCCAGGGAAGGTGACCATCTTCCCTTCTAGTTCAGCTGTCTCAAGTTCAGATTCCTGCAGCAGATCCTTGTGGAGCTCCTGCTGTGGGGTCGGAGCTGGGGCAAGGAAGCTCAGACATGCAGCTTAAAGAGGTGCACCCGGAGGGGTCACTGCACTGCCTACTCCCCACACCTGGATGTGAGCACCTCCTTAATCTTACACACCAGGCACTGGCCGTCCTCGCCTGGTCCTGGCCCTGAATATCATTTCAGACTTGGTATCCCGTGAGACCAGTACCGTTAGTGCCACTCAAGCTTCTGTAGATTGGGTTGTAAGTGATGGTGAATCCAGATTAAATGTTTTAAGCAAAAGGGGAATTTGTTGAGCCTTGTGAGCTGAAAGCTCCACAGATATTTGGCTTCAGGGGCAGCTTGATCCAGCAGCCATTTGGTGTCACTAGATTCTATCACCAGGCTCTTCTTAGGTTAGGGGCCACCGGGAGGGAAGCTGAGGAGCCTTTCCTGGAAGAGGAACATGGGTGCCGGGGCAGAGCAGTAGAGCTCGGCCAGGTCACATGCATGCTGCTTCAGAGTCAGGGAAGGGGGATTCCAGGCAGGGTGGGTGACCTGCCCAGGGCCATGCAGCCTTGGGATCCTGTGGTCTGGGTCTTTCTGTTCTCGTGCACTCCCTGGGTGTTTTGAGGCAGGCCGTTTCTGGCTTGGCCTTGCCCCAGAGAGAGAGCAGTGCTGAAGGATCAGAGTCCATGCACATGCTCAGAGGGTGGGTGGTAGGCCCCCCCTAGTGCGGCAGCCCTGAGTGGTGGCAGTGGCATTCTGCCCAGCAGGGTCTGTGTCTCCGAGGCTGCAGGCCTGGTGCCCAGCTCTGACTGCGGGCCGCCTTCTGTTGGCGTCCCTAACATTTCCCATTTGTCTCCAAGGATTGCCGAGGCGGCCAACTGCAGGACCTGCTTGCTGTCCGCTGCCAGCTACCTGATTTCCCTGGAGGTGTCCCCACCACCCATGGTCTCCCAGAATCTCTCAGGGTCTCCTCTCATCACGGTTCACCTCAGGCACAGGCTGGTGAGTTGCCAACTGCCCCTCGTCCTGTCCTCCCTCTGGTTCGTGCTGAGAAGCTTTGCCATCAGGGTGACTGTATGAGGACACTGTGATGCTGGCACAGAGTCCCTGCTCCTGTGACTGAACTGCAGCAGGAGGCTCAGGGAGGGCTGGAGGGCCTCTGAGCGCAGAGATGTGTATGGGGATCACACACGTGCCAATGGTCAGGACTAGTATCCTGTTGGGAGAACAGGGACAGGTGTATCTCTCAGTACAGTGTTTAGTGGATGGGATCGAGGTGCAGAGCTCATCTGGGTTCTCCTCGAGTTCAGCACAAGCGTCTCCAGCCTCAGGTTTGCAAGATGAGTTTGCCCTGCCTTGTAACCTCATTTCCCTTCATGCTTCCTCCGTCACTGGGTGAGAAGGGCACAGGTGTGGGAGGTACCAGGGCCTCTGTACCTTGAGATGCCTGTGATCCTCCTGTGTGGCCCTGTGTTTGAAATGTGGAACTAACACTGCTCCCAAGGAAGTGCCACTGTGCAACCAGCATGGAGCTGTGAGGACCAGCCACACCAGGTGTGTCCATCTGTGCTGCCCTGAAGGACACAGGGACATTGAAGGTTCCAGGTGGAGCTGTCCTTGTGAAGGGGACCAGTGCAGGACGGTAGATGTCCAAGTCCTGCCCAGAAGGGCCAGTGAAGAGTCTGGAGGAGGGCAGGAGAGAGAACAGGCAGGTGGAGGAGCCCCAGGGATCAGAGATGGACTTCCTGGCACAGAGCCAGGGCTATGCCATAGCCAAGTGTCAAGGACATCCCAATTCACACACCCAACACACACGTGAACACCCACAGGCACACATCCAGCACACACTCATACGCACTCCTCCTGAAGTTTTGGGCTGGTGAGCTGTGGAGCCTGAAGTGGTGGTGAGCTCGTGAGGCCACAGCCCACCTTTCCTACCCTGTGTTCTCCAGTGGTTCCCTCAGCGGCTTCTGGGCAGGGTGGGGTACTAAAGACACCTGGTACTCACTCTGTACCTGGGAATGACTCCAAACCAGCCCAGGTGTCCTGCAGCCTAGTCGGGTGGAACATGAGGTTTATGGCCCTCCCATGTTTTTGGCACTGCCATCGTCCCCAGTGTTTGGAATGCTAAGCTGCTGGTCTCAGTGAATGACCACTGGCCTCTTGGTGGCTGCATGCTAGTGCTCTGGAAGGTTGGTGTTTGTTCACAGGTGGACCCAATCCCCCTTTCTGCTCCCCTTATTTTGAACTCTGGTTATGTTATAGCCAAGTGACAAAGAGCAGAGAGGTGGAGACCCTCCAGCTACATGGTGGGGTAGTGAAAATTAATACTGGCAGCCAGGCACACTGCTGCACCTCTCCTGGGACCACGCACACATGAAACTCACTTCTGAAGGTGTACACTGCCAGGGCAGACTGACACAAGCTGGGTCCTGAGGGTGCCTTGCTGGGTGCTCTTCTGAGTGATCGAACAGCGACTCTGGGCACAGCAAAGCCTGGATTTAGCAGCCCTAAACGTGCATCCTGACCCAGCACAGCATGTCCAGGAACCCCAAGTGTGCATCCTGCCCCAGCAGAGCACATCCAGGAAGCCCAGGTGTGCATCCTGTCGTAGCACAGCTCATCCAGGAAGCCCAGGTATGCATCCTGTCATAGCACAGCATGTCCAGGAGTCCAGGTGTGCATCCTGCCTTAGTACAGCAAGTCCAGGAAGCCCAGGTGTGCATCCTGTCATAGCACAGTGCGTCCAGGAAGCCTAGGTGTGCATCCTGCCCTAGTACAGCACATCCAGGAAGCCCAGGTGTGCATCCTATCCCAGCACAGCACAGCTAGGAAGCAGAGGGGCAGGAGTGTGGGTGTGGGGTCAGGTGCAGGCTGCAGGTGCTCTGTGAACTCTCTGCGGCAGAGAGGCCAGCAGAGAGGCTCGGGCCTGCTCAACCTGCTAGCCTGCTGTGTCCTGGTGGAAGGGAAGCCAGTGATGGCTTCTGGGGGACTTAGAGCCCGGTTCCCATGTGGCTGGAGAAGAACCTACAGACTGCGGAGCAGAGCTGCACCTTGGGAACACACATGCTCTCCTCTCAGGGATGCTATGGAACCCTCCAGACACAGGAGCTGGGGATGTCCAGAGGCACCGCTGCCTGGCCAGGCTCTGGCAAGGCATGGGCATCTTCTTTACCTGGTCCTCAGGCTCCCTAGCAAAAGGTGCCTCGGGGTCCGTGGCCTTCTGCCCGCTGTGGTGGAGTGACAGGCTCTGGGGCCTCAAGGCTGTTGCTGGTGGCCTTGGACATTTTTGTCCTTGTGAAGTGAGAAGGTGCCAATTTGAAAACCAGAGAAGAAAGGGTGAGTTGACTGAAGCACAGTCCTTGCCTTGATGACCGGTCACTCTAGGTTACTCTAGATGTTTTTCACAAAGAAAGTATTGAATAAGGAATATTGTCTTGAAGAAAGGCAGATGGGTCTCTGTCATCCCAGCAGAGGACAGTGATTGAAGCTTAGCCCAGTGTCCTCCGGGCCTGGGGTTTTCCTCCAAAGGCTGTGGTCACACTTCTGAGGGCCTCTGGAGATGTATCTTTGAGCTGCTGGGGCCGATGGCCTGTGGGGATGGAGGGTGCTGGGGTGGCTGGGCGTCCCCTTTTCCCTTGTTCTTCTGAGGGGAGGAGGGGGCAGAGGGGCGGAACTCTCTCCCACTCGGCGCATAGCCCAAGGTCTCAGACCAGGGCTGTGGGGCTGCTTGTCCTGCACAGAGGGGTGCAACCCCAGCTCTCGAGGGACAGAGCTCCAGCCCAACCCAGATGGAGCCTCTGGCTGACCTGGGGATGAAGGTGGACACGTTGCAGACCCAGGCTTGCTGGCAGACCCGCTGAGGCCCTGGACGTGGGACCACATTGCTCTACTGAGTGTGCTGGGCCCTGTCCACCGCCTGCACCTTCAGGCTTCTGAGGACAAATGGGACAAGAAGTTTTTGAGCTGGCCTGTGTTCTGGATGTGGTTTGTCCTGTGGCTGGGTCACTGCTCCCCCTCCTGTGCCCCCAGGGCAGGACACTTCCTTACACAGGCAGACAGGCCTCCTTGTAGGGCCTATTTTGGTGCCTATGCGTCCTTTGTCACTGAAGTCAACAAACTGCATGCATTCTCCCAGGACACGGAGAGGGTAAGTCTAGGGGAAGAGGGGTACAGAGGCTTCTAGTGGTGCCAAGAGCCCCATGCCTGGTACGCCAGGAGCAGACAACGTACCTGTCATGCCCAGGTGCGGGGCAGGATCCAGACGCGGCCTCTGAGGTAGGTCTGCTGTCCACTGCTTGTTGGAACGGCTCTGCCCTCTCGTGCTCCATGTTTTTCTGGTAAGACTGACGGATCCCAGGGCTCTATTGTGGGGCCAGCCAGAGCACAGCAGGCTGCTGAGCAGTATCCCTGGCCCCCAGCTGTGACAGCCCAACACACCCTCGAGATTCCCAGGTGAGCCCTGGCCTATCACTGCCATGGTAAGCGGGAGATGGCGCCCCTCATACACCACACCCACCATCTGAACTCCCACATCTGCCCATTGACTTATAATTTGGTTGTTAAAGTCCTGGACTATTAACACCAGCACTTTCCTTTGCTTCCTGAATTGCAGTATTCCCAGCCAGAGCTGAGGGGGACAGGAGCAGGTGGGTTGCTCTCCTGCTGTTCTTCTAGGATCTGTGGCAGATGGGAAGAGATGCTTTGATGGAAACTTTCTTCTCTGACTGCTGTCCTTCTTTGGTGCGCCAGGACCCAGGGCACCCAGCTGGGCACGCACACTCATGGCATATGCAACTAAACGTCATCTGGAACCCACCATCCAGAAAGAATGGATGGTGACATTCAATTTATTTACAGTTTTAAATTAGTGCACAGGGGTGTGCACGAGGTGGGATCCCTGTGGTGTCCTCGTACGTGTGCATGGCATGCTGTGGTCAGTTTGACCCCACCCGTCCTCCTCTTCCCGTCCCTCCCCCCTCAGTCCTCTTTCTCTGCTGCACTGATCTTCTATTTCCATGGATTCCCTGCCCCCCTTATTCTGCTCCAGCTTCTGCATATGAGAGGAGACATCTGACCCGTGACTTTCTGAGTCTGGCTTATTTCACGCCACGTGATGTTCTCCGTTTCCATCCGTTTACCTGCAAAAGCCTTAATTTTATTCTTCTTTGTTTTTTTAATGGCTGAGTAAAACTCCATTGTGTATAGAACATGTTTTCTTTATCCAACCATCAGTTGATGGGCACCTGGGCTGGTTCCATAATGTGGCCATCATGAATTGTGCTGCTATAAACATCTGTGTGGCTGTGTCCCTACGGCATGCTGATTTTGTTTGGATGAGCCTCCTTCAGGCACTTCCCTGAGAAGTGCATGCGGTGCTGTGTACGTGGGCTTTGCTGGCCGTGCTGTCCTGCATTGGGCTCTTGGCTTAACGTTTCCTGACTGACAGCTGTGGACTGCTCATCTCCATGCCTGGGTCACAGTCCACCTTTACCAACCTTTCATAGCCATTGCGAGAAGCACGCTCACCTGTCTAAGCCCAAGAGATGGACAAGGGATGGCAAAAAGCCAGGTTTTGCTTTAACGAGGTCTGCAGGACCGGGTGCCTGGGGAGCGGGCAGACCCAGAGTAGCCACAACCAGTATGCTATCCCCAGAGCACAAGGCCCCTCCCCGTTCCCTGCTGGCTGAGTGCTGTGGGGTGCGCAGTCTTCCTGAAGGTGCCCAGGCTCCCACTGGGCTGTGTAAAGAAACACACCTTCAGGTGCCCATCTCCCATCTCCCTCTGTTCTCTTGTGGTAGGAGAGTTCCCTGGTTGGGTGCCTGGGGGCACCATGCAGTCTCCCTCTGCTGGCCAGGTGGGCCTTCCTTCTCCCCTGCCATCTGTCAAGGGGTTGGGAATTCCACACTCCACGTCACCTGCTGGGAACTTTCCATCCTGCTCCCCACTCCAGCGGCCTACCTTATACCCCAGTCATGCATGTACAGCTGGCTCCTGTCCTCTGAGACTTTCTGTTTCTCACAAGTCAGCTCTGGCTTTTTGGTTTATTATTTCCAGACCAGTAGCTGGAAACTCTGTACCCATTTTCATTTCTGCATAGTAGTCCACCTCTATCAGCATTCCGTGGCTGAGAACTGGCTTTTTTCGTATTCTTGCTAATTACACATAGCACACTAATGAACCCCCTGCATTCTTGCTCATCATCCCCAGCCCTTTTTTCTTATTCTTCATTTTGAGACAGGGTCTCCCTAAATGGCCTAGTCTGGCCTTGAACTTGTGGTCCTCCTGCCTCAGCCTCTCTGGTCACCAGGATTAGAGGCGTGTGCCACCACGCTTGACCCTATTTAGCATAATTTCTGAGGAACAGAACTGTCTGGTTAAATGCCTACACTATTTTCTCTGGCTGTTATAAGAGCAGCCGACTTTCTGAGGTCTTTCTGGTGACCATGGGTGTGCATCTGTTTGGGGTCAGCCCGGGATCAGAGTGGCTAGGTCCTGGGTGTGCATACCTTCCCCAGAAACAGATGCCGACAAGCAAATTTTCCAACATGGGAACTCCCCTCTTGGCATGTGAGCTTCCTGGTTGCCAGGTTAGAATTGCTGGTCTTTTCCAGAGTGCTCATTCTGGAAGCTACTGTCACCTCTTTCTGATGGCCATTTTCTTTTTTCATGTCATGATGACCTCTCTTTGTGTTATTGTACATGCTAATACTCTTCTAAAAAAAAAACAAAAACCTGTCCTACCCCCTTTTTCTGCCGTGTTGTCTGCTGTGGTTCCTTCCTTGTTTTCAGAGTTCTGTGGGCATTTTGGACGAGTCATTTGTCAGGTATACGTAGGGTAGATTTCTTCTGGGACTGGGTCTGGCCTTTTGCTCTTATGGTGTTTACTAACGAGCAGCAGGTTTAAATTTTAATGCAGCCCAGTCTACCAAGCCCTTCTGTGTAGCGCTTTTCTGTGTCCTGGTTGGGGACTCTCACCTAGCCCAAGGTCACAAACAGCCTCCCGTGGTGCCTGAAACATTCATCGTTCTCTTTCCTACCGAGATCTACGGCCCAGTCTGGTTGTGTCCTGCGTGCCGTGGATGAGTGGGCAGGATCTGTCTTCTCCCGTGTGGATGTCAGCCTGCCTCACCCCTCGTTGGCACGACGCCCTCCCTCTCACGGAGCACCACTGCCACTGTAAACCAAGTGCCCTTTCTGTTTCTGGGTCCTGTTCTTCCCCCAGATGCCATTTGTGCCACAGAGCTGCTGGGGCTTGTGCCAAGGCCTGAGAGCTGCCATGCAGACCCTCCAGCCTCCCTCTCCCAGGAGGCCTTGGCTATTCGGGGGTCCACATCTTAAAGTTCAGGGGACCCTTCAAGACTGCTGCCCAGGGAGACGAGACAGTGGGTGCACCCCCGGTGGGCTCGTTAGCGCCAGTTCCCATCCCTGCAGACCTGTTGGGGTGTCTTTCTCACCCCTCCACTGGCGCCTCAGCTGGACAGCTTCTCCTAGGTCCTCGGCCATCTGCGTTTTTCTTTTATGTCGCGCACTTCTGTTGATTTTCCGGATGGAGGTTTGTTATTGACTCCAAGGACTCTTCGCACATTGCAGATGTCAGCTCTGTGCTGGATGCAATCCACCCCCCTGATTTTTTATTTTGACTACTTTCGCTTCGTGCAATTGAAAATTTTTATATTGTCAAATGCATCGACTGTTCTCTCAAGAAAAAGTGCACTGGTTTCTTATGACTGCGGTAACCAATCCCAAACACGAAGTGCTAAACCAGCATGAGTTTGTCATCCTAGAGGCCAGGTGCAGAGAGTCAATCTTACTGGGCTAAAACCCAGATGACTCAGGGCTGCGTTCCCTTTGGAGGCTCAGAAGAGAATCTGTTTCCTTGCCTTCTGGCTTCTGAAGGTGTTCCTGTCTTCTCATGTCTTCAAATCAGTCTATCAAAAATCCACAGCCCATCGATCTACTCACCCATCCCATCCACCCATCCTCCCATCCACCTATCCTTCCATCCTCCCATCCATCCATCCTCCCATCCATCCTCCCATCCTCCATCCTCCCATCCATCCATCCATCCTCCCATCCTCCCATCCATTCATCCTTCCATCCATCCATCCTCCCATCCTTCCATCCTCCCATCCATTCATCCTTCCATCCATTCATCCTCCCATCCTTCCATCCATCCATCCTCCCATCCTCCCGTCCATCTATCCTCCCATCCATCCATCCTCCCATCCATCCACCCACCCATCCATCTGCCCACCCAATCATCTTTCCACCCTGTCATCCAACCCCCCATCTCCATTCATCCCTCTACCTGTCTCCCTCCACCCATCAGCCTCTCTCTCTCTCTCTCTCTCCCCCAACCTCTGCTTTGCTGACCCCTGGTCCTCTGGCCCTGCCCTCCTGCCTGCTGTCTCAGGATCCTTAGTTTAACTGCACTGGAACCACCCCACCCCCACCATGCTTTGTAGGTAAAGGGACATTTACAGGTTCTGGGGATCAGGTGTGGACGTCTTTGGCAGGAGGCAGAGCATAGTGTTTTGTCTGCACAGAAGGCAATTGAGGAGTCCATAAAAGTCACTTCCAGACTTCAGTCACTGTGCTGCTCAGAGCAGGTGATGCTATTGCAGGTGGGCAGGCTCCTTCTGCCATCACCCCCTCTGGTCCTGGGGCTTTCTGCAGCTGCACTTTCTACTCTGGAGCTACATGAGCAGGACAGATGCACATCTGTGGTGCTTCGTCCTTCCCCTGGGGGACGAGGCCCAGGGTGATGTTTCCTCCACTGCGCATCAGGGCTGGTAGGACAGGGACAGGGGAGAGAGGACAAGGACCTTCTTACTTGATGGCACATTCTCAGCCTGGAGCAGAGCCAGCCTGGGCGGGGTGTCCTGAAACACCTGGCAGTGACAGGATCGAAAATTAACAGGGCACTCAGGACACCACAGGCGGCAGCTGGCCCAGGCGGCTCAGCCTGCCCCCAGCTCAGAGGACACTGGCTGTTGAAAGTTCATCTTTCACCACGGTGGCCTTGCCGCTTCCAAAGTGCCCCTGCAGCCCACCCTGGTCCCCAGGCCTGGGCCTAGCTGAGCACAGCCCTGCCCCTCACCTGCTGCCCAGACCCCCTAATGGCCTCCTGCAGCTGCTGCACCTTCAGCCCCTCCCCCCTGGTAGATGGAGTGTGCTTTTGAAGAGGCACTTCTGGCTCTGGCCCTGTGACCCTGCCTGTAAGAAGCCAACACGAGGTTATGCTAGCAGCCCGGAAAACAATGAGCACAAGTCAGTCTTTTCTCGGCAGAGGCCAGGACAGGACGGCTCGGTCCATCCAGGCCCTGGGGGCGACTGTTCCTAACGAGGGCATCTTCTTGGGGCTTCTCTCTCCAAGAGCCTTGCCGTCCCTGACCCAGAGCGCACCAGCCTCGGCCGACCAGCGGGCCAGCGGCTTGGAGGGAGGGGTGTCTGTGGGGCGGCTGCTGGCCGGACTCTCCTCTCCTCATGGCCATGCAGGGAGGCTGCTTGACTTCCTAAGGCAGTTGGGGGCCGGGGAGGCCTGGGGGGCTTTCCAGGTACTTTAAGGACTGAAATACCCTCAGGCATTTTAAGTTGGGAGATTTCACATCAGTCTGGATCCCGTATTCCCTGGGACACCGAGGACCTGGGGAGGGGCACATTCACATGTAGGCTGCCACATCCATCAGGAGTTTCTGGCCTCCCAGGGGACATGACTGCTTCCTTCTAGAGCCCAGCACAGCTGGGGACCACTGAGTCACCTCAGTCACTAGGAGCCTGAGTGGAGCCCCTCTCTGGGCAGAGGGGTGGGGCCTTAGTGCCGTTTGCACTGCTCCCCCAGCAGCCTGGAGAGGGGCGCCTGGAGCCTTCTCCTAGGGAAGGCTGTGGCCGCCCTCCCCCGGCCTCTCCCTCTGGCCCCTCCCCCTCCTTCCTGGCATCTTCTTCCTTCCCCTCCCCCTTTCCATTGCCTTCCCTACTCCTTTTTCTTTTCATCCTCCTCTTCCTTACTTGAAGGGAGCAGACCGACACCCACAAAAGGAATAAGGATCATGAATCATGGCTGTGCTATGTGGTTGAGTTTTAGGTTATACCCCTAAATCAGCGTGTTCTTTAACATCAGGACAAAGTCTGAAGCAATAGTATCCTTGAAACCATGTGCTTGGCCCTGTCTTTCAAATGTGCATTAGCATAGATGCCTCACTGTGGATCAGAAACTGCTCCTGGGGACCTGAGATCATCCTGTGGTTGCCGTGGTGGGTGGCCTGCTCTTGGGTCAGTGCTGTGCAGTGGCCCAGGCAAACCCCTGGGAACACGAGTTCTCGGTGAAGGTAGTGTTCCAGCCTCATGGGCTGCTGGCAGGAAAGTCCTCTGTGAACTTAGAGCTTGCCTGCTGGTCAGAGCCTGCTGTGTGATGGCCCCAGCATCATGTGTGGCCTGCCGGTGACCTGGACAGCACTTTAGTGTTGAAACAGTCGACAGTTTCAAAATCAGAAGGACTCTTACCTTCACGTCTGAATTCCTCATTTCTGCCCTGAAACCTGTTTCTGGCTGTGCCTGTCTGACCCCTACTTGCTTTGAGGAGGGGCAGAGTGGTGGCTGCCCTGGGGACTTGTCCTCACCCAGTGGGTCCCAGGGCCATCTGAGCTCTGAGCTATGGCGGGAGTGTGGCTGTTTCTCGATGCCCTCACCTGGGCAGATGTCCTACTGTGCTCCTGGAAGGGGCAGAGCCCTCACCAAGCACTGGGGATGCAGGCGGGAAGGGCCGGAGACCAAGTGAGGAGCTGGCCCTGGCTGATTCTGAGACCCTCCAGGGCTGACATTCCAGTGTAGCAGGACTGAGGCAGAGGAGGGCTGCAGGGTGCCAGGACAGCAGGAAGCCACCACCCCAAGAAACACTGTGGGGGACAGAGGGCCGCCCGGAAGCAAATTGTCACTCCCAGTCTGGGAAGGGTCTGCCTGGCCAGAGAGCTCCTGAGAACAGATGGCAGCCACCTAGTGCCTCCCTTGTCCAGACAGAGACCACCTGCCCTCCTGACCAGGAAGGAGGGTGAGACCACAGGGACACTTGTGACCTCAGCAGGGAGAGGGAGCAGACACAGGTGTTCAGAGGTGAAGAACTGAATAAGCAAACTTGGGGTTACCTGCAGAGGGGGATGCATTTGATGACACTCCCGAGGAGACCTGGGCCCCGCCTCACATGTGGCCAGGATAGTTCCCCAGGAGACACGCTTGGCTGGTGGGCGGGAACGCTCAGGAGCAGACACCTGGTGCCACACTCTCTGTACACCCCTTGCACCTATCCTGGTGAGGCCTCCCCTGGGGGCAGCGTCTGCAGATGGCCACTAGTGGGGCGTCACTGCCAAGGTCCACCCCAAGAGCAGCAGCACAACAGAGGCCTGTTTCTCTCAAGCAGGATCACAGAGGAGAAGGCTCTGGGCCGGCAGGATGAGCCCGGGACCCGGCCCCTTCAGCCTTCGGTCCCAGGCCCCAGGTCCACCAGACCTGCATGTCCTGTGTCTTGGGAGGGACATGGCAGAGAGGAGCGAGCCCAGGCAGCTCCTCTGAATGAGACGGGGCCCCTGACCACCCGCCAGGCAGTCTGGTCACAACAAGGGCCAGCTGCGAGGGGTCATTGTAGGTGGCCATCAGGGGCTCTTTTGCCCTGGAATGTGGAAACAAATGCCCAGTGTCACCCTCACACAGGGCTGGTGCCCCCTGTTCTCTGAGCGGGTGCCAAGGGTGAAGCCCAGGCTGGGCCAGTGGTCTTCCTAAAGCTGTGAGTGAGGTGGTGGACACCGGGGCAGTGGGGTCACGCCTAGGGTCACCTCTGGGTGTTTCTCCTCCTTGGGGAGCACAGTTCCTTCCAGCCCACCCTGAAGCTGGCTGGGAGTGCACAGCTGGGTGGTGGAGCCGGAAGCCCTGGCTGGGCCTCCTGGCCTCCCAGTGCCCTCAGCAGCTGCAGCTGGGGTGCTTCCCAGCTGTGAGGAGGGGCTTGCCCAGGTCCCCGAATTTGACCCCACAGCCCCCAGGAGGAGTGAACTGGGCATGCACATTCAGGTCATGGCCATCAAGGGGGTCCTGGTGATCTGGAAGTCCTTGGGTGTGCAGGGTGGGGGCCTGGCCAGCACCACCCTGCTGACTTTCAGATGATCATGGGTTGTGGATCCAGTAGCTTTTTATAGCTCACATAAAAGACTTGTCTTCTGAGAAACCAGCCCTCATTTGTGAGCAGGCTGGATCATTTTTAGACGCTGGCAGGGACCCTGTGCACCCAAGGATAAGCCCCTGCTCAAGGGGCCTTGCATCTGGAACCAGGGTGGGCCTGCAGGGCTGGGCAGACCCTTCCCTCTCCCCTCTCTGGACAGTGAGGGATGGGCCTCTCCTCTGGTGTTGGTCACTGCTCAGCAGCTCTAGGGTCAGTCTGCACGCAGGCTGCAGCCTCTCCTGCCTCTCAGGTGAGAGGAGGAGGGGAACTCAGAAGAAGAGAGGGTGGGGTCCAGGGGACGGGCCTTAGGGGCAGGAGTGGGCCCAAGCATCAGCACCTTCTGCCTTCCCTGCTCCACATGGTCACCCTGTGCCCAAGTCCCAGCCCCTGGCCTCTGGCCCCAGTTCCCACTGTGTCGGGAGGGGCCGTGGTGCTTCATGAGGGCCAGTGAAGCGCCTGCAGCAGGACACAGGCCGTGTCGCCAGCTGTCCTGCGGGAGCAGACCCTGGGCCTGGCACAGCTGATGCAGCCTAGCACCCGTCCTCAGTGCGCACCTTCATGCCCGCGCCACTGCCCCTATGTGTGACCTGCGAGCCTGCTATCTCTGGCCAGGAGCGGGCGTAGGTGGGACTGCTGGTGGTGAAGTGCTGCCTGTGTCCTTTTCTGGTAGGGACGGAAACCTGCGTGTCACTGATGAAGTGTTGACCCATGGACTACACCAAGAGATCCCGTAGGTCCTAAGTGGTCACATGCACTTGTCAGCCCGACTGGTGGCCTCTCTGGCTGCCCCTTCCCATGCAGTCCAGATCACACCCAGCACCCTGACATTGAGCTGCTGGCCTGGCTGTGACAGGGGCCCAGGAAGCTGCAGGAATAGGCCAGCCTCTCAGGTGGCTTTAGTTGGACGGGAGGAAGATGGGACCAGGCCACCAGCAGAACTGGACATGCTGCTTCCTGGGGTCAGTGGGGAGACCCACAGCCACGTGGAGCCAGGTCTCTGGCTGGAGGGAGGGCGGGGAAGAGAGGGCAAGAGAATCTCTGAACCAGGTGCTCAGAGGGACAGGGGAGCGGTCACCCGCACCACACAGCAGGGCTCTACTGTGAACGTGGGGCCTGGGTGTGGCCCCTGGGCCATCAGCCTCCTTTCTGGCTCTGTGTTTAAATAGGGTGGGCTCCAATGTCCAAGGTATGGGTCAGGCTGCAGGAGCCTGAGGGGCCTGAGACCCCTGCCCCTGAGTTCAGTACCAGTCAGCCGTATCCTGAGGCCAGTGTGGTGACACTGCCACTGTCCTGGTGTTCCAGGTGGGGTCTGGTGCCGTTGACCATGTGGTCATTTCACGCTCATCTTCTTGTCTGCTCCATCTCTGAGCCTGCTCTGAAGGTGAGCTCTTGTGTGAGGAACAGCTCAGCAGGACAGGCCCGCTGTCCCCTGGGGACAGGTCATGCTGCTCAGCCATCAGGGAGTTAGAGGACGATGTCCATGGCTTCCCAGAGGACAGGGACCAGGTGCTTCCCTCCACAGGGTGGCTGGGCTTCCCTGGCAAAGCACAGGGAGGGTAGCGCTTGGCCAGCTCAGCCAGGTGCTGTGGAGGTGTCTGGTCACAGGCCTTCTCGTGATTATTTATTTGTCTGGTTTGGGGGCTGAGGGCCAGGGTCACTGGGCAGGAGGTCTGCCGGGCAGCTCTGAGGAGACCTGCTCACCGTGTGCCTTATTGGGGAGTCACCTTCCCCGATACTCAGGAGCCTGCGGGCTTATAGGTTCATTGCCATCGGCCCTGTCCCCTTGGGTCCCTTTGCTCCTCACTAGGACGCCCTTGGGCTCAGAGCACCTCTCACAGCAAACAGAAGCCTGCAGGCAGGTCTGTGGAGGCACAGTTGGCACAACAGTACTCTGCAGGGGACCGTGAAGATGGCTTCACCCCGCAGCCGCCTGGGCCCGTTATGAGCCCTGTAGTGCCTGTGTGTCCTGGGCACCACCCCTGAGGTCCATTTGGTGGTCCTTCCCATTGGTACTCTGGTCACCAATGGCGTCCTCTGCTGGGCTTCAGGGCTCCCTGTCTGGCCGGCCCTCTCTGGTCCTCTCCCCCAGTTCTGGGCACCAACACTGTGGGGCTCCACCTGGGCTCCTCCTCCCTCACCACCGACCACAGACCCTCTCTGAAGTCTGGGGCCTGGGCCTGCTCCCTGCCCTGGCCTGGTGGTGCTCCTGGGCTCTCGTCACACCTGGCCTCGTGCGTTTCTTCTCCACTTCTGTGCCCGGTGGTGTGATTTATTTTTTAACCTGGCCTTGTCTTTTTTGGGGGGAAGTTAGTGTTTTGTTTTTTTTTTTTAGTTAATTTAAGGAGGGAAGCTGTGGAGGACGTTGAGCCATCCCTGAAAGGTGGCTGAGCCTTTCCAGGGGAAGCTGGGCCTCGGGGGCTGTTGGCTGCTCGTGGGGGCTCTTGGGGCTTTGTACTGCCTTCGGCTCTGAGACTCAGCAATACCGATCATCTTCCCACTGATATGGAAATGTCCCTGGCAGAGTCAGTGGCCGTCCCTCCCTGTGGACTTGGACCAGCTCTGTCTGCCAGGCAAAGTCCCTCCCGCTCTCATGCCTCGTCTGTGAGTGTTCCTGGGCCTTCCCCTGGAGGGCTGTGGCACCTGCTGGTTGCCTGCTAATCCGTGGGTTAAGTGGCATCTCAGGCGTCTGGGTCACAATTCACCTTTTAAAGCCATCCTTCAACAAGCGGGAGAGTCCCGGGCCAGCTGTGCATCTTCTTCCCTGACTTAGAGGAGGGGCGTGGTGTGTGTGCCTGTGGTCAGGCCTAGGGGCCGGGGGCCATGCGGGCCGTGCTGGGAAGTGGCTCAGCAGATGGGAACGGGAAACACGATGAACAGGAATGGGTCCTGCCGCAGACCCTGCAGCCTGCCCTGTGGTTCCAGAATGCAGACCGGCATGCCATCCCACCCTTTTCTAAGTGGGTAGCCCTCTCTGGGGAGGTGGCATCATTCCTATCATGGCACACAGAGGTGGGCACAACAGGGATTGCTGTCAACAGGATCAGGCTGCAAGGTGAGCCGAGTGGTGTGGTCCTCACACCCACGTGGTGCTGCCTGGCACTGGAGGAGCTGGTGCAACCCCCTGGGCACACTGTACTAGAGCTTCCTGGTACCTGAGAAGCTTGCACACCAGGCGCTGTTTTTGTGGACTGTCAGCAGTGTTTTTTTTTCTGTTCTGGGGACTAGTGGCCCAGGCAGCAGGCCGCCCTTTCTGCGCTGGTGGTACCAGCAGACACGCACTGTGCAGATGTTAGGTGATGCTTTGGTTCTCAGCCCAGGACAAGGTCTTCTGGCTTGAGGAACAGTCCCTGGGCTGTGGCTCTGGAAACGGGAGCAGCCAGGCCAAGGTGTCTGGGACAGCACATCTTGGTCTGGCTGGGACCAGCTGCAGCAGAGCCTGGCTCAGAATACAGGGCCGGCGGAGGCAGGGCCTGGCCGTGGTCTTTCTCTCCTCTCACATAGCAGCCCAGATAATGCAGAAGTGAAGTTTGTGGGGCCTCTTGAAACGCTCAGGCCAGGTGTCTAGGGGAGTGCTATTTATAGCACCAGCATTCTGTGAGCAGGAGGCATCTGAGGAATAATAGTCGGGGAGGGAGTTCAGCACACAGCCCTGGTGTGGGTGGACGGCGGGGCAGGAGGCGCTCTAGGGACGGCGCCTTCCCTTGGGCCTGGCCAAGACCACACAGGAGATGCCTGACTTCAAAGCTCAGAGTTGTGCCTCTGGATGCAGACAGAGATGGCCAGACAGCCCTGGGGGAGTGCAAGGAAACCTCGTCCCCGGGGACCTAGAGGCGCCAGTGACCGGCAGCTCCTGATTCTAGTTGAGGCTGAGGCTCCCCATGCCGGCCATGAACAGGGAACTGAGGTTTGCAGCCCTGGGAAAGGAGGGCAGATGCGCACAGCGTCGTGGGTGAGGTCTGGAAGGGAGGAAGCTGTCAGGGTGGCCACATTGTTCCGCGTGGGGACAGGTCTGCTCTGCCCACCAGCACTGCTGCTGCTGCAGAGCTTCCTGGAGGCTGGGCTGGCCACAGCACTGGTGTCTAGGGCACTGGGGTTGCCAGGGTCAGCTTGGATGATGACTAGCCACAGAGCCGGGAAATGGTGGAAAAGGGGCCAGAAGGCAAGGAGGGCCAGGTCCCTGCAGACGTCGACATGTCCTGGGGCTGCTGTGACAAATGACACTAACTGGTGGCTTTACACAAGAGACTTGTTTTCTTAGCCTGGAGGCCAGAGTCTAAAATCAAAGTATGGCAGAACTGGTCCTCTCTGAGCCTCAGAGAGCCCCATCCTGGGTCTGTCACCAGTGTCCAGGAGACCTGGCCATCCTGCAGTTGGGAAGGCAGGCTCCGTCTCTGCCTGTGTTGTCCAGGGAGGCTGACCACCCTGCAGCTGGGGGCAGTAGTCTCAGTCCCTGCCTCTGCACAGCACTCCTCTGCCTGTGCCCCTCCAGCCTCTCGTAAGGGCTCTGGTTGGTGTCAGGCTCCTCCGAATCCCGTGCCCTGTCCTTGGAGCCTTACTTTGGTCACATCTGAAAAGACTCTCCCAGGTGAAGTGAAGAAGAAGTGAAGTCTCTACCAGCCTGAGAGTCTGGCAGATGTGGGACCTGGTGGGACTGGTGTGGGGCTGGTGTGAACCAGGACGCGGCCCACGTTCCTCTCTCTCATGTCGCCCCCCCGAGCCAGATGTGCTGTCAGCGCTGGGCTTGCTGACGACCTTGCTCCGCTCCCTGCTGTCCTCTACCTGCTCATCCTTCTCGGTGCCCAGCCACTCTGAGCCCAGACACTCTGGGCCTCTGCTAATGTAACATCCAAACTTGGTGAAAATGAGAGCTGAGAGCTGCCAGCAGCTTCCCAGGTCCCAGGACCCTGTGTCTCTTCAATTCCTGACAGCATTTTCAGGGACTCACGGTCGGCCATCCCAAGGCCACAGCCCCAGTCCTCACATCGTGCCACCCTCTGTGGCGCTCAGGTCCTAGTCCCTGCCCACACCCTTTTGCTGCAGGGAGGGGGCCAGCTCTGGGTCAGTGCAGCACCTGGGAGTGGCCCAGGGCAGCCCCAGGGCAGTCCCAGCTCAGCCTTGGCTGTGATCTCATCAGGTGAGGCTGGTGCTGCCGCAGAGGGGCAGCCCACTCACCATGGGCTGCAGCCGTGGCCTTGCTCACTGTGGGCTGGGACCGTGGCTTTGCTCACCATGGGCTTTGCTCACCATGAGCTGGGTGTCCAGCAAACCGGGAGTTGCAGTGCAGCCATGGCTTTGCTCACCATGGCTGTGGCCGTGGCTTTGCTCACCATGGGCTGGGACCGCGGCTTTGCTCACCATAGCTGCGGCCGTGGCCTTGCTCACTGTGGGCTGTGGCCGTGGCTTTGCTCACCGTGGCCTGTGGCCATGGCTTTGCTCTCGATGTTCATCTTTCTTCATATCTAGCGCTCCGGTTCCTTGTCTCATTTCCTTCCTGTGGATGGAGTGTTCCGTAGATGCCGCAGACAGGTCTGCTGGCACCCGCTCTCAAGGACGGCCTTACTTCCTCCTGTTTCCTGGGGGATCCTGCGGGGAGAGCTTGGGGTTCAGGTTCTTTTCCCCTTGTGCGTGAGCGCTGTGTGTCTTTCCTCCGCCCCTAATCTCAAGGCTGACCCCATGCCCACGCAGCAGGCAGCAAGTCTAAATGGGGCTGGCACATTGCCATCATCTTTCTCTGGGCCTCTGTCCCCTCCAGGGCTCAACCCTCAGCTAGAGACCTGGTCTGGTGGCCGTGGACGGGGCTGATTTAACTCTTCGCACGACTTCTCTGTGGAAAATGATGAATCTGTGGGAAGCGGCAAAGATGGTGATAAGAGAGGCTGTGTGTGTCCTCCCAGTTCCCCCCACGGTGACAGGTGGCAGAACAGCGGTGTGGGGTCACATCCCAGACACCGAGGCTGGCACGCACATGTGCAGTTCCCTGTCCTTTTAACACAGACTTGAGGGATATCCCTGAAGCCACCCAGAAGGAGGTCCCTCATGCTGCCCTTCTTTCCAGCAGCCCTGCTCCTGGCCACCATCATCTGTTCTCTGTCACCATGGTTCTGTCATTTTGACAACTGTATATAAGCAATGACAAAAATAGAACAAGTGACAGAAAGGACATCCCAGGCTGGATGCCATCAGAGCCCTCATGTGTCATCTCTCTGTCCCTGTGTCACCCATCTACAGCTGTCCACCACCATCCACACTCAGCCATCACCGGTCACCTAGAAGCTTCTCCCCCATCACCTAGCAATCCACCTGTCATGGGTCGTCATCTGTCAGCTGTCCATTTATATATTTGTCATCTATCAATCCACCTGTCACCCATCTGTCACCTATCATCTGTCTCTCTACCTCTCATAGGATCTACCATCCATCCATCATCTCTCTCTGGGTCTCTGTCCCCTGCCCTGTGCGGTCAGTCAGAAGGCCTTTGTGGTCACATCTTCCGTGGCTCTCACAGAACCTAGCGTCTGTCCACCTTGATATCGTGAATCATCTTCTGGGTGATTTTGCCATTCTTAAGTGACACCCGGGCTTTGGTTGACTGGTCTCTGCACCACATGGGTGGCTTTGTGAAGGACAGCTGCATGTGAGGGTGACAGACCTGCTGGCTCCCAGCACCTGGGCCTCACCCCTGGCTCCTGGTCCTTCCTCCCGAGGTCTCTGACTGGTGCCATGCACCTCCTGCTGCACGCCTGTCACTGAGGACAGAGCATGAGAAGCCACATCCCTGCCACACTGCCCCTTAACAGGGACAGGGCCTGGGAGGCCAGGGGATGGGCACAGTGGGGAAGCAGGAGGATGCCGTGGGGGGCCCTGCAGGAACCCGGGAGGATGAGGGTGGAGCACAGGGGCCGAAGGGAGAAGCACCAACTCGTGTGCATGAGGTGTGGTCGGGGGCTGGAGGGCACAGGAAGCAGGTCACAGAGGCCCTCAGGTCCTCTCAGGCCTGGGGCAGCTCCGAAAGCTTCGGCTCTCCCCTGAGTATGGTGGACACTGCCAGAGTGGCTGAGCAGAGGGACAAAGTGGCCTGACTTGGGTGTCCAGCAGACTGGGAGTTGCAGTGCTGGGTGAGCCAGGTGGACAGAGCGCCCAGCAAGAGACCCCACTCAAAGCTATTTGGTCAGGATCTGTTACTGGGTGTGCTGATGGACTTGGGGCCCCGGAGCCAGGACCAGGACCTTTGGCTGTATGGCAAGACCGTAGGCAAGCCCATTTGGGACATGAGGCCAGGATATGGTGTTGCCTGTGCCAGGGTCAGAAGGCTTGGGAACGGCAGGGCAGGGTGTGGAGCACACAGGGCAGGGCTGTATACTGAAGATTCGGGTCTGGGCTCTCTCAGCTGGGCACGTCACCCACCAGAGAAAAGCTGCTTCTGTTGGTGGGAACAGGATGTAAATGTCAGTTAGGCACCATGGGGGCTTCTGGAGCCCCAAGAGGCGGGTCCCGTCCTGCTGAGCCTCCCTGGGTCCCTCAGTCCAGCCTCTGAGCAGTGGCTGCCCTCCTGGTGGAGACCCAAGCTGGCCTCCGTCCTGCTTCAGGTCCCTGTGCACACCATCCAACTAGGGGAGGTTTGGGGAGGTTCACCAGGCCCTAAATACCGTGACCACTTTCCCAAAGCCACCAGATCAGCCACCCTCATGCCTGGGCAGGTGGCAGAATCCCACGGAGACTGAGCCAGGGAGGCGGAGGGGCTGGTGGTGCCAGTGGGGCCCAGAGACGCGGGATGCGCTGCAGTCTGCTCTGCCCCAGGAGAGCTGCTTTCTGGGGCTGAGGCCGCACACCCCAGGGGAGGCCGGGCAGCGGGGCCTGCGGAGGGTCTGGGCTTCCGAAGATGCATTAGATGAGGGGAGTTTGGCCTCTCTCGCCTCACAGCGTTGTGGGGAGGTTTGGATGGGAGAGGCATGGCCCCCAGGACACTGGGGTCCTGGGACTCTCTGAGTGAGGGTTGGGTCACTTGGTGGCCCTGGCATCTGGCTCTGCACCCAGTTTAACACAATATCGCCAGGTCTGCAACCCCTGAAGACTCAGCAACTCTTTATCTTAAAATTTAAAGACACTGGTGTGAGTGCTCCTTCTGCCTGCTCTGTGAGTTGTCCCAGGGATGCTCAGAGATTAGTTGTCCCCAAATAAGCAAAAGAACAATTGGGTCTTTGCATTTAAACCCTTAGGTTGATTTCATGACAAAAGAACAAGGGGGAACATGGCCTTGACCCTGGTAGGACTGGGCCAGGAGCAGCCCAGCAGCAGACTGCAAAGTGGAGCTCCTGGGGGCATCAGGGCCTTGCTCCCCTTGCTGACCTCGGCCCTGAGGCAGGAGCTGCCCTCTGCAAGCATTTCTGTTCCTGTGGGTCCAGCACATAGGGGGCTTCTCTTCTGCTGCTCTCTGCTCCTGAAACACGTGGCTGCCTGCAATTGGGGGTGGGGGTCCCCATGACTCTGTATTCTGGGAGCTGAGTTTTCCTGTCGGGTGGCCCAGCCAGCTAGGGTGACCAGTGGGAATGGTCTTTTCCCTCGCCCAGGCGTTCGGAGATGATGTGCTGTCAGTGCCCCTGGCCTTTCTCTGTGAAATGAAATGTGGGTAAAGACCAGCGCACCCCTGCTCTTCCCTGGCACCGCAGCTGAGTCCCCCTATGTCAAAACGTGCTGCCCCAATCTGCTGGGAGCCCCAGGCCTCCTTTTGTGGAGACTATCTGAGAGCCTCTGCTCAGCTGGACACATTGGAGGTGGTCAGTTCCCCAGCTCCTGGGCCTGGGATGGAATGGCTGACCAGAGGGCAAGGGCCATTCTGCTCCATGCTGGGGTCTTGGCCCAGACCCGAGGGAAGGCCGCCTGCCCCCTCAGACCACACGCACTGCTTGCCGGCTGGCAGGTGTGGCCCTCCTTTGAAGGGTGACCGCACTCCGGAGTGGGGCGCAGGACTTCAGAGGCCTCCCTGTTTATGGGAACAGGCTGCTCCGAGGGCTGAGCCCCACAGGAGAAGAGGGAGGTCAGGTTTGGCTTCCTCCAGCCACCCGCTTGCTTTAAGCCCTTCTAGATGGCCCAAGTCACACCGAGAGCTCCCTTGTTACTTGGGTTCTTGGAGATTTGGGTCTGGGGCCGCTGTGCAGGGGCCTCATGCTGCTCTCGATTCCAGGCTGTGGCCTCTCCAGGTTTCGCTCATGTCTCCCACTCTGTGGGATGGGACCCATCTCCCTGTGGCTGGGGTGCTGCTGGACACAGGCTCTTCTGCCTGAGTGTGGAGCTCACCATGTGTGGCCCTGGAAGGCAGAGGACAGTCTGTCCCTGGCTCTTCAATGCTTGGCATCAGCTAAGGGCCCGTGAGCCCCGGTGGCTGGTCCAGCCCAGAGCTCCTAGCACATGCAATTCCATGTTCCCAGGACAGAATGGGTGGCCAGGGTCAGAACCGTGCTCCGAAGCCACCTCCTCCAAGTCAGGAGGAGGAGCTGGGTGGTTCCTAGGTGGCCTTCAGAGGGGTCAGGTGCCTCTTGCAGAAAGCCACGGGGTCAGGGTAAAGGAAGGCTTGACCTTTTAGGTTCCCCTTGACCTGTGAAGCCTGCAGGCTTGCGCTGCCCAGTTTCTTGGTGGGAGGGTCAGCAGAGCCATTTCGCAGGACTCAGGGATTGGTTTCTCTGGGAAGGGTGAGCAGCAGGAAGCACAGCTGTGTGCCTCTGACCCCTTGGTCCTCTGCAGAGAGGCACACGGTTAGCATGGTGCAGATGGACGTCCCTCAGAGGTCAGTTCCCCTGCCCATGAGCTTGATTTCCACAGCAATTCATGCGGCATGCTTTTCTGGATGTCCCTCTAGTGTGGGGTCTTTTGGAAACTGTCCCTGCCCTGGGCACTTGTTGTAGTGGAGGGTGGCAGACCACAGACCTAGGGACAGATAAGGTACAGGCCCAGGACAGGGTTGATGCTATGGGAGGTCACAGGGGGCTGGGAGGAGGGTGGGCTGGGGTGGAAGGTGCCCATCTGAGAAGGTGAAGAGAACTTGGGTGGGCCAAGCCTCCGTCTAGGGAGGAATGTTCTGGCTGAGGCCTGCAGAGTCCCCAGGTACGGGCAGTTTTAAGAGGCTCTGTCATCTATTGAAAGAACCCCAGGATGCAGGGGGGAAGCAAGAGGAGTGAGGGTTCCCCTTTGCCAGAGCATCAGTGGGAGCAGGGCCTGCACCACCTGGTGCTGCCCGACTTCTGAAGGGGACTGTGAACCAGCCTCTGGCTTCGCAGCAGGTTTGAAGGTGCTGCCTAGAGGGGCCGTCCATCCTGCTGGGCACTCCTGACCACCAGATGGTTAGATTACCATGCACCTGTGAGGGAGAAGATACCCCTCTGCCCAGTTCACTTGGGATGCAGTGGATGATCAGTCTGCAGGAGAGAAGGGTCTTGGGAAGCAGGAAGGCTCACCATTGGCGGCATTTGGGGTCAGAGAGCAGAGTGACTGCCACAACCAAAGGAGAGGTGCGACTTGATTGGGACTCAACCTGATGCCGTGTGTCCCTGGAGCCAGACACCTACGAGCAGCCTGGCTTTCCCAGAGCAAGCTTTCCCCGGCCTCCTGGCCTCCTGGCCTCCTGGCCTCCTGGCCTCCTTGCCTCCTGGCCTCCTGGCCTCCTGGACTCTTGGCATGGCTGCTGGATGAGCTTACATCTATGAGGGCCAGGCTGCTATACAGCACCCTGAGCTGTCCCCAGGGGTGTCCAAGAGAGGACACGCACCCCAGAACAAGGGGTCCCATCCCTCTGGCCACTTCTTCCTTTGTCCATTCACCCAGTAAATGTTTAGTAGGCGCCTGCTGTATGCCAGGCTCTCCAGCTCATGGGCAGAGAGTGAGAACAGACTCTGTTCCCATCCCATGCGCATGCTGGGGGGACAACAACCAAATGGATGACTGTAACGTGCCACATGGGACCACTACTGTGAAGAGGAAATGAGAGGAGTGGGCACAGGAAATGGGTGGCAATGCTTGCTTGAGGCCTGGTGTGGAGGCGAGGCGGACTCAGGGAAGAGCAGGCCAGGGAGGTCCCAGCCTGCCCAGGGGAACTGCAGCTTGGGCTGGTGTGGGCAGAGGGTGGCGTGGGACGGGACGGGCACCTGGCCACTCTCACCACCTCAGGGCAGCAGGTGGAGAGTCAGTGGCTGAGCTCTGCCCCACCCTGAAGCTTGGCTGTGGGGCTATCTCCTCTGCCCCCATGTCATATGCATGTCCCTTTTCCTTCATTTCAGACTCATAAGCAGCACATTGATGCCACCAATGCCAGCAACCGCGTCTTCCTGTACTGTGCCTTCCTGAACTTCAGGTACTGTCTCAGGGGCACAGGGGAGGGTGCCAGGGGGAGGATGGGGGGGAGGGCGCCAGGGGAGGGTGCCAGGGGGAGGGGGAGAGAGCACCAGGGGGAGGATGGGGGAGGAGGACACCAGGGAGAGGGCGGGGTGGGGGGAGCCTGGTCGGGGCATGGTGCCAGGCAGGCCCGCACTCCAGGGCACAGGTCTGGAGCCAACATAGCTGTAGGATGGCACACACTGGAAGCACTCGAGACCTGGGCAAGACCCAGACAGGTGAAGGGCACCGTGGCCCCTGGGACCCCTGGGACAGGTCTTCCTGTGTGTGGATTCACCAGGACAGTCTCTTAAAACCCACAGCAAACCAGTTAATCAGGTGCTGTGGGGTCAGACGGAGGAAGCATTCCTCCTGACACCTCACTGTCCCCCTCTCAGGGAGAGTTAACAGAGAAGCCCAGGAGAGGGGCATGGGGATGCAGCTCTTCACTGGATGATGTTGGAATTCCAGGGTTTTGGTTTTACTGTAGGAACTGAAACAAAAAGCAAACAAACAACTTGATTAAAAAATGGGCAACAGGGGCCTGGGCTGTGGCTCAGTGGCAGAGCGCTTGCCCAGCTCGTGGGAGGGACCAGGTTTGATCCTCGGCACCACATAAAAATTAATAAAATAAAGGTATTGTGTCCAACTACCACTAAAAAAAAATAAAAATAAAAAAAGGGGGGCAACAGACTTAAACAGACATTTGTCAAAGGAAGAGATACAGACGGCCAACAGGTATATGAAAAGTGCTCCCCATCACTAACCATCAGGGAGGTGCCAGCCCTAGCCGCTGCCCTCCAGCAAGCACAGCTGTTATCCAAGGCACAAAAGGTGGCACAGAAGATAGCCCCAGGGAGGATGTGGCCAGGCAGAGCACACACCGTATCCAGGAATGTAAATTCCTACAGTCGCGGAGATCAGCCTGCCAGGACCATAGCCAAGACACAGAGCAAGGCCATCCCCCTCAAAGGTTCCCCACGTCCTCCTCCAGTCCTCGTGACCCAGGCTTGTCCTCTGTCCCTGTGGTTGTGTCTCTGAAAGATGCCACATGGGGGGCTGAGTGCAGGCAGCCTCCGAGGCTGGCTCCCTATGTGGATGCAGTGTGGCTCGCGTGCCGACGTCCAGCTGCTGTAGTGTTGGCCGTGTCCTGCCGTGGCCTGGACTCCGAGGAGGGGTATCCCGGGCCTCATGGTCTGCTCTCAGCTGGGTAACGCCTGGTTGTCTCCCCGTTGGGGGGATTAGGGGTGACGCTGAATGTCTCACCAGGTTGCGTTCTTGGAACCATGGGGTTGTGATGTGTTGTCATTTTTGTATGTTGCTGAATCTAATTTGCTGGAATAATTGATGACTTTTCTGTCTATGTTTGTGAAGGAAATTTGTCTGCAGTTTCTTTTGGAAAACGCCTTTGGCTTTGGTAGAGAAGCAATCAGGTCTTTGCAAGAGGTACACTTTGGAAGACTGTGTAGAATTCACATTTCTTTCATTGATGTTTTGGTAGAATTCACCAGTGCCGTCATGGAGGCCTCGTTTTCATTGCTGACAGGGTTTTAACTATATGTTCAATTTATTTTATGGATACAGAACTCTTTAGGCCATCTGTTTCTTTTTAAATGCGTTTTGGCAGTTAGTGCTCTTTGGAAGGCTTCGTCCGTTTCATCTGAGCGGTTGGATTGGGGGCCCAGCGTTGGTGGTGGCGTCCTTGGTGGACCTGTGCCTGGCTGTGGTCCTGAGGCCGCAACCTCATTCTTACTTCTCAACCCCTGTCTTTTTTTGTCTTACCCACTCTTACCAGAGGCTTATCAAGTCTATTGATTTTTTTCTCTCTATTAGGCTTCTGTTGTCCGTCCGTTGCATTGATTTATTCTCTTTAACCTACTTCCAGAGAAGGAATTTACCTCTAGGTACTTTGCTTTTCATTTTAAAATTTATAAACACGAAGGCTTAGATAAATGACACGAGATCTTTATTATTTTCTGGTAGAAACATGGAATGCTGTAAATTCTTCCGGAAGCACTCATTTATCTGCAGCCCACAGATTTTGACATGTTGTTTTTATTTTTATTGAATTTAAAATATTTTGAAATTTTCCTGTGACTTACTCTTCTACCTACGTATTATTCTGAAATGTGTTGCTTGATTTCCAAATAGTTGGGCATTTTCCAATTACCTTTCTGCTACTGATTATTTACTTTTAATCATTTATTTTCTGTAACTTCAACTTTTAAAATTTGTTAAAAGCTGTTATATGGGGCTGGGGTTGTGGCTCAGAGGAAGAGCACTAGCCTAGTATGCGTGAGGCACTGGGTTTGATCCTCAGCACCACATTAAAATAAAATTTTTAAAAAAGGGTTTGTGTCCACCTACAACTAAAAAAATTTTTTTTTAATAAAAAGATTTATATGACCACAATCTGTTGAATCTTGGTGAATATACCATGAACTTTTATATACCAAATATACCAAATATTTTTCTGGGTTGAACAGTCCGTAAATGTTAGTTAAACCAAAGTTGATTGACAGTTGCACCCAGTTCTTCTGCACCCTTATTGCCTTTCTGCCAACTCGCTCTGTCAGTTACAGTTGGCCCTCTGTGCCCAAGGGGTCTGGATCTTCGCAACCAACTCACCATGAACCAAATATATTTGGAAAAAGAAATTGCATTTGTATCAAACCTGTGCAGATTTTTCCTTGTTATTATTGCCTGAACAATACAATGTAATAATAATTCATATACAATGTAATAATAATTCACGTAGCATTTACATGTAAGATTCGATGAGTAACCTAGAGACTGTTGAAGTGTTCAGGAGGATGAGCCCAGGTTACCTGCAGATCCCATACAGCGTTATCCAAGATTCTTGAGCACCCAGGCTTTGGTCTCCTGTCCCAGGAGGGACTGGAGGAGAGTGAAAGAGGGGTGTGACTCTCCAGCTGTCTGCTCAAGCTATCATTTCTCCCTGATGTATGAATTTTCCTTTATTATCTTTTGAAGTGCTGTTGGTAGGAACACATACATTTAGTATTGTTACTTCATGGAAAACTGACCTGCTATCATTATGTAATGCTCTTATTCTGGGGATGGACCCAGGACCTCTCCCATGCTGGGCCAGTGCTCTGCCCCGAGCCCCATCCCAACCCCGGTGTCCTCCTTTCTCCTAGGACATGTGCTACTCTGGGGGCTACTTAGTCCCATCTATACACAGCTACTCTTTTTCGATTAGTATTCTACAGGTGCTGTATCACCTGTCTGTTCTACAGGTGTTGAATCATATGTCTGTTCTATAGGTGCTGTATCACATAGCTGTTCTATAGATGCTGTATCACCTGTCTGTTCTACAGGTGCTGTATTACCTATCTGTTCTACAGGTGCTGTATCACGTAGCTGTTCTATAGGTGCTGTATCACGTATCTATCATATCTGTCCTTTTACTTTCATCCTATTTATATATTTATACTTAAAGTGGGGTATTTAGATTGCATATGACTGGGTCTTGCTTTTTAATCCAATCTTAACATTGCTGTTTTAATTGGAGTGTTTACACAATTTATATTTAATATGACTATTGATGTGGTTGAAGTAAAATCCCCACTTTGCTGGGTGCTGTCTCTCTTCTTTGTTCTCCTTTCCTTTCTCTCTGACTTTATTTGGATTGGGGCTCTTGTAGGGTGCCTTTTGACTTCCTCTGTGCACTTGGTTTTATACCTCCTTTTAATTCTTTGGTAGAGGCTGAGCTTACAGTTTGTGGGTTTCATGCACCCGTGTCTACCTTCAATCCATTCTGTAGCCTTCAGATGTCTTCTAAGATACTGCAATGGCTTCTCAGTTCCTCCTGCAGGGCCCTGTGCCTTGCCCTCAGTTGGATCTTTATAAGTGACACGAATGCACACAGCCATTGTTGTTATTTTCACCCCAGACCATCAGTAACTTTGCAGAGCAATTAAAGATAAGACCATGGTAATGGCACGTAGGCCTTCATTTATTCCAGCTGCTGTATTTCCTGGTGCAGACCCAGGATTCTGGCTCTTGGTGTGTTCCCTTAGCCTGTCTTGTAATGCAAGGCTTCTGGAAGTAAATTTGGGTATTATTGTCTGGGAAAGAATTCTCTTTTATTTTTGAAAGATATTTTTCACTGGGCTTAGAATTCTGAGCCACTTTTTTTAATGTACCCTAAGAAATTTACAAGTAATACATTATTCCTTAAAAAAGTGAAGCATTATTTTAAAAAAGCAAAGTCCCCTTTGACCTTCCCCTCTGATCCTGATCTCCTCTCCCTGCAGTGGTTACAACAGGGGGAAGTTTTCATGTGTGCTTTCGGTAACTGATGTGTGGTTTATGTTGTGTTCATAGGACACATCTGTATTGTTTAGCCTGACATTTCTCACATCGCTCCACCTCGTCTTGGTTTTGCAGCCTGCCCCAATGGGCACATATTTCTCCTATTGTATTTATATGTGTCACATCTTATTTATGGACCTGAGTGAGCATTTTTGTGCGTGGACGCAACCTTCCTGGGCTGTAGGCCTAGGCACGTTTTTAATGTGATCCGATATTGCTTGGCCGGCTTCCCTGGCAGATTTATTTCTATACAGTCGGAGCTGCCTTCCTGTCCCCACCGCCTCCCCTGGAGTGGGTCCTCACTCCCCAGAGATGGGACCTTGGGCAGGGTCACACCTTCGTGGCTCCATTCGGGGGGTGCAGCTTTGTGGTCTCCTTCCCTTCACCTGAGCAGAGGGCCCTTGTTCACCTCACAGCCACGTCTTTCCACCTGCTCTGGTCGGATTGAGGGGCCACCTCACATTTTCCGTAGACAGAGGCCCTGTGCAGAACACAAGGGTCCCGGGAAAATCAGGCCCAGGGAGCAACGGGAGGGCTGCAGGGCCCTCTTCTGTCCCTTGTTCCCAATGGAGTTTGGCTCTTCTTGCTGGCAGGGTGGGGGGCTCAGTGCCTCCCACCTCCCCGGGAGGGCAGCTCATTAATCATGAAAGCCGTGGTAGAAGCTGCTGTCCCTGCCTCTCGCTCGCCAGCCTCAGTGTCACCCCTGAGCCACCTCAAATGCCCTTTCCCACCCTCTCAGGTCCCACCCACATGGGGTCACAATCTCAGTGCCCACAGTCTTCCTTGGGAAATAGCAATGCTACTGGTGTGTGCCTCATGTGGGGACATGGCAGGGAGGTGGGGACGGCTTCCACTGGCCACGCATCCTGCTGCAGCCACGGTGGCACTGTGGTTGCAGCTAAGTGGGACACAGCCAGGCTGAAGACCTCTGCCTCTGGCTGCAGGTTGGTCTTTGCTGGTTACCAAGCTCACATCTACCAAGAGAACCACTTCAGAGTCCTATTGGGAATCTGAAAACAGAAGTGCAGATGAGAAAATCAGGTCACCAATGCTGTCCCCTGAGAAGGAGCCAGCTGATGAGGGAGCGTGTTTGCTTGAAGTGGTTTTTGTCTATGATCGTCTGATATGAGCACAGTATTCAATGCTAAAGCATCACAAAGGCGCAAACGTCCTGCTTGGCCCTCACCTCTCGTCCTGGACCACCATGGGGGTTCTGAGTGCCCTCTGTCGTCTCTCTGTGGGTCTAACCCATGTCTGTGGAGCATCTGACACTGTTGGCTTCCGCTGCCCATGCGCCTGTCTCGCGGTGCCTGCCGTGAGCCACGGGCTGGGTGCTTCTTCTCACTGCCGCGGCAGTCCATCCCCAGGGGTGCCCACTGATATCCGTTTCCCCAGGTCCACACTTCAGTTCCTGTGCGTGTTGGTAGTGTCGTCCTGACTGGCAGATGCCCCTGGGCGTGTGCCCTTTGTCGACAGTTCAGCCATCTCCCGGGTTTGGACAGCGGGCTGTAACACTTCATTTTGCCCTGGACGTGGTTGAGCACTGTGCAGAAGGACAGTGCTGACACAGCTCTACCCTCCTGTCCCCAGAGAGGCCCGTGCTCCCTGTGACCTGCTCTCTGTGGCCTCAGCAGCCCAGCGCCCCAGCCCTGTGGCCTGGCCCTGAGAGGCCACTGCCGCAGGCTTTGTGTTTTGCATTCCTGGGGGGCAGAGCAAGCCCACAGGGCCACAGGCCTGTGTGCGGAGAGCTGCTGCCCTCTGGGAGCAGTGCTGCCTCCACTGACCATGGCTGCTGTGTCCTCAGCTCCGGTGGAGGTGTCTGGTCAAGCCAGGGCTGCGCTCGCACGGAGGGGAACCTCAGCTACTCGGTTTGCCGCTGCACGCACCTCACCAACTTCGCCATCCTCATGCAGGTGGTTCCTCTGGAGGTAAGGGCTGGCTCAGGAACCGGGCATCATGCAAACACAGGGCCTCCTTCCTGGGGGTCCCAGGTATTGCAGGGGGCGCCCTGCGAACGGGCCAGCCTATGAGGTTCATGTCCTGGGAAACGGCGCACCTACTGCTACCACATTTTCAGGCTGAGGATCCACTGGGTCAGGGGAACTGAAGGAACATGGAGAGACAGGTCATAGAGTAGGAGCCTGGAGTAGGAGCCTAGGGGCTGCCTCCAGGGAGATGTGCCAGGGACAAGGACATGAGCCCCAGCTCACAAGGAGCCACAGACAACCAGCGGGTGGGTGTTCTGCCAGCAGGCGTTGCCTTCCGGGAACCTTTCTGAGTGTCAGTCCTGCTAGAGGGTGCCGGGGTCACTGGCTGCTGGGAGGCACTGGTGGAACATCTGCTGGGAAACCAGTGTCACACAGGCCATGGGAGGCTCAGCCTGTGGTGGGCACTGCATCAAGTACCTGTTCTTCCTTTGGTCCTGTGGCCCCTAGCGAGGAGCCATCATGTTGGCCATCACAGGGGGAGAGTCTGGGGACTTCCCAAGTCCCCCAGCCCTGAGGGCAGAGCCGCTTCCTCCAGGTCCTCCACATTGGGGACTGAGAAGAGTGTGCCTTCTCTGCAGCTGGGAGGGTCAGCTGGGTGGCAGGGGCGGGAGAGGGCATGTCTAGCAGGGCCTGACCCGTGGTGCTGTGGGAGGGAGGGGGGGCTCGGTGCTCAAGCCGGCAGCCTGGCATCCCAGCGCACTTGGGATTGTGGATCCACCACCTCTCAAGATCAGTGACAGCAGATTGAGTCTGTGGGTGTCTCCGTGGGAGCAAATCCATCTATTCATTGCCAGGAAAGGTTGATTTGAAAATGGTTTAAAATTATCTCTGCTAAAAATGAACATTCCCATGAATGTTAAAGAAATGAAGGCAGATGTCATGATCACTTCCCAAGCCCGCGGCACTCCCCAGAACCGCACACCGGCATCAGCGGCCCTACCTCCTCCGAGCTGAGCCCACGTCTTCCTCTGTGGCCCCAGCTCACCCTGCTGGCTTTGGGTTCATGGCCCAGGTTCTGTCCCCAGGAGCTCATGTCCCATCTCACCGCCTCCCTCTCCCAGGCCCCTCCTCGATCTCCCCGCAGCCCCTTTCCTCATCTGGTGTGTCAGAGGCTTCTTTCTCTTGAGCAGGTGGAGCCCCTTTGAGCAATCCTGGCAGACAGTCGGCTCACCTGAGTGGTACCTTAGACAGGTGGGCTGGGGCTAGGACTGGTGCCCAGGCTGCTGTCCCAGGGAGATGCCAGCATAGTGCCCCAGGGAGCTCCCTGTGTTTGGTGTGTTTCTGTGTGTGTCACATGTGTGACATTGTATCCTGCTGAATGAGGCCGCATGTGGCAGTTAGCACAGGGCAAGGGCTGTGGGCACAGGGCTGGCAGTGCAGGGGCAGACTTGGGACCTGAGCTCTGGTGTGTCTGTGGGGAGCCCATGAAAGCCCCTAAGGAGCAAATCCCCAGCTCTGCAAGGTGTCCCCAGAGTCAGCCTCCAGGTGTGGTGGTTTCAAGAATGGGTGGAGCCCACTGTTCCTTCCTGAGAGCCTGGCTTGCAGCACCTGTGTCAGCTGTTGTGTGAGCCAGGCATGTGTTAGTCAGCACCACCAGGAGGGACTGGAACTCTCCCACAGGCTGGCAGGGCCTGCAGAGCTGACCATACGCACCACAGATGCTGGGCACAGGTAGGCAGGTGGAGCTAGGTTTGCACTGTCCTGAGAGAGGCCATTAGGGACTGACCCCCTATGCTGTGGCTGCTGCTGTGGGCTGGCCCCACCAGGGCCTGGGGGTGCACCACCCACTGCTTTGGTTGAGAGCGGGTGCTGCAGCTGACTTAGAGGAAGAATGTGTAGGCAGGAGAGAGAGGAGGCCAGGAGGCTCAGGGCTGGTGCTGACCCCTGAAGCCACTGCACCCAGCTCAGGGAACCACAGCTCCATCTGCATAAACCCTGTGTGCTCCCCAGGTTGTATGGGCCCACCTCTGAGCTGGCAGAAGCCAATGCCCAGTACCTCATCCTTGGTTCCTCCCCAGGTTCTTCAGGAAACATGTGGGCACAGGCGGCTGCTCTGTGTCCCGGGGGTGGATGTGCAAGGGCCCTGGGCTAGCACAGCATCACCTGGGAAAGCCGTTCCAACAAGCCCCCCAAGGGCAACCACGGGAAGCGTGCCTCACCAGGACAGTCTCGCCGTGGTACACAGGCCGACTTTGGCCACTGGACAGGGAGTCCTGACACAGGCCAAGGACTTTAGCCCCCATTTAAAATGTTTAAACCCAGATATACTATCTAGAGGTCTGGATTCCTGGTTTTAAAAGGCAGAAGGCCTGGCTGCACTGAGCTTCCACTCCCAACTGGATCAGCTGGAGCTGCCTAGCCGCAGCCCCCGCAGGCCGCAGTGGGCTCCCAGCACCAGGCTCTGCCCCCTAGATGCAGCGGCCCCATTGCACCCAACTTGTTGGAGACAGTGACACGCTGGCTTCCCTCTGGGGGTTGTGCTGGCCCACGCAGGGGGCTGGTGTTGAGCAGGAGACAAAGCTTCCTTTTGCAGTGGGATTTTATCCAGAGCCTCTCTGGAAGCTTGAGTTTGTGGTCTCTGACTCAGGGATCTGTGTCCTCAAGCAAACTCCAGGCTTTTCTTGGCATTTCTAAATCTGCCCGCGGGTGGGAGCGGAAGGGCAGCTGGGGCACTGGGTGGCACAGCTCCACAGGAGCCCTCCAGTCAGGGCCCATCCATACCCTGGGTGGGTTGGCGGAGCTGTGCTCAGCGGCACCCAAGTAGGTGCTGACTGCAAGAGCTCAGTCGGCAGGGTGGGCACCGTGACCTGGGCGTGTGCCCCATTGCAAGGTGGCACTGGGGCTGGGGAGCCTCTGTGTGAGCCACAATGTCCCAGGGGCAGAGCTGGGCAGGGTTGTGCTACGATTCTCCAGGGCGGACGCAGTATGCCATGGCTCTGAGGAAACAGCTTCCTATCCTGCAGGGGTCTCCTTGGCCTGTGTCAGGACTCCCCATGAGTGACTCTGCGCTAGGTCTGTCCTTTCTAGGGCTGGGACAGCAGCAGTCCCCTGCACTGGTAGCCAGAGATGTGGGCTCCTCCCACCCAGTATGTGCTGAGTGGCCCTAGCAGGGTCCTGCTGAGCCACGCCTCCCCATCTGTAGTGTGGCAGGACCCTCTTTGTGGGAGAAGTGGGCACCATCAAGGCTGAGTGCCCAGCCCCAAGCACCCATCTCCCAACCTGGATGGCTCCAAAATAGCCCTCCTGCCAGGCCTAGGCTGCTACTATTGGGGGAAAGGCAGCCATGGCTTGGTTTATTCTAGAACCTTCAGGAACAAGAGTCTGCCCTGGAGCTGTGGGGGGGCTTGAGCTTCTGCAGAAGGAAGCCTCCAGGGGTGACCTCATCTTGGGGATCCCATCTTGGGAAGGGGCTGCCCTCAGAATCAGGATCTCACCCTAAGGGGCTTGGTGGCCAGGTGTGGAGACAGGCCAGGCTGGGTAGGAGCATCACCATCCTGGAGGGCCCACAGCAGGCCAAGGGCTAGGTGTCCACAGGGTGGGCAGCTCAGAGCTGGAGGCCTGAGGGCTGGAGGGGCTGTGGTGGCACGGGTGACCCCTGTGCTTTGTGGGCATCAGGAACCTACCTCGTCTTGGAAGCCAGACAGCAGCCGTGGGGCCACCCCTGGGCTGCCGCCAGCCCCCACCCTGTCAGGAGTGAGGGCCTGCAGGGGCCTGGGGCTTGCCCTGGGGTGCAGGGGAAACCAGGGCACCAGGAGAGGGGAGCCTGTTGTGTTCTGTAAGGATAGGGGTGGGAGGCAGTTGGGCAACAGGCAGGTCCGAGCCTGAGGACAGCCTCAGGTGACCACCTGCCTGTCTCCCTCCCAAACAGCCTCTGAAGAAGCCGGGCTTTTCCACTAGAGGCCCTAAGCCCCGAGCCCTGCTTCATCCTTTGACAGAGGGTGGCGCCATGTGAGGACAGCTCGCTTCCTAGAAACGGGTCTAGGTGTCCTGATGGCATAGTCCGGCGGTGCCCATGAGATCCACTGTGTGACCCCCAGCCTCTGTGCCTCCGTAGGGGCCTTCCTTATGAGGCAGGGTTGGTGGGGCCGTGCAGCAGGAGCTGGGACCACAGAGGAACACACCGGGCTGGCAGGGACGCTGGGCCCACCCTTCGTGGTCCATCTTCCACTGGTTGTGCAGGGAGCCTAAGCATGGAGCTGAGGGAAGGACCAGTGGACAAAGGCCAAAGAGCAGTCCAGGCCAGCGGGCACATGCCTACCCCCGTTCCTTGCCTGCCCTCTAATGCCTCTTCTCTCCCCTCCAGTTCTTGGTGAGCTGCTCCTGCCCACCCAGGCAGTGCTGGCTTGGTGACCATCCTGGGTCTTAATGGCAAGAGCATTTGCCGGCTCCAGGCAGAGAGCCTCCCAGGCTGGGTCCTCTGATGGAGGTGGACTGGCATCGGAGGACAGGTGGAAATGAGCCACCTGCAGCCTGTTTGCTGCAGGGCAGGCTGGTGTCAAGAGGGGACTCCTCCTAGGCCACTTGCCCACCTCAGAGGTAGTGGCCTCTCTACAGGGCCACCGAGGGACCCAGGACTGACCACTTCACCCCTGCTGCCCACCTGGACCTCTTAGGCTCCCCTCAGCAGCGCCATATGCAATTCAGAGGGGGGCAACTGGGGAACTGGCCTCTCAGAGTGGAGAGGTAATTCAGGAGCTGCTTCAAAGGGAGGAAGACCTGAAGCTCCATCGGGTGGTGAGGCACGAGGGCCAGCCACAGAGGAATCATCTGTCTCAGATGCAGGGCAGAGCCCTGGCGAGGGCAGCAAGTCCAGCAGGAGCCATAACAGAGATGTGACTACTGCCCCCGAAGCCGCCCATGGCACAGTGAGAAAAGGGCCATTGACCTCATCCCCACAATGCCTGTCCCACCTGGCAGGGACCTGGCACCCAGCTAGTAGTGGTCAGCCTGTGGGCAGAGCTGGGCAGGGGCAGCTTGGACCCAAGAACTCAAGGTCTGGGACCTGACTTGGGTGCTCAGGACAAAGTACCCCCATGTACCTGCAGGGAGAGGAGGACCCTGCCCCTGGCTGGCAGCTGGGCCCCTGGCTGGGTGGCTGAGGTTGGTGGCTGGCAGCTGAGACCCCTGGCTGGGTGACTGAGGCCTCTGGCTGGGTGGCTGAGGCTCCTGACTGGGTGGCTGAGGCCCCTTGCTGGCGGCTGAGACCCCTGGCTGGGTGACTGAGGTTGGTGGCTGGTGGCTGAGACCCCTGGCTGGTGGCTGAGGCCCTAAGGCAGGGCACACAGCCCCACACTCAGGGCTGGGGCCTATGGCAGGCAGCTCTGCCCAGCTGGGAGTTCTCAATGGACCCTGCTTAGCCCGCAGGTGCCCTGCAGATGCATCCTGCAGCACTCAAGGACTGGACCCAGAGAGGAGGCCAGGCTTCCTGGCCCCGTGGAAAAGTCACCTCCATTGTGAATCACATACTGTAGGGTGTGTGGCCAGTCCTACTGACTCCCACAGTCCCTGTGCCCTGTGTCCATTCCTGACCTCTGCCTCTGGGCTGGGCCTTGGGGCCTGCAGCGTTTCCTCCCCTGGCCAACAGCACTCCCTCTGTGAGGGCCCCTTTGCCCCTCCTCATGAGCAGTGCTGGGGAGCAGCTTCTAGGCCCTCCAGCAGTGCCACAGGTGGGGGCTGGAGTCCCCTCCTGTCCTAGGGACGGATCTTGGTGTGTGGTCTGTGGCCTCTGGACGTGACATCCACAAGGTATTCAGGACCCAGGCCTCTGACAACAGGCAGCCGGCCTGGCCTCGAGCCTCGAGCCTCGGGAGCAGGTGGGGCCCAGGGCGATATGTGTCCGACCCTGAGGCCTAGACTGGAGCCATTGTCCTGAGGCTGCACTGTGGGGTGGCCTGTGGCATCTGCATTTGCACACTGCCTGATGTCTGAAAGGTGTCACACGCCCCGGAGGCGAATGTGAAGTCCATGTAGGCTGCAGGTGCTGGGGCCTGTGGGTGCTAGTGCAGAAAGAGCAGCCATGCCAAGGGCTGTCACTCTTGGTGGGTTGGGGTGGGATGGGGGTGCAGAGTGGGCACCAACCCACCACAGGGTCACAGCATGCCACCCAGCAGGCACCCTCCAAGCCATACTGTAGGTGAATCCCTTCAGCCCCTGGTGCCCTGACACAGGCGGCCAAGTCTCATTTCATGGCCAGAGGCCTGCAGCCCGCTTGGTCCCAGAGCATCTACTGGGACACAGACCAGCTGGACTTGAACCCTGGTGGTCTGCTCTGGACCCTGCTCTTCCCCTCTGCAGGCAGCCCATCCTAGGCAGGAGGTGTGGGGAGGAGACCTGAAGGATCTGAGGGCAGCCTGCAGCACCCCAGGTGCTGTGCAGCCAGGGGCACCACTTAAGACTGCCCATGGGGCAACTGCAGGCACGGGAGTGGGCGCTGTGGCCTGGATCTGGGCCCTCTGTCCTGTGCCCACGCCCCTCTCTGCTCCCGCAGCTTACACGCGGCCACCAGGTGGCGCTCTCGTCCATCAGCTACGTCGGCTGCTCGCTGTCCGTGCTCTGCCTGGCCGCCACGCTGGTCACCTTCGCAGCTCTGTCGTAAGTCACCCTGTCCCCGGCTCCGGGAGGTGGGCAGCTTCAAAGACATGTCGATGTCCCTGCCCTCCTGCATCTCCTCCTGGCGTTTGCAGTCCTATGGCACAGCCCAGCCCTGCTTGGGCCCAGTTCACCCTGGGCCGATGACCCTTACTCAGCGCCTGTGCCCTTAAATCTGCAGTGAAGGGAAGGGCTATGGAGTGGGGACCCAGGCTTCATCCTCACAGGAAGGCCTGCAAAGACCCCCAGCCCAGACCCAGGCAAGGGCAGGTATGGCATCCGTGCTGACGGCCTGTTCCTCAGCAGGCCACACTGGGCATGTGGTCAGCTCTGAGGGCCCGGCTGTGCCAAGACAGACAGGGATACACTTGAGTGGGTATTGTCAGAGGTTAAGAGAGGAGGAAAGCCTACAAGACAGAATGAGGTGAGCTGCTCAGAGCAGGAGGTCAGGAAGCTCTGTCTGAGAGGAGGCATCTGAGCCACCATGCAGAGCCCTGCTTGGGAACAGCAGGTACAAATGCCCTGGGGCTGGAGGCGGGGGCTCAGACTGCAGGGCCACTGGGGCTGTGGAAGGGCAAGGATTCCATCAAAGAGCAATCGGGAGCCAGAACAATCCAAGCAAGGAGGGGCAACACTGGGTTGAGCTTTGTAAGACCCTGTTCAGGGGAATGGACATTGGGACCACTGTGGGGGCAACAGGTGCCCCGCCTGGGGAGGGGTGGCAGAGTCTGAGCTGACACTGGGACTCACGCCCCACTGTGTCCTCAGCTCTGTCAGCACCATTAGGAACCAGCGCTACCACATCCATGCCAACTTGTCCTTTGCTGTCCTGGTGGCCCAGGTCCTGCTGCTCATCAGCTTCCACGCTGAGCCGGGCACGGTGAGTGGGCAGCCCTCATGCTGGGGCCATCCTGCCTCCCTGACCTCACTGGGGGGCGCATGCAGATCTCCCCTGCGGCAGGGCTGGTCTCTGCAGAGGGAAGGCCAGGCCCTCTACTGGACAGGACACCATGCCTGGGAGGGACTCGGTGATGATTGGCCAGCCCTGAGCGGATACAGACAAACCCCAGGACCAGAAAGGGCAGCCTGGACTCCCCAGGAAGAAAATGAGGCCACCTGAGCAGAAGCTGCCCGAGGCGGAGGCTGGGCCGACAGCAGACCCCTCACCACAGTCTCCCCATCTCCGCTGACCCCTAGATCCCCTGCCAGGTGCTGGCCATGCTCCTGCACTACTTCTTCCTGAGTGCCTTCGCCTGGATGCTGGTGGAAGGGCTGCACCTCTACAGCATGGTGGTCAAGGTCTTCGGCTCGGAGGACAGCAAGCACCTCTACTACTATGGGCTGGGCTGGGGTAGGTGGGCCGGGGTATGAGGGCAGACGCGGAGGGAGGTTGGGTGATGGTGCTTCCTGTGGCCGGGAGGAAGGAGCCCTGCTGGTCCAGGGCAAAGCTCCCACGTCTCCCGAACACTCCGTCCTGACGTGGCTCGGGGCTTGGTCTTACAGAGAACCCACGTTGGGCGTCTTGCCTTTCTGTTGACCGTCTCATGAATTCCTGCTTTCATCTCACCCTTCCTGCCTCGTGCTCAGGCCCTGTTCTCTCCTCCTGTGTGTGGGGACAGTATGGGCTCAGTGCCCACTGTGGGGTACCAGGCGTGCATTTCCTTCTTGGCGCTACTTTGGCTGCCCTGTGCTCCGTGTGTGTGTTTCCGTGCACCTCAGAGTCTTTCTGGTTCTCAAACATCCTTCTCTGACCCCTTGCTGTTTGACCTCCACAGACTTGTGCCTCTCCTGCCTCTTCCTAGGATTTCTGCCCCTTCCCCTGGAATGGCTAGTCTGACTCGTGAGCTTGTGGGGTTTGTTGTACAGTTGGTAAATTGCTGTGCTGGGAAGTGAGCAGATGGCCGCTGTGGCTTGGACAGGTGCTCTGCGCACCGCTCAGGCCTGTCTCTGTTTCCTCTTTGATTTTCCTCTAGTTGTTTGTCCCTGGAGGGCGGGTCCTGAAGTCACCACCTGCTGTGTTGTGACTTCTCCCTTTAGTTCTGTGGGTTCTGCTTCCAGTGTTGGGGCTCTGCTCTGGGTCAGGAGCACAGCCTTGGCAAGAGCACGGCCCCTGGCACGCTGGAGGCTCACCTGAAGGGTCCCCCCAACCCCTCCCTGTGAGATGTGGGCCACCACAGGCTCCTCCAAGTGCCAGTGGGTTGCTGTTGTTCCCAGCAAGGGCCTAGGGCACACCCCACTCCATGGCCCTTTGCAGGGGGCTTTGAGGCCAGTCTTTGAGGTGCAGGCCTAGTGGGGTCCCTTGCCAGGCTCTCCCTGCCTCTTCTCCCCGGTGGGGTGCTCTGGGACCTTCCTCTTCCTGGTGCACACTCAGGCCCCATCCCTTTCCAGGGTGTGCCCTTGGCTCCAGCTCTCCACACTCCTCCAACGGACTCGGGTCCCACGCGGAACACTTTAGAGTGTTGTGGTCTAACCCCCTGCTTCTCTCCTGGGAAAATTCCCCAAGGCCAGGGCAGGGGGACATGGCCTCTGCCCTGAAAGCCAGCTGAGAAGGGACAGAGAGGTCCCATGTTCCTAGCCCACCTACCGTGGGGCCCTGCACACTGCCAGCTGGAGCCAGAAGGCAGGAAGCCCCTGCAGCTGCTGCCCCTGGCTCAGGGTTCCAAGACATGGGGTTCTGGGAGTGGGAGGCGGGGTCTTGCCCTGGGCGGGGCGGTTGATGAGGCCTGTGGTGTCCACAGTGCTGGAGCTGTGGCTTCCTTGCACGCATGGGGCTGGTGGGGAAGCCGGAGTTGAGTTCTCAGCCAGAGTAGGGGATTTTCCTGAGTGAACTTGCCTTCATTTGCTGGGCACCTTAGGAAAATGCACAGACTGAAAGTTTGTTTAAACCACTTAGCCAGAGTGTCTGTGCCCGGGCCTGGGCGTCCTCTCCCATGGACAGCCTGTGAGTTGGACTCTTACCCATGCTGGGGCGAGCACCGGGCCCCCTTTCTGCAAGGCTTGGGCTGTTACCTGGCGTTCTTACCATTGCTGCGAGGTGTGGATCCGGCTCTGGGGACCTGCTGCCTGTTTCTAGTTTTCTCCAAATAGATTTAATTTTCGCAGCCCTCATCATGCAAGGAGGAGATTAAGCTTGTTTACTTTGTGCTTTGAATTGGCAAATGTAATTTATTTGAGGATGAAGTGGAGTTAAATTATGCATCCCTCATGGCCTCCCCGGGGAGCAGGGAGCAGTGAGCAGGGGACCTGGACCCCTCCTCCCCACTGCAGCTGGCCCTGCAGGGAATCCCTGAGGTCTGCTCAGAGTCCCGGGCCCGCCTTGCTGCCCCTGCTGCAGGGTCACCGTTTTTTGCACACACTGGCCCCAAGTCCAAATGTCTACCCCTGTCCACTCCCAGCGAGCCCAATTCCAGTGTGACCAGCTCCCGCAGTCCTTCCTGACTCCCCAGGGGAGAGCTGCTTCTTCCTGTGAGTCTGACTCCATTAGCAAGGGTTTAGAAGGTGATTGCCGGCCACCTGCAGTTTTCCAGTTTCTCCAAGGAAAGAAGAATCACGCCATTTAGAGGCGCAGGCGTGCGCACGCAGCATGTGAATAATAAGCCCCAGCAAAGACAGAGGAATGTACTGAAAGGGTTGACGAATCCGTCCTGAGGGGGAGAGAGGAGCCCAGTGAGAGGAGCCGCCGAGGTCGGGTGGGAGTGTGTGTGATAATTGAGTCGATGCAGCCTGCAGGAGCCATGTTGGAGAAAAGTGGGTTATTTGCCAATACTTGAAAATTGAGGGACTTTGCATAAAATTACCAAGTTCTTTTGAAGAATGAGGAGGTCCACGCACACCGAGTTTGTATTCCTGCTAGGCAGCACAGGCTGCAACTGTGTGGCTTCTGATACGGATGCCTGCGGTCCCTGCAGGGTTTGAGTCTGTGGCCCCGAAGCAAGCTGCATACAAACAGAGCCAGGCGGTCCTCAGCCCTCCATCTATCTCCCTGTCAGCTTCCCCTTAATTAATTTCATCAGGAGCCCGTGAGCTGCGTCCGTCATCCCAACCCAGCTCCTTGGCTTTGGGCCTAAGTAAAGACGGTCTCCAGGCAGCGGGCTCTCCCGGCCTCTGCCATTAATTAAGAAGGAGCTGGAGGCTGACCCAGAGCAGGAGAGGCCACACTGCAGGCGGAGCCCTTGGAGCCCTGGAGACGGACGCTTGTTCCTCACCTGGCCATGCACCAACCCACGGGCAGTACCATGCTCTGGAAGCCCCGAGGCTGTTCAGAGCTGAGGTGGGGGCACAGGGTGGTCAAGTCAGCCACTGTCCTTGAGGCTTGCTGGGGGCCAGGTGCTCTGCAGGGACTGTGAGGGGCATGAGTTGAGTGGAGTGGCACCGCCCCCAGGAGTGTGGGGGCACCCAGGAGAGGATGGGAGGGTGAGAAGCAGAGTCTGTACCTCCCTGCAAGAGAGGAATCTGATCACAAGCTCAGCAGGGGAGGAAGGTGGCCTGTTTTATTTCCCTTTATTGCAATCCAGTCTCTCTCATGAGACTGGGACATTCAGTAATTCATTTATTCCACATTTGAAGCAAAGTGTTTCAGGGGCAAGATTCTTTCCAAGGTGTTTAATTTAAAAACAAAATCCGAAACCCTGGTATTCAAGAAGGGGGCGGCGGGACCCTCCCCCAGGGTGCTGGGCAGCTGTGGCCTGGAGGTGCTGGGAGGACAGCCTGCCCGTCTTCTCCTCCAGTGCAGAACCTGCCAGGAGGGAACCAAGAGCCACCCCGTGTTCCCACCCCATCTTTAGTTCAGGAATCTGAGAAATACGGCTTCCTCCCGAGGAGCCTTGATCACCCTCTGGGGAAAGCCCAGGTGGAACAGGGAGCTGGCCCTGGCTGTCCTTCTGCAGAGGGTGGAGAGCAGGGACACCCCATGGGGCCACTGCGCCAGATCTAGCTTCCTGCAGGGTGCTCTGCTCTCTGAGCCCCTGGGTGAGTTGTTTGCAGAAACAGGTTCACGAGGGCTCTGCCTCAGAGCATAGGTGTGTGTGCAGGACTGGCTGCCGGAGCGGGTGCCGTGGTGGCTCAGCCTGGGCCATGCTGCGATGTGTCTCCCCTTCAGTCACAGGCACATTCACCTCTGACCCTTCCCAGCTGCAGAGGGAGATTGGAGGCCAGCTCACCTGGGGTCAGGGCAGAGCCTCTAAAACCAATCCAACCCTTGAATCCCTTCTTTGCTGAGACACTGAAATCTCTGGGAATTGCCAGTCCAGGTGTTTTTTCTTAGATTTCCCTTGACCTCCACCTCTTCCGCACAGTCTGACGGCTTTGTAAATCATTGAAAGCACTTAATTAGTCACACTTAGTCCAGCTCAAACTGGCTTAGGCAAGCAGGGAGTCTAATGGCTTACCTAATGAAAAAGGTCCAGGGTGGTGGACTTCAGCTTGATCCACAGTCACCATCTGCCCTCCTTGCCAGGCATGGTGGCACACGCCTGTCACCCCAGTGACTGGGGAGGCTGAGACAGGATGATCACAAAGTTCTAGGCCAGTCTCAGCAACTTAGTGAGGTCCTGTCTCAAAAATAAGGGGGCTGGGAATATAGCTGAGAGGTAGAGTGCCCCTGGGTTAGATCCCCAGTACAAAAAAATTTTTAAAAAAGTTTTGCTTTCCTTAACATTCTCTAAGTTGGTGCTGCATCTCTGCCCTGGATGCCAAGGCAGCTGGGTGGATAAGGGTCCCCCTGGTCCTCGCCCTCCCAGGAACCAGTGGGAGCTTCTCGCACAGCCGTGTCAAGGAAGTCCCTTAACAGGGTCTCATTGGTCCATCAGGGCTAAGTGCCCTGACCAGTCACTGTGGCCAAGCACTGGATGTCCCAGCAGCCCCTGTGGGTCACCTGCCTCTAGAGCCAGGGACAGGAGGTCCCTGAGCCACATGGATGGTGAGGTGGTGTGGCTCCCTGAGCAGCACTGTCTCAAACATTGGCTGCTTGGGCACTGTGTCCGCGACAGTGCAGCTGGTGGCCCAGGACTCCAGGGCCAATTGAGCTAGCTCCCTCCCCACCTCCCTGTGGATCTTCAGGGGGTCTCAACTGACACCACTGATTCTGTCCCATGATCCTCTGCACTGTGGGGGCTCTGCCAATGATCCCCCTAGGGCTGCAGTGCACTGTGAGGAGGTCTGTCCCATGATCCTCCTGGGGCTGCAGTGCACTTTGAGAAGATTTGTCCCATGATCTTCCTGGGGATGCAGTGCACTGTGAGGAGGTCTGTCCCATGATCCTCCTGGGGATGCAGTGCACTGTGAGGAGGTCTGCCCATGATCCTCCTGGGGGCTGCAGTGCACTGTGAGGAGGTCTGTCCTGTGATCCTCCAGGGGGTGCAGTGCACTGTGAGGAGGTCTGCCCATGATCCTCCTGGGGCTGCAGTGCGCTGTGAGGATGTCTGTTTCATGATCCTCTGGGGATGAAGTGCACTGTGAAGAGGTCTGTTCCATGATCCTCCTGGGGCTTCAGTGCACTGTGGATGGCTCTCCCTATGATTCTCCTTGGGGTGCAGTGCACTTGAGGAGGTCTTTCCTATGATCCTCCTGGGGATGCAGTGCACTATGAGGAGGTGTGTCTTATGATCTTCCTTGGGCTACAGTGCTCTGTGTGGAGGTCTGTCCCATGATCCTTCTGGGGCTTCAGTGCACTGTGGATGGCTCTCCCTATGATTCTCCTTGGGGTGCAGTGTACTATGGGGTCAGCAGAACCTCTGGCCTCCTACCTGATGCCTAGGGGCTCACCATTATAACAGAAATGCCTTTAGCTCTTGTCACAGTCCCTCTGGGCCAGCTCCACCTGGTGAGAGCCTCAGGTCACACAAGCTGAGTGGGGCTTCCTTACCTGTCAGTGCAGCTGGCCTGTCCCTGGGATAGACTCCTGGGCTTCTTGGCTAGAGCCTGGGAGGGTGAGTGGGTGTGAGTGCCCACGCCTGGCCTCCATTGCCCATGCTTCCTTGAGGGCAGGGGCTCTGTGGCCAGCATCGGCTGAAGTTGGTGTAACAGAGGAAGTGGGCGGGCTGACAAGCTCTCTCTCCTCTCCACAGGGTCTCCGCTACTCATCTGCATCATCACCATAGCATCTGCCTTGGATAGTTACGGGACCAGTGACAAGTGAGTGAGGTGTCCTGGCAGTGTCTTGTGTTTGGAGGGTCCTCCATGGGGAAGGGCACCAGTAGGCCTGCTGGCCTTGGCCCTCTGTTGTTCTAGCTGCAGGGCTCACTGGTCCCTTGCCCCAGGCCCTGGCACACATAATACAGTGCCCCCCCCCCCCCGGGGAGGGATAGGGGTGTCACAGTGCCCTAGGGGAGGGATGGGAGTATCACAGTGTCCTAGGAGAGGGATGGGGGTAACACAGCACCCCAAGGGAAGGGTGGGTATGTCACAGCACATCCTGGGGTGGGATGGAGGTCTCACAGCCCCCAGGGGAGGGATGGGGATGTCACAGTGCCCCAGGGGTGGGAATGGGGTGTCACAGTGCCCTAGGGGAGGGATGGAGGTGACACAGCCCCCTGGAGGGTGGGATGGGGGTGACACAGCATCCCGGGGGAGGGGTGGGGATGTCACAGCACCCCTGGGGTAGGATGGGGTGTCACAGTGCCCCCAGGGGGCAGGATGGGGGAGTGTCACAGTATCCTTCAGAGGTAGGATGATGGCTGGTGGAAGTTTCTGATGGAATTTTTTCACCCTGTGGTCCCCCATGGAGCCCAAGTTTATGCCCCAGGAGCCCTGAGAAAAGGTGGTTAGCAAGTGCCTGAGCATGCCCTGCTGGGCAGGAGGGGGACTCTGGGCCAGGCCACTGCTGTGCCAACTGAGCCAGGAGGGGAGGGGGAGCCAGCCGGGAGGGGCTCACCTTCCACAACTTGTCCTCAGAGGAGGGCTGCTGCTTGGGGGTCCCAGGAGGCTGAGCCTGTCCTGCCAGACTGAGGGGCCAGGGGCCGGGCAGCTGGAGGCAGCTGAATGGAGGAGAGAAGACAGTGGAACACCCCAGGGCCGGGAGGCAGTGTGTTGGCAAGTGGGGAGAGACAGCCTCTGCTCCGGGCAGCGAGGGCCATGGAGGCCTGGAGGAGGGGCGGAGCCAGAGGACTGAGGAGGAAGCACCTGGGTGCTGTGCCTCTATCCCGCTGCCTCTAGAAGCTGAGGCCCTGATGGCAGAGAGTGGCCTTCTCCAGCTACCTCGGGGAACTTGCCCTGCTCTGAGCCCCTATAGCTCATGGGTGCTGGCCACCTCCTCACCCAGCTCTGACATTGGCCTCTCTTGCCCTGAGCTGGGGGGTAGCCTGGCGAGGTTCAGGAGTCCCTGGACTACAGGGCAGGAAGGGTCAGGAGGGTCCGGAGGTCCTACAAATACACCATTCTGGGTGAAAGTCAGGAAGTGCAGGCTGCCTGGATGGTGCTGCCATCCCTCAGGAGCCCGGGGAGCTGGTTTTGAGTCCTGGCAGTGTACTTCCTCGCCTGGCGCGTCCAGACGAGATGTGTCCTCCCCGGGCTGTGTCCAGACACACATGGCCTCACACAGAACTCTCAGCTGTTTAGGGCATTTGGTGTCCCATGGTCTAGGAGGTCCTGGGGGGGGGGGTGGCTAGGGACAGGGCACCCCTGCATGTTGAGGGTCACCTGGGCTTTCTGGGCCTCAGTTTCCCCATCTGTGGGATAGGAGTGACCACAGCCTTGCCAAGGGATGCTGTAGGCTTGAATGGGACCTGAATCAGTCTGGGCTTTATCATGAGTGGGCCAGACCTGCTGTGAACTAAAGGTAGCCCCGAGACATCACACCATGTGCCAGACTGTGCCCCACGCCTGGCCAGGCCCCGTCAATGTGCTCAGTGTCCTGGGAACACTAGCTTCTGGGGGCCAGAAGGGTGACATCTCCTGGGAGCCTGAGGCTCTGGGTAGTTCCACAGGCTCTATGAAGGTATGGGATTCTAAGGGACCTGGCCTTCTTGCCTGAGCTCTGGGGTCACGTCTTGGAGCAGGGAGGAATTTCACATCCTCAAACTGGACCCTGCCTCCTAGGACATTAGAACAGTGACCTAGAGGTGTAGCTGACTGGCAGCCCCTGGTAAGTGGGCAGGGCAGGGTGCCTCCCATGGTGGCCACCATTCTACCAGGCTTCGGGGAGGGCATGGCCAGGCCACAGTCTGAAGTGCTCTGGAGGAGGCCAGTCCCGGCAGAGTTTATGTGGAAACCCACTCTGGGCTTTGGCTGGGCTCTTCAGAGGTTGCTGACCCAGTCTGTAGACTGGAAGATCCTCTCCAAGAATGAGAGATGAGATAATCAGGGATTGAAAAGTAATTGTGGGATCAGCACTGGGACTGGGGCCCAGGACTGTGACTGAGAGCAGTGGGGATGGAGGAGAAGATGGGGCCACGGGCCAGGTGCTGAGGTGACACTCTGCTTCCCTCCACAGCTGCTGGCTCTCCCTGGGGAGTGGCGCCATCTGGGCCTTCGTGGCCCCTGCCCTGCTGGTCATTGTGGTAGGTGCCCACACAAGGGTTCGGAGCAGGGCTGTGGATGGGCTCCCTGAGGACACACCCAAGGGCACAGCATCGCTGTCTCCTGCTCTCCCTGGGGCTCAGCTGCAGTCCCGGGAAGGCCCTGGGCTCCCCCTCAGGCCCACCCAGGTCCTGGTGCTTCCCGCTGGAGCTCAGGGCAGAGGCATGGGCAGGGTGAGCTCTTGGCTGGGCAGCCGTGTTGCCACATCGCTCTTCTCTGTGCAGTGCTGGGCTGGGTGGTGCCTGCCGAGTCCTTCCCTCTCCCTACCCTTGGGAAACTTCTGTTCTTCCACAGAGGAGAGGATAGTGGGGGGCTGAGCCACCGCATGGAGGTGGCCTGGGAAGACGGGGTGCCCGGCAGAGAGACATGGTTAAGCCTTGCTCACTTCCTGCTGTGGGAGCAGCGAGAGGCTCGGCAGGTCAGGGACAGGGTCCCATTTTGCCTAGGGACGCTGCACAGACAGAGTCTCTTGCTGTGAAGAGAGACCTCAGCAAAGGGTCCTGGGAACTGGGAGGAAGTGGGGGCCCTGGCAGTGCAAAGGTAGTGGATGTGGAGTTAGAGGGAAGGTGTCCCCAGGCCCCAGGATAAGCCCAGCAGAGGGGCTCAGAAAGGCCCAGAATGTGGCCACTGTTGGCGATATATGGCATGGTACAGCTAGGTCGCGGGTGACCTGACCACACCCCCAGGGACTCCTGCTGTGTCTGTGTACCAAAGCAGGCACAGGCCAGCAGCCTACCCGTGGGCCTGAGGGGGACACTGCCAGGTGTCATTGCCACAGGCAGCAGCATGTTCCCATGGAGGATCTGGGCCTGGAGCTGACCTCTCACTGTGTCCAGGATCTCAGACACGTTCAGAGTCAAGGGGTAGAGCCCAACCACCATGCAACCCACAGCCCAGCTGTGCATCCTACCTCAGACATAAATTGAGGGCCTCTTCCCCTTGCTGTCCCCGCCTGGCCCCTCCTGCTCGGGACCCCGAGAACTGCCTAGGTGAGGGGACAGATGTGCTGGGACCTCTTCCAGTGTCTTGAGGGAGCCTCCCGGCAGGTCTGGAGGTACTGGGCAGATGGACCCCACCACCACAGTGTCCAAGCACCATGAGAGGCAGGAAGTGACGGCTAGGCCTGGGTGGCTTGCTAGGCGGGGCTTCTCACCCTTGAAGGTCAGTTTGCATCGCAGCGTCTTATTCTCTCACCATGTGGGGAGTGAGTCTCTGAGGACCAGGTCTGGGGGCCTGGGCAGGTGGGAGGTGAGCGGGAGCTCAGGTCAGATACCGGAGGTCATTCTAGACTCTAGAGCTTATCTCTGCTCTTCTCCTGGCACCCCTGAGCTCACCTGGGCGGGCCTGCGTGTCATCTGCTGGGGACACCCAGAGACCTGGGACACGTTTGTCCCAGTGTCAACGCCGGCTGGCCTAGGAGAGCTGGTTGCGGGGTGGACGCTGAGGCCCTGTGCATGCTGTGGCCTGCTCACTGTCCCTCCTGGTGGTCCTCCCTTGCAGGTCAACATCGGCATCCTCGTGGCCGTGACCAGGGTCATCTCCCAGATCAGTGCCGACAGCTATAAGATACACGGGGACCCCAGTGCCTCCAAGTAAGTTGACCACGGCTTCTACAGTCCTGCCAAGCTGCCCCCCAGGCTGCTCACAGGTCACAGGGGATGGCCATGCTGCTGCCATGGCTGTCACCCAAGTCTTCATCTTGCTCAGGGTCCTCAGGACCTCACCAGGCATCCCTGGCCCTTGTCCTCACAAAGGTCCCTGTTCTCTGCCAGGGACCCGTGGCAAGGTCCTAACCCAGGTTGGCAGCCGCCACGTGAACAGAGAGGGATTGAGTGAATGTCCCCCTGGGAATGCCCCACCAGGGTGAGAGGTGGCTGAGGGGGGAGGGGAGTTCCCCCTCAGGTGGCCCACCATTTGCTGACTCTGAAGTCCATTAGCCTCTGGGCCTGGCTTTCCTCACTGTGGAGTGTGGATGACCACAGGACCCCCTCGTGGTCCACTGTGTGGAAGAAGACCCTTGATAGCAGAGCTTCCCCCTGTGCTGGGCTGGCCGTCTGGAGAAGGAGCGGGCTCTCTGGGACGGTCCTGCCCACGCAACCTGCTGCCTCTGGCCTTCTGGCCGTATCCTCTAGGGCACTGCTGATGCCCCACACAAGCTGGCCTAGGACTGGTGCACAAGGAGATGGTAAGGTGCAGAGTTCAGCGCCCTCCTTTGCCACGGCTGGGTGGCCACACAGTCTCCAGATCAGCTCCTCCCCCGCAGCTTTCCTCCTCCACTTTGGTGTCCCTCCCTGAGTGACTGTGGCCTCCTGGTGGCAGAATGGCTGCAACAGTTCAATCCAGGGAAAGATCCCCTCCCTCCTGTTCTGATACACCCTGTGCCTGAGGGGGAGGACAGGACCTGCTGGGCCTCATGCCCTCCTCGAATCCATCCTGGCAGGGTGGGATGCCCCCACAAGACTGGTAGGCCTGGGTCTCCTGGGCCACCCTGATGCTGGGCTGTGCCAGCCCCCCAGGTCCAGGGCTGAAGGTGGGAAGGCAGCTCTCACTGGAGTTTGGAGGCTACTGACTGACTGTAAATGACTAGCTCTAGAGTATCTTTTCTGATCTGAGAGCAAAAGCCATAAACAAGCCAGCAGCAAATCCATGAGATAATTATTCTGTAACAAATCTAAACTCTGTAAATTAACCCTCCAGGGGCTGCAGCCCTTTGGAGCTCTCCAGCCCCTGTGAGCGTCCAGCCTGTGCCAGGAGGGAAAGTGCTCCTGGGGTCAGGAGCTCTTCCTTTCCTCCTGTACCGAGAGGCAGAGGGAGAGCTGCCCTGCAGGACCAGGCCCTCCCTGTCCCCAGGACACTCCTGTGCCCTCGACCCCTGACTCGCTTCTCCCTCCTTGCCCTCCTGAGAGCCCACTGGGAGGCAGCCTGCCCCCTGCTCATCTCTCTCCACGGGATCCCCAGGGACTGGCAGCTGTCTCTGCTCCCTTAAGGAAGTGCCTGGGCCAGCTGGTCAGCGTCTGCAGAGCCACAGGGTGGCATTGCCCTTGTGCCCTTGAGGCTGCACATGGCAGCCAGGGACGTGGCCTTCCAGGAGACTGTCCAGGCAGGTGGCTGTCTCTGGGGCACAGCCAGCACAGCCTGCTGACACCAGCTGCCCTTCTCTAAGTGGCCAGGTCTGACTGGGGCTGTCCTGACTTTCCTTGTGGCCTGATCAGCTTCCGAGGCACACCAGCTGCCCCTCCCCCAGGGCTCTGAGGCAGAGGGAAGTAGCAACTGCAGCACCTTGGAAGCTCCTTCGGCCCCTTCTACACCTATCAAGGTGCAGCCTGGTGGCTGTCTTTGTCCCAGCCGCGTGTCCAGTGGGTAACAGGACGAGAGGCTTCCTTGGGGGCCTTCACAGGGCTGGCTTCCGCTCTTCACAGATCTGTTAACTGTCTGCAGTTCCAAACCCACGGGAAAGCAGCAGAGTGTGGTCAGGTTTGCGATGAGACCCAGGCCCTGGAGGTGGGGTGAGGGGTGGGCCCATGGGTGCACCGTGGCAGGGGCCTTGGGAGGGGGACTCACCAGGGCCTGAGCCCCCACGCCAGGCCCACTGCCCTGGGCAGGCTGTGAGGCATCGGGAGGAGAGCGCCACCCAGCTGCCTCCACTGGCCACGGCCCCTCCCCTGCCAACTGACGAGGTGGCGCTGGCAGCCTGGCCATGCTAGCAGACCCCAGAGAGCTCCCAGCAGGTGCATGTCCCCCAGCTCCTTCTGCTGCTGTTGTAGCCTCAGGAGCAAAAGCACTGTCCCTGGAGCAGCAGCCCATCTGATGCCTGCTCCTCAGGCTGCTCCTGTCCCCCAGCTTCCCAGGACGAAGACATGGCTGGAGCGTGCAGGGCGCTTGTTTCCAGGGACCGGGGTTTATTTTTATTGTACCCACATCATCAAAGCAGGGCCACAGCCTCCCTGAGAGCGGACGTGTTGGAACATCCCTTGGTTTACGGGGTCCATTGCCAGGAGCTGTCGGTGTGGGGGTCCTGGGCTAATGACAGGGCTCGTCATGGCCGTGCCTTGCTGCCCCTCGGGAGGGACGCTGCACCCCGTTGTGCTCTTCTGCACACTCGTCCGTTTGTTCTTCCTTTCTTGGCTTACTGCTCGATTCCTGAGGTCTGCGTCCTGGCTCAGTGCTGCACTTTCAGGCTGCAGAGTTGAAAAGACAAAGTTGGTCTCGGACATCACAGAGTGGAGAGGGAGACCAAGTCAGTCCCTGTGCTGAGCTACGAGGGGTAAACTGAGGCATGTGGCAGTGGCTGCACTGGGCAGCAGGGCCCCATTATTCTCTGGGTTTTCCCCCATGTGTGAAGGCAGAAGGCCCCCGCTGTGGAGCGCCCAGCTGTCCTGGAAGTTGGGACAGATGGCATTTGTGTACCATGAGCTCAGCGCATGTCAGAAGTGGCCCTGAGCCAGACAGCCAGTCCCCTGACTCACGCAGCCCCTGGAGTGTGCTGAGAGCTGACTCCATGCCACCTCTGTCCCAGGCTCTGTAGACACAGTGGGGACCAAGACCCAGTCTCCTGAGGCTCTCATTCTGAGGGTGCCCTGGTGAGGCTGCTCTTCCTGACGTTCCGAGGCCGGTGTGTCTCCCACTGTGGCAGCCGGGACTGACACTTCTGCCCCGACATTGGCTGGGTAGGATGGTCTGCCTGAGCATGCCCAGGTTGCCCCTGGCTCCTTGCATCCAAGGCCAACTACTAGGGCACAGTGCTGTGAGCCAGAGCAGAGCTGGCCCTCAGGGCCCTCTGTGCCCAGGTGGTCTGTACCTTGACCTCTGCTGTCTCTCCCTGCTTTACTTCATGGGGAGGGGCTCCTTTGCAGGACTGCTCTAGGCTGCCACAGAAAATCCTGTATTGAGAGATAGCCAGTGGCTCACAGAAGAGGCTAAGAGACGAGTTGCAGAAAGGCCACAGACAGGGACAAGTGTCAAGGGCTGAGAGGAAGCAGCTGCAACAGGGTCAGGTGCCGGCCTGTGCAAGATTCCTGTGGTCTTCACCCAGAGACTTGCTTTGGTTGGCTGGCCTGAGTCACATGCTCCTTTCTATAGAGGACAGTGGGCAACACGATTGGCTGTCTTGGTAAGACTTCAGCCAATGAGGAAAGGGCAGAGTTAAGCCCAGGAGGGGTGATGCCCTGCAGGAGAGGCTCTGGGGCTCTGCTGCTCAGGGAGGGCAAATCTGAGTTGTAGAAAGCTGCCCGGAGGTGTCCTGGGTTGTGGGCAGGGTGGGGGTCAGCACTGGCCAGGAAGGGGGTACATCTGTATGCCCTCTGGTTCTGCCACTGATGAAACCTGTGCCGTCTTGGCCGTCACTGGGGGTTGTGGGGCCTCTGGGGTCAGAGTGTCCCCTGCCCCACCTGTACAAGGGACCTGTGGGCCAAGGAGACAGCAATGCCCGCCATAGTCCCTGTGTGGGAGGGGATGGGGCCATCAGCAGTGCGGTTCAGCAAGCTCTCGTCTGGTGCCTCCTCCAGCCATGTCTGCGAGCAGTGGAGGTGGCCAGGCTGCCTGTCCCCTGCGAGCTCAAGGTCTGTGCTACAGAAGTGCCAGTGGCTGAAGCCATGGGGCCTGGAGAGAGGCCAGTGCCGTGGCTTCTCATCACAGGGTCGGGTGCTCTTGGATTGCCAAGAGGTGGGAACTTGGGCTTGCTGCCGACCTCTCTGGGCCCCCAGAAGTCGGGCCTGGTTTCTCTCTGGCCTTCGCATACTCCGCAAGGCTTGGATGGGCCACTGCCTGTGTCCTGGGCCACCCCAGGTGATGCTTGAACTCTCAGGGTACAGTCAGGGTCATGTCCCTCCTGAACAGGTGAACACAGTTCAGCCCAGGCCCAGGCTTCACTAGGTCCTCTGGTCCCTTCAGTCTCAAGGCCGGTCCTCAGGGCCACCCTACCTGCCCCCAGCTCCCTCACCGCTCTCTTCCAGGTTGACTGCCAAAGCCGTGGCCGTGCTGCTGCCCATCCTGGGCACCTCATGGGTGTTTGGTGTGCTTGCCGTCAACGACGGGGCCCTGGTCTTCCAGTACCTGTTTGCCATACTCAACTCCCTGCAGGTAAAATCCCGCAAGGACCACCAGGCAGGCCAGTGGGCTATGGCCCTGACAAGCCGGTGTGCGGGGGGCATGGCCTCTGTAGCCTCCACCCACCCTGAGCCCACAGTGTGGGTCTCCCCCAGGCCTGAGGACAGCAGACAGGGCTCTGCGAAGGCAGAGCCCCAGGGCTGGGACCCCATTCAGTGTGGGGTGCCTGTGCTCGGGCAGCATCTATGGCGGCACATCTGGCCCGAAAGGGAAGAGGGTCAGTCTGCCAGCAGCTCTGGGGAGGGAGGCAGGCAGGGAGAGGAGGCGATGGGGTTATGTCATCTGTGGGAAGGGGAGGCAGGGGGCCCATCCTCAGAAACAGACGTGGGACACCTAGAGTCTAAGCCCTCAGACCCACTCATCCCCAGGGAAGGCAGGTGCAGGTTCCCTTCACCAGCACGGCCCAGTTCCCACAATGCCCCTGAGCAGGTGCACATAGTGTGGGGGTGCCCCATGGCCAGCGGCAGCTGGTGTCCAACTCCTTGTTGCCGTGAGCATTCAGTTTTCCTCACGTGGCTTACAGGGCAGGGTGGCAGGTAGCCCCTCCAGCCCACGTGCCCTCTAGGACCTCCTTCACCCTCTGCCGTCTTCTCCAGTGTCCTTCCCAAGGAGCAAGGCCACAGCAGGATGCCCTAAGGTGCTCCTGCACCAAGCGGGACCTCTCCGTGAGGGTCTGCTGGTGCTGGCTGGCAGGTCTGGGTGCTTGGTGATGTCCTTTACTTTCACTGTCATCATCCTCCCTGGTCTGCAGGCGAGTACCCGAGGTTCCATTGGGGTGGGAGTCTGTGGTTTCTGGGTGTCAGGCCAATGTCCAGCCCAGGATTGTCACCCCTCCCTGAGTCAAGCCTTTCTGGGCATCCACCTGTCTCTGCACCTTTGGCAAGCAGGACAGCCCCCTCTGGATTCTGTCACAGCAGCTTCTGGGCTCTAGGCAGGGTTACAGGAGGGGTCTAGGAGCCCCTCCCCATGTGGAACAGTGTGGCAGAAAGTCCCCAGGTGAGGTGTCAGTGCCACCCCAGGGCTATGTGAGGGAAGAGTCCTTGGAGCTCCTTGTGGGTGACAAATGCAGGTGACTCTAACTCTGCTCCTCCCTCCTCCAGGGCCTCTTCATCTTCCTCTTCCACTGCCTGCTGAACTCAGAGGTATGTCTGCCCCACCTCCCCATCCCCCACCCTCCAACCTCCTCACCCCCACCTCCTCACTCCCCATTTCCCCACCTCCCCACTTCCCCACCTCCCCATCCCCCCACTTCCCCATCCCCCCAGCTCCCCACCTCCCCACACCCCTATCCCCCCACCTCCCTACTGCTGTACTGCCCCACCCCCCCACCCCAACACCCCCCCACCTCCCACCGCCCCACCTCCCCACCATGCGGGAGCTCTCCTTTCTAAAGGGGCCTAGCGTGCGGGACAGCCTTGCCCTGCCGACTGGAGCCTGGCCATGCCGCCCTTAGCCAGCCAGCCATCGACACTCGCAGGTGTCGACACTGATAACAACCAATCCTGCCTATCTGGGTCCTCACTTGCCTTGGGTGTTGCGGGAGCCACCTGGGCACTGTTGATAGCACCTCTGGCTTTGCTTCTCCAGCCTCTGAAGTGTCCTAACTGGCCTCTCCTGTCCATCTCCTCCAAGGTGAGAGCCGCCTTCAAGCACAAAACCAAGGTCTGGTCCCTGGTGAGCAGCTCCGCCCGCAGTGCCAACACGAAGCCCCTTAGTTCAGACCTCGTAAGTGCTGTGTGGTCCCCATTTTGGGTCCCCTCTCCCTGCTGAGCCTGCTGGAATGGCAGCCCTCGCTGACCTGGGCCCTTGCTCTGTGGTTACCTTGCCCACCGGAGACGGCTCTCTTTCCCTGAGCTCTGCCCCACTGGGCAGCTGGAGCAGATGCTGGGCTGGGCTCCTCCCACCTACCCTATGGGTCCTTGCCGTGGTGACTCCTTCCTGGACTTCACGTGAGGGTGCCCCACCCATCCCCATGCTTCCGCCCTTGTGCGCGATTGCTGGCCATTCTGCCCATTGTCTGGCCTCTTTGGAACACTACACTATGGGAGCAAGGAGCTGGCTACCTCTGTTGGCCCCTCTGACCCCACAGCCCATACAGGACCTGGCCCTGGGGCTCCGTGAAGAAAGGGAAAACGAGAGCATAGCTGTACAGACACGAGAGCAGAGGGTGGACACACCTGGACTTGGGAGGGGACTGTGCGGCTGCTCTGGTCTGGGTTCTCTTGTTCAGGTCCTTGTTTCTCAGGGGAGCAGGGGGGCCCTGTGCCTCTGCCCCCCGCAGTGGACCCCTGCGGCTTCCTGCCTCTGGGCGTCCATGCCCGCATGGGGTCTGGGCTTCCTCTAGGGCCCAGCTCCCACTCCTCACTTGCTTGTGGCCTGCAGATGAATGGGACCAGGCCTGGCACAGGCTCCACCAAGCTCAGCCCCTGGGATAAGAGCAGCCACTCTGCCCCCCGTGTGGACCTGTCCGCCGTGTGAGCAGGAGCTGGTGATGACTACCTCCCAGAGCAGAGCAGAACGAGTACCCTACCCACGTGGGACCCTCTCCCTGCTGCCTGGACATGAGGTCGCAGCCTCCACCTGTGACCCTACGGAAGAGCACCCACCAGCTCCTGCAGCCTGACACCCAGGGCTGCGTGGCTAGAGACCCCGGGGCCCTCCTGCCTGGCGCACCCGAGGGCTGGCTGCCCCTGAGGACACTGGATCCTGCCCCATGCACCCGAGGGCTGGCTGCCCCCTGAGGACACTGGAGTGCATGGTGGCCCACTGTGACACCCATCATGAGCCTCCCTCCTCACCACATGCACCCAGTAAAGCCGTGGCACGTGGGGCACAGGCTGTCGCTCAGGAGGGGGTTGCCTCTGCCTTGATAGGGGCCCAGAGGAGTCCTGCGGGGGTAGTTTAGGTCCCTGTGCACCCCTGGAGGATCAGCCAGAATGTCCGAGGAGCGTGGGGAACAGGGTAGGGTGTCCCTGGTCTGCTAACTCCACCCACACAGCTCCCAGAGCCAGCCCCAGCTAGGGTGCACGGTCTCCTTCAGGGTCACAGCACTGAGGCCAGCCCTTGCCAAGTGGTCAGCTCTGGGGTCTCCACCCATTCTGGGGACTTGGGCTGGAGTCATGCCGCCCTGGCAGGTGTGCCCACACTGGTCCTCCACCCTTGGAAAAGGCACAGCCCAGCTGCCTGGGATTTGGGCTGTCAGAGACATTGCCCACGCCCGAGAGTGCTACCTCTCTGGACTCAGGTCAGCCTGAAGATGCCCTTTCCTGGCGGAAGCCTTCTTTCCTGCCCATCGGCCCCGACAGAGCCGACCGCCTCCTGCTGTATCTCCTGTGTCCTCATGTCTCTGTCCCCAGGGAGGGACCCACAATTTCTCCTTCGTGTCTAGGAAGCAGACTGACACTGGCAGCACAGTGACCCCTGTCCTACCAAGGTGGCCACGTTGCATGGAGGCTGCCTGCTCCTAAGGGGGGACCCAGCAGGGCCTGGCAGTCCTTTGCCTGGCACCTGTAGGTGGACTCAGCTCGGTCCCTGGGGAGGGGGGACCACTGTGACCACTCCTGAGTGCTCGGCCCTGGATCACAGAGGGGACACCATGGACATCTGACATGGGCCACGAGCAGCCGCACTGTGACCCAGGCCTGAGCGTGGCGTGAAGTGCACAGCCAGGTCCACCTGGTTTTGATACTGGAAGCCTCCACTTTACACTGTGACCCGATGTCATGGCCCTCACCGCTCCTGCCCTGCCCAGCGCTGGACTTGATGTGCTTCTGTGGACTTTTCCACCGTCATCTAGAGCCTTTTTTTTTTTAACAACAAATTACTTTTTTTTTTGTTGTGCTGGGATCTGGCCCTGGGCCCTGCGCACCCTGGGAAGTACCCCAAGTGCTCTCCTGAGCTGCAACCCAGCTGCTGGCGCCTCTCCACAGCTGGCCTCTCCACAGCTGGCCTGCTCATGGGGAGGGCACCTGTCCCCGTCAGGCAAAGTCGTGTGTCCATAGGACCAGCCTCTGTTATGTCCAGGCTAGTCCCCAGTGCACCAGCCAGCTGAGCCCACTGTGACCACACCCTCTGGCCGGGCCATAGCGTGAACCCAGGTGACACAGGCTGAGGTCACTGTGAGACCCAGTGTGTGGGGCCACCTCTCAGGTCTCTTGTGATTTCTGAAACCAGACCAGTAGTAAGGCCTGGCCAGCCCCTGGCCTGCCGCCAGCACCCACAAGTTAGACACCAGGTCCCTCGGCAGACACTGGATCAGATTCAGTGCTAGGAGCTGTGGTTTCCACAGGGGTCCTTACTCCTCGCTCCTCAGCTCTTGGCGGCTCCCTGGGCCTGTGAGACTTTGTGTCCAGGCAGAGTCTAGGCTTTGCTTATGGGCTGGGCGCCTTGGCCTCCGCCCACCTTACCATCTGTACTCGGTGTGGTCCTCTTAAAAAATCAGCAAGAACTGTGTGTTTAAAGCAGTTCTCGCAGGAGAGACAATGGTGGCCTCTGAGTACTGAAATATGTTGTGATTTTCATGCAATAAAACCGCAGTGTCCTTGAGTGGAGTGTGGCCTTGGAGATCTGTGAGTAGTGGGGTCTCTACTAAGGAAGCACAGGGTGAAGGGCGAGGCTGGGGCTCACACACACACTCAGCATCTCCTGGGTACCCAGTGCACTCGCAGCCTCCATCCCAGTGCTGGGAGTGGACGAGGGAGGGACACGGCAGCAGAGGCTCCAGTCTGCACTCACCCAGGCCAAGTGCTGCAGGGCCACGGCCACTGCCCTATATCACCCATAGTGCCATCACTGCCCCTAGGCCCAGTGCTCACGGCCATTTCTACCCGTCTACACTCCACGCCGTGGGGTGCACGTTACAGCTCACCTTACCATTTGCACCAGGTGGTCTGGGCTCCTTTGTGCATCAGTGTTACACACTTAGGCACGCGTGCAGATACTTTATTTATATGTACATGTATTTTGAGACATATTTATATACTACATATGTACTTTAATATATTTTATACCTTTCTATAATATTTGACAGATAATAGATGGACAGATATCCATGTTTTCAATGTCTCTGTGCTTGTGGCTTTTTTTCTTACTTTTTTTGTGTATCAATTCTTTTCCAAGTCAAAATATAAAAAGTGAGTTCTGGCATCAGAAAGATCAATCCTTCCGTGAGTCTTGAAGCTGCTTTCATGTTGTTGACCAAGTGGCTCCGGGGTCTGTTCTCACTGTCAAGGAGACACTCTCAGTGTCTCTTTGGTTACCAGCAAAGAGCATCACCAGTATTTTTGGTAACCAGTGTGACATGTGTGAGCGGTTCCTGATCTGCAAGCCTCTGACTACAGCAGAGGTTGATGGTGTCCCATGTCCCTGCGTTCTCTGAGTGGGTGATGATTCTGAAGGTATTGGGGGCTCCCATTTACCCAGGGAGCTCTCTTACTCTGTGCTGAGGCTGCCTGGGTCACCTTCCCCTCAGGTCAGTGTGCAGTGAGCTCAGGTCCCACCCGGGTGGTATGCTGGGGTGGGTGACACCCTGACCTGCAGCCAGTCCTTTGAACACTGCTGCTATCCACTGTCACCTGCAAGGCTAGAGGAGAGTGGCCTGAGTGACCAGGGCAGTGTGCCTGGACTCCCGCTCTTGCCCTGTCCAGGGCACGCCCTCCTCCTGTCCTACATCCCCCAGGCCCCAGCCTGGGACCCTCCTTCATGGCCCCTAGGCATGCGCGGGTGGAACAGAGGTGAAGGGGACCCCGGGCTGACCCCCCCAGAATTGGCCGGGTTCCCATTCATCTCCACGCAGTGTCCCACTCCTGTCCTGCAATCCTGGGTCCCAGAGCAGCCCGCTGAGGCCTTGGTCTTTGAGCTCCCCAGGCATGACGATGCTCCCAGGAAGCTGGTGTGGGCAGAGGTGGGGAGGAAGTCTGCCGGTCTCTGGCTGCTCCCCGCCTCTGGTGATGGGCCTTTGGCTCCTTCCCACCCACCCTCTGTGTAGCCTCCATGCCAGTCTGTGCCAGTTTCCCTTCTAAAACACGTATCCTCAGGTCACATTCAGATGCCACCTGAGGCTCTGCTTCTCATTGGGACGTGGGGTCTTTGCGAGGGACCTGCAGCATGTGGCGTTGTCTTCTGCGCTCTCCTGTGAGGTCTGGGTCACTGTGTGTTACGGGGTCCCTGGTGCCACCAGAGCCCCCCCCCCAAGTGCCTCATTTGCACCATAGCCTGGGCCACCTGGGGTAATCTCCCACCTCTGGCTGATGGCAGCTTTCTTTCCATTTGGCGATTCAGACAGGACTTTGGTTACCACTGTTTTCTTGTTTCTCTTTGAAGTTGTCCCCTTGTAGCGCCCCTGTGGCACGTGGAAGTTGTCCCTTTGTGGCAGCCCTATGGCACGTGGTCATGTCTTACGTCCCTCGGGCCAGGACAGGTCCTGACACTCCTTGTGTTTTTGTTTAGTTCTTGGTGCATTATGACTGTGCATGACAGTGGCACTCGTGACACCATGCTTTTAGGCATGTGCCATGATCTGGTGGGTCTCATCACCCTCCCCTTTGGCTCCCCCCCCATCTGCTCTGCTGCTGTCCCTCCCATCACCATTATGACTTGAGTTGGTGTAGGATAAATATACAAGTGGAATCATTTTCCTCCTGTTCTGGATGAGCACGGGGACGGCCAAGTGGCTCGTCCAGCAGGGGTGTCAGTGTTGTCCTCGGGTTGATGGTCAGAAGCCCGGGGAGGGAGAAGTGAGATGAAGGGCCCCCTTGTCACGGCACTTGTGTCTTAGTGGCATTGCGTCTATCGATCCTGGGTCTTCAGAGCTGGGATTCTGGCTCCTGGTCTTTACCACCCTCCCCTCTGCTCAGGAGCCTCCGGCCCCAGCCCGGGCCCTTGGCAGTGGAGACGGGCACAACTGGGTCTTCAAGTATTGATGGATTCAGACTCTGGTTTTGATTTTAGTGATCATGTTGAGTTTGCAACACCCACTCTGCCCAGATCCATCTCCATGAAGAGCACGGCGCGGGCACCGAGGTCCCGGGGACAACCCCAGCTCCTCCCTCTCGGCCCTTCTGTCCCTGTCCTTCCTTGCACTTGTCCACAGTACTCAGTGGTCACCTGGTCTCCAGGCCATGCTTCCAAGGCCTCCAGGGGACGCCTGAATCCGTGACCATATGGGCCCTACTCAGATGCCACTTGGTCCCACCTGTGTGTACCTGTGGTAAAGCTCACTTTCTAGAAGGGTGAGGTTGACGGAGACAAGGAAACAGAGCCTCTAGTCACAGTTAACCGAGAGGTGAGATATGTGAGGGAAGGGAGAAGCGTGGCCCCAGGGTGGCTCCAGGGCCAGGCTGTGGACAGCCCTGTGCCCAGGCAGGGCCCTGGCTCTCCACTCTGGTGCCATCCCCAGTGGTCAGCGGTGGCCTGACAGCTCTCCTGTGCCACAGCAGGGCTCCCTGGGTCTTGGGTGGGCACCACCTGTGGTGGGAAGGACCCCACCCTGTGTGCTGCAGACCTGCAGCTTGGAGCTGAGGGGGGGCCTAAAGGGCTACCACCTGCTGCTCTCATGTCTCCATGGATAATTGTGTGATTGCCCTGTCACTCCCCTGGGACACAAGTACTAGATCTAATCAGGGAGAGCAATGGCCTGATGGCGTCTGTCTGGGGATGAGCTAATGGCTGCCCCCTGCATGGGGCAGGCTGCTCCTGTAACTGGGGCTGCTGGAGACGCCTCTGCTCCCTCAGGTTAACAGGCTGTGCTCGTCAGCTGCACTGCCAACGCCTGTCACCGCTCTCCACTGGTTCCCGTAGCTGCATGAAGTGGAGTCTGTCCCTCGCTGTCTGGCGAGGGCTAGAGATGGACACTGGCCAGGATTTCCTTATGTGTGTGTGGGAGGCAGGGGCCTGCAGAGCCCTCCCTCTCTCCTGGCCTTCCAGGAGGCCCTGTCCTTCCCATGCTCGTCCCAGGCTGCAGGCTGCTGTGTGGCATGGGACGCTGGTCCCCGGGCTTGGAGGTGGCTGCAGGAGGTCCCCTCCACCTGGAGCTCAGTCCTGTGTTCCTCAGCACACAGTGTGCCCAAAAGTCCCCTGGCGGCCCTGGTGCAATGGCAGTTGCTGATTCCTGGGCGGGGCTGGGCCTGGGCTCCTGCATGTCTGCCAGGTCCCCGGGCACACCTGGAGGGGCAGGCTGAGCACTCACCTGCCTGCTGGGCTCCCACCTGCCACCCAGGACACGTGTCCAGCCTCTGAGGATTGCTGTGGGCAACGAGATTTTAAGTGGAGGCCTGGGGGAGCCTGGGCTCTGTTGGATGGGGCACCCTGGAGGGCACTCCAGTGCTCTTCAGCCTGGAGAGACACTAATACATCCCCTGGCCTCTCCTGGCTGCCCGGGGAGTGTCCCTCCATAGCAGGGAATTTGGGTGGTTGCGATGATGTCCTGGAAGGACACCGGGGACCGGTTCATAGTTTCTATTCAAACTTGTCTCTCCGTGAACCCGCCATGCTGGGTTTTGGGACGACTTCCCTCTGCCTCCAGAAGCTGGGTGGGAAGTGGGGCTGCCAACAGCAACCCTGGTCTCACCTGCAGACACTCAGCTCCCTGCATGACAAAGGGTTGGAGCGGAAGCACAGGGTTCCCCCACCGCCACCCCCATGTCTGTCCTGCAGACTTGGCAGGTCCAGGCTGGAGGACCCACTCCTCTGTTGCCCTGGCATCTCTTTGGAGTCCAAGGAGCTGCGCATTCATCCTAGGCAGCTCTGCAAGCAGCCAGCTGGGCATCACCTGATCACATGGAGAACCTCGGATCTCCCACCTGGTCTAGGAAGACCCCCCTCCCCAGGCCTTCTGCTTCCTGGGTGAAATGTCTCCACTGTCATTCCAGCTTGGTTTTAGACGGGGAGTCAAATTTTAGGAGTGTCCCAGGAGCCTGTCTCTTTATTTAAGTGTGCATTTATTAACCATTTGAAGAGTGGTTTCTTAAGGAAAATACTAGTCAAGCGCTTACCTTTTTTTATATCCCCAGAACCATAAAAGAGAAAAAAAAAAATCCAGCGATTGTTGGACTCCAAGGATACCAATTTATTTATGGTCATTTCCAACTCTCAATTTCCAGGTCGCTCCCGTGGGTTCTGGAACCTTCCCTGGGTTTGGTTCCTCTAGTGACATTACCTTCCGTCCACTCCCAAGGACCTAAGTGACAAGAGCTGCACTGGGAAGATTATTCCTTTTATTATAAAAGACACAACTACTGTGGAAAATGTTGATTATCAATAACCAGAAAGAAGGAGGAGCCCCCCGGGGCCATGGCCCTGGAGAGCGGGCAGAGCTTCACGGCCATCCTGGGTGTGTGGGCACACGGGCCTGTGGTCCTCCTTCCTGGGCTATACTTCCTCCTGACACAGCTAAGCTGTGGCGCTGAATATGTAGGTGCCCTAGGGAGGTCCATATGCAGGCTAAGACAATCACAGTCAGGTGCTCCACATACCTGCCACCTGGCATGGTGACATGTTTCTCTCCCTCTCTTCCTTTCTCCTCCCCTCCTCCCTCTCTCCTGTGAGAACCCTTGGAGCCACCCTCTAGCAAATGTGCAGGATAATATTGTCAACTGACCACCAGGAGGGTCCGCAAATCATCAGAAGCAGAAGTTCTGTGTGACCCAGCAACTCCCCACCAGCTTTGCATCCACAGGACGGGAGACCTGGGTGTCGCGGGTGCCTGCTCTGCTGCGAGTGTCACAGCTTTGCTCACAGCAGCCAGGCCTGGTGGCAGCCCCCACTGGCCCCAGAGGCACGTTCACAGAGCAGTGCATGGGCGTGATCTGGAAACTGAGCCTGGTCAGCCTCCCAGTACCATGTCATGCTAGGAGGGTCACTCACTGTAGGAAGCAGAGGCGGTGCCCACTGCAGGATGGGGAAGGGCAGTGCCCATGTGCCCACAGCTCAGCGGGCACTGGGGGTGGCATTCTCACTGTCTTCAGTGCTGTGGGCTCCCTCACATGTCCACTCACTCATCAGGTCAGTTCTGTTCAACCACCATGGCCAGGCTCCTCCAGGGGCAGGATCCCGAGGTGACGAGAGACAGATAAGTCCTGAGCCCATGCTGCCTGTGTGGGGGATGTGACAAGAGCCAGGAGGAGACACACACTACTGTGGGGCTGCAGGGGGTCTGGCCTGGGGGAGGAGGAATCCGAGGGCCCCAGGGCTTCAGGAGGGAGAGCGCGGGTGGAGACTATGCAGGGACCTGGTTCAGCTAATGCACATGCAGAGGGCTGGCCTTGGCTGTGGCTGTGGACAGGTTGGCTGGACACAGCTCAGAGGCACCAGGGCTTTCCTGCCTCTTAGAGTGAAGCCTGCTCCTGGGAATGGACTGCAGGGCCCAGCAGCCCGGATCCTGTTTCCTGGTGGCCCCATCTCCCTCTCTCCGCATGTACCCTGCTCTGACCACAAGCTATTTGCATTTGCAGGGCCTTTGCACACACTGTCCCCAATAGCGCCACCCAAAACTGTCACGCTCCTGAGGACAGGGCAGTGTCAGTGGACAGCCCATGCATCCTCTCAGGTCCCTGCATTGGGGGAGAGGCAAGCTAAGCGTGACCCTGTGGCTGTCTGACAGCTTATCTTGAACAAGGGGCCCTGTGTGTCATTCTACGATGGGCCTGTGGTCATTTCCCCAGGAGGGCTTTGGGGCTGGGAGGGGGGATTCTATGTGGAAATAGTAGGAGAATGTCTGAGTCAAGCCGTGTCTCCAAACCCGTGGTGACCAGAGTGTGTGATGGTGTCCTGGGGACTGGTGGCTTTCTGCAGATCTGTGGTCTTTTCCTCTGGCACTTGCCTGCTGTCATTTCTGACCATGTCCTCTGCAGGGCTCTTGACTGGCAGCCCATGGGATCTGAAGGGTGGCTCCCCATATCGGGGAGGCTGTGGGCAGGTCTGGTTGGGGGCTGGGGCTGCCAGGTCGGTTTCCCGGGGTACCCCTTCCACCCCGACAGTCTGTGACCTCAGGGCAAACACCAGGCTGTCCTCTGGGTCACTCACCTGCCTGTTCAGAATTCTCAGCTCCTCTGCCTCCGCCTGCGTTGCCACAGCCTGTGGGACTTTTCCTCCGTGACACCCATTGGTTTGACTTCTAGGCAGGTGGGGATTCTCAGTCCCTCTATCCCTCTGTGGATGAAGCTCCGGGAGGGCGGGGCTGGCTCTGTCGTGCGCAGATTTACCTCCTCAGTAGCATTGACCCTGGCACATGGCCGGAACTCAGAAAAATGCTTGCAACAGGTGCCCCGGCTCCCCGCAAGTCCTTGCTGTAATGAGACATGCGGCAAATAAACAGTAACAGCACACAGCTGTCCTCAGAGGGGATCATTGCTGCATTAGGAGCTGGTAATTAAAACCCAGGCAGACGTCACTCTTCACTAGGACTGTGCGTAAGAGGCCAGGCCGTGGAGAGGTGCTGAGGGGGTTGGTGCTGGCGAGGGAGGTAATTGCTGTGCTGTTCCATGACACGCGCTTTGTTCTCCACGGCTGAAATTGACTTTGATGTCTTTGAGAGCCTTAATGCATTTTCATTTCACAGAGTCTTTCCCCTCAGTTCTCTGTGGAGAGCTCTGAGGACAGGTAACAAGCTGGGAGGAGAGCTGAGGATGAGCAGAGCTGCCAGTCAGCTGGGCCAGCTCCCCAACCCATCCCATGCAGGTGGCAATGGGGACACCTGGGGTCCACATGCAGAGGGTGGGGGGTGCCAGTCTTGTGGCTGAGCTGGGACAGTCAGGGTGTTTGCAGGAGGGACTTGCGCTCCCAGGGACCTGAGTCTCAGGCCATCATCTCTGCCAGGGAAGCGTCGCGGCTCCTGGGTCCAAGCCACAGGCCAACTCTGGCCAACTCAGATAAAAGGCTTTCCCTGCGGGACCCCCTTCCTCGCCACCACTCACCCTCACAGCCAGGGGGCTCGAGGCGAGGAACTCGGCCAGGCCTACGACCTACCAACCAGGTTCTGTCCACCTCTGCATCAAGCCTAACACCTGACCACCGGGAAGCCCTGAAGTGGAATGGACTCCCACTGACTGCGGTGTCCATCCCTGTTCTCATGCCAGTGTGTGGCCGTGATGGAGGAAGAAGGAGAGCTCAGGCCCAGTGGCCCACAGGTACACCTGTGACAGCACCATCCCTCACCTGGGAACGGTTCCCCGCAGGGACCTGGGCAAACTCTCCTGGGACAGCGGCTCCCTGGGGCCCCGCTCAGTGAGTGCCTGGCTCCCTGAGCACTGGGAGAAAACTTGCCACGTCACCTAACAGGTACAGATCTGAACTGTCCTCAGGAGCAGCGTCACCTCCCATGGCTTTGTTAGGATCCCCTGAGCGACCCGGCCTCGTCCTGCTTCTGTTGTGTTAAACATGGACGCAGGTGGCAAAGGGACCCTCGCCAGCCACGGGAGACTCCTGTGGCTTCCTAGGACCTGGGTCTCACATCTCAGATGTCACCACAGATGTCACAGTGAACCCTCCAGCGAGGGGTGGCCCCGTCCTGCAGCTGTGGCAGAGGGACCCAGGGGGCTGATGGAGCATGTGCAGGAGGGACAGCCACTGCAGAGCGCTCCCTGCACCAGGGACACTGGAAATCTGGGTGCAGTGACCCCTGGATGATGCTGAGAAGTGCTGGACCCCAGGCCCAGGGGTCGATAATGCCCACCTCTCTAAGGACCAAGCCCCAGGCCAAGCCCACTGCCCTCTCCACCCACCCTGGCTTCCAGAACTGCTGTGTTCTCCAGAGCACTGGCCTTCAGGACAGAGGGAAGATCTGCCCATGGCCACTCCTCGGATCTGAGCCTGGGGTGGGGTCGGCTGTGCCGTGTCACCCGTGGGGGCCCTGGTCGGAAATCGAGAGGTGGTGTCCTGTGGGTGGTTTCTGGTACTGGTGTCAGCAGCTGGGCCTTATCGTGTGGTTCCTGTGTGAACCGTTCACAGGGGGACCTGTGGGTTGCCACTGTGTGTCCCACATGGGTAATGCTGTGTTCCCCACCTGTGCCTTGTGTATGCCGTGACCTGTGTTCTGTTTTCTACTGTGAACATGTGACCCGTGAGTGCTGCCCGTGTCCTGCTGTCTGCATGTGATCCTCGTTCGTGTGCTGCGCTGATGTTACCGCATGTCCTCTAAGTCACCTGCCCATGTGCTGCCATGTGTCACTGAGTCTGTGTCCTGCCCTGTGTCACCTGTGCCTGTGTGTGGTCGGCACGTGCTATTTCTGTGCATTTGCTCATGGGGCCTGTGTCTGCTGTGGGGTGTTCGGCTTCCCTGCTCTGATGCTCGTGGGGGCAATTAGTGGGTCCCTTACGTGTACCATGTGTGTGCCACCACTGTGTCTGTGTCACCTGCGTGCAAGGCAGGCTGGCCTCGGTGAGCCTTGGGAATGTCTGAGCCTCAGCCTCCTCAGGACACCCTTCACCTTCACGTCCCACCCCCGGAGTCCTGGTGCTTCCCTCCTCTGCCCCTCAGTAAGGCTGTGGCCCTGGGGACTTGTTTCTGCCCCATGCTGGGGTCAGCCCCTCCACCTAGGGGAAAGCGCTGCCAGATGGAGGCCCCGTGGCCACTTCCATCCCAGGGCGTCTGACTCACAGGTTAGTCCCTTCCGAGCCTGTCTGCCCCGCACAGAGGGGGCAGCAGCCATGGCAGAGAATCGCTGATGGTGCACGCCAGGCAGAGGGCACAGCTGCCCGCAGACAGGGCCATGACAGGAAGATCAGGACACGGTGTGTCATGGCTGCAGACCTTTGTAATTTGGTAGCATTATCCACAGACAGCTCTTGCAATGGGATAGGAGCCATGGCCATCAGGACTGATCCCCCTCATGGACATGCTTGGTGACTGCCCAGGCTCAGCTGGGACCCCTGGGCTTGCATTCCTGGGCACAGAGCTGCAACCCGCGTGTCCGACACCCACCTCTTCTGCAGGGCTCTGGATCGTCTACTTCATCAGTTTCAGTGTGTCCACTTCATCAGTTCTAGTGTGTTTACTCAAACAACTTCCAGCAACTCTTAATATTTTACGTGTATTCTCTTTGCTTCAGGGCCTGTGGGGAGATCGAGGCAGAGCTGTCCACGAAGGGAGGTTCTCCAGGATGGCGAGGGGCAGGGCACCTAGACCTGGGAACTGGGGGCCAGGCCCAGGAGTGAGAGGGTAAATGGGAACAGCTGGGGAGTCAGGCCCTGTGTGTGTGTGGTGGGGCGGGGGGCAGCCGGACAGGCTGGAGAGGGCCCAAGAGGGAGCCTTCTGCCTAGGCTAGACCCTCTGGGGGTGAAGTGAGCAGGGACAAGATCAGATTTGACCAGGAAGCCCGTCAGGACGCAGGGGGCTGGTGTGGTAAAAGGGAAGCTTCCCAGGACAGAGATGCACCCGGGGCCACAGGCCAGAAGGACCCCTCAGGCTTCACCTCATCAATGTCCAGAGCTTTTGAATCAGAATCCAATGCATGAAGCTTGAGACCCTTGCCTGAAATTCTGGCTTCTGGTTTTCTAGGACAGTCAGGACCAACCAGCCCCTTCCCACGTGGCAGCCAGTGCCTGGTGCCAAGCTGTGGGCAGCCCTCAAGGGGCAGTGCTGACCAGCCTAGCTAGGGCCCCTGTACTGTGCCTGGAATCCCAAGAGGAGGTCCTGAGGACTCCACTTCACATCCGATCATGGTCACTAAATGACTTTGGGAAACTGGGGGACTGTCCTTGACCTTGAGAAGATGTAACCTTCACATCACAAGAGGGGACAGACAGGACCTGGGCACGTCACAGGACCATGTCTCATGTGGGAGCAAGGTGGGGAGAACCTCAGCTTGAGCCCATGATGATGGGGTTGGCAGAGTGATGGCCCCCAAGGACATCAGCCCCAATACCGGGAGCCTGTGACCATGCCCCCTGACCTGGGAAAGGGGTCTGGAGGTGGGAGGGGGCCTGGAGGAGCCAGGTGGGCCCAGGGTCATCGCACGGGTCCTCGGAGTGGAAGGCCCGTCCCAGCTGGCCCAGAGGGACGCACCAGAAGGGAAGAGGGGATTGGAGAATGGGTACCCCATTGATGGCCTCGAGGGCAGGGGGCTGAGCCAAGGTGTGCATGAGGCCTGGAAGTGGGAAAGGCCCTGGGTGATGGCCAGGGGCAAACAGGGACCTCAGTGCTGCAGCCTCAGGGAGCTGCCTCCTGCCAACACTCCCAGCGACAGGGACCCTATCCTCCCGGGGTCTGCAGGAAGGACACAGCTGGGACAGCTTGATTTCATCCTGGGAGATTCAGGTCAGACTGACTGCAGAGAGGAGGACTGTCCTGCTGCCCAGGGACACCACCGTGTGGGTAGCACCCAGCAGGGAGAGTGCCCAGCCAGCCCATGCTGCCCCGCCCCCTGAGCTGCCAGAGGTTGGGTCTGCCCCTGGCCAGCAGAAGGGGTGGGGTAGGGATGCGGGAGCGGGCAGCAGACCCTGGAGTCATCACCACCTGCCCAAGTGTCTCTGTTTCCTGCTGAGGGCGTCCTGTTGGTGCTTTCTGTCCTGACTGTGACAATGATACTCTGAAGATGGAGTTGTTGAGAAAACCACTCTTTACATTCCTGCTTTTCACACGTCCGAGGGCTCTGGGTCAGGTTCTCTCCCACTGCAGGTCTGAGCTACAGCGTCCTTCCTGGAGGAGTGGAGGGATTTCCCAGCTCCCCTGTCCTCTCAGGTGTCATCACCTCTGTGTGGGTCCCAGAATGCTGTCTGTGCCCCGTGATGGGCGGCTTTCTCCAGGGAGCCCGTGGTGAGTGAGGCCTAAGGCCTGGCACCAGAAGACCTGGTGTCAGGTGAGGGCTGCCTCCGCTCCTAGGGGGCACTGTCTCCCTGTGTTCTTCCTCGTGGGAGGGGTGGGCAGCCCTCTGGGTCCCTGTTACAAAGGCGCTGACCCCATCCACAAGGCTCCACCCCACACTGCCTCCCCTCCAGGGCCCACCCCCAACACCACCACTGTGGGACTCTGGGGACACGAACCTTCAGGACACAGCACTCATCATCAATGACCTTTCAAAACAATTAAAACTAGGGACAAGTGTAGCACTTGCCACTGTTCTCTCCCTGTCCCAGGAGGTCCCTCAACGTGACATTTGACGAAAGACAAAGCTTTCCTACAAGATCTGGAGCACAGTGGTCAGCTCCCTTCACCACGCCTATTCAACACTGGTGTGATGTTCTGGCCACAGGTGGTGGGAAAGAGGGGAGGTAGAGTCAGGCAGTCAGCAGGACGAAGCCCAGCCAGCGCTGCTCAGAGAGGAGCTGGTGCTGCCTGAAAAACTCACAGAGAACACGCACACACACCTCATGTGTGCACACACACTCACATGTACACACACGCAAACACATCACATGTGTGCATACACACTCGCATGTACACACACATATATCACATTTGCACACACATGCACACACACCACATGCGTGCACACATACACTCACATGTATACACACCCACACACACCACATGTGCTCACACACACCACATGTGTGTACACACACACCACATATACACACACACCACATAAGCGCACTCACATGCACCCACACCACATGCGTGCACACACACACTCACATGTACACACACGCACACACACCATATGTGCATACACACACACACACTCTCGCACGTACGCAAGCACACACCTGCTGCGACAATCCATAGTCGTGCGGCTGCCTGGAGGGAGCCCAGTGGTGCTGTACAGACCAGCAAGGCCCCAGAAGAAACCCGCGAGGCAGCTCGGAGCGGGAGGGGATGGAACCCACAGGGGTGAGTGCGACCATGGAGGCCACAGACCCGCACTGACGCTCAGGCTTCAGGAGCCCTCGCTGAAGGGTAGAGTTGCCCTCTTGAAATCCACTCGCTTGACGCTGCTCCACCCAAGAATCAGAGCGAGCAGGAGAGACAGAGGCCCGAGGACGGGGAAGGCGGGCAATTCTGCCAGGTGTGAGTGGAACGTGACCTGGAGTGTGCTGATGGAAAACTCAGGGGACCCCCTGAGGGCCAGAGAGACAGACAGGAAATGGACGCCCCAGCAAACGCTGGAGACACACAGGCAAGGCCAGCAGAAGCTGGGACATGGCTGTGACCGTGAAGGTGATGACCAGTGCCAGATCCTGCCGCAGCTCTACACAGCAGGACCCATCTGGAGGAGACGCGGGCTGAGGAGTAGACACGCATGTTGGCACTGGTGCCCCTTAGGAGATGCTCCGGGCCCCACAAGGCCTGGCCTGGCCACAGCTGTGTGACCCGCACCACGTGACCTAAACCTGTCCTTGCACACATGGGCAGTTGACCGCAGGCAGTTGACCCTGTTCATTGGGCGCCTATCTGTGGCCAGAGTTTTGATGGACTGTGCTTCTGCCCCACCCAGGAGGAGGATACCATGGCCATCTATGTCAGCAGTGACACCAAGGGGAGGCCCTTGGTGCTGGGCTCCACCAGTGTCCACAATGGCCCTGGCCCAGGCCTCTCCTCCTCCCAGTCCCCACCCTTCTCATATCTGGTGCCCTTATCCCAGAAGGAGGCTCCACGTCCCTGATCCCCTCCAGCCTGACCCCAGTGTCCTTCCTGAGACCCTCCAGTTAACGTCCCCAAGTCAGCAGGAGATATCAGAGGGCCGCCTGCTATTCCAGGGAGCACTGGCCATGGACAATGACCACGGCTGCCCTGACGGCCGGCCACAGCACATGGGCCTACTCCCCACTGGGCCGTCTGAGCCGTGTTCCCTCCCTGAACTGTTGGGCTCCTTTCTGGAGACTGGGAAATGGAGTGCTGTGAAGACACAGAACAGTGTGTCCCCCACCCCGTGTCAGGCGCAGGCAGATGGTCCCAGTCCTGGGCTTCCTCCCATCCAGGCATTGGCATCCTCTCTAACATCTGCACAGGGTGAGCAAAGGACCAGGAGGACCAGGCGTGTGAAGGCCCAGCATCACCCCTGGACAGACGTGAGAGGGACAGGCAGGTCTCGGACAAATCTGCCCAGCTGGCGGGGGAGGGCCTGGGACCAGTCTGCTGAAAGAGCCCTCGCATGGCCACGGGACAGAGAGGGCCAGCTTCCCCGACAGGGCTTCTGGGAGCCCTGGGCCTGTGATGAGGATGCCTGGGAGCACTTCAAGCTGGACCTGCTGGACCCTGTGCTGGGTCAGCCCAGTAGAAACACCTGGAGGACCTTCATGGGAGGCCAGGGCAGAGGTGGCCCCTGGCAAGGGCAGCACTCGCGGGCTGCACACTCTGGAGGGACTGGGGTGGGAGGGCCACCTCACTGGGGTCAAAGAAAGCCTCTCTGAGGCGGCGGCTTTTGGGCCAGGCCTGGATGGACATGTGGGAGGGAGTTCTAGGAACAAGGTGGGGTGGGGCTGGCATGGACAGAGGCGGACATGCGGCTGGGGCAGGAGGGAGCAGTGACGAGGTACAGAGCAGGGCCTGCAGGTCCTCTTGGCCGTGCTCAGGCCATGGCGGTCCTTGTGGACACCCATCCGGTCAGCACACTTCCCTCCTGTGCACCTCGCTGCTTGAAGGAGGAGGCCAGGCCTCCATTTCCCAGCTTCCCTCACAGCAGTGTCCTCATAGTGAGCCTGGTCATGGGACCCAGGGCACCAGTCGGAAGCCCCATGAGACCCCACTCAAGGACAGGGCCCAGGAAAACAGGTGATGGCACTGAAGGAGACCTGGGCGTCCAGGGAGCCAGTATGGAGCATGGATGTCCAGCTCCCAGGGCTAGCAGAACGGCTGTGGGTTAGGCTGAGGGGCCTTCCAGTGGATGCTTCCTGGTGTCCACACTGATCACCACAGATCAGCTCACTGGGGTCCTGTGGGACATGCACAGCCTCAGAGCCCTGTCCAGCAGCGTGACCTCCTGGGCTGAGGGGCAGCACCACCAGGAGTGAGCTGCACGTGACCAGACTTGGTGACCGGCGCTCATGTGACAGTTGAGAAGCGGCTGGACAGGCCTTCACTCCAATAATCCAGCTGGGGTCCCCCGATGGCCCTGCAGGAGGGTGTGACCAGGGAGCTACACGGCCTGGTTTACCTGTCAATATCTGCCTTGCCACAGGACTAGGGTGGACGGGTGGGGTCAGGGCAGGTGCACAGAAACACGCCCACCCAAGAAAGACCAGGCGCAGAGCTTGGGAGGACAGGGACACACGTACACACACTCCCCCAGAGAAACCCAGAGGTGCTCCAAGGACCCACAGCATGGCCACCAAGACCAGCAGAGGGGTGGACATGGCACCCAGAGCTCCCCTTTCCTCCTGTCCTGAGAGGTGTAGGACAGAGCCCTGGGACAGTCCCTCAGCTACACGAGACCACGCTGCTGACACTGGACAGCCACCAGCGTGACTGTGTTCAGGAGAACGGATCCCATAATGACAGTCAGAGCCCCAGGCCAGATGACAAGTGTGTGTCCCAGTCTCTGCTGAGAGGGTCGCTGGGCTCAGCAACCCACGGCTACAGGTCAATATGGATAGATGGCTGATGGCTTTTAGCTGGGCAGCTAGTGACCAGCATGGGCCCTGGGCAGTGTGTTCCTGGCAGTGGGCACCTGTGCCCTCCAAGGACACTTGGCAGACCCCATGTTCTGACCCTGGGTTGGTGCCATTTGTTCCCACCAGAGAGACTGGACATGGACCAGAGAGACTGAGCAGGGAATCAGTGGGGACATCGGCGTCTGCCAGGGGCCGCTGCAAATGCTGATTGTGTTCAGGCCAGACCATGGTACTAATCCATTCTAATGGAAGAAAATCACATTTGAGAGACAGTGGGATCGGTAATTACACTTGAAATCATACTACCATGGGACGCCATTACTTACGTCTCGGCTGACGACGCCGGCTTGACTACTTAGCTGCCCCTCCTGTGGCTCTCACCAGGACGGCTGCTTTTCTCCAGGCTGAGGCCCACTCAGTGTGAGGGGCGTTCAGAGCTGCTCACGTGGGGCTTCTGGGGTCCTGGACTCCAGGGCTTGTCATGGGGGTCAGGCAAGAAGGCAGCTGCTTGTCCCCGCTCTTGCCCCCAGGCCCCTCTTTCCCCTTCCTGTTTATCCCTGAGCCCAGGATGGCTGCACTTCATAGGCTCTGACTGGGCTGGTCTCTGCCTGGAGTAGCTGGGGTGGCCGCAGGGAGGTGGGGGGAGAAGCCGGCTCTGTGTGGCTGCGTGTCCTGCAGAGACTGCTTTGTGCCTCAAGCTCAGGCCCCTGCCTGGGTCTTTCACGCAGGGTCAGTGGCAGGTGGCTGTGCAGGTCCCGGTTTCCTCACAAGCCCTCTTTGCCCTCTCAGCTTTTCCATAAGGACCCCTGTGCTGCCCCTTCCTGGAGGAAGCCCTGCGGGGATCCCCAGCCTGGAGGACGCTGGTGGAGCTGCTCCTTACCCTGACTCTCAGACTGCTGGCTCTGCCCCTCACCCACCTCTCGTCCTGGGGGTCCTCTGCCCCAGCACCCAGAGTCCCTCCCATTCTCTGCTCCAGCCCTGGGGCCTTGGACCCTGTTGCCTGCTGCATGGGGTCCCTACCGCACACCATACCCTCCATGAAGCCCCAGCTCACCCATCCCTCTGTAGTCTCTCTGCAGATGGGATCTGCTGGGCCCTCCCAGAGCCCTCATCTGTCCCCTCCCAGGAGCTGAGCAAGAGGGCATGATGGGGTGTCACCCATGTTCATTTCCAATCATCCCTTTATTCACCAGCAATGGCTGCCCTTCACCAGGCTCAACTGGGTGTGGTTAGCATCCACTGAGATACAGATGGATGCTCATGACTTTCTTTTTAGCTGACAGAAACTCCAACTCAAACTGGCCTAAGAAGGAAAGTTTGTAGATTCAGTATGACAATCTTAGGTCTGTTAGCCTCTGACTTGATCTAGGAGATAAACTGAGATTATCCGAACGCTGTCTCTTTTCCCCTCTTTGCTCTACTCTCCTCCAGGTGGGTGCTGTAGATATTACGGTATAATGAGAATTCCATTTCAGTTGTGAGTGACAGATACACACTAGAGCTGGCTTAAACACAGAAGTGTTCGTTGTTGAGTGTAACTTAACCATCCAGGGGTAGTTAACTTCAGGCAGGGCTGGATCCAGGAGAGCTCTCTTTCCACCTCCCACTGTGCTTTCCTGTATGTCAGCTGCATTCTGAGAAATGTGTCCCTTGTCAAGGGGCCCAGACATCTTCCAGAAGTTGCAAGACTTGCCTCAGCCTCTCAAGACCCCTGTTGGAAGGGGAAGAGTTTGGCTTTTCTAGTCCTTCCCACTGAAGTTCCCAGACTGGGTTTCCTTGTGTCCTGGTGTCTTGGGCCACATATTCATCTTTGTCCTTATAGTTGCTCCTGGGGATGGCTATTCTCTGACTGCCTGAGGAAGCACCCACGGGCCAGGCATGCTCCTGAGGCAGGACAGTGTGCACCATGGTCGGTGCCTGCAGCATTATCTGCACGGATCCACTATCATCTCCACAAGTCTATGCCCTCACAGGTTAATTAAGTGAGCTTGGTTAGACTTTTTGGTTGAGCTACCTGAAGGTTCACGTGGACAGCTGCCGGGTCCTGAGCTACTGTAAGGGTCTTGTGCACCTGACCCCATCTCCCCGGCCGTGACACCTGGTGACACCAAGGCACAGAATCAGAGCAGAGAACTGACACTGAGCCTCATCCAGGGACGTGGCCTGACTGCAAGGTCCCGCTGGTGACTCTCATGGTGCTTTGCCATGTGCCACGTCCCAAGCTGATCTGCACATGTGAGAAGCCACACAGGCCAGCGAAGGTTCCCCACAGGCATTACAGGTGACAAGGTCACTCCAGGTGCCGATACATGGGGATGTGCTCTACCCTCTGTCCACTCTTCAGCTGTGTGAGGGAAATGCTTGCAGGGGCAATTGGCTGAATTAACCCCCCACAACGGTGGACCAGGCCTGGGTGCATGCATCACAGTGTAATTTAAAATAATTTTAAAGATGAAATAGATAAATAAATAATGTCCGTTCGTCTGAAGGAATGGTGTCCCTTATCTATTGTGCTGTTTGCTGTATGATTTTATCTGATGTCTTCAAGTCACCACTGGGAAAACTACTCCGTGCAATGAGGTCAAGAGCCTCCTTATTATTCAGCTTTGTGTGATTGCAGCCGTTTACTGATGAGATGATCTGCGGGTACTTGCAGTCTATAAATAGATCCTCTCCTGCTGGGGGTTGTGGGGACACGTCCTTCGCTGCAGAGGGAGGAACTGTCCTCAGAGGGTGGTCGTTTCTCCAGATCCTGGGTGCTCCTGCCTGTCCCTGGGGTGTGGAAATTGAGGACACTCTTGAGCAGAGGGAGAAGGGAATAGACACACATAGGGCCCCTGCTAGAGGACCGCACTCCTTCCTTGTCATGTATTAATGACAGCAGCACTGCAGGCAGAGGGGAGGAAAGCATACAGCATTTATTTAGCGCTTACTGTATGCTGATGCTGGCTAGGCATGCTGTGCACCTCCTGAGACAATGGTCACTTCACCCCAGGGCACAGACACCAGAACTGACCCCACTCCTCAGCGGCCTCTGTGGTTGAGGCTGAATCCCCGCCCATGTGCCCGTGCCCCTGCCAACCCACACAGCCACATCAGCTCAGCCCGGTAAGCACTTTTTCTGAGTTCATGGGTAGGGTGTGGTGGCCAAGCCCATGTCCTGGCTTTCTGTCATCTCAGAGAAATGAAAAACTATGTTGGTAATGTGGGAACTGGAATTTCTGGGGGAAAAAAGGAAAAGGTGACCATTCTAAACTCCTGGTCACACACCCCTACCTGTCGCGTTCCACAACTAAAATACTCAGGGTCACTCCAGAGGAACTGGGCTGCACAAAATAACCACACAGAGACAGAAATACCTGTTTCTTTGGGTCCTGTGATGGCTCCTCTGACCTTAAGTGTCCCCAGAAAAAGAGAGCAAGAGAGATCATGTGCTGACCCTTTTTATTGAGGAGAAGCCATTCAAATGAGGCAAGGGGTCAGGTTTCAGTGGGTTGAGTCTAGCTTCATGATATCTTCTGTCAGCAGGTTGACTGACATCTAGGAAGGCCACACCCAAAGGCAGAGCAAGAGAAGGGGACACACAAAGGGAGTTTCCATGGAACATTCTGTCCCAAACAGGGCAACGGGGTAAGATTACAATGGAACAGGTGAGCGTAGCTCAACCTCACGGTGACATGCCTACACCTGAAGACACGCCTTCAACTTCCTGAACCAGGACAACATCCAGGTCACTACGAAATGTGGTGACCAGTCAAAGCCTCTCGCTTTAGGATGGAAGGCATGAATTATTCAGAGTGGCTCCCCACAACTACCATCATCACCGTCATCACCATTATCATCATCACCATCATCATCATTACCACCAATATCACCACCACCACCATCACCACCATCATCATCACCATCACTACCACCATCATCATCATTATAACCACCACCATCACAATCACCACTACTATCACCATCATCATCACCATCATCATCACCACCATCAATATAATCACCAATATCACCATCACCATCATCATTACCACTAACATCACCATCACCACTAACATCACAATCACCATCACCATCATCAACATCATCACCATCACCATCATCACTATCACCATCATAACCACCACCACTATCACCATCACCATCACCATCATAACAATCACCACCATCCTGCCATCACCACCATCACCATCATCACCATCATCATCATCACAATCACCATCACCATCATCACCATCACCATCACCATCATCACCATCACCATCACCATCACCAACATATTCACCTTGTTCTCCTTTCTTCCCTTATTAAGAATGTCCTTTTAATGTCATTGATTTTCTTGAGAAACTGGAGTACATTTTCTTTCTGCTTTTGCTTAATTTGTTTGACTATGAATAAAAACCCCAAATTCAAGTGTTATTCATGTACTTACAGAGACAGTGTGTTCAGCGTTGTTCAGTTGGGAAGGAATAACGTGTGGGGGAGATGACAGACGTGGGTTGTTATGGGCACCAGTGATATTCTGACTCTTTCCAGGCTTCAAGTGTCCTCCACCAACACTGAGTGATGCATACGTGGTCCTTCACACCAGCTCTGTGAACACGAATGCCTTCCACTCCCGCAGACACCACCCTTCCCTGGAAGACTGGTCCTGACCCTGCATGCCCACTCTGCCCCTCTTGCTGTGTCAGCATCTGCGCCCCAGCCCGTCGCCAGCTCGGCCCCTCCTGCCAGGCTCATGGCTGCTCAGAGCACAGGCCTGACCCCAGGGCCCCTTCCCTTCCGCATCCTACACGTCTGGACCATCATCCCAGACCTGCCTGTCTAAGGGGCTCCCCTTGCTCCCTGTGCTCTGGGGTCCCCCTCACGTGGGTCACAGCCTGGAAATGACCTGCTCACCCCCTGTCACACATACCCTGGGCTGAGTACTGCCTTCCCCTGGCGGAGAGCTTGGGGGTCTGCTGGCTGCATTGAGGGTGTTGACCCTGATGGTTGGGGAGGAGGGTGGGCTCACCAGAGGGCTGGGAGGCCTCCTTTCAGATCCTGAGTCAGTCAGGACAAATGCAATTACTCTCCTATAACTCGATGTTCCTCCCTGTCTCACCCCGATATTCTGACAGAGGCAGAAAACATGATTTAGGCTATTCTAGGAGGACTCACAAGGTTCAACATACAGGGTAGAAGGTGTGGGTGTGGGGGCTCTGCAGGAAGGGGTGGGGTCAAGTGCCCCAAGGCAGATGGGTGCCCTTGCCTTTATGTAGAGGGCAGGGTCCCTCACCTCCCTTGGTGTGTGGAGGGCAGGGTCCCTGTGCCTGAGCCAGGCCTCCTCTGGTGGGGGGGGGGTGCAGACCCAGGGGAGCTAGGAAACCTTCCCCCTCATCCTGTCTCCCTAGGCAGTCGTACCTGGACCCAGCCTGAGTCTGGCCACCCAGGGTAGTGGGAAGCCCAGCTCCAGGGCCCTGCTCCCACCCTGTGAACGAAGAGCAGGGGGCGTGGGCAGAGTGTACCCTTGAGGGCCTCAGGGACACAGGCTCCACAGGGTGGAGGCTGCTCTGAGGGCCTTGCTGATGGCGAAGGAGGCTGTGGGCACACGTCACAGGCCCACCAGAGCTCGCTGGGCCTCCATCCTCTGTGGGCATGAGGCTGGCCATCTTGGAAGGCTCCTGTGACTGGGCAAGGACAGAGATCCCAGCACAGGGGTCGGGGAGACCTCCACCTTCTGCACCTCGGAGTCTGGGAACATGCACCCCCCCATGGTACCTTGCTCATCTGCAGACCCTCCTGCCTCTTTCTGGAGCCCCAGGCCAGCCCCACTGACCTGGCTCCCCCCTGAGTCCTTCAGACATCCTGGCGATGGCCCTGCTGTCCTTTCCTGCCAGTCTCGCTTGTCCAGAGAGCAGTGGGGCCTCTTGTGCACCATTCCTGTCCTCAGAACCTGCCAAGGCCCGTGCCACTCCTTGGCCTAATGGGCCCTGGAGACCTGGGCCTGGCCAGCTGTCCAGCCCCGTCTAGAGCTGCCCCGCCCTGTCCTGGTACCTGCCAAGCTCCTTCCTATCCAGAATGCTGAGCTTGTGGACTTTGCTTCCCAGAACACCTTCCTCCAGCCTTTACCAGCCAAATTCTACTGCTTTCTAAGGCCTCTTCTTGAATGTCCTGTCCTCAGGGGATCTTGCTGTCCCCACCACCTGACATCCAGGGCGGGAGCTCAGGTGTGTGAGGAGCAGCTGTAGAGGCTCGAGAGGGGACAGGGTGCAGGAGGGGCAGGCAGGGGCTGTGTGGCCTTGATCCAGGAGCAAGGAGCAGCCATCGTGGCCTGAGGTGGGCTCCAGGGGACCTCCCAGCTCCCTCACCTCCTTGGTGCCTAAGCCTCCAGCAGAGCGCCAGGGGCCTGATAAATGTTGTCAGTGGTGATGTGCCCGCTAGCTCTTCATCCACAATCACAAACACAAGGCTTCCTGCTGGATTATAAATGGTGCAGCGGGTTTAGATGGGCGCAGAGGAAAGGTTGGCACGCACCGCCCCTGCTCACGGCTCGGGTTCATTATTGCAGAAACTAATTAGGCTCATATTTCAAGCAGAGGCTTCATTTCAGAAAGTAACATGAAGAGCAGTTTTCCAGGGGAGGAAGTGATCGGTCTCCCATACAGGTCCCCACGCTGTGCCTGGAGGCTTGCTGGGCTCCGCATCCTAACTGAAGAGGCCTGGGAATGAGAGTGGTTAAGGGAAGTGAGTTTTCCTTGCAGTCACTCATAAGAGGTCCCATCCCTCCCTGCTGATGTGGGCCTCTGAGCATCCTAGCCCGCAAGTTCTGATTGGAGGGGCCGGCAGGGGATGGGGTCTCAGGCAGGTGCCCACGTGGCCAGGGGGCTGCACCAACCTGGTGGGAGCCTGGCAGGTGTGGGCAGCTCAGACGCTCTGTCCCCACACCCAGAGGAGTGCAGCAGGCCCCGGGGGGCTGGCTCCTCCCTGCCCTTATGGTGGAGGCAGAGGGTACAGGCCCTGGAGCGTTCTCCCTTCCTGTCTGAGGTCTGGATTCCACTGCCAGCTGCACCCCTCTGAGGTCTGTGCCTGAAGAGAAGGTGCAGGAGAAATGCTCAGCCCCAGAAACTGGGCTTGTTTATTTCTGTTGATGAGTTTAACTGCAGACCTGATTTATTTTCCTGGGGTGGGAATTGAGTTGCGCTATTGATGGTTTATCAGGGTGATTAGCAACTTTCATTCCTGCTGTGCTTTTGGAACTGGATTTATTTTTACAACACTAGAAACAGCATTTGTTTTCCCAAGGGACTCGGATGAGCCAGGTAGTTGATTACCATAATTAACCCCTGCCCCCCAGCTCCCAGGTTGGTTAAGAAAAGCATCTCATCTAATTTGGGCACAAAACTAGCATTTCTTTACCTTCATGTTGATTTGTCATTTTTTTTTAACTTAAGGGCATGTTTTCACAGGTGTTTGGCCTACGACCTCTTTTACAGCAAACCACACAGAACATCAATCTGCTCTTGAACTTGCAGCCAGAAGAAAGGGGATCCTGGTTGCTCACATCAGCGTGGGCTCTGAGGTCCCCCAGAGAGCCAGGTCCATTTGGACAAGGGAAGGACACTCCTTCATCTCCCACGTCTGAGGCCTCCAGGTGTTCACCAGATTAGTACTAGGTCCCCCAGAGGCACTGAGATCCAAGGGCTTCTGGGCCTAGGACCAGGGCCTGGCCATCCACATCCCTGCAGGCCTGTGGGGGAGCCCCAGCCGTGGCAGCAGGGGCCCAGCATCCTGTGTCCTGGTCTGTGTGGAAACTGGACCTGAATGGCCGTGACGTCTGAGAGAGGCTGGGGCCCACCAGGCTGTTCATGGACCTGGGGGGCAGCATGTCCATCAGGGGCCCAGCCAGGCTGGCAGTTTATGCCCAGTTTATGTCTGTCACCGTGGACAGACTCCTAGTATCTCTGTTTCCCGGAAGGTGAAGTGAGGTTTGTCACAAAGCTTCCTCAAGGGCCTCAGGGCAAGGCCTGAGATGAGGAAGAGCTCAGGCAGGTCCTGCACAGGGAGGCACCCAGCCCTGGCCTTCCCGGGGGTCGGATGGCCTGCGCTCAATTGCCTGATTGTCCTGTGCAGTGGGCACTGCAGGGCGGAGGCCATCCCTGGAGCCGGGGGCTGTCAGGGCCCTTCTGTGACGTGGCACACCTGGACTTTCCCCATGCCCACCTGAGGGAGTAGGATTCCAACAGGCGTTTGTCAGAAATGGGAGGAAGGGTTCAGTTGGCTGGCACATTAGGCATGGCACCTGGGCGCTCACTCTGCGCTCAGCATTACTGCCTGGGCCTGCTGAAGGCATTCGGGTCTGTCCCCACACACGTGGCAGGCCCTGGGTTTTGAGAGGTTGGTACAGGCTGTGGCCAGGAGCAGTTGCACCCTGAGCCCTGGTCAAGGCCTGGCCCACGTGAGGCAGGAGGTTCAGCCCCATGATGAGGCTCTACCCTGACCACACGTGGACACAGGCGTCCACAGGGCTCCTGGACAGCTGCCCCTCACCCTGCAGGGTGGGGCTCCATGCAGATCTGCCCACCAGACCTGCAAAGCCCCTTGTACTTCCAAGTGCCTCGGGAGAGTCAGGAAGTTTATACATAGGCTGGCCACAGCCTTCGTCCCCAGTGGCAGGGGACAGAGTGGCACCTGGCCCAGGGCAGTCCCAGGACCATGGCCAGGGGGACCCCAGAGCACAGCTGGGCAGACATGGTACACAAAGGTTAGGAAGGACAGCCTGCAGCCTGGGGCCAGGAGCCTCTCATTTGTGACACAGGGACACCCACACCAAGAGGCTCATTCACCCTCAGCCTCTACGCCCCTGGTGACAGAGGGTGGCCTCAGTCCACTGCCTGAAATCTGCACCTTCTACCTACCAGCCTTTCCCAAGGCCACCTTCACAGATGCTGCCCACGGTTTCCCGCATCTAAAACCTCCCGATTGAGGTGAAATTGAAACAAAATGAGAAATGCAGAAAAATTGCTGACGCCAGTGGCCGTTTCTAGCGCCATCTGTCATTCTCCTGTTCCTGGAGTGACTCTGCAGATTGTGAGGTCTTGATGCCCGGGGCCAGGGGAAGGGCTCCCAGGGACACCCCCCACAGCCTCCTCCCCTGGGGCACAGGCCGGGTGGGCTCCTCCTTGTGTCTGCTGCAGGCAGTGGGGTAGGACAGCAGTGAACGCCGGGAGTAGACAGCAGTACGGGCCAGAGCCAGCACAGCCTTCCCAGGTCAGGGGACACGTCAGGACAGCAGCTAGAGCCCAGCCATGAGACTGGAGATAGGGCAGCATGGAGTGGTGTCATGGGGTGGGGTGCCCAGAGGGAGGGCCCTGAGGAGGGACAGGAGGAACAGCCCGCTGCCCTCTCTCCTGGGGTCTCAGAGCCCTGTTCAGGCTCCTACCTGTCCACGGGTCCTCCAGAGCCAGGGCTGAGCTGCGGCCAGCTCTGTCCATGTACCTGTCCTCCCCCTGTCCTGCTGATGACTGGCTTTGTGAGCTATCCCTTCCTGCACCTGCCTCTTCCTCGTCCCTCCACCTCCAGGGACCCTGAAAGGCTGGGTAATGACACCTTCCTTATTTCTGCTGAAATTTACCTACTAGGGGACCTGCCCTAAGATTTCCTTCCAGCAGGCCATTGAATGGCTCTAGCGACGGTCCTCGTGGTTTGGTTGGGTCTTTGGACTGGCGACTGAACCTGGCCCTGTCCCACTGAGCCACGGCCCAGCCCTTTTTAGTTTCTATTTTGAGACAGTGTCCTGCTGACTGGCCCAGGCTGGGCTGGAACTTGTGATCCCCGTGCCTGGGCCTCCAGGGGCACTGGGAGGACAGGTGTGCTCTACCTGGCTATGGACTGCCTGTCCGTGTGAATGTGCCCCTGCATATCTCCTGGCTGGGATCAGCGGAGGTTGGTCGCATGGGTCAGTAGGATCGTGTCCTTCACCCCCTGAGCTCAGTGTCCTGCCTTTATAGGTTCTTCTGTCCTGAAGAAGGGCTTGTTGCTGAGCAGACACCAGCGCTCAGGCTTCTCTGCTGGGTGACTCTCCCCATGCACCCCACACGCTTCCCCCCCTCCCCCAGGGCGCCACCCACAGGGTCCTCCTGGGCCAGCGTGGCCACACTGAGGGCAGCATGCCCTTGTTCCTTGTCAGCGTCTCCCTGGGAGCCTCAGGTGGGAACCGTTGCTCCCATTCACCTCCAGCCTGCAGCCCCCATATCCCCGTGTCCCCATGTCCCCGTGTCCCCATCCCCTGTACACATGTGACAGCAACATGGGTGAGGAACCACTGCCAGGAGTAAAGGGACTCGGCACAGTCGTCTGGATCCTCTTGACCTTCTCACCAGCCGTGCTGAGGGGCCAGGTGTTGGCTCTGTCGGGCTCCAGGTCTCTGGGCTCCTGCTCCCTCCATGGCCAGGCTCCTGGTGTCCTGTCCCTGGTGCTGACCCATACTCTGACACCACGTGTCCCAGACATGGATCGCCCTCTAGGTGACCTGGCAACTTCGCCTCCTTCCCCAGGTGGGTGATTCCTTGGTCCAGGGCCCTCTTCCCACATGGACCTCCCACCCTGTGTCACAGAATCCGCAGTTTCCCAGGTGACATTTCCCCAGTGTCTAACGGGATCCCAGGCACGAGTCCCAGGGGTCTGCATGTCCTCCTCTCTCCTCCTCAGAGCCAGGTCTCGGCCACCCTGGGCCTTTGCTCCTGGTCCCGGGCACCACAGGCTGAGTCCTCCAGCAGCCTCAGGAGCCCACACCAGGGTGACACAGCCCCACCTCCACCTCCGCCTGAGGCAGTGACCTCCTGGCCTAGTGTACCTCTGGGATGGCCTTGGCTCCTGCCCCGCTGGCTCTGAGGCTCTCCCAGCTCTCTGCCATGGGGCCAGGCCAGCTCAGGAGCACAGGACAGATGTCCAAGGAGTCTCAGGGGCTGGCCATATGGAGAGAGACACAGGTGTCCAGAAAGGGGTCAAGGGAATGGCCAGAAAGCGCCAGGGGCCTGGAGCAGAGCATCCAGGGCCCTACCTCTGCTGGACCTGGAATGAGGCCCTCTTCCCACCTGTGAAGGTGTCCAGACTCTGGGGCTACCCATACTAGACGACCATGGAAATGCATTCCAGCCTGCTGGGGTCACTTCTTGTCCTTGGCTACCACTGAGCACAGGGTCAGAGCCTCAGGAGTTACCTGATCCCTGGATGGCAGAGCTAGTCCACACAGGTGCTCTCGAAGGATCCAGATGGTGAGGTTGGCCACTCTAGGGGCCACGCAGAGATGGGACACTTCCTGAGAGCTGCCCCATTCCACACGTGGCTGATGTTGCTCTGGGTGACAGTGTCTGCCCTCCTTGGCAGGAGTCGTCCCTTGGAATCCCTTCTGCCTCTGGGCACTGCTGCTGTCCTGGTCAAGTGAGGAAGACAGAGAGCTGGGCACCTGCCTTTCTAGTCTGAGTGGCAAGCACAGAAGACAAGCACCCACGCCACCCTTCTGGGCTCCCTGGGGGCATGTAAGTAAACTAAATAGGTGACTTCCCAGCGGTCACTGAAGTTTCTGCAGGAGGGGACACAGTTATCCCCTAGTCTGCTCCTCTTCTGCAGTACCAAGCTGAGGCTCCAGGGCCATCTTCAGGCTTAGGGCCGCTGGTCACCAGCTCCAGGGCTCTTTCCAGCCTGAGCCAAAGGCTCTGTTCATGTTCTGGAGAGTGTAGGAGGCTGGAGTGAGTGGCCTGCTGAGTTACGTTCACCCACACACAGCATGTCCTAGCCACATAGAGTCCACTCTTCCCAGAGCAGTGGCCATTGGCAAACTCAAGTAGACAGAGGCCACTGTGGCCCTGTGTGGAGACTGTGCAGGGGCCTCACCAGGCAGCGTGGCCTCTCCTGTGACAGACTCCACCCTCACTGGCCGGTGCTGTCTCCCAAGGGACCCTGGGCAGAGCCCTGACCCCAGCGCGGCAGGGTCTGATGGATGTGCCCACAGCGTGGGTGCCACTAAGCACACATCCCTCTGGATGGACGTCCTCCTCTGTGTAGCACTGGGTAGGGACAGGAGGTCTTTGTCTCTATTTATTCAAGTGCTGTTAAAATCCGACCTCGAGGCCAGAGTGCAGGGCTGGCCAGAGTGGCAGAAGGGTGCTGCAGGTGGCCCAAGCCCTCCTGTGCCCCAGGGCTACCCACAGAGAGGCATTTTCCATTTGCCCCAATGTCACCCAGGTGCTAGGGCTTGGCTGCCACTCCGTGGGCTGTGGGACCTGGGGACCTCTGGAGGGGAACTAGCAGGAGGACCTTAAGCACTGGGGGTGCCCTGAAGGGATGTTGGGATGCTGGCCTTGTCCTCTCTCCTTGCTCCCTGGCACCAGGAAGTGAGCTCCCACCTCCATGAACCCCACCATGATGAACTGGATCGCCACAGGCCCAGGGCAACAGGGTCAACCCATCATGGTCTGCAACATGAGCCATGAGCAAGCCTTCCCCGTTTTCAGCTGATCACCTCAGGCATTTTGTTATAGTAACTGACAGCTGACCAGCACAGCGAGGATGCAGAAATTGGGTTGAGGGATGGGACGGGACACCCCCAGCTTCCCCAGAGTGAGCAGGTGCCCTGCCATGAGATACATTCAGCTGTGGTTTCAGGGAGCAGAGTCAGAGTGGCCTGAACAGACCAGGTTACCGTCTGTCCTGACACTGCGGGCAGAAGCTGCCCAGGGCCACGTGGTAAACCCAGGAATCAAGGCTGCAGGCTTTCCATATAGTTGCTGGACCAGAGCTGGTGAGCCCTTCTTCCTCCCCAGGATCCCAGGTGTTCATGGCATCCTCCTCCCCCAGGGTGAGAGCAGGGAGGGCAGTGCAGGTGGGAGGGTAACCTGCTAATGGGACCTGCCTTTCTTGGCCATTGGCAGCGGTGACATGAGACAGTGCCTCGCTGCAAGGGAAGCAGGCTTGTCTTTATCCTAGGGGACCACGTGTCCAGCTACATCCAGTGTCTCTCTTGCTACAGTACAAAAACAGCAGTGTGGACACTTGGGCAGCAGCCATTTCCCCAGGGCTGGCCCAGTGTGGTCCTGCAGCCTTGAGCGCCTTTCCCTTAGAACTGGAAATCATATTGTCCTAGTGGGGTGGTTGGGATGTCACCAGGATGGACGGTAGCCAGGCCAGGTGGCCGCTGACAACCTGGGAAGAGATGTCAGGCAGGCAAGCGCTTCCCTCCCTGGGCCCTGGCAGCACCTGGGAAGCTCCCCGCAGGAGGACAGAGGCTGTGACCATCCACCCAGGGGGACCTGAGGGGCCAGGTGGGGACAGCTCCTCAGTGTGCCCCACACAGACGCCAGGCAGGAACGTCACCAAGGGGAGGCAGAACTGAAGGAGTCCCTGCGCCCTGCTCTGCTGAGGCCCTGGGAATGCGTAGGCAGGACCTCAGTACCAACAGCTGCGGAGACAGCCCTCCTCCTCCTCTGCCAGCGGTTCTCTCTGCACAATAGCCACGAATTAGCCTTCCCATGCAGGATCTGTGGCCCACGTGGGTCAGATGGGACAGTTCTCTCCAAGGCCCAGAAAGGAACATGATCGTGTCTTTAGCGCTGTGGAAACCTCTCACTTCCTGAGTCTGTGCCACCTGGCTCTGTCCTTGGGAGGCAGCACTGTGTGGCTGGGTGGTCACCAGCAGGAGTCCCTCTACTGGAGCCCAGTGCAGGCCTCTGACCCTTTAGGCTGGCCCTTCTTGCTCACCAGACCTCACCCACGCTTCTGCCTGTGCGTACCCTGTATCTGCCCTTCTACCACAAGGTCAAAGTCCAGGGCTGAGGACTAGTCCCTCTGGGTGGGACATCTTTCCTGTACAGTAGCCCATGTCTCATCCCTCACAACCAGGGGCAGTTATCCATCTGTCGGTCAGCTGAGTGCCCAGGGCACCAGGATGGGTGCCAGGGACACTGACCTTTGAGGGCAGCACAGAGGCCTGCCTCCTTCCTAGGGGTGATCCTGAGCCTACCTGCAGTGAGTGAGGGTGATAGCCCTAAACCTGTCACCTCACCTCAGGTGAGGCAGAGCCAGTCACCTTGCGGGGTCATATCCTGCCAGGGAGAGTCTGCCCCTAGGTCACAGCAGTGTTTACAGCAGGCCACAGTAGGAGGCCACAGGGAATGACCCTCACACAGGGCACAGGCTCAGTTAGCGCAGATGAACTGCCAGAGGCCCCACAGATCTCAGGACGTCTTTGGACCCCACGGCCCCTAGCCTAGGTGGGCCTGACCAGGCTCTGGGCTTGTGCCCTGCCTTCCAGTCCTGCCTTTGTCCTTAGGGGCCACTCGATACATACAACTGATTCATGACCAGGGGCAGCCCTTCTGGCCTATGGGCACCAAGTGCTGGAGGACCAGGGGCAGCCTTTGTTGCCACAGGGCACCCACTGCTGGAGTGGACCAAGGCCACCTGTGCTACAGGACCAGGTTCAGCCCTCCTGTTGTAGACCAAGGCCACCCACTGCTGGAGGACCTTTCTCCTGGTTTACATTTACAGAGTACCCTCCATCTGTAGTTCTGGAAACTGCCACATTAGCATCACCTGGGAGCTTTAACTACATTCCACAAGGCTCCTAATTTCTGAGTTGAGGTTACTGTGGGTCTCAGTGCACAAAAGGTATCAACCCTGATCCTCGAGGCTTAGGTACATGTGAGCCATCTGGGCTTGTGGGACACAGGTTCTGATGGGAGGGTCTTCACAGGGCTTGTGAGAGTGTATCCCTAACAAGCTCCAGGGGATGCCCACGTGGCCGGTGTGTGGACTCATACGAAGAATGAGACCCGAGCACACTGAATGGACATCCATTTTTGATACAACATTTATTTTGAATGATTCTCATTTGGATATTTGGAATCAGGTTGTGAACAACGAGTGAGCGCTAAAGAACAGCCAACAGCCACACTCCCACTGCTGAACCCCACGCACACTGTTAGCCCTGCGATCCTGTTGGGAGGAAGGCGAAGGGGTGCTGGTGGCCATCACTAACACAGACAGGCACCATGAGCAGGGACCACAGGCAGAGGGGCTATGTCTGGTAGCAGTGCATCTCTCCCTGGGGGACGCTCAGCCAGAACAGGGGACCCCACTGTTGTCCCCTAAGAGGCTCCGGGACATCCTGTTGGACCCCAGTGGGGTGGGTCTGGATGTTCCTCGAGCCCACGCTCTGTTTAGAGAGGAGACGAGACTGAGGCTTCTCAGAGCTGGCTACACCTTGGCGCTTCTGAAACAGGACTCTTAGGCGACCGCACAGCTTCGAGGACTCTGGGAAGCATGAGCCATCAGGGCCAGGCGACGACATCACTCAGGTCACAGCCACAGAGTGGCAGGTCCCAGGCAAACCTGCTCCCGGGAAGAACACGTGACCATCCTCTGTGCGCATCAGCATTGCGGACCCTCTTCTGCAGCAGACAGGGCAGCTTAGAGAGGTGCTCTGCCCCAGAGACCAGCACAGCTGGCTCCTGTCCTCGTCCTTCGCCTTCTCACTCTGACCACAGCAGTCCTGCCATTCTCCAGGCCTCGGTTTCCCAGCTGCGGAGCTGGTGCTTCTCTGAGACTCTGCCCCCAGGGTCAGCCCCAGACGGTGGCTGGTGGTTAAGGACACAGAGGGAAGACTGGGCTGGGAGCGGACATCGCATGGGTTCTCCCTGGGGCAGAGACCTGAAGGAGGAGGGCGGAGAGAGGAGGCCACGCAGAAGGCGGGGGCTGGGTCCAGACAGAGGGACCCCTGGCACCAAGGCCTGGGGCACAGTCCAGATAGAGAGGCCGGGGCAGTGCAGGGGGCACCTGGATAGCACTGCACTGTGTAGCTGAAGCTCTGCTGAGTGGCAGAGTTTATGGCAGGGGTGACCCCAGCAGCACATGCAGTGGAGGGGACCTGCAGAGGTGATGGCAGGTCTGTGTCCTGATGGGAGGTGGCTTCCAGTGTCCACTCTCAACTCGTCCAGTTTCCACGTTAATTATGCACAGCTGCCCACATGTCAATCACAGCACTGCAGAGTGATCAGGAACAGAGAAGATGGCAGATTTGAAGCTAGGTGTCTTTTACCAGAGGAAGGCAGTTTAAGAAGAAAAAACTGTGCTATCGTCACTTCTAAGGAACTGTCATTTTATTGTACTTATGTAGGTATTGGGTTTCAATTCTATTTCCTCTACACTTTATTCTATTTTCAAGTAATGTACAATGAACACCCAGGTGAGAATATAAAATGTTGGCAAAATTGTCTGGAGACCCCTGGGACCTCCTCTGTGTCCTTGATTAGTCTGTGAATGTCCCTGGATATTGGGTGGTGGGCTCAGGACAGCCACGAGCTAATCCACTCTATGGGGCAAGTGCAGGATAAAAGCCTACTGAGGGCCCAGGGCAGCTTCATGTGACACGCAGAGGCTCCCATGAGCCCTGTAGCTGGCCATCAAGGGGAAGGAGAAGATGACCAGAACAGGCAGGCAGCATGGGACCTTGCATGCAAGGACAGCCACTGTGAGCTGTTGAGAAGGGTCTGATGCATAATAAGTGCTGCTTGAGTTTCATTCATATTTCTGCTCCAGCTGCCACTTCCCTTGAGTGACTCTCATCACCACCATCCCCATCATATCACTATGACCACATCATCACCATCATCACCATCACCATCACCATCACCATCACCATCATCACCATCACCACCATCAATACCATCACTACCATCATCACCATCACTACCATCACCATCACCACCATCACTATCACTACTATGAACATCACCATGATCTTACCAATCATCACCATCACCATCACCATTGACATCAACCATCAACATGAAATTATCACCTTGGTCACATCACCATCATCACCATCACCATCACCACCATTATCACCACCATCACCATCACTATCATCATCACCATCCCACCATCACCATCACCACCATGCTGAACATCACCATGATCTTACCAATCATCACCATCACCATCACCATTGACATCAACCATCAACCTCAAATTATCACCTTGGTCACATCACCATCATTACCATCACCATCCAATTACCATCACCATCATCATCACCATCACCATCATAACCATGAACATCACCATCACCATTATTTTCACCATCACCATCACATCATCACCATCGTCACCATCATCATCACCATCGACCATCACCATCACATCATAGCATCATCACTACCATCTTTCATCATCTGTGTCAGTCTGCTCAAGCTTCCATGACAATGAGCACAGACCAGGGGATTTAGATTACTTCTCACAGTGCTGGAGGCTGGGAGGTCCAAGGCCAAGCTGTCGGGAGCTCCAGGTCTTGATGAGGGCTCTCTGTTCTTGTGGAGGGGCTACCTCCTTGCCATGTCCTCGCATGATCTTCTGCTTGTGTGTGTGAGGAGAGAGGGCCAGCCCTATGGTCCATCCACTTCTTACCCCACCACCCTCCTAGTTGGACCTGGGTCTCCTTTCTGAGCACATCGGGCCCAGGTTGCTTCCCCAGCAGCCCTCTCTCCACTGACAGTTGTATCCAACACCTGAGTTCTGGGGTCCACACATATTCAGTCCTCATCACCAGCACTATCATCATGACAACACCTCCTCATCTCCATCATCATGGCCATTGTGATGGTCATCAGAGTCACCATGACCACCTCATCATCCATCACAGATGACAAGCTCAGTGTGAGCAAAGACCCTGAGCGTTGGTCCCCCTACCCAGCGTCTAGAGCTCGGCCCACCCACAGCATCCTGGTGGTGGCTGAGTGACAGAGGTACTTGCTGCATGGACACAGGGCCAAGGTGTTCCCTGGGCTGCAGTGGAATTCTGGGGCGATGCAAGTGACACAGATAGACAGCTCATTGCTGCAGCCCAGACATTTCAGGGTCCAAATAGAAACCACCTGCTGCACACTCTGGACACTCTCCTCTCCTGCCTCCACACCCGGTGCCCCCTTGATCCCTGGCTCCAGACAGCCCCATTGATTAAATGCCCAGGCCCAGGAAATGATGGATTTAGCATCAATATGTCCTGCCCTGGGAGCAGACTGGGCATGAGAGCTCTCTAAATAAAGACATCTAATAACGGGTGTGTGCCCTGGGAGACGGAGGCAGGGGAGGGCACTTCTGCTTCATTAGCCGGGCCAGAGGGCCTGAGCGGGAGGAGGCTGAGTGCTGGAGCCAGTGCTGGGCCCTGAGTCAGAGAAGCCTGGCTTGGTGGGCTGCCTGCCCAGCTCTGGGCAGGGGCTGAGAGCTGCCCGGGGTGAGTAGCCCTCAGGCCACGGGAACATCAGAGGAGGCTTGGAACCCCTTCCTGCACTTTCCTGCCTGTCTGCCTGGGAATTCCCAGGAGAAGGAGTGGGCAGCAGCCTGGGACAGCATTGGACAGGCCTGGCGAGGAAGTCAGGCTGTTTCATCCTGCAGCTCCGCAGACTGGCCGAGAAGGAGCTGGCCTTATGCAGTGGGAATGTACTGACCCAGATTAAGGAGATAAAAGAAGGATCCACAGCTCACTCAGGCGTGCAACCAAAATCTTCCCCTTGAAAGTCCCCCTGGGCTCCCCCTACATGCTTCCTCGTTGAATCGCTGCTGACTCGCACAGGCTCACGTGGCACCTGAGTCCCCAGTGCCACCACGTCAACACACCCAGCTTCCTCCTGCCTCCGCTTGGGCAGGTGTTGGACGGAGAAAGGGTGAGTGTGAGGCAGGCTGAGGACCTGGCTGGCTCTGTCATGGGCCGGGGCATGCCCTGACCCCTCCAGGGTGGCTAAACCAATACTTTAGTGACAGCTTTGGTCACTGCATAGACAGCAGCCTGAGATGCCGAGAGGGCAGGGGTCGCCCAAGGTCCCTGGGCATGTTCCTGCATCTCAGGACTCCTGGCCTGGCCCCTGGCTCCCCACGAGGTGCCCCTTCCCATCACTCTGACCCTAGTCAGCCTGGCAGTTCCCAGAAGTGATCCCACAGGAAGACACATGAACCAGCCCAGGGCCATCCTTCCCTGGCTCTGCGGCTCTGTCCTCTTCCATCAATCTGGGTCTTCCAGACCTGCTGCCCCGAAAAGGCTGACAGTATGGAGTAGCTGAGTCCAGTGTCTCACTTCCACCTGAAAGATCCCTGGTATCCCCTTTGGGGACAACTGATGAGCAGGTTCTCCGTGTCCAAATGAAATGAAACCGGCAAGTTTGCACACTGGGAAGAGCAGGCTGGAGGGGAGGCTGGAGAGAGGGCTCCGTAAGCTCCCGTGTGGGTACAGAACAGGTGGAAGATCCCAGAGCCCAGGGGATCCAGCCCTCCACAGGGGAGCCCCAGAGATCAGACCCCACCCCCACACCCCACCCTCTGTGCCCCCAATTTGTGCATGGACCTGGCTGACTCCTTACCAAGGTGTAGCTTGCTCTCCAATGCAGGCCACCCTCCATGGGCTGGCCACTCTGCTTGCTGCCCCTCTGTACTGCTCTGTGGCTCAGGAGACTGACCCTTGGGGCTGCCTCCACAGATGGCATGAGCAGCCTCCCTTGTTTGGCCAACAGAGGCCCAAGTAAGAGGTCAGGGGATGAGGGTGGAGGCTTCAGAGTCCTCATGCCCTGAGGGCCCTGGGGTCCACTGACCTTGGTGGGCTCCGTGATCCTGCCTATAGCCCTGGAACAATATCCATTTCAACCGTCTCCGTGAGACCCTGAGCTGGTTCCTGTTGCCTGCAGGCCCCTGGCTGGTGACCTCATCAGCTCTGAACCAGGGGACTGAGCACACTGGGTGTGCTCCCCTCCCAGGGGTTTGGAGACTGGGTAGGCATTGACTGTGGCCAGGCTACCCAGCACTGACGCATGAGAATGGTAGAAATCGACAGGGGTGGGCTCCCCGACCCTGGGACATGGAGACTGGACAGCAATACACTGACTGCAGACTCAGAGGCCACTTGTTCAGGTGGTTGAATGGCCTGGCCACACCTGCCCCCACCCAAGGCCTTCTCCTCCCAGGATCTCCACTTCTCCTCCCTCTAGATGTGTGGTCAGGGTGGCCTGGTCTGCAGACACAGGAGGCCTAGAGACAGACAAGAGCACCAGGCACTCCCAGGCGATGGTAGCCCAACCTGTGAGGAGACAAGTCACTCTAGGACACCTGCAGAGACAGCTCCAGGCACCCTGGGTCCTCCCGCTGTCCACCCTGGGTCAGAGACCTCAGACCAGCAGAACTCAGACACTGGGTGGCACGAGGTCCATGGGGAACTCTTAGCCAGTCTCTGGACAGGATCTGGGAACAGGACTGTGTCCTTCTTCCTCCTTGGGCCAGGCTGATCCTGACACAGTGGTCTGTAAGCCACACCGGGAACACACATGTCCTAGACCGAGACAAGGCTGTCACCTGGATACCCCCTGAGTGTCTCCTTCCCAGAACAAGGGGGAGATCCTCAGGCTGCTATGGCCGAGGGCCCCCAGCAGGAGTGGTCACCTTGGGTCCTTGTGAGGAGAAGGCGGCACCTTGGTGATGTTTGTTGCTGACCACCCTGGGAACTTATAGGTGGCAGGGCAGCTCTCAGCACAGAGGGTTAAATAGCCTCGTAAAAGTCACCGCTATCCTCAGGAAGGACAGCATCCTCCTCTGGAAGTGTGTTTTAGAAGTCACAGCAGAACATGATCCGTTGGCTGGAGGTTGCTGCTGCCCACTGTTCCTAAATTACCTGGCCTGGCAGCCTGTCCAAGCACTGAATCATCTTATAGAGACGCCGGCTCAATTTACACGCCCTTCCTGCCAACTCTGGTGGGAAGAGGTCACTAAGGAAACTGGGCAGAGGCGAAGGAACTCAAGAGCAGTTCTCAGGCTGCGCCTAAGCCCGAGTTACTCTATTTTTTAAACAAAATTTGCCCCAAGCTACGCGATTTTGAGGCCAAGTGCTGAGGTGGGACGTGGTCCCTCTCATCTGTACAAGTAGACAACCACCATCTGCACAGCACACCACAGAGTGCAAACCAATAACATATTCATGTCCAGGAGTACCTGGACACACAGGCACCCCAAATCATATCAGAGGTACCACAGGAGCTTCTCAACCTCCCTCGATGTTGCCCCCTCACCCAAGACCTCTAAAAGGAGGAGCCCCCCAAAGACTGGGCACACTGACCTTGACTGACCTGTCACTCCTCATGACCCTGCCCAGGAAACCGCCAAAGTAACAACCCAGTGGCCAATTCCCTCCCCCAGTTTCAGGTCAGCAAGGCTTCTCCTGCTCGTGGCAACGATGACTGTTCATCTCAAGCTGACACTCTGAAACTGCTGTCCTTCCACAGCCTGTCCTGGGCAACTCTGCAGAACTGGCTCTTTAATACCTTCTCTGACACCAAAATGACCGCCCTGGGCTCTGTCTCTGGCACAACGTCCCACAGCCCTGTGGCCCCTTAACCTTCCCTGGTCTCTGTGACCTAGTGTGTCGTGTGGCTTGTGATACATGACTTGAGTGCTATAGATATTAGAAATTAAGACTGAAATGGAATAAAGGAACTTGTAACTGCCCGGCCTATGGCCATCAGGTGGCCCAAAAATACCCTGCTAATGACAATTTATGAATATGTTGTGAAATTAGTGTTACTCATAAATTCTGACATTGTGGAAAGATGAACATGTCTGGTTTGGGCTAATGGAATGGCAGGAAAGACCCTCACTCACCAACAAAGGGATCCTCACTCATCAGCAAGAGCTACAAGTGGACATGTCCATGGGGCCCACAGGGGCTGCTCCAGGGGACTGGAGGCCTCCAGAAATGGAGGGCATCCCTCTTGCTGGTGTGGAGGGCACCCCAGGGCCAGAGGATCTCAGGCTCTCCTCCATCCCCGCCACAGCCTGGGTGCCCAGGCAGGGGACAGAGACTGGTCAGGTCCCCAAGAGGTGTCCTTTTCCTGCCTTAACTTCGCACTGCCCCCAGGCCCTGCCCCAGGGACTCACATTCCACAGCGTTGGGGTACCCATTCCAATGACCCAACCCACAGCCCTTCAACTGTTCTCACCCCTGTCCGCAGAGCCCTCCTCCAGGACTCCAGGCCAGCCCAGAGCCCCCTGCTGGGCGGGAGGCAGGACTTAGCCAGGAGCCTGGCAGGCTGTGCGCGTGCGTGGGCCAACTTTGGGGCTTCACTCAGTCACATCAGGCCACCTTGCGTGCTTTCTTGAGGGTGTCTTCTTTGAGCTGCTGGGTAGGTTCTTCTGTTGGCTCCTTGTGGGCGAACTTGCCTCCTACTTGAGTCTCGGAGAGAGGAAGCTGCTGCCCTAGGAGCTGCTGGTCCAAGAGCTGTGATCCTGGAGGACACCTGGCAGGCTGGGGTGGCGGGGAGCTGAGAGCTGTGGGCACCTTGCAGAGGAGCAGCCGGCCGCCAGGCCCTGGGAGAGCTGCTGGCCTCAGGGCACAGGCATGTGCTGGGAATGAGGGCCCCAGCTCTGAAGTCCAGTCACCAGCCCTGAGCTGAACATTGATAACTTGTGATTTTTGTCCAAACTGGGCGAGAGCAAGCTCCAGCATCTGCTCCTGGCTGCTAGAGGGTGAGTACCTCCACGGCAGCTCCCACTGGCCAGAGCAGCACGTGACCCAAACTTGGCTTCAATTAAATCCTTTTGAAATCCTCTGATCCAGAGACCCAAGAGTGGCAACCTTCTGGGGTGTGGATGCCTAGGAAGGGAGGCTTGCACTCCTGCAAGGTTCTTAAGGCCATCTGCAGTGAGCTGGGCCCGCTCTGGGTGCACCCAGGGGATGCTGCTGGTGCTGCAGACGCCTGTCCCATGCACCCTGTGTGCTGAGGCTGCCTTCCAGGAGGTCTGCATCATGTGCATACCCACGGGCAGGTTTTGAGTGCCCATCCAGGCGTGGCCTGGCTGCTCACAGAGAGGTCACCTCTAGCTCCTCTCAAGGACAGGATGTGCCTCTGCTCTGCTGTAATTGTAGGTTTGAGATGCAGGAGGAGGAGGCGGCAGTTGGACCATCAGGCAGGAATAATTGGCTCCTTTGTAGGGAGGCTGAGCTGCAGAATGCAGAGCTGCCTAGGCACATCCTGGGCTGGAATGAGGAAGGCTTTGCTTCTGAGGCCCTAGTCCCAGGGGCTTCTGTTAGGGACCAGTGGGTTCCAGCCCTTCCCCTGCATTACCAGTGTTGATGAGGAAGCCACAGCGGGAAGTAAACACACCTGGAAGAATTGTTCACCTCTCGTGTATTCTCTGGGCTGTCAGAACGATTTCCTGATGGACGGTGGGGGTCTGCTCTGTCCCCAAGGACACAGTAGGACGTGGGGCATTTGGAGTGGTTGCACATTTGGAGTGGTTGCAGAGAATTCAGGTCTGGCTCATAAAGGCTGAGGTCCCCACAGTCCCTGTCTTATGCCCACGGGTCTTGAGCTGGCACAGCCCATGCTGTTGCTCAAGAGAGGAGTAGGCCACATCTGGGCAGGAAGCGGCAGTTGGCTTGCAGAGCTCCCAGGCAGCCATGTCAAGGTCACCTGCATGTGAGGCTGCTTGTGTGGCCACCAAGGAGGTCACACGAGGGAGTGTCCACACACACACCCAAGGAACCCTACTGCTGTGGCGAGGTGGGGGAGGTTCATGCACAGTGAGAGGGCACAGCATGGGGCCAACACTGGTTGCCAGGGCTGGCCCTTTGGGTTGACAACAGGGTCAAGCTGCGAGGGTCTCTGGCTCAATCTGTCCTCATCCCCCTACCTCTGTGCAGCAGGCCGGAGGCTACAGGGACAGCATGAAGGTCTTGCCCAAATGATGGAGCCCAAAGAACAGGCAAGTCCTGACAGAGCAACTCGGTCGTCACCAAGATCCCCTGGACAGGGTGGGCCATGGTGGGGGGGAGTCTGCAGCGAAGACTTGAGCCCCTAAGAGGATGGACCTGCTTTCCCAGTGCCCACTGTGTGGCCTCTTTGCCACCTGAGCTCTGTTCACTCCCAGTCCTGAGCCCCTGATGTGTGCAGGTCTGTAGCAAGGACACAGTGGTGTCACCAGGACTTCAGCCTCATGCATGAGGCCCTCAAAGAGGCAAATGGAAGAGACTTCCCTGCAGCCCACAGAGGTGGGGGGTGAGGTCCAGGACACTCAGGTGGTGAGTCAGAGGAGAGGTGGTCTCCTGTGTGGTTGGCCAGTGACATACGGTCCTTCATCCTCCAGGTGTCTGCTAAACAAGGACAGCAGGGATCTGAGAGCCCTCAGGAGTGCTCATGCCTGGGGGTTAGCTCTCCTGGGAACCCCTCTCCCCCACTGCCTGTCCAGGGCTCCCCTAGGAGCCGCTGCCCAGGGTGGTGGCAGCTGCTCTGACCCCATTAGGAACCCAGGATTTGTTCCCCAAACTCCCCTCCTGACACTTTAGTGAACACCCCAAAGTGCTCCAAGCCCCTGGAGCTGGGGACCTGGGCACAAACCCAGAGATCCCACCCACCCATGGTGGGACCTTTTGAGCTGGGCAAGAAGGACGGAACAGTCCCCTAAGAGCCTTGGGATCTAAGAGCCACTGAATCTCTCCGAGATGTGCTTTAAAATGCTCCCAGGAGTTCACTAAGCCCCATTAGAGCAGAGAATCCAGGTGCTTTGCATAAAAATTTGGCCTTAATAAAAAATGTGAGTGTTGGAGCTGGTGCCGTTTGACTACTTCCTGACATCAGAGTTTACCTGACTTAAATAATTCAGTAAGTGGCATAGAAAAAGGCTGGCGACGGACTGCCTGAGGACAACTCAGAGACTGAGGGCTTATTTATTCCTTTAATTTGCTTCTGAAATGAAGCCATAAATCCATATTATATGATTTTAATGAATATTCATCTCTAAAATGAAATACGCAGTTCGAGTTTTCTAATGAAAACCAGGCCTGGGGCGAGGAGGCTGAGGTTTGCAGGTGCTGTAGTCACTGGAACAAGGTGGCCCGAGGCAGTCACGGGGCACTAGGGAGGGTGACCTGACCACCAGGCATCTGTAGGGCTATGGAAGGAGGACAGGGAGGGCCTGTGCTACTGCAGAGCTCCACGTACTGCCCGCCAGAGTCAGGCACAAGGGGTCAGCTCTCTGTCTCCCTGTCAGATTCTTTTCTCGCACCTATTTATCTGGACAGGGGCCCAGGGTCATGGGACCAGCCCTGACAATAGGAGTGTCCCACCATGGCCCGGGGCAAGGGCATGGCCCTGTCAGGAACATGGACTTTGCTCAGATCTGCAGGCCACATGGGTCAAGGACCCCGAAGCATCAGCTCCACCATGAGATTGCAGAGAGCAGCTTAGGATTGGGCCCCCCGTGTCCTCCTCCCTCCCCGTTTCTGTCCCTCAGTTCTGGCTTGCGGGTCTCTGTGCTGCCTCCCTCCCCAGTCTGCACCCTCCCCTTTCCCGGCCACAGGCTCCCAAGGTGACGTCATGCAGCTGCACATTGGTTTGGGGTCAGAGTTCCTCTGTGTTCTCAGCCTGGCTGTGGCACCAACACTGTGTAGACATGGTGGTCACCTAAGAGGAGATGCTTGTCTGGTGACTCCAGGTGCTGACATGGCCCGTCCCCTAGCCAGGGCTGCAGCCCAGGGTGACACCCAGGCACCACTGAGTTCCCATGGCACTTGTGGGGGCAGCAGGAACGTGCAGGGGTGTGCAGAAGTTGACAGCAGCACATGGAAGTCTCTGGCCCTGAGATCTGAACCCAGATCCAGTGGTCAACACACTGACTCAGAGTCAGTCAAACTGGCTGGCCTTGGGCATCTGTGGTGTCCCACGTGGCTAAGTGACCCCTGGAGGGATTATCCAATAGAATGAGGTATGGCCGGATATGTCCAGGACCAGCTGCTTCTACATGGGAACATATGACAGATGTCCTTGGGAGAGACACAGGGACCAGCCCCACTTCATGGTGTGGGGACACTTGGAGCCTCTGAAGCCCCAGGGCTCATGCCACTACAAGCCTCCTGGTGCCATGCCCCAGACCCCTGTTGGGATGGAGGGTGGGACGTGGCCTCCCCCAGTATGGTCTGGTCACTGCATGGGGTGGAATTAGAGGCTGGCAGGGCCAGCCTTAGGGCCCAGTGTCCAGGGGTGGGGACAGGGAGCCTGCAGGAGGAGGGCAGTGGGCAGGGGGCACAAGTTGCATCAACAGATTGATGCAACAAATCTGTTGCAAAACAGATTTAAAGGTGAAATTGTGGACCATTTCAAGAAGCCAACCATAGATCATGACACCAAGATGCAGGGGAGCCACCGGCTGACCAGACAAGGGCCCTGGACTCCCCAGGGACCATGCCAACCCTGGGATTGTGGCAGTCAGCACCATCATCCTAACTGGTACAGAACAGCTGCTCCCATGTTACAGAGGGGACACTGAAGCACAGGGGGCGGGAACGTCCTTGGGGCTCCAGGAGGTGGATGGACAGTGGGGCTCACACCCGCAGCCCTGCTCTGCCGAGCTCACTCGGCCACTTGCGATGAACCCAGTGACTGTGGGTGTCATCATCATTCCTCTGGACGTCACCGATAGCCCTGAGCCACCCCACACCTGCTCTGGGAGAGATGCTTGTGGACAGGTTGCCATCTGCAGCCCCCGCCTCTCCTCCCTAGGGAGCAATCGGACAGCGGCTCTCGGGGTGTCTGCAGTGTGGGCAGCAGTCACTGCTGTTGTCATTGTTTACAGATCAGGGTAGCACAAGGGCAGGCTCCTTGGCACCCAGTGCCTGTGTTTCTAGGGCCATCCTGTGGCTGAGGACCGCCAGGAGAGAGCTGCCCAGGCTGCAGGCAGAGCTGGGTGTGACGGGCTTGGCCAGCTCCTTTGGGAGGCCCAGACGTCCCTGGGGTGCTGAGGGTCGGTCCAGGCCCTGCTGCGCCTCCCCAGCTCTGGGGTAACTGCCCTGGTGAGTACTGGAATCAGGCAACACCCCATGGGAGGAAGGGCACTTTCCTCTGATGGTCGGCACACCAGGCGGATGGCCGGCCTGGTTTCAGCTCTATTTGGAGACAAGCTTAACGCGATCTGACACCAATGGCTTTCTCTCCCACGCGTCGCAACAGGCAGGCATTGATTTTTCTGCCCAGGGTGGAAGGCCTGCATTCTGGAACACAGTGCAGGAGTCCAGGAGGTGCCCACCTGTCCAGAGAGGGAGGGGGTCAGCACCTGCAGGTCCCCACCCTGTTCACGTGCTGACAATGAACACGTACCTGTCCAGGAACCTGAAGAGGCAGGGGTCTCCATCAGGGAGTGCAGGGTATCCCTGCAGGTGGCTCCTGCCAAGGACTGGACACAGGTGCATACTCTGTCCCTGTCTCAGCTGACCCTGGACTGTCCACAAGGCAGAGAGGCCATGAGTACATCAGAAACCAGGGCCACGCACAGTCCTCAAGGGCTAGTGAGAGTTGTGGACAGATGGCTGATGACAGGAGGATGCCCTCCCCAGTGCCTGATGCCAAGTGAGACCCTGAGGGGCTGGTCAGCCAGTGACACCCAGGGTGGTGTCACAACAACCTGTGGCACTGCACAGTGCCCATGCCCTGCTGGCCTCATGGAGCTAGAAGGCCCCCAGAAGGTGCCCATTGTCCCTCCTACTCCGCGCCCCCAGCGGGGAGAGGTCCCCAACACCCCTGCCGCCACTACAGGTGCCTCAGCCTGGAGGCCAGTGGACGCCTGTGCCTCCCCGGCAGGTGATGGTCCAGGCGTACAGGCCAAAGTCCTGGAGAAGCACCCCTCCTCCTGGCTGGCCCCCTGCGCCTTTGGTGATACAGGAGGCCGGGTGCAGTCAGCCATCCAGGGAACGGGAGTTCCCGGGAGGGCTTTGCGGTGGTCCCTCCTGGTGAGGACCAGAGGTGACGTTTCCCCTGATGGTGTCATGGCCAAGGGGGAGGTGCCATCTGCCTTGGGCAGGGTATAAACTGCAGTCCAGGAGTGGGCTCCCATCTGGGCCCGTTCCCAGGACAGGGCCACTAGGTCAATAATGAGGAGGCTCACGGGGTATTTCCCTGGTCAGAAGTTAGCACCTCCCATACCTGGCACAGGCAAGCTCTATGTGAAATGCAGCCCGGGCAGTGCAGCCTCCCTGCTCCTGGGCACAGAGCTACTGAGGGGCCACCACCCTGAGGGATTGCAGGCTCCTTCCAGGGAGGACGAGCCCCCTCTATGCGACCCTTGTTAAATGGCGTCTCTCGGGTTTGCTGCAGCACTGATTGACCACTTCTGCCCTGGACAGCCTCAGACTGTCCCCAACACACCTGCTGCCACTGCAGATGCCTCAGCCTGGTGGCCCGTGGACACCTGTGCCTCCCCTGCAGGTGATGGCCCAGGTGTGCAGGCCAGGGTCCTGAGGACGCATTGGACACTGACCTGGCTGATGGAAGCAGAGGTTCCGACAGGCAGGAGGTCGAAGGCACGTCGTCTAGGATCCAGACACTTCCTGTGGCCGTCCCCACGCAGGCCATTGTGGCCCCTCACCACCAGCGGAGTCCCGAGGGGTCCCCAGGTGTTTGTGTTATAGCTCTCAGGACAGAGGAGGCAGCAAAGGGTCCTCCCTTAGGGATGCTTCCCAAGGACCCCTCTCCCATCGAGTCGCTTCCCAGCCCAGCTCACCCCCAGGACTCGTGTCTAGCCACGTCGACTGCCAGGAAAGTGGTCCCTGGGACGTGGCCAGTACGCTCTGCTCTTGGCTCTGACCTCCTGTGAGTGGCTCAGTCTGTGCCCCACACAGGGCCCAGGCAGCTCCAGGCCGCTCTGGCTGAGACTCCTCAGTGCGGCAGCAGCTCCCCTCCCCTGCTCTCCAGAAGAAGTACAGGACTTCTCCAGTGGCCACTGCCCCCGCCTGATACTGATTGGACAGTCCAGATGAGGTCGGTGCCTTACCCCAGTGTGCTGTGGCTGGAGGTGGGCCCTGGTCTCAGGATTCACTGGCAAGAGAACACGAGGCCCAGGCAGGGAAGGGGCTGAGAGTGGGGAGGGGTCACCACACATGGAACTAGAGGGCACCAGGGGAGGGGCGTGAGGTGGGAGGGCAGGCCTGGCTGTGGTGAGTGTCCTTCATGCCCTGCGTTCAGGAATTCCTGTGGCCATTCACTCCCTGCAGAGCCTCTCTGGGTCTGTAGATTCAGACACACCCCAGGGGTGCGTCCACTACACATCTGGACACCATCCATCACACGCAGGCTGTGGAAAGAAGGCTGGGAGCTCACGTCTGTTTCCACCTGAGTGACAGATGAAGCCTTGTCCCCAGGACCCAGGGCTGTGAAGTAATGACTCAGGAAGCGGCTGGATCCTGATAAAGCTGCCGCATGGGCTCCTCGCTCAGGAGGCCCCCGGAGTCAAGCGTGGCAGGCCCCCATTTCTCTGGTGCTTGCTGCCGTCTGTCACCAGGATTGATGCTGCTCTCCCTCCTGTGATTCAGAGCATGCCGAGGGAGAGGGGAGGGAGGCACATGGGGCCTGTCCCTGTGGCTTTGCTCCCAGCACCGTGGCTGCTGCATGAGGTCTGGGCCTGGGTCTGGGGAGTGGAAGGAAGGGCCCAGGGTGGGGCCTGGGGACCTCAGCAGGGCCTGGGGACCTTGGGCCACATCCTCCGCAGGCTGGAGTGCGCAGGAGAGGGCTAGAGGGGGCGCCTCTGGAGCAGCTGGGAAGGGCACAGCTCTGAGGTGCCCAGGCTGCAGCTGTGTGGCCCTGACTCAGCTGACCATGAAGGGCCCACAGTGACCGGTTTTCCCCAGCGCAGCTCAAGGTGTGAGGAAGGACTCTGCAGGTGGGCGCAGGGACGACCTCGCCCTGGACACAGTAGGGCTGCTCATGCTGATGACCTTGCTGGGGTTCACTGGAGGCCGCCGGGGATCCACACTCCCCCTTGTCCCAGCGGTGGACCCCACTCCAGGCTCCCCCAGACACAGACTTGGGATGGAAGGGCTGGGGGCAAGGAGGGGACATAAGTCTCTGTTCCTTGGCCAGCTCAAAGGCCCACGGGGCTGCCACCCTCCCTGCTCCCCAGGTACTTCCCTCCAGGCTCTGCTCAGTCACCATCCTCAATGCCACAGGCAGCATTCAGGGTACAATGGACAGGGCAGAAGCCCCTCAGCGTCCTCCTCAGAGAGAGGGTGTCCTGTGTGGGTCACAGAGCCGCAGGGGCAGCTGGCCTTAGTGTGAGAAGCAACAGTATCCACACATACATCCACGGGAGGTGGGCTGGCCACTGTAGCTGGGTTGCATCCTAGGGGCTGTCCCTCCTGCTGGACGCAGAGCCTCCTGTGACACGAGTTCCCGCAGACATCCCAGGACAGTGTGATCCCTCCCATGGGGCCATGTGTCCAGACCTCAGCCAGAGAGTGTGGCCAAGGGTCTCCTGCACCCGCCTACCCCACCCTGACCGCAGGTGGGGTTGGACCTCTGAGCCCTGTGAGCCAGAGGGAGGCAGGAGTGTTCTTCCAGAATACCAGGGCAGGGGCACTGGGCAGGGCATGGGACAGATGTCCCCTGAGACTGGAACCCAGCCTGGAAGGGTGTGTGGGGGCGGGGATGGCCAAGGAGTTGGGAAGGGGCAGAAGCTCTAGGCTGGGGCACCCACCGTAGCCAGGGGTGGCCTTGGAGCCCAGGACCCCCCACAAGCAGGCAGCAGCCTCCATGAGTCTGGGCAAGGGCTCAGAGCTCCAGGGCCACCTGCAGAGCTGTCCTGGACCCTGCAGGGCTCACAGGACTCCTGGGAGGAGACAGGAGAGGACAGTGTGCAGTAGGTCTGTTCCGTCTTCCATGGAGCCGCTCTGCCTTAGATGGGGAGGGTGGCTGTGACACCCATATGATTGCAGGCAGAAAGGGCGAGCTGGGGCCATTCTGTCCAGTGTTCTCTGACAGTCTTGTCCATCTCTCCCTCTGTCCCTCCTGCTGCCCTCCTTGGTGTTTTGTGATTTCGCGGACTGGCTGTGAGGTCGTCCGTTTTCCTCTGTGTGTCCTCTGCAGCTGTTGCCTCCTGGTTGCTATGGAGACCACCCAGTTAGAACATCACAGCTGTGACAGTCTCTGCTAAACAGTAACAACCAAACTCCAATCTCCATGAGAACCATCCCCGTACATCCCAGGTGCTTTGTCACAAGTGATGGATTCTTTTCTGTTTTATGTCCAGTGGCACAGTGTCCCAGGTGCCACCAAAGGCCTTTGGGGGGTGCTGGTAAGTCAGTGTCTGGGGAGTGGGTGGGCTCCGGTTCCACCTTCTTGCTCTTCTCAGCCGGGGTCTCCTCAGGTGACACCCAAGCGCACCCTGGACTCTCATCCTGCACCTAGTCAAGCCCATGAGGAGGTCCCAGGGCAGAGCCACCAGGAGGCCTGACACTTCCGTCCTCAGTGAGGCCAGAGGCCAGTGGCCAAATGCCCTTGGCTGGAGCCTGGGCAGTGGCCACACAGCTCCCTGCAGGGACAGGTGCTTCCCCTCCCTGGTCAGGGGTGCTGCTGTGCCTGGGCTGCTGGTGGGAGCCGTAAGCCTGGCGCTGGGCACCTGCCTCCTTCTGGTGGGTGCTGGACCCAGGTCTGATTTGATCCAGGGAGGCTCAGCTGGTCCCCTGGAGCTCCCCACCACTATGATGGCACTAGGAGGCCACGCTGCCGTGGGGTATCTCCTGGGAAGTGCACCTGGTGACCTCAACCTCATGATCTGTACATCTGGAAAGATTCCCTGCTGCTGCCTGGCAAGGGACCCAGTCACAGGCCACTGGGGGAGAAATGGAGCCATCAAGCTCAGCCCTGGGAGGTGAAATCCTGAGTGAACTCCTCCTCCTAATTGAGAGACACCCTCGTGCTCCTGACTGCCCCACCTGCTCCCAAATCTGATATTCAACTGAGATGTTTAATTTTACAGAAGTCGAAAGCTGTTTTCAGAGCTTGAATTGAAATTCGCGGCTAGCGGCACCTATGTGCTCTTCAAATATTTACGTTACGACCTCACTCCGGGCTCTGGGCTGAGCTTGGCAGAGCGATTGTGCACTGGCTGCTGTGCCCAGAGGCAGCTTCCCACAAGGGGAGGTGTCTGCCGGGGGCCTGGCCTGCGGCCTCCATCTGAACCCACCAGAGGCATGTCATGTTATGGGGCACGACATGAATCAGTGACCACTGCCCCAGGGCTCTCCTGGTGACGGGAGGAGCACAGAGTGGACGCCGGAGGGACAGTGGCCCTCCATTCCTCAGCCCAGCCCCTCACCAGGGAGGACTCTCCAGGGCAGTTGTGGGGTGAATCAGAGGGGACCAGCGCTTGTGACAAGAGGGGCAGGTTCAAAGGAGAACGGATTGAGGTGGTTCTAGGTGACATAGGGGTCCCCCAGAGGAGACAGATGGTGGAGACAATGACATGGAGCAGTGCTCACAAGGGGCCCAGAAATGGGGCTCATGCCTCAGCAAGCTGGCCTCTCTCCTGGGTACCTGGGAGCTGTGCCCAGGAATCCGCATAATTAGAAGCCAGGACACGGAGGAGGAGGCAACACTCCCTGGACCTGGACAAGGGCTCACAGTTGACCCCTCTGAACAGCTTGAAAAGGCAGGTTGTGTGGCCAGGTGGCCAGGAGAGGTTCCTCGCTTTGCCTGATGGTAAATCAGCCGGACACACCTTGAAATTAGTCTCCCTACTCTTCTTTTTTTTTTAATAATTATCTTTTTTTTTTTAGAGAGAGAGACAGAGAGAGAGAGAGAGAATTTTTTTAATATTTATTTTTAGTTTTTGGCGGACACAACATCTTTGTTTGTATGTGGTGCTGAGGATCGAACCCGGGCCGCACGCATGCCAGGCGAGCATGCTACTGCTTGAGCCACATCCCCAGCCCCCTCTCCCTGCTCTTCTGCAGCATAAAGTCCACTGGAATCATTTCCCTGAATTCGCTGGGCAAATGGACTGCCCAGCCTCCCTCTGCTCTCCTCTTGCTGGTTCCAAATTAGGTGCTGTCTTCCTGGGCTCAGTCCTCCCCACAGAGCAAGACGGCTTTCAGTGTGTGGACCCACCATTCACCCATCCTCATCCATCTATTCATTCATCTACCCACTCATCACTCCCTTCATTCATCCATCAGTTCACTCATCCATTCATCCATCCATCCATTCATGCATACATCCATCCCTCCAGTTACACATCCATTCATCCTTTCAACTACTCATCCATCCATTCCCCATTCATCCTTCCCTCTATCAGTCCATTCACTCCTCCATCCATCAACTCATTCACCAACAGGGGGCACAGAAGCTCCTACCTGCTGGGTGCTTCCCAGGCTCTGTGGCTCCATCAGCAACCAGAACAAAGCCTGCCCTCCTGGAGCTCCTTCCTGGGAGAGTGGAGGGAGAGTTAATAAGTGGAAATAGAGAAGGGAGGTCAGGCCACAGCGTGCTGGGCTACAGCCCTGCAGGGTGGGAGGAGCCCTGGGCACAGGTGGCAAGTGCCAGGAGGGAGGAGCAGGGGACCCAGGGCTTGCAGGAGCAGGGGAGGCTGGGGGATGGCTACAGAGGAGAGTCAGCAAGGGAGGGACCCCGACTGACATACTTGGAGGTCTGAAATACTTGGGAGCTCTGGACCCAGGGTGAGGACTGGAGGCTATTCCTCTGGAGGGGAGGGGTCGGGCCTGCTGTCCTTGGTGGATTCCAGCACACCCCCTTGGCCCAGCCAGGACCAGCACCCAGCGCCCATGCCCTGGTGGCCCTGGGGACCCTCCATCTTCAGATGAAGCTCCCTGGGTGTCCCCAGGGCAGGGCTGGCTTTCACTGAGTATGGGGACAGTAAAAGTGGTTTCACAGCTACAAGAACAGAGGGCATTTCTGAAGCTTGCTGTCTTTTATAGCAAAAATTCCTTTATGCAAATTTATGAGCCTGGACAACAAGTCCATTTTCTGCAGGATGAAATAGGCCTGGATTTCTCAGGTTCCTTTTGCATTCATCAAGCATCATAGGCATCACTCCTCAGCCTGTCAACATGTTTCAATTCATGAATTTGTTTTGAAAACAAGTGTGATTGGCAGGGAAGGGGGGAGGGGGCCCTGCTGAGATAATGGCTGCTGTTCCACTGTGTCCTTAGCCTGCACCCAGCAGGCAGGAGACCCCGCCCAGCACAGGACAGCCCAGGGGGAGGCGCCCGCTCCCCTCTCATCTGGCCCCAGACCCAGCCCTGACTCAAAGGCCCCCTGGAACAGGTGGGCTTGGCAGGGGAGGGGCAGCCTCTGGGGACCCCGGGGGCCTCTGCCACCTCTCATGGAAACCCCCTGACCTGGGCCTGCAGCCCTGGGCCCCTGAGACCTCCACAGGGCTGGGGGCTGAAGGGTCTGAGATGCCCCAGCCCCAGGTTCCAAGACCCTGTCACCCTTATCCCTAGACACTCTGGCCTCCCTGAGGGTCACTCCCAGACCCACATAGAGAACCTTCCTGCAACAACCTGTAGGAGGCTCTGCCCCTGTCCACAGAGCAGCAGGACCCCAGGGACAGAGCTCAAGGACCGTCCTGCAGAGCCCCCCGGAGTCCTGACAGGCCTGGCTGAGGGTGTGCCCAGCCATGCACAAGCCACCCTCAGGGGCTCTGGGGCTGGGGACAGGGCCCAGCCCAATATGGAAGTGCCAGCCCAGTCTCCAATCAGGAAAGGGAGGTTTGAGCTGCTGGAACATGAAGGGGCTTCTGTCTGCTCGGTCTCTCTCCTCTTCAGGCATATTTTGGTTTTGTTTTTAATTTTCTTTTTTGACATTTAATATTGTTGTAAGGAATACAAATCAAACCTTAACACTGTGAGCATGCATTATCGCGCTCTTTAATATCGGAGTGAAACATGAGCGCGTTTAACTTGCAGAGAAAACCACCAAAGTGACCAGCTCACATTTCCTTGTTCAGCTGGACATGGCTGGAGGTAGCCTAGAGGGACCCTGGCCCAATGGGAGCTCTTGGGTACGGGATGCTGGTGGGGTGAGCACGGCCTCCCTGGGAGGGGGCTGCACAGGCTCAGTGGCTGTGAGCCTCCTGCCTCCTCTGCCTGAACTCCTGGAGGCCCTCCTTGGCCCACCTCCTGGGTGCACAGGGAGCCAGTGCAAGCTATCAGGGCTGCTAGGGGCAGGTGGGCGGTAAACCCCAGGGCGGGTCCTCAGGACACTGCCTTCCTACATCCCAGGCTCTAGAGGGACGTCTCACTCATCTGAGGAAGACGTGGACCAGGAGGAGACTCAGGGTGAGCTGCCTCAATCTAGAGCAAGCCGAGGAGGACCTCCATGGACGCAGGCATCCACCAGCCCTTGCCCTGCCACGTGGGCTCCGTGGGGGACAGCTCTGAGCAGTGAGCCCTGCAGGGAGGTGGCTGTGCTCCAGGGGTCCCCTAATGTCAGCTCCTCAGAGCAGCCTCGTGGGCCCTTGGACTCCTCAGTGCGTTCCCCAGGTGCCTGCCTCCCTGGCATGGATCCACGCTGAGCAGAGCTCCTGGGCCACAGCAGGACCATTCCTCCTTACCTCTGGGCTCAGAGCAGCAGGGTTAAAATGCCTGCCTAGATCAACCACAGGAATGTGTGCAGTGGAGCCTCTGCCAGAAAAATCCTTTTACTTAGACCCTTTGTCAGGGTTCTGCTTTCACAAACTCACGACTTGAACTCATTTAGTGCAGGAATCTCCGAGGGTTGCCGGGCAGGACAGTGTGGAGATTTAGGTGAGGAAACCAATTTCAAGACACTTAGGGAAGAACAGCTTTTCCTCCACCCTCATGCGTTCAGTGGCTGGGGATCTGTGAATTAAACTGACAAAAGACAGATTAACACGAAACAAAGCATACAACTCTGTGCATGGGAGCCTCACATACATAGTAAATGCCTGAAGGCCTGAGAGACTTGAGAGCTTCATGCCATCTTAATGGGGCAGGAGGGCTGGGGGCACTTGTGGAATCACAATGGACAGTGTTGAAAGACCAGGGGGCCCTTAGCACAGCAGATGGCAGGCGGTTTGTGACAGTGGGAGGCTGGAGCTGCTCCTGTGCAGAGAGTTGAGGCACTGGAGTTATTTCAGGAGGCCCTGCTTTAGGCAGACGAGGGATTTCAGGAGCTCAAAAGCCTTTATCTCAAAGTGATGCTTGTGCCCAGTGGCCCAGGTGGTTGGCACAGCCTGCCCGCGGAGCTTTTCCCTTGAGTGCAGGTTTGGCACAGGCCACGTCTACAGAGCTGCCCTATCAGCAACAAGCAGAGAGGACTCGATATAGAAAGTGGACAACGTTCTGAGCAGGATGTGTACGGAAAAAGGAGCCTGAAGCCAGGGGGACGTCGCCCCTCGCGGACTCCTGCCAGGCGCTGGGCACAGTCTGTGACACTTCTGCACACCATCATGCCAATGTACTAGGACTGCAGATGCCAGCCTGGGACACCAGCCACTTCCCTGGTGGACGTGGCTCTGAGCCCTGCCCTGGGAGCCTCCTGTGGGGACCCTGGACAGCGACCTCATTAACAAGGTAACCCAGCACTTGCCATCCACAGTCATCCCGCCTCCCGCAGCCTGGCACAACGCAAAGTCCACTGATCACGGACCTCTGGCAGGAAAACAGGTTCATGTCATCAATGATCCTTCCCAGGTTGCCTGGTGCAGGGTCAGGGGCCACTGTCACCTGTCTTTCCAGGGGGAGGTTCATGTCACTCATGCAGGGCCTGCTGCTGAGCAGAGCCCAGCAGGGAGGTTTGGTAAAGGGGACTGGGCTCGTGTCCAATAAAGAGGGAGCCCAGGGGAGGCGAGACGTCCACTGGGAGGGGTTAGCAACGTCCACCCAAGAATGTGAGATGATGGTGAGAACAGCAAGAGGTTCATTCACATAGCATCTGTCATTCTCTGGACCTGCTGTGAGCCTGGCCATGGGCTCATGTCTCCTGTCCCCGAGATGAGGCACCATCACCATCACCATCACCATCAGCATCACCATTGCCATCATCATCATCACCATTGCCATCATCATCATCACCATCACCATCACCATTGCCATCACCACCAAATTCACTATCATCACCATCACCACTATCACCTTCACCACCATCACCACTGTCACCTCCATCATCGCTTCCATCATCTCTGTCACCTCCATCATCACCATCACCATAACCCTCACCATCACCTCCATCATCACCACCATCACCACCATAGTCATCGTTATTGTTCCTCTGTCACAGCTGAGGAGGCCAAGCCTCTGAACTAAGGGACATCTTGCCCACTCGTCACATGCACCTCAGCAATGTGAGGACAGCACACAAGGCTGTGCTTTCTGGTCTGATCACTGCAGCATTTCTTGTGGTGGCTGGGCCCCAGAGCACATGGCTAGGCCACCCCACGCCTTGTGCGCTGTCCCCATGTTGCTGAGGTGCGTGTGACGAGTGCTGTGCTGGCTCAGGGAGAAGGCCAGGTCCTGTGGACACCAAGCAGCCCTCGAGCTCCACAGAGCTGCTCATCAGAACGGCAGATGAGGGCAGGGGAGCGGAGCAGTGTGGCCGCCCACGTCTCCTATCTCCACCTCCTGTGTGCAGAATCCGAGTCGCAGGAAGGACACAGGAGGACACCAAGTCCAAGATGAGGGCAGTGGACCCGTGGGGCAGCACAGGTCTTCAAGGACAGGTGATGGGGCCCAACTCCTGGACACCTGGGCCACAGCCCCTGTGGAGTGGACTCGAGGTCCAGTGCCAAGGGCGAGAGCCCACAGCCGGACTGCACTGGACCCTGAGAGCTCTGCCCACGCTAAGGTGCAGGTTGCTGCCCATTGTACCCTCGAGCGGCACCAAGGAGGGTAGGGAGTCTGGCCTGTCCACACTGCAGGCAGCACTGTGCAGCTGGATGGCCTCCCTGAGCCCATGGCAGCACAGTGAGCATGGGCAGCCCCCTCCTGCCTTGCCCTGGCGACCCCCACCCCAGCTCAAGCAAAGTGTCAGCAGGGCCCGGCTAGTGACAGTCTCTGCCTAGCCTCCTCCTGGTGTTCCCAGGCTCCTTGGCCCACATCTATTTCATTTATCCTGCCAAGTGTACACGCTGCATTCCACGTGGCCCTGGGCATCCTAACCCTGGTTCCTGTTGCCCATTGAGCTTTCCTCCCGGGGCCTCCAGAGCTGGAGCCCAGGAGTTGAGGTGGGTTTGGTTTGTTCCGACAGGTCTGACCCATCACTCTCCAGCAGCATGGGCAGCCCCTGCCTCACAAGGGAAGAGTTCCCCCAGCACCCTGAGAACACTCGAGGCTGTCACCTCCTCACCTGCATCAGAGGCCAGGTGTCCTCCTTTTCACGTGCTCTCCGTCCCTCTATGCTGACCTCTGCCCTCAATCTGCCCGGGGTTTGCCACCCCTGTCCTGCAAGCTGCTTGTTTGTCCTGCAGCCTGAACATCGTAGAGTGGTCACCCCTTGCGTGATGATGCTGGAGTCACACACACAGTGAGGGACCCCCAGCTGCAAACTGTGGGAGGGTCTCTCCAGCTCCTGAGGCTGCGTGGTGCCCTTGGTCCTATAGAAATTTACCCTTGCATGTGGTCGAGCCTGTCTGTGTGTTTCGTCCTTTTGGGCCTTCCCCTAGTCCACGGGTCTGCGTGTCTCAGGCTGGACCTTCTTTCCTATCCATCCAATGGGTTTCCAGCTTTGCATGTGTTTAGCTCTTGAATCCCTGGGAGGGTCTGGGGATTGCTGTGAGGTTGAAACTCAAGTTCACACTTTCTTCCACAAGAACAGCCACATGTCCAATGCCATGGAGGCCATATGTCCCCACTAGTGACCTCTGAGCCGCACCCAGGGAGAAATCACTTCTTGTCATTCACTCATACACTGTCATGGCCCTGAGTCCAGGGCTGGGAGGGGCTGGGGTTCCCCTGGGGACAGGGCCAGCAGAGTTCTGGCTCAGCTCCATCCTCAGCCCAGGCCTTGTCAAGACGGGTGGCCTTGCTCTTCCCTCCTGGGCACAAGGAAGAGGTCATGGACCCAGTATTGCTCTGGCTCCCTGTCCCCAGCATTCCTTGCAGGGTGCCTGGTGCCCTGTCTGGCCAATGGGCTATGAGCCTCAGGGACAGGAGAGGCCCCGGGGCTCCCATGCTCCCTCCTGAAGCTGGGCCAGGGCCTCTGTGCCCAACGTGTTCTGTAGAATCAGAGCCCTGCTGTGGTCTCCTGGCTCCTGTGGGTCAGGGTCAGCAGCCCATTTTTTCTCCCACAGACCCCAGCTCAGTGGAAGGTGCTGAGCAGGGCCAATGACTCTAGCTGTTGGCAGTCAGCTGACTCAGGCCTTTGCCTCATGCCAAGGCCCACCGTGGCCCTGGGTGGTCAGCTTCATGGTCCCCAATCAGAGGCCCAGGGAGAGAACATGTCCACAGGGCTTCCTTTTTCCTGGCTGGTGGGAGGTATTGATGCCCAGGCAGTGGTATGACCAAAGCCCTTCCTCCCAGGCTCTGGGGATGGTGGCCACTGAGATGAGGGAGGAGAGCGGGAAGCATCCGGGAGGCCTGGGGGCTGGTGGCTAGAGTGAAGGCAGAGGCCACTGCAGGTTGTGGACCTGAGTCTGAGAGCTGGGCGCAGCCTGATCCGAGCAGCAGCCAGTGGGATGTGACTTGGTCAATTCCACTTAATAGATGGTTCCTGAGCAGAGGCTTCCTGGAGGGGGAGCCACGATGACCACAGTGAGAAACAGGCAAGAAGGGGCCCAGTGATCGGGGCAGGCAGAGGGTTCAATGGGAAGACTTGGTGTCCTCTCCCTCTGCCCTGGCTCTTTCTCCCAGACTCAAACCCCAGGAGGAAGGGCCTGGCAGGCTTGGCTGGTCCTTGCCCTGCCCCGTGGGTGGGAAGGGAGCCTGTCCAGGTCTGAGGGCACTTTAGAGAGGGCTGGCAGCTCCCTAAGAGTGAAAGGGAGGTAGGGCACTGCCACCTCCTGGACAGCGCCCCCAGAGTCCACAGGGACCTGAGATCCTGCTGGTCCAGCAGTCTGGGTGAGATCTGGCCCCAACATGCCGTGAAGCTGCTGGACCCTGGCCAGACAGCACAGTGAGGGTCAGCTGCACAGTGGATGCCCTGGGCCATCAGAGCTCAGGGAGCCGGGCCTGCCCCTGAGGCTCTGCTGCAAGTTGTCAGGGTGTAGCCCGAGCTCTGGAGGATCCACTGCACTCCCAGGTGTCCCCAGGCTTCCTAGTGGGGCAAGACTCTCCTGCGTCCCAAGCTCTGGAGGGTTCACAGCACTCCCAGGTGTCCCCAGGCTTCCTGATGGGACAGACTCCTGCGTCCCTCAGCTCATGCAGAGGATGCCAAAGTGTCCACTCTGTACAGAGCAAGAACGATACCAATAATAAACTCAGCCACCAAGCCAGCAGGGCCAGGTCCCTGGCCACACTGGGCTTGCTGGTGGACCCTAGAGGAGCCCACAGACCCCTGAACTCATCCAGGGTTACTTTGAGGGTGGACTCAGGCCCCAGGAGGGTGACCAGCCCCTCCCAGATGCCACACTTTCTGGGGACCCACTTGTGTTTGTGACGGTGCCTGTGCCACATGGCAGGGATGATGTGAGGACTAGACCCTCTTTCAGCCAGGCCCAGGGAAGGCGGGCAGGGGAGGCAGGAGCACAGGAGGGCCATGCAAATGATATGCAGATGAGCAGCACTGTGGGGTCTGATGGCGGTTTGAGCCTGGCCTGGCTCCCACAGGGCCCGGAGCCTAATTCCCAGCTCTCATTAAAGGACTCTGGGAAAACGGGCTGCCAGCTATGTATCAGGTCCAATGAAGCAAGGCTGTGAGACCCACCCGCCTCCCAGGGACGCACAGTAACCTCCATGCCCTGATCTGCAGGTTGTGTCCCACCCACACTCTCACCTCCACCAGGAAGCCCTCCCTGACCAGTGCAGGCCCTGGGGCCCTCCTGAGCTGTGGGGCCTCCAGACTGCACACTGGGCAGGTGACCAGGGCTGCCAAGTGAGGGGAGGATTCAGAAAGTCGTCGGAGGGAGAAGTGAGCCCTGCAGGTCATAGGCAGCGCCCTCCATGTGGCCGTTCCAGGAGGGGGACCGCTGAGCACAGGATGAAGTCCCCTCCGTGAGCTTCCTGTGCTGCATCACGGAGCAGCCAAACAGCCAGGTGGAACTGGCAAGCAGTGACGAGGGAAGAGAGGCAAGGGTGGCAGCAGTGTGACGAGATGTGTGGCTGGAGTCTTGGGATGTGGTCAGCGATGTCTAGAAGGTGCTTGAATGAGAAACTGACCCTGAGGGAGTGATAGCCATGGGAGAAGTGGCCCAGGGACGAGCCTGGTCCCCACCTGTAGGGAAAAAGTGGGGCAGCGAACAGAGAAGGGGTGTCCTTGATGGGGACCAGGGCCAGGCTGCAGTGTGGGGCAAAGCCACAGTGACCATAGTGATGTGGTGTCAGTGATGCAGCGTCAATGACAACAAGGTGGTGACAGTGCTGCAGTGACAATGACAGCAATGCGGTGAGTGACAGTGGTGCAATGTAGTGACAATGTTCAGGTGACAGTGATAGCGATGCAGTAACAATGATATGGTTAGTGACAGTGACGCATTTCAGTGACACTGACCCCTTGACAATGAGAGTGAGGCAGTGACAAGGACAGCCACCCATGTGATGAGAGTGGCATCTTGACAATGACAGTGGCATAGTGATGATAGCTATGCAGTGACAGCCATGCAGTCAGTGACAATAATAGTCATGTGATGACAGTGACAGTCATGTGATGACAGTGGCACTGTGATGACAGTGATGCAGTGACAGCCATGTGATGACAGTGACAGCACTGCAGTGAGAATGATAGCAGTACGGTCACAACAGCAGTGCAGTGACACAGCAGCACTCATGACAAGGACACCATCACAAGGGACATACCCTTTAATGAGTGCTGCACGTCTCAAAGCCCCTGGTTCTACTTGCTCCACAGAAGCAGGTGGCACTGTGACCCCAACAGCAACCTTCACGTAACAGTCACTGAGAGCAGTGCTGAGCGTCCTCTTTTGCTCCGTGGGCCTGTCCATCATCTCATATCATCCTCTGAAATGTGCACCATTTATCCCCAGAGTGTTAGTGACAGAAGCCCAGCCTGCCCTGGCTTAGAACCTACAGGGGAAGGACTGGCTCCTCTCACAGATAGGGACTTCAGGTCCGTGCATTTGGGCTGGGGACACTCACCCCCAGGTCATTGGTCCTGCCCTGTGCCCTGGCCTCCTCTGGACTCCAGGTTCAGGTTGGCCTCCTCCATCCCAGGTGGTGGTCCTGTGTCCACACCCTCTCAGGCCACACCCAGTAGGTGTGGCTAGAGCCCCACCTAAGGTCTCCCTGCATCTGATTGGCCCTGGTGGAATCCTACTCTTATGTCTGAGCCAATCATGTGTCAGGGGAGGGGAAAGTGTGCTAATTGGCTGTGGCATGGTCATGTGATCTTCCCTGGCCTAGGGTGGGTCTCCAAACCTCCTGGACTGAGTCCCCAGGCCCTGAGGATTCCCAGGGCTGCTACTGGGCACTGGCATAAAGGGCCTCTGAGTGTTGCCCTTCCAAAAGGCCAGTTCTCCTGCTATTCAGAGGAAGGACAGAGCTGAGCAGCCAGGACACCTCCCAGGGGTACACAGCTGTCAGAGGCAGCACTGGGATTTGGACCCACCTGGTAGGTCTATGATCTGACCACCAGCTGGATTGTCGTGTCCCCCACCCCGCATCCAGCCCTGAGCTGCAGGTCGGTTTAGGAAACTCCTGGAGCATGAAGGACGCTGCCCATGGGCCATCCCCTTCTTACCAGAGCCTGACACGTGGATGAGGACAGCACTGTAAATGTGTCCCCAGATGATAAACGGGAAAACAGAGCCATGAAGCCTCCAGGAAACACACATTGCCTTGAATTAAAGTGATGTCCTCCCGTCCATCTCAAGGATGAGATAGATCAGGACCAGCGGGGAGGACTCATCTTTTACAATAAGTGTCAACTGACTATTAAAAATTAATTCACCCTAAGTAACAGTGTCAGCTCCTGGGGACATGTCTAAATCATCTCTGTGTCTGTAATAACCAGCTGTTGGAAGAGTCCACCCCAGATCCCTGGAGGATGGGATTGACGCCTGAGGCTGCCTGAGGGCTCTGGGTTCTGGCACTGACAGACAGACAGACAGAGGGTGGCCCAGGGCCCCTTCCCCTCTGCCCAACACAGCAGCCTCTCCCGGGGTGGGTGTCCCCCCTGCAGACAGAAGTGGGGCTGAGTGTTGGCTCCTCCAGGTGCCTCCAGATTTTAAGACCCCTTGCTTAGAGATGCTGGGACAAGAAGGTGACTTTGGGAGTGTGGCCCCAGCACAGAGCCTGGGCTGAATGTGCTGCCCACCAACACTGGGTCTTTGGCAGGTGTCCATCCTGATTGCCTCATGCAGCATCCTGATTGGGACATGCTCCATCTGGATTGTCCCATTCTCCATCCTGATTGGCACACTCTCCAACCTGATGTCCCATGCTGCATCCCGATTGGTCCATGCCCTGTTCTAATTGGTCAGTGTCACTATTAGATGGTTCAGTGTCCTGCTGAGAGTTATTCAATTGGAACATGTCATGAGGCATGGAAGAGTTGGGATCTTCCCACCCCCTCTCTCTGTAGCTCCTTCCTGAGAGGAGATCCAGGAGAAGGTTCTGCATCCTTAAGCCCCTCTGTGGTCTCCAGGGGGAGGGTCCACAAGGAGAGGATGGGGAACATGAAGGGGGAACAAGTCTCCATTTCTCTCAAATGTGAGGCTTCCTTCTACCAACACACTCCACATGACAGATGCTAGGCCTCCCATGAGCAATGTGACCTGGGGATGAATCCCCCACCTCCCAAATGGCCCATGCTCTGGTTCAGTGAGGCCAGGTTGCTGCTCAGGACTGGTCTCTCTGATGTTGGCATGCAGGGAGGGAGGGCCAGGCCTGCACAAACGTGGTGTCCTCCATCGAAGCTTCCACTGTGCACCCCTCTGTGGGCCACTTGAGCCCAGAGAGACCCTCCCCGTCTCCCCTCAAGGCAAGCCAGCCCAGGACTTGGTGTTTTTCACTTAGAAGTATGTTCCTGTCTGTACCCCTCCCAAATGGCAGGGATGGATGCAGCAGCAGCAATAATGGGCACATGGCCTGGGCAGGGCTTGTGGGCTAGACACCCTCAGGCCCAGGCCAGCTCCCAGACGGTCTAGACCCCAACTCCTTCAGCATCAGAAGCCACAGCCCCCTTAGCCCTGGTCTGTCTTAACACAGGCCCTTTCTTGGGCAGAGGTGAGCATCATGCACCCAACCTGCTGGCTGCTGGTCAGCCTGTCCCTTGTAGGGCCAGAGCGCATGTTGTGGACTGTTTCTTAGCACACCTGTGTTTCTCCAGGTGGATTCTTGGAGGAGAGTTGCTTGGGCTGAACCCCACAAACACCGGCCTCCTTCTTGGGTCTGCAGGCTGGGGCACAGCTCAGAGGAGAGTCTCTGTACATCATGCTCTGTGTTCCCCTCCCCTGGGTCCTTGCCAGCACCTGCTGTCACCTGTGTCCTCACACTGCCAACCCACCTGGACCTCTCCTCAGGACCTCCTGCTCCTCCCCCTCCCTTCCCACGTTGCCCACCTGTATCTTGAAAGACATGCAGTGCATCTGACCTGAGATCCCTCTTCCACTTTGCAAGGGGGAAACTCTCTGCCCATGTTAGATCCATGGTTCCTGTTCAAACTACCTCTTCCTTTAGGATTGACCCCCCTGGGATTCATATAATATCGTACCTCCTCCTGGAAGAGACAGCAACAGGGTCCTGCCAGCTCCCTGCAGGATACTCTATGTAGCAGGACCCCTCTCACCAGAAGCCTCATTCTTCACCACAGGGACCAGTATTGAGGAGCTCTATGGCAAGTGGATAGAAGGCTGGGTATACTGAATTAGGGATATTTGGACAAATGAGTGATTGGGCCATCTATCTATCCATCCATCCATACATCCATCACTCCTATCATACATCCTGTAAAGAAGTGTACAATTACTCAATGTTCAATAACCCTTTTGGGGTGGAATTTGTTTCCCATATTTTCAGCATTTGTTAAATGTGGGCTGAATTAGGCTTTCAAAATGCATAATTTAATGTCAGGTTTCATCACATCTGTGCAAATAATTTCACATTTCATCACCTTTAAAATCTTCGACATCACAAATCTAATTCATGTAATTTTCCTTCTGCATAGTCTTGCAAAGGCTCTGAAACCATCATGCAGAGGATGTTTTATATTTGTTGGTGTTTTTAGAGCTGCTTTATTGAGGGGAAATCTGTTTACAGGAACTGCACATTTAACATGTGTAACCTGATGAACGTGGATATTGCGCACACCTGTGAAGCCATCGTCCCGTCCAGGCCCAGGCAGGTCCCTCACCTCCTGCTTCCCTCTCTCCTCTTTCACAGAAGAAACAGTGGCCCTGAGATGTGGCCTCTCAGTGCGTTTCTGGGTGTGCAGTGAGGTCTGAGGCTGCGGTGCTGGGCTGCAGGGCAGGTCTCCAGAGCTATTCACATGCACGATGAGAGCATCTTTATCATTTTAGCTGTCAGTGTCTGGGAAATGCCAGCCTTCCCCGCACCAGGAGGTCAACAACATGGCCATGAGCGTCCTAGGCCAAAGGAAAGGAGGCAAGCCCTGGAGACACAGGCAGCCTGACATCTTCTGTGCAATGGTGTCCAGGAAAGTGTGGCGTAGGCTGCAGGGTGGAGGACCCGCATGTGGTTGCTCCATTCCTAGTGCAAGTGGAGCAGATGGGACACGTGGCACCCGCTGTCCGTGGAAGGATGTTTGACATGAACTTGGCAAAACTGAGTAGCCCCCATGGAAGACCCTGACCACTGCATGTAACAGCCCTATGAACCGCATCTTACCCCCTGGGCCCCCATCAGTGAGTCCCAGCCATCAGCCCCCATGTGTGCACGGAGCTTCCCTCTGCACAGCCAGACACAACCAAGCATGTGAGGGCCAAGACCCTCAAAGAGCCAGGCACAATGGCCCTATAGTCCCAGCAGCTTGGGAGGCTGAGGCAGGAGCATTGCAAGTTTGACGTTAGCCTCAGCAACTTAGAGAGGCCCTAAGCAATTCAGCAAGACCGAGTCTCAAAAAATTAAACCAAGTCTGGGGACATGGCTCAGGGGTTAAGCGGCCCTGGGTTCAATCTCTGGTACAAAAAAAAAAAAGACCCTCAGAGACAGAGGACAAACAACACCCAGGAGGAGGAAGGCAGGGAAGGGACAGGAGACAGCAGGGCCACCACCTAGAACTACCCTCCCCACTGAGCCCTGCTGTGGCCGTGGTGCGACCCCTTCCTGTATAACCTGGTATTTTTTGGGTAGACAGTTGCCTTCTTGTTTGTTGTGTTGGCTATTTTTGTTGCTGTTTTCCTGGGTTTTCTGCTTTGTCCTCTGCAGTTTTCTCAGAACCTCCTGAGAAGAAATTTTAAGCCCAACAGTGCACGAAGGGGGTGCTCCCCTGGCAACACCGCCCATCCTCCTCCCCTGGAGCCCGGGCCGGCTTACAATCCCTGGCTGTGAGTGGCCATGTGGCCCAGCCCGTCCCCAGCCTGCCTCTGTTGCTTCATGCCTTCAACCCCTGGTGTCCACTGGAGGGCCATCTGTGTATCTGCCAACACTGAAAATGCGCTTGCCTCTGGAGCACTTCAGAGAGAAGAGTCTCCACAAAACAGCCTTTTAGCAACTGGACAACCACATACAAACGGTTCCCTCCATTTGTACCTCAGAACTTGTACAAAAACTGCCTTAAAATGCATTAAGGACATTATGTAAATTGTAAAATTACAAGGTTTTAGAAGAAAATGAGAGAAGGTTGTGAGATCTTGGGGTAGGAAATGTCGAAAGCAAGATTCACAAGAGAGAATATTGATGCATTTCATCAAAATTAAAATCTCTTGCTCTGCAAAAGCCTCTCTTCAGAAATTGATAAGACCAGCCATGGACTGGAAGCAACTGTTTGCAATTCAGGTGTCTGACAGCATGCTTGTAGCCAGAACAAATAAGCAACTGTAACATTCAATAACAAAGTAAAGAGGTCAATTTGTAACAACTGGTGAAGGCTTTGCACAACTTCTCAGAGTAGAGGTGGGAGACATGAAGCAGCACAGGGAAATGCCTAGGTCTCGAGCATGAGGAAAACGGCCGCTAAGGCCTCAACGAGAGGCCAGTTCTGTGGGTAGAGCTTTGTAAAAAGAGGAAATGAACAGGGACGGGGGGCAGGGGGAGACGGCAGGGACAGGAGGACAGCAGGGACAGGGGGACGGCAGGGTGCTTGCAGCTGCCCAACAGGAACTCTGCAGACATCAGCAGTGCAGTCATGTCCAGGGTGGCAGGGGCCTGCAGCTCCCAGTGCTGCCCCCTGCAGGAGATGCGCAGCACACAGACCCTCGCACAGAGGCGCCCAGCTGCCCCAGCAGGGTCAAAAGCTCTGTTCAGCCCACGCTCCCCGCAGCCCAGGGAGGTGAGCACCGGGCCAGCACCTGGTGGGATGGTCCTGGGGCTGTGCCTGCAGTGGTCTCTGGGCTTCTCCAGGCCCATAGCACTGCAGCTCACCTGAGTGGGTTGATTACAGACCGATGCTACAACACACTTGCTGTCCACCAAGTGGGCTCCAGGGGTTCCCACAGAGGAACTGAGTGTGTCCTCAAGGATCTGAGACCTGTGAAGTATGGACCAGTAGGGAGGGTGAGTGACGCTGGGACATCCAGCCCCAGAGTAGACTATGGGCAGGGCGAAGGCCAGGGTGAGCCCTCTGTGCTGAGAGGGGACGCTGGCCCACACTCCCTGTCTCCTGAGAGCAAGGTGTGGACAAGTGAGAAGCTGCCTGTGTGTGAGGGGCTGGGTACCCCCTTGCCCCCCACAGGAAGCCTGGAAAGCTGGGGAGGGGAGCCCGGCCGAGGTTCATACAGAGGGACCTGCTCTCCTGCCAGTATCCTGTGTACTGGTGGCACCTGCTCTGTCTGTCCCCAGCAGGAGAACGACCTCAAAATGACGTTCTCCAGCCCTGAGCTCTGGGGCTGAGAGTGGCCTCCTGCCACCCCTGTGGGATGCCAAGGGGGGCTCTGGGTTCAGTGGGGCCTGTGAGGGTCGTGGTCCCCGGGGGCTGCAGGAGCCGTGTCTAAGTGAAGGTCCTGTGGAGGAATGAGCAGGTCCAGTGTGGGCAGAGGGCTGGACAGAGGTGGATGGCGTGGGCAGGGGCGCTGACATTGTGAGGGAAGCAATGGCAGGTCAGCAGGTAGGGGCCAGTTTCAGTCAGAGGAATCCCATTTCCTGCAAGCCCCTGCCATCCCTCTTCCCTACACCGGAGGCAGCGCTGTGCAGGCCGGGGCTGTGTTCAGCTCACCTGAGGCCTGCAGCCCAGCTCCACAGGGCACAGGTGCCAGAACCACCCACTTCTAGATAGTTCTACTGCGCCTCCTGGGGTGGCAGCTCATGTGTGTAGTTCAGGCATCCCCTTCCATCCCTTTAACAGCAGTGGGAGCAGTGGGCAAGGAAGGCAGAAGCCTGGGCCTAGGAGCCCCTCCTTTCCTCTCACCTGCAGCCTGAGGCCCCCAGTCTGTGGGCAGCTGCTTCTGCCCTGGGCAGTGGGCAGAGCAGGGTGCTGGGCTGGAGCCCTGGGCTTCCATCCTGCCTCCTGCCTATTGATGGAGACCCGTGGCCTCCCAGGCCCTGTGCCCTCATCTGCAAGATGTAGGGGCAATAACATCTGTTCCTTCGGGGTGGGGAGTGAGATCCCCAGAACAGCAACTAGCAGGGACCAGGCTGCAGAAACAAGTCAGGACCTGAGGGACCTGGACAGAGCCTCCTGGACAGAAGGGAGGCCTGAGGACTGGAGTCCTGACCTCCAGCCTTCCGGGTCTCTCTGACCACACTGGGCCCAGGCTCTGGGGCAGCATGGCCTGGCCCTCAGTCGCTCCCAACAGCATGAGTAGGGAAGGGATTCAAACTGCCTGCTGTCCCCTCCCCCACCAAGGGGTCTTGATGCTGAGGACTCAGGTGGCCAGAGCAGGTGAGCTGAGCGGCTGTTCTTCTGCATAACGCAGAGGGAGAGGCCGAGTACTTGCTCAGGGCAGACGCCAGGGCAGGGGCAGCAGGACAGGGCAGGAGCTGCCCCACCAGGGAGAGCTGAGGACGGATGAAGGCCGGCAGCCCTGCAGGACAGCCCTGGGCAGGAGATGAGCTCCTGCCTGCTGAGTCCCCAAGTGCATGGTCCTGGGTCAGGGGTGAGAAGTCCCTGGGTGACAGGAGCTGCTCCTGGTGGGAAAGTGCCCAGGCCATGTCCTTAGGGATGCACTCATCCTCTGTAATACTGAATATAGGAATGCAGGGCTTGCGTTCCCCAGCGCATATCACAGGAAACACAGAGCATATAATTCACAATCAAAGGTCCTGCATAATCACAGGCACCTATAGTTAGGATATTTATGTTGTCTTGATGAAGTATCTGCTGCCAATAATGCAACAATAACTCAATTCAGAAGAATATTTTAACATTAGGAGCTTTTTAGACACAAGAATTACCTTGCTGGTAGAATTTAAATCATATGCATGTGGAGAGACGGAAGGAGACAGAGGGAGGTTTCCTGTTGCAGGATGTGAACTGTTAGGGTCACTCTCATGATTCCAGCACCTGGGTGGTCCTGGAGAAGGGAAGGCTGGGGAGGTCAGGGGGAGAGAGGGTCCTGTGTATTCCCTGCTATACTTTTAAATGGGGGACAGTGGGAATGACGTCACTATGGCATCGGTGGCTCACTGAACACACTGAAGACAGATATGGCAGATGAGGAAATCAAGGCCAGAGAGGCCGCAAGTGGAGGGAGACTGAACTCGGGCCACTGGGGCCGAATCTGCTCCTGCCTGGCTGTGCTGCCCTCAGGCCAGCTGGTGTCCCCTGGGACCTGGAGCAGTACTTTCCAGGCTGGATGGTGTAGGTGCTCACAGCAGGCTGAGGCAGGTGTCCTGGCCATCGTCACCCTGAGCACTCACCTTGTCTGTCTTTGCTGAGGGTGGAAACTGCCCCGTGTGTTCCAGGCACCAGCGTTCAGAGGACGGCATCCTGCCCTGCCCTGGAGGCTGCTGGTCTTCCAGGAGGCTGAAGGCTGGACAGGAGGAAGATGGGTGGGACTGACAGGGGTGAGTCCTGGGTGAGGAGGGGTGTGGTCACACCTGCACAGCAATGGGGAGCCGTGGAAGGTTGTGGAGGAAGGTCATTGTGCTCCCAGGGCCCCTCAGTGGAGCTCCTTGACCAGCACTAAAGCCTCAGCCATGTGCCCCCACAGCTGGGTTCCCTCCCACCCTGAGAAGGGTGACTCTTGCCCTCAGTGAGGTCACCGCTGCAGGGGGTGGACACCCCATGCTGCCATCAGCCTCATTCAGTGGCCCCAGCTGCCTGTGAGGCCAGAGCTAGAAATAGACATGCAGTGACCCAGCCACACAATGCAATCATCTGACCGCCGCCTGCCCACCCCTTCCTCTGTGTGTGGGGGGAGCGCCAGCCCAGGGGAGGCCAGTTCCCACACAAGGCTGCCTTGTGTGGATCTCTGAGGGCCTTTCACAGTCGCCCCACTCTCCCCGGGACGGCCCAGCTGCAGCCCCCTGCTTACTACTGACCCTGGTCCCTTCACCTTGGGCCAGGCGGGTTGGGGAGCAGGGGCCATGGGGGGCAGCACCGCAGGAAGCCAGTCACCCACCAGCCCCATGCTAGCCTTTTGGGAAGGTGATATTTTGTAATGTTTATTAAAATCAGTTGTGCACTGGATTCACATTGGGGATACTGATGTTAACTGCTGTCCCCACATTGATGTTCAAGTAGCCACTGGACATTTATCTTAAGGCTGTACATCACTTGCTAACATTAGCGCATTTCCTGGCTCTCACTTCCTTAAAGAGGACCTGGGAAGTAATTGGGACACCTCACATTCACAGAGTAGAGATCCTGCCGCTGAACCATCGTCACCATTCAGTGAAGTAAGAGCAAGTCTCACTTCCTACACGATCTAGCCCCAGTTAAGCCTCAACAATACTTCAACACACAGAATGGGGAGATAAAAATGCCCGTCCACAACCTCGCTCCAAGGCATAGGAACCATAGGGAACCTCCGGTCCCCTTCCTGGACACCTATGGTACATCACAAACAGAGCAGCCTTGGAACAAAAAAGATAACTACACACAAGAGGAAGCCATCTCAACTGAGGTGCAAGTCCAAGCCCCTGAATTAATGAGGAAACAGGCTAGCAAATCCCCTCCCAAAACTCATGATTCCCCAACCTAGGATCCCACAGATATGCAAGTGGATGAAATTCCAGAGAAAGTTAATGAAATACTGATTATTAAAATGTTCAATGAAGAAAAAGAAGATCTAAGGAATGAAACAAGAGACAAATATAAGAGATGAAAGACCATTTCAATAAAGACACAGACATAATGAAAGAAACCCACCAGAACTCCTGGAAATGAAAGAAAATGAATCAAAGTGAAAATTCACTTGAAAGCATCACCCACAGTTAAGGTTGTGCAGAGAACAGAATGTGGGACCTCTAAGGCTTGGCATATGACCCTAAATACTCGGTGCACAATAAATGGAAAAATAAAAGACCATGATGAAAATACACATGAACCATGGGACAGCATCAAGAGAACAACCCTGAGTCACATTAGGATAGAACATGGAAAGGCATTAGGAACAGTTTCAATGTGATAGTAACAGAAAAAAATGTCCTCATATCTGAAATTAGAGACCTCTACATACAAGAGGCATACAGGACCCCAATTAGACAAGATCAGAACAGAAGCTTTCCAAGACACATTATAATCAAAATGTCCAACATAGAGAATAAGGAAAGAATATTAAAAAGCTGCAAAAGAAAAATATCAGGTCATTTTTACAGGCAAACTAATAAGACTCACTTCTGACTTCTTATCTCAGATCCTAAATTCAAGGAGGTCAGGGAATGATATACTCCAAGCTATAAAAGAAAACAGTGTCTTCCAAGGTTACTATATCCAGCAAAGCCATCTTTCAAAGTTGATGAAGAAATAAAAATGGGCCATGACAAGGATAATCTAAAAGAATTCATGACCACTAAGCTAGCACTACAAAGAGTACTCAAAGAAAAACTGCACACAGAGGAACTTCAAAAGAATCCCCAAAGTCCCCAAATGGATGGAGATCAATAGAAGAGAACTAAATGAATTCCATGAAGACCAAAATAGAATTAAATATAGCAACAAGTCAAAATGGCAAGAAACTACAAACACATATCCACAATAACACTGAATGTAAATGGTCTCCATTCCCCCCAATTAAAAGACACAGATTAGCAGAATGGATCCAAAAACAAGATCCAACTATGCTGTTTGCAAGAGGCTCATCTTATTGGCAAACACATTCACAGGATCAAAGTAAAAGGATGGAAAAAATATTCCATACACATGGAGTCTGAAAACGAGCAGGAGAAACTGTTCTCACATCTGGCAAAGCAAATTTCAAGTACAGAATACTCAGAAGTGACAAAGAAGGCCATTACATACTGGTAAAGGGAACAACTCAACAAGAAGGTATAACAACAGTAAATAATTATGCTCCAAATGTCAGCATACCTGATTACATTAAAAATACTTCATGAAATCCCAGATAGACCCCAGTATAATATTACTGGGTGATTTCAACATACCAATAGATAGGTCATTAAAGCATAAAATCAATAAAGACATTTCTGACCTAAATAATACTATAGATCAAATAGACCTAATAGACATCCTCAGAATATTTCACCCCCATACAACTGAATTTACCTTCTTAGCAGCTCATGGAAACTTCCAAAATAGGCCACCTTCTAGGTCACAAGGTAAGTCTTAGCAATTCAAAAAGTATATGATCCTGCATATCTTATCAGACTCTAATAGGAATGAATCTAGAAACCAACAGCAAAAAATAAATTTTAAAAATAGAAATTACATAAACACATAGAGGTTGAACAATCCACTTTTAAAGAAAGAATGAATCACAGAAGAAATGAGAAAAGGGATCAAGAAAGTCTGATAAACAGATGAGAACAGTGATACAACATATCAAAATCTCCAGGACAGTATGAAGTAGTTCTAAGAGGAAAAATTAAACCATTGAGCACATACATTAATAAAATAGATCCCAAATAAATAAGCTTATGCTCCACCTCAAGACCTTAGGAAAGGAAGGACAAAGTAATTCCAAAATCAGTAGAAGACAGGAAATAATTAAGATCAGAATTGAAATTAATGAAACTGAGAATAAAAAAATATACAGGATCAATGCAACTAAGAGTTGGTTTTTCAAAAACATTAATAAGATTGATAAACCTTTAGCCAAACTAATTGAAAGAAAGAAAGAGAAGACTCTCTGGAGATGAAAAAAAAAGAGATATTATCACAGACATTTCTGAAATCCAGAAGATGATTAGAAATTCTTTAGAAAATTTGTACTCCAATAAACTGGAAAAATCAGAAGACAGTGATACATTTCTAGGTACACTTGACCTGCCCAAATTGAACCAGGAAGATGTTGAAAACCTAAATAGACCAACATCAAGTAAAGAAATTGAAGCAGCTACTAAAAGCCTCTGACAAAGAAAAGCACAGGACCAGCTGGATTCTCAGCTGAGTTCTATCAGATCATCAAAGAAGCACTGACAGCAGTGTTTCTCAAATTATTCCATGGAATTGAAAGGGAAGAACACTCCAAATACATTTTATGAAGCCAGTATCCCCCTGACACCAAAACCAGTCAAAAATGCATCAAGGAAAGAAAACTATAGACCGACATCCCTGGTGAACATCCAGGCAAGAATCCTGAGTAAAATCTCAGCAAACCACCCTCGACAACACATCCATGAACAAACAAGGGATTCAGGTTTGTTCTACATACACAAATCAGTAAGTGTGTTTAACAGTTAAACAGAATTAAGGACAAAAATCACAAGGTCATCTCAATAAATATAAAAAAGGCCTTTGATCAAATCCAGGACCCGTTCATATTTAAAATGCCAGGAGTCAAAGGAACTCACTCAACAGCATAAGTTTATAAATGACAAACCTAAAGCCAACATCACACTGAATGGAGAAAAACTGAAGTATTTCCTCTAAAATCAGGAACACAGCAAGGATGTCCACTCTTACCACTTCTATATATAGTTCTCAAAACACTAGCCAGAGCAATCAAGTAAGAGAAGAAGATTAAAGGGATAAAAATGGGAAAAGAAGTCAAATTAGCTGTGTTTGCTGATGACATGATTCTATATCTAGAAGACCAAAAAAAAAAAAAAAATCCTCAAGACTTCTAGAGCTGATAAATGAAATCAGCACAGTAGCAGGATACAGGATCAACACTCCTAGATTAATAGCTTTCCTATGCTCCATCGGTGATTCAGCCAAGGAAGAAATCAGGAAAATGATTCCATTCACAATAACCTCAAAAAGTTGGAAATTTATTTAACCCAGGAGGTAAAAGATCTCTACAATAAAAATGATACAACACTGAAGAAAAAAATTCTAGAACATCTTAGAAGATGGAAAGCCCTCCCATGTTCTTGATAGGCAGAGCCATATTGTCAGAATGGTCACACTACAAAAAGTAATATACAGATTCAATACAATCATCCTCCAAACACCAATGACATTCTCCACAGAATAGAAAAAACACTCCTTAAACCGGGCTCAGTGGCACACATCTGTAATCCCAGCAGCTCGGGAAGCTGAGGCAGGAAGATCACGAGTTCAAAGCCAGCCTCAGCAACGGTGAGGCCCTAAGCAACTCAGTGAGTCCCTGTCTCTAAATAAAATACAAAATAGGGCTGGGGACGTGGCTCAGTGGTCAAGTGCCCCTGGGTTCAATCCTCAGTACCCTTTCCCCTCTCCCCACACCACAAAATAACATTCCTGAAATTTATTTGGAAGAATAAGAGACCCAGAATAGCCAAAGCAATTCTGAGCAGGCATCACAATACCTCATCTCAAAATATACTACAGAGTTATAGGACTAAACAGCATGGTATTGGCATAAAAACAGACATGAAGACAAAGAGAATAGAATAGAAGACTCTGAGACAAACCCATATACTTACACTTATCTGATACTTGGTGAAGTTGCCAAAATATATGTAGGATAAAAGGTAGCCTTTTTTAACAACTGGTGCTGGGAAAAATGGAAATCCACATGTAGAGGTATGAAACTAGATCTCTTTCACCCTGCACAAAACTAAAATAAAGATGGATCCAAACTTAGGAATTAGACTGAAACCTTGCAACTTCTAGAGGAAAACACAGGCTCAACACTTCATTATATAGATGCAGGCATCAACTTCCTTAACAAGACCCCCAAAGCTCAAAATAAAAAGATACTCAATGAGGAGGATGCTGTCAAATTAAAAAGTTTCTGCCCAGCAAAGGAAATGGTTAAGAGCACGGAGAGAGAGCCTACCAAATGGGAGGAGACCTTGGCCAGCTGTTCCTCGGACAGGAAATTCATATCCAGGGTATATCAAGAACTTGAAAAGCTTAACACATCCCCCACAAAAAAACGACTCAATCAATAAATGGTCAAAAGAATTAAACAGACATTTCTCAAAAGAATCAGAAATGGTCAATAAATACATGAAAAAATGTTCAACCTCCCTAGCAATGAGGGAATGCCAAAGAAAACCCCACTGAGATTTCACCTCACTCCAGTCAGAAGGGAAATTGTCAAGAACACAATAAGAAATGCTGGTGAAGATTTCAGGAAAAGGTGCGCTCATACACTGTTGGTAGGAATGCAGATTAGTGCAACCACTCTGGAGAGCAGTAGGGAGATTCCTCAAAAGATTAGGAATGGAACCACCACATGCCCCAGCTATCCTACTCCCCAATATATATCCAAAAGACCTAAAATCAGCACACTATAGGGATGCAGCCACTTCAATCTTCATATCAGAACAATCCACAGTAGCCAAGCTATGGAGCCAGCCCAGGGGCCCATCAATGGATGAATGGATTAAGAAAATAGGGTAGATATGCACATTGGACTTACACTCAGTCATAAGAAGAATGGAAATACAGCATTTGCTGGTAAATGGATGGAAGTGGAGAACATCATGCTAAATGAAATTATCCAGACCCAGAATGAAATGGTTGAGTGTCTTCTCTCCTATGAAAAAGCTAGAGCAAATGAGAGGGAAAGGGAGGGTCAAAGTCATACACAAAGGGAAGATCAGTGGAGTATAAGATCAGGAGGGGAAGAGGTGGGCAGGGAAGTGTAGGAGACGCAGAATAGATGTAACAATATCACATTATGGACATGAATAAATATACCACAGTGAGCTCCACCTTTATGTGTTTCTGTAAATCACCAATCAAAAACAAGTACCAAGAGAAAGAAAGACCACTGGGTAGAGTAAGGAGACCAGGGGAGGAGGGAGAGAGCAGGGGACCAGTGGGTAGAAGAAGGAGAACAGAGGAGGAGGCAGAGGGACAGGGACCAGTGGGTAGAAGAAGGAGAACAGGGGAGGAGGGAGAGAGTCCAGGGGACCAGTGGATAGAGGAAGGACAACAGGGGAGGAGGGAGAGGGACAGGGGACCAGTGGTTAGAGGAAGGACAACAGGGGAGGAGGGAGAGGGACAGGGGACCAGTGGTTAGAGGAAGGACAACAGGGGAGGAGGGAGAGGGACAGGGGACCAGTGGTTAGAGGAAGGACAACAGGGGAGGAGGGAGAGGGACAGGGGACCAGTGGGTAGAGGAAGGAGAATAGGGGAGGAGGGAAAGGGACAAGGACCAGTGGTTAGAGGAAGGAGAGCAAGGGAGAAGGGAGAGAGGATAGGGGACCAGGGGGTAGAGGAAGGAGAACAGGGGATTAGAGAGAAAGATCAGGGATGAGTGGGTAGAGGAAGGAGAACAGGGGAGAAGGGAGAGGGACCAGGGACCAGTGGGTAGAGGAATGAGAACAGGGGAGGAGGGAGAAAATCAGGGGACCAGTGGGTAGAGGAAGGAGAACCTAGTGAAGAGGGAAAGGGACAGGGGACCTGTGAGTAGAAGAAGGAGAACAGGGGAGGAAGAGAGGGGACAGGGATCAGTGGGTAGAGGAATGAGAACAGGGGGAGGAAGGAGAGGGGACAGGGCACCAGTGTGTAGAGGAAAAAGAAAAGGGGAGGAGAGAAAGGGGACAGGGGACAAGTGGGTAGAGGTAGGAGAGCAGGGGAGGAGGGAGAGACCAGAGGAACAGAGGGTAGTGGTAGAACAGGGGAGGAAGGAGAGGGACCAGGGGACTAGTGGGTAGAGGAAGGAGAACAGAGGGAGCACGGAGAGGGACAGGGATCAGTGGGTAGAGGAAGGAGAACAGGGGAGGAGAGAGAGGGGACAGGGGACCATAACAGACTAAATCAAATTCCATGCATGATGATTTTGTCAAAACGAATCCGACCATTATGCATAACTGTAATGCTTTAATGATGTCAGGTGTGCACCTGATATCACTCCTCAGCTGACATCCCACCTCTCGGCCTGGGTTCCCACTGGCAATCAATATGTCGGCTCTTTGATGGATTGAGTGACCCCCTGACTTGGTGACACGCTCGGGGTTGATGGCCCTGAGGATGGCAGGCCTCTGGAAGGAGTAGGTAAAGACAGCAGCACTGTTGCCCAATGTCCCCGAGGCTCCCCCAGGTCCCTGCAGCCCTTTTGTGTCTTCCAGGCCATGGCACCAAACCCACAGCCCCAGATCCACCTCTCCAAATGGTCTGGACACCCCTGGGAACCTGGACTTTCTCAAGTGAATGTGATACTTTCTAAGGCCACCAGTCTTCCTCTGTGGGAAGCAGGATGCTGCGGCCATGGAGAATGGTTTCAGTGTCTTCAGTACCTGAGGATCAGGACACTAAGCCCATGCCCTGCAGACATGAAGGAGAGACATGAGCAGCCCAACCTGGAGCCCTGTCCTGCAGAGCAGGGGCCTCCCTGGAGCAGGGGCCTCCTTGGAGACCTGGGTGGAGGGCAGAGAGAAGGGGGCCGAGCACCCTGTTAGGCACAAGCTCAGTCCAGGATCTCTGGGTTGCAGATGGCAGAGACATGCTCCACAGGGCTCTCGCTGCCCAAGCTCCCCTGCCCCAGCGTTCAAGCAGGGCTGGGTTGGGGACTTATCTGAGACTTTCAGTGTCCCGCTCCATCCCTCTCCCTGCCCTCCCTGTGTTGGTCTACCCTCAGCAGCTCTCCCAGCGAGAGGCAGCAGAGCAAGGAAACCACAGCCTGGACACAGACACCAGGTGGGTGAGTGTCTGCTCCCTGCAGCAGTCGCCCCCAGGACCTGCCTCGGGTGACCCCCCTGCAATGCAGAGCTGAGACCGTCTCCACCCACACTTGACCTCGTAGGTAGGAAATCCCAAGGAAGCCACAAAACCTGCCAGACCTAATAAGAGAATCTGCAAATTCAGGATGCGACATCAAAATGAAAACTCAGTAGCATTTTTATACACGGGAAATGAATGATCAAAAATGAAATTAAGAACGCAATTCCATTTACAATAACTCAGAAGGAATAGGATACATAGGAATAAGTACTTAATCAATCAAGACCTGTATGCTAGAAACTACAAATGATTAAGAAACTAGAGGAGACCTAAATAAATGGAAATATGCTCCCTCTTAATGCAATGCCAACTCAGCATCAAGATGTCAGAATTCCGAAAGTCATGGGCAGGTTCACTGTATTCTTCTTAAAATTTCTATGGCTTTTTCTCAGAAATGATAAACCAAATCCTAAAATTCACATGCAATTGCAAGTTATCCCAAGTAGCCCAAACATTCTTTGAAAAGAGTGGGGTTGGAGGATTCTCACCTCCCTGTGCCCACACTGGTCACAATGCTGCAGCCATCAGGACAGCGTGGTGCTGGTGTGACAATGGGTGTGGAGACCAGTGGACGGGGGAGTTAGGAAGGACACCTGTGCGTGCGTGGTCCGGAAGGTCTGGCAAGGGCACCAGGGTGGTTCAAGTGGGGGTTGCCTCTTCAACAGCCGTGCTGGAAAATAGGGCCTCCACATGCAAGAGCAAGCTGGGCCTTCTCACTGACTCCACACAAAAGGAACCGAGACGGATCAAAGACCTCAGTGCTGAAGCTGGGAGTACAGAGTTGTTAGAAAGACCTGGGGCGAGTCTGGGGTCTGGCATGCTTCTTAGCTGTGGCAGCAATAGCATAAGAAAAAGTAGACAACGTGGACTTCACCCCAATTTAATATTCTCTGCATCGAGGGATAATGAGAAGACCAGGTGCAGAACAGAAGACAACGTGTCCAGACCATACGCCTGCGGAAGGCCTAAAACCTGGAGTACCGACTCCTACACCTCAGCTACAAAGAGACAGGCAAAGGGCATGACTGCGTCTGTCTTCAAAGAGGGTACACGCGTCGCCACCGACCATATGGACAGAGCTCAACCTCAGCGGCCACTGGGGGATGCCAATCAAATCCACAGTGACACAGCACTTCATACCCTGGGGTGAGAACAGGGCTCAGGGCAGCGGCAGCAGAACCCCAGACAGACCCACAGGGGCGTACACAGAAAGCCAGACGGCAAGACCCGGCGACTCCTCCTCAGGGGACTAAAGAGTAAATTAGGGGTTCAAACAGACACTGGTCCACAAATGCTCCTGGCAGCACTGGGCACAGAGGCAGAAGGTGGAAACCGCACAGGTGTCCATCCCTGAGATGAGAGAGGAGCCCCGTAAGGAGAGGCACGAAGGCTTGTGTGGATCCGGACCCAAGGGAACCAACTATTAAAGTTCAGTGTTTTAGGCAACCAGGGAATCTGATTATGGCCTGGGTGTTTGGAACAAAATCCCATAAACAATAGAAACGTGTTTTTCCCTGCTTTAGGGGCTGGCATTCCCAGATCCAGGCAGCCCTGGTGTCCAGGGAGTGCTTCCTGAACAGGCAGCTCCTTCTGGCTGTGTCGTCAACTGGCAGAGAGGAGGAAGCAGCTCAGGGTCTCAGAGGGGCACGAACCCCACCCTCATCTTCTTCCAAAGGTCTCTCCCATGCCATCACAAGGGTCAGGTCTGGCCTTGGGGACAAAAGTGCACCATCTACTGCAGGGTCCAGTCAAATTCAGGGCCTGCGGCTTGTTCTGGGCCGTGTATGCAGCGTGGCACTGGGAGATGAGGCTCCTCAGCAGAGCACCTGTGGAGGTTTCAGAGTGCAGTGTGAGATGGGTGCAATCTGCTTTAAGTGCTCAATGGAAACTAATAAGCAAAAGACTCATAATTTAATTACACAGACTTTAAAGTCTCTGAACATTAGCAAAATGTCAAAATTCTAAAGCAAATGAACTGGAAAAAAAAGTACTTGAAGACTCTAACAATGAAAAACAACAAGCTCATGTCCTTAATATAGCAAGAGCACATTCAAATCAAAAAGAAAAAGATCTCTACATAAACAGAGGTGGCAGGCATAAGGAAGTCACAAGTTACAAAACTTATCAGCTCTAGAGCCACCACATAGCCCAGTGTCACTAGTTATCAAAGAGATGCAAATTAAAAGGAAAGAGTGGGTTTTGTTTGCTGGGTTAGACTCAGACTTACATCTGACAGCTTTCAGAGTTACTGTGGGGCATCTGGGGCGTGTTCTGCCTTGGCCAGTGGGGCTGGGAGCGTCCAATAAAGTGAAGTACATTGAGAGCCTTAGTGCTTTGCCAGCGTGTGCTCCACACGATTGTCCTCCCACAAGGATGAGCTCACAGGACACGAGAGCAGGACATTCACCAGCGGGTTGGGCAGGAAGAGTCCACAACCCAAGGCTCCCGGGACAGACACAGTCCCACAGAGGGGTGGCACCCAGCATGAGCATCATGTGCCTTGAGAAATAGGGGAAATGCTCCTGATCAGTGGTAAAATTTTCAAAAACTTATGTAACATTATGATTCAATTTTGCTTCAATGTGTCACATTAATAGATGAAAATTTTAATCAGAGACAACAGGTGAACAGGTGTGAAGGGGCCGGAGGGCCCACAGGCCTCCCTGCTCGCCCGACTGTGGAGCGCCTCTCCGTACTCCAGGTTGAGACCTGTGGCACGTTCACAAGGGGCAAAGCCGGTGCTGGTTCTGTCTCAGGGAAGGAAACTGGCCCCCTCCTGCCGACCAGGTGCTGAGAGCTGAGAGCACGGTCTCTGGGCCACCTTGAAAGAGCGGGGATCTGGGAGGTGCCACCCACGTGGGGAGCCACTCCAAGTGCATGCAGCTTTAAGTCCCGATGCGTCCCGGGAAAGAGCACTGAAAGGTCACTGCAGTCTGGTATGGTAGTGTCATGGCTCCTGACTCAATCTTTTCCCTCACTGGGATAATAAGGTGTAGCCCTGGGTGTGGCCCTAGGTGTAGGCAGCAGCCAGAGGGGTTGAGCTACACTCACGGGTTCCCTTGTAATTCTACCTCATTTGAATGGCTTCTTCCCAATAAAAGGGTTCAGCACACACTCCTCTCTCTCTTTCCACGGACCCCTAAGAGCAGAGGAGCCGTCACAGTACCCAAAGAAAAAGGTATTTCTCTGCTTGTGGGATTATTTCATGTAGCCCAGCTCCCCGGAGTGACCCTGAGTGTTTAGTTGTGGAACATGACAACCCACCCACTGTCCACCATGGTGCTCATGCAGGCCCTGCAGAGAGGAGTTGTCCAGCACATTTGCACCTCCACGGCCACTTGCAGCAGCTGGCCAGGCCACATGCCCTGTCCTAACCTGGACTCTCACCAGTGGCGCTTCTGCCTAGTCTGAGGGTCCCAGTGAGCAGGGAGCTGAAAGCCCTCATCCACATCCCCACCCCTTCCACAGACAAGGGACAAACTCCATGTCTGCGTCCCCACCCCCTTCGACTCCAAGTCTATCATTGGAATGGACCGACAGAGAGGTGGCACTGTCTAGCCTGTGCTCTGCTGGGTCCCAAGCACTGTCTGGGAGCAAGGTGGGCCAGGCCATATATGTTCCGTAGAGGAAGAGGATGGGAGGGGTTGGAAGACGTCAGGCCCTGGCTCGCTGGATCCCAAGGCTGTCATCAGGGGTCCTGCATGTTTGCCATGTCCAGCACCACCGTGAGGTGGTAAAGAGCACAGAGCTAAGGTGTCCAGCATGGTAGTGTAGAACTCAGAACAGCAAGGTGACGCTGCAGGGTCACCATGAGGGCTGTGGGCGAGCCTGGGGTCCCAGCTCCCGCCAGCTGCTTAGCCACAGCAGGAAGGACAGGAGGAATGAATGCCCAGCCCCTCTTCCCCACACTGGACACCCAGGGGCCTCTCCCAGGGTGTGGAGGCCTGGGGGCTGCAGAGACGCCCAAACAACTGGAAGCCCTGACCGCTCTGGACTGTCCTACATAATGGTCTCCTGGGGCCACGGGGAGGGAGCCCAGCAGATAGGGTGTGAGCCCCTTTCCCATAGCCCCGCCTGGGCTCCCTCCCTGACTCTACCCTCGGGCCTGCAGCTTTGATCCCCTCTGTCATTTGCACACTGATGGGTTGCAGCACACAGGTGGAAAATCATAATATTCCCCCAAAACAGCTCTGGGCCACTAAGCCTGGCCACACAGAGGGAGCACCCAGATGAATCTGCCAGCAGAGATGTGATGAGATGCCGGCCCAGTGCCTTTGGCCAAATGAGCACAGAAATGCCAAATATAATTTTTCCCATTAACATTATCCACAGGATCCTATCAAGGAAATATCTGATCAGACCCCAAAGTGGACAGCTGTGGTCTCCCAGACATTGCATCTGGGAGGAAGGCCTCCAGTGGGGGATTCAATTATGGACTGGGCCTGGCCAGCTTCTGGGGCAAGAGGCCTGCTCTCCAGGCAGAGAGGTGGCAGAGAAAGGTCTCGTGGCAGCAGGAACCCCTGGGCAGACAGAGGGTCTGAGTGCCAGGGCACGTGCCCCCAGGGCCCCACCACTTGTGTGAGAGCCCGCACACCCCCAGACCAGACAGCTCAGTCGATAATCCCTGAATACCAAGATCCTCTCAGAGCTCAAGGAGGTTGTTGGAAGTCGCCCCTCGTGAAGGGGTTCCCTGGGGAGAAAGATGCCAAGAGCACCGCACACCCCCCCCCGCCCCCGCCACGTCCTACACATGATGATCCAGGCATGCGGGTCACTCTGAGCACAGTGAGGACTCAGGGCGAAGCCTGTGTGTGCAGGGCAGGGTGGCGGGGGCCACAGGGCCCAGTCAGGGAGGGGCAACCCTGGAGAATAGCTGTGAAGGGTGACACCAGGACAGGGTTGTGCCTGGTGGTGTTGGAAGAAGGAGGGCTGTCATCCTGCTGAGAGGCCAGGCCTGGACACTGCCCCAGCCCAGTGCAGAGCCCAGAGAACCCGCACACATGTGAGCCTTTGGGACCGGAGACCTGGTTGACCACCCTCCCCCACAGACACCTCTGGGGGATGCAGAGGAGACGGCAGGCTGCCTGCATCTCCCCTCTCCTCTGCAGCATGCAGGACCGGCATCCAGGCCTGCCGCCAGGGTCTGAGCGGCACCCCAAGCCTGGGAGCCACCTCCCTCTCCCTCCAGCTTGCTGCAGATGGCGCTGCACCGAGGAGGCCCAGGACATAGGCAGAGCCCCTGCTCACACTGCGGAGGGGCCGACTGGCCCTGTTGGACCCTGCCTGTGGGGGCCTTCCCACTCCGCAGGCTCCCTCCGGGGCTGCTTGGTGGCTGCACTGAAAGGAGGGGGTGCAGCTGACCACCAGGTCAGCTGAGTGGCTGGCCCTGCTTTGCCCTCCCCATGATGGCCCCAGACGCCCATCTTCACCTGTGGGTCTCCTGGGACCTCCTTGCCCTTTTCCCAAGTCTCCGCCCAGGAGGACGCGCTGGTCTGGGCTGGGGCTGGAACAGCTCTGGCCCCTTCACAGGAGCTGTCCAGGAGCGAAGCTCTTCTTACACAACGCCAGGTCTGGTCCTCACAGGCTCACAGCCAAGCTGCACCCTCCTGGCCAGTGGCACCAACCTCCAGATGAGATAAATGAACGGAGCAACAGCCACTCGGTCATTCTCTGCCCCTGGCCTGTGAGCAGGGGCAGTGCCTGAGGGACTCTTTTTTGTTACTGCCCTGCTTCTGTTCCTCAGCCTGGCTGCAACAGCCCTAGCTTCTCTGCTCGGGAAGCAGGGCCAAAGCTGAGTGCTCAGGCTGTGGTGGACCAGCTCTGTCCCCGGGCCCACTGGGCCAAGTGTGAGGGCAGGTCCCACCATGGCCTCTAAGCATGAGCAGGCTTCTTTGGGCATCTGTGAAGAGGCATGCTCACCTCAGCTGGACACCATAGCCCTCAAGAAGGCTCCCATGCTGACTCCCCATCGCTGGTCATTGGCTCAGCTGCCTGTTTTCCTTCAATTAGCCGCTGAGGCGACAGAGTAGAAGGAAGAGGCCACCAGCACCCAGGATGGTGTGCCACCACGGCCTGACCCTGTGCTAGTGGGGAGCACCCCATCTGTGCAAGAGAACAAGACCAGGGCAGGGGCAGGAGGCTGGAATGCTCAGGAAAAGCCGGGGCACGTGCCTTGCCCAGGTCTCCCCTGCAGTGGCAGGAGAGGGAGTGGCTCTGCAGGGGAGGCACATCCCAGGCTCGTCATGGCCCCGGGAGGCTGAGGCCCATCCTGAAGGACTGGGGGCTCCCTACCTATAAGGATACCCAGGGGCCCCCAGCTAACCCGGGGTCCCAGAAGTAAATGAGAAATGGGGGCTCCTAACAAAGGAGCGAACTTCCTGCGCCCCCGGAGCCTCTTACCAACCCTGCACCCTAACCCCTGGGGATGTGCTAGTCTGGTTGTACCCAGGCAACCGAGGGGTGGACACAGCCTCATGCCATCTCAACAACCTGGAGTTCTGCTTCCACAGGAAGGGCCGTGTCCCAGTCAGGACACGGACTCCAGAGCCACACTACTGGCCATACCCACCACTGCTAAGCTGCTGTGGTATGGGGTGGCACTCCCCCTGGGACTGGTGTGACGCACCTGGGGCTGAGCACCCGTGCTGTCAGCCACCCTCACGCTCTCAGCTTCTCCCTGCTCCAGCACTTCCGTCCACAGAGCTCTTCCCCTTCCCCAGCTGGACTTCCAGCCCAGCCTGCCTCGGCCCACGTGCCCACGTACTCTCGGCCTCTGTGGATCCCGGGCTCCAGGACCTTGTGCACCTGGAATCAAGCCACACTTTGCATCTGACATGTATAACTCAGCAAAACGTCCTAGAGATGACCCACGCTGTGGCAGGTGTGGACCTTCCCTCCAAAGCCGACCTATGGGGAGAGTGCCTTGGGGATTCTCTGTGCCGGGGAAATTTTCTGTCTGTATTTTTTACTTCACTGTCTCCCTTTGTGTTTAGTTGATTTTTTTTTTTTTGTAGTGAAATGTTCAAATTCCTTTCTGATTTCCTTCTGTGCATATCCCACAGCTATTTTCTGTATGGTTACCATGGGGACCACATTTAATGCTCTGAGTTGCCACACTCTAATTTGGATTTATTCCAGCGTGACTTCCACAGTGTAAAAGAACTCGGCTCCTTTACACCCTCACCCCCACCCACTCGCTGACATCACAAAACCACACCTTTGTTTCCTGTGTGTCCAAAACACAAACATGGTTGCCAAACACATCTGTCTCCTAGGTTAGGTAGGAGCAAAGCGAGGTGGAGACGGGGACACTGGCATACCAAGATCTCCCGTGAAGTGCCTGTTCCGGGTGCTGGTTGGGATGCCAACTGTTTCTAACTGGCAGTGGACATTTTGTACATGGTCTAGACACAAGGGCTTCGCCAGTTGTGTGTGCCATGAATAATTCCCCCAGTGGGTGGCTATATTTCTGCTCCCTAAATACGTCTTACTGACCAGAATCTCCTAGCTTTGGTTCAGCCATTCTCACCTGTCCCGGCTCTCCGCTCTGTCTGGAGCCTCCTCTCCCCTGCAGCCAGGAAGTTATCCCTCTAGAAACTGCTTAGCATTTAGATCAAGGCTTTTCCTGAAAGAGACCTGGGGCCCGGCTGGTAGGGCACATTGGAACTGGAAAGAGGACATGGAAAGAACCTGTTAGCCATCCTGCAGGGCGCTTCCTGCTGGACCCAGTGTGTGCAGTGTGCCTGTGGCTGTTTCTGGACTGTTCCATTCCAGGGTCACCTGCCTTTGGCCCCTTGTGACTTTGCCCTGGTGTGACATCTGGCAGCATGGCCCTCCACTGGCTGCGGATGGACTTGTCCTGGTTGTGTGGCCCTTGTGTCCCTGGGGGCATAGTTCAGCTCCTTCAAGAGCACTCTGAGCACGTGGCTCCCTCCACATGTATGTGAGGTAAGCCGCCAGCCATTCTCCTGGGCCTGCCCACCCCTTCTTAGATGAGCAGGTCCGTTTTCACACAGGGAGCCGCTGGGGTTTGGGCAGGTGTGCGCTGAGTGTGCAGACGTGCTGGAGGAGAGCTTCCTGGGCACAAGGCTGACTTAGGAACGCCACACCTCTGAGGGAGTCTGTGCGGCTGCCCCTCCACGTCCTGGGGATTGGTCCAGGATCCCCAGTTGGTCCAACCTCTGCGGATGCCCACGTTCCCTGCACAAGGCGACTCCGCATTTGACGTAAGCTACACTCATCCTCTCGGTGCTCCGGGTTCCCTCTAGACTGCTCACGATGCCTGATGCAAATCAGACCCTGTCAATAGCAGGTGGGCTATTTAGGGAATCTGATGGGAAAAGTCTGCCTGTGCCCAGTACAAATGAGTTTGTTTTCCTCCAAAAGATGTGACTTGAAGTTGGTTGGATCCGTGAGTGAGGGGCCCTCAGGTAGGGATGCTATGGTAACCAGCTAAGTGCTTACCAATGCCATGGTTTGGATGTGTCCCCACAGGACCACGTGCTGCAGGGTTGGTCCTGGGGGATGGCTATCAGGAGATGGAAGGGCCTTGAGGAGGCAGGACTTAGTGGGAGCCTCAGATCCCTGGGGCACACTTTGGAGGAGACTGTGGGACCCCCACCCCTTCCTCATTGTTTTTGGCTCCCTGGCCTGTGACAAGATGAGCATTTTTGTCCCCTCCCTGGTGCTCGTCCACACCACAGGCCCAAAGCTACAGAGCCAACAGACACAGACCAGAACCTCCAAATCTGTGAGCCAGATTTGGCTCTTTATATGTTGATCGTCTGAGTATTCCATTACAGTGACGGAAGGCCACACCACAACTGCTCCGAAAGGCGAGTGGGCATTGTCTCGAGTAGCGCATGCAGACACTATTAGACAACACGCCTCTCTGGAAATCCATCCTAGAGACATGTGCACCCGACACAGGAGGAAACATGTCTGCGTCTGCTAACTGTATCCGTGCCGACAGGATGAGAAACAACACAATCCCTGCTAGGAGGGGCTCAATGAGTCCGCTGAGGTTCCTCTGTGGGAAGAGTGAGGTTGGCCCACCTCCCACAGAGTGGCCATAGCCCAGGACATCTTCAGCAAGGTGGGAAAGGGCAGGGGCAGGCCCAGGGGCATGTGTGCAGGGCTCACGTGTTCGTGTGAGCACGTGTGTGCAGGGCAGAGTGCTCTTGAAGGAGGCTGTCACAGGCTTCCAGGGACAGTGGCAGGTGCAGGGGTGTGGGGGGCAGACGTGGCAGACGGCCAGCAGCTCAGCGCACTTGTCACACAGCAAGGCCACAGTGCCCTCGTGCGGGAGGTGGTCGGAACACCCACGCCACGTCCCCCTGGTCACCCTTGTCACCTGCAGTCCCCGCTGTCAACACTCATCACTGGACTTAGGGCTGCGTTCCAGAGACCTCGGCCTCGCTCTGGTCACCCTGGTATGTTTTGTGTTTGTTAGTGCTGGGGATTAGACCCAGGGCCTTCAGTCACTGAGCCGCACCCCAGCCCTTTTTGTTTTGAGACACGGTCTTGTTAAGTTGCTGAGGCTGGCCTTGACTTGTGATTCTTCTGCCTCAGCCACATGAGTTGCTGGGACTACAGGGTGTGGACCTCTGGCCCAGCCACCTGATACTTTAAAGAGCAGATCCCCAGCACCTCCTCTACTGGCTCAGATGGCATTTCAACAAACCTCCAGTGACTCCAAAGCTGAGGGGTAAGAGCATCGCTTCCCAACCTGCCGATGCCTGGGGAACCCCGGTCACTGGCCCTGGACACTGGTGCCACAGGCACGGGGAGAGCAGCCTGGATACTGGGGAGCTGCTCCAGGGCCACTGTCACATGACGACCCTCTTCCACTCAGGACAGAGCTCACGGGGTCCTTCACTGTCACAGCAGCTCTGTGCTCTCTGGGCAGCCAGCCCTCTGCATCGCACGTGGTGCCAGTCACTGGGGACCACAGCGGGCAGCAGGAGCCCAACTCGGCTGAATCTGCACCCGTGGTCTGTGGGCGGGGCTCTCTCCCAGGTGGCACAGGTCACCTTTCTCACTTTTCTTTCTATAGCTTTCAGCTCTTTTCTCCTCTTAAAGGAAGTAGGTGGCATCAAAGTTACAAAAGATTGGGGAATGCTAAGAGAAAGGAAAGTCTTCCCTTTAATCCAGCCTTCATGGAGAAAAATGAATTCATGGACATGAAGCGTTTCAGAACAGTGCCTATGCCTGGTAAGTGTCAGATCGAGTTCCACAGCTTTTGAAGGGTTCTGTAGTAAATACCTAGAAATATCCTTGTTAAGTAACGACGTGGGTACCTTGAAAAACACATTCGCTTCCCAACCAGAACGTGAGCCTGTCAGTTCCATTGAGGACGATTGGGTCCCTTCCCAGCCCTGCAAACATCTGCAGGTGTTTGCTCCTGGGAGGCTCTGGGCTAATCTCCCCCTCTGTACTTGAAGCCCACATGTTGGCTGCTTTATGAACAATGTGCTGGCGAGGAGCAGAGGGGGACGCTCACAGTCATCTGAGAGGAAACGGGGGCTTGGGTCAGGGAGGGATGGAAAGAGCTGGGCAGATACAAGGATATTGGGGAAGTGGATCTGATCCAATCCAGTGTTGGAATCTGAGAAGAATCCAGGACAGTTGCACTTCAGATGGGAGCGAGCTGGTGCCACGGAGCGGCTGCAGAGGGTTTGGAGAAACCAGCAAAAAAAGAGGGACAGAAATGGGCTTTGGCTTAAACACCAGAGGCAGAGTGGTGTAGCAGATAAAGGTGTGGATAGCAAAGGACTGAGAGGGTAGCCCCAGGGCTGTGGGCAGTACATAGCAGGTGCTCAGGAGTCATCGTCATCGTGAGCAAATCAGATGTCGCTACAGGCCCAGACCGGAAACCCAAGTCTGCACAGGGAGGATTTGGGAAGAGAAAGGCCTGCTCACCCTTCTGTCCTGCATGGTCACTCTGTCCCCTCTGAGGACCAGGTTTCCCTGCACCTCCACCTTTGAGGCAGAACAGCCCAAGTCCTGGGAGTTGGTGTCACCTCCTGCCAACACAGGGCTCAGTAGAGGTCGTGGGCTCTCCTGGCCCCGTGTCCAAAGGCCTGGGCCCTTCACTTCTAGGTGTGTGTCTCAGTGGGAAAGTCCTCAGGGCACAGGGCACACTGGTGCTTCTGGCATCCCTGCTGCAGACAGGACACAAACTCTCCCCTCCAGGCAAGCGACCTCTCCTGGGAACTGACCCTTCCACAGGGCAGTTCAGACCAGCTCAACGGAATTATCCTGCCACTGCATCCCCAAAGTTCCCCTCAGGGACCTCTTGACACATGCCCCCAGACCTGGCTGCTTCCCAGGTGCTGCCAGCACGGAGCTGGTGGCTCAGGCTGCCCACCAGGACCCCATAGAAAGTTCTCCTAATCCAATGGTCTTCTGCCCATTCCCAACTCTAGTTTCTGCTTCTTGAGACCAAAAAAAAAAAAAGTGGGTTTCCAAGGAATTGGTGCAGACTCCACTCAAAACTAGGGTTGGTTTGCATTTGTGTTTGGGTCACGCATGAGCTGTCTGAGCTCCTGGCCACTGTTCTATGGAGCAAGGTGTTTTCTGCTGGTGGAGGGAGACCAGGTGCAGCAGTTCTCCAGGTGGTGGGGGAAAGGACAAGGAAGGGCAGCCTTTGTGTTCAGAGAAACCAGGAGTCATATCTGGATTCACAGGGGGCCTGGTGGGAATGTACTGGAAATCCCACCTTCCCCAAGCTGCAGCTAATCATAATCCCTTGAGGAAAGTATTATCCAACATCATGGGGAACCTAATCCAAGCCGGGAGCTTCAGGGATGCGTGTTGAGTGTGGGGACCTCCCCTGGCTGCGGCTAATCACAACCCCAAGGGAAGCTACTGCTGCCAAACCATGCCGTCGCTGCCTCCTGTGGCCAGGTCACCAGGACCCTCCCTTAACACCAAATCTGTCACAGCCACCCCCATTCCCCCGGAGAGCAGGACACAAGACCCTCACAAGAAGGTTTGCTGAGGGACCTAAAGGGTAATGAGGCGATTAAGGGGGCAGGAGAACTTGAGGCGATTTCCCCACCAAGGCCAGCTCTGTGAGCTGCACGTCCTCTCTGGAGGCGTCCAGGGGTCCCTGCTTCTCCCTCTGCTCATTTCGCTCTTGCTACTCTGTTTAGCTTGAATTCTTTCCAGCAGTCACAAGGTGGGGGTCACCAAGGACCCTGTGGCTACCTCGGCTCCCGCAGGCCTGCTCAGCAACAGCTGGGTCACCAGAAAGCCGGCTTCTGCTCATTGCAAAGGTACAGGCCCACGTGGCAGCCTGGACCTCCACAACACGGCCCTGTTCTGCTCCCCCAGAGGGTGGAGCAAAGTTGCAGTTCATCAGCCAAGAAACCCACCTCAAGAAGACCCTGCTCTGGACAGAAAGCCCACCCCCAACAGCCCCTGCTGGTGAGGGGCGTGGTGCGGAGCGGGAGCACCCTTGGCTGCCTGAAGGACAAGGACGGTGGACACAGGGCGCTGTTCAGCACAGCTCTGCTGGTTTCCATGGAAACCACACAAATTCCAGGGAGGAAATGAATGCGGAATGTAAAATATTTGCTTAATTTCAATAGGAGTGGATCCTAAGCTGTTTATCCCCAGCCTGGCTGACCGCTCCGGGGCAGACTCATCTCTGGGAGTCCCCCCTTCAATCCATGGCTGTTTTAATTGGTTTTTCCAGTGGTTGATTCCTTGAGAACAAAGGACAGGAAGCACAAAGCCAGACCAAACGCTCCAGGGGGACAGAGGCAGGGCTGCCCTCGGCCCTGTGTCCCCCCAGGGTCCCATCCACCTGTTCCCACCCCCATAGCTCTGGGTTTTAGGGATAGCCCTTGCTGCTGGTCTGCCTCCTGGGTCCTGTGCAGGTCACCGGGTGTGAAAATCCACCAGCCACACTTGAGACGTGTACATCAAACTCCAATAAAGGCTCACATCACGGCCAGTCCCTAAGACGTCGAGGAGGTTTCTCCTGCAGCAGGATCTGTGGATCCTGCCATGTGGGTTAGTGAATCACCCTGGGGAGTCCGTGCATGCCATGCCCAGGGTGCCAGCGCAAGCATCGCTGGGAGGGGCTGTGCCCAGGGGCCTGGACTACTCTCTCCCCCAACCCCGGCACCCCCAGTCCTGTGGCTGGAAGGAAGATGTGTCTGTCACTTGCACACAGGAAAGCATCCGTGGGGAAGAGGACAGAGGGGAGAACCAAGGCAGAGGCTGGAGGGCCACTTGAGCTGGTCTTAGGCCAGCAGGGGAGGAGGACCGAGTGTGGAGCTAGACCCATGCTGGAGGAGGGCGGGCTGCTGCCATGCCTGGAAAGCCTGGCCGCATGGTGCCATGGCACACAGGTCAGCCACAGCATGCATGCCAGCCATGGCACTGGGGGCGGGGGCTTGCCTGTCCCCCATCCTCAAGGCCTAACCGACTCTCACAGACCTGCTGTCTCCTGGGGCAGGGCCCTGAGAGAGCAGGCAGGGCCACCTCTGCCCTCACTCTCTCCACTCCCAAGCTCCTCCCAGAGGTGGGAGTCAGGAGGCTTCCCACTCCAGGCTCCCACCAGCGCAGGTGTGGGGGGCACATGGGAACCTCTCCTCCCCTCTGGCCCCAGCCCCCGGGTGCGTTCCTCTGGCCCCCAGACTTTGAGCGGAGCCTCGGCTCCCAGCAAACCTGCTCCATGGAGCCACACTGGACAGGTGGGCACCTTCAGCAAGGGGCCCCTGACCAGAAGCCTGGGCAGGGACCTCGAGCCCAGGGGTATTGTTACCCTCGACCTGCACACACCTATGCAGGACACGGGCCATGTCTACACTCCCCTGACGAGCAGGTCCTGGGAGAAGTCGACATACAGGGTCCCACTCACCCCTGATTAGCCACTTCTGACTAGGGGGCACTTCTCACCACCCCTCAGAGAGCCTGGGAGGTCCGCTGACCATAGGGGCTGTTGGCCCTGGGGAAGGAGCCACTCAGCATCACAGGGGCCTGTCCACAAATGCTGTGGGGGGCACAGCAGGGGTCAGGGGACACGTTGGCTTCTACTCCATCACCCAAGTTTCTTCCTCCTGCTGCTTCACAGGTAAAGACCACCAGCATCCACACCTCCCTGACCACTGCCCTCCTCTAAGGCCCCTCCTAAAACCTGGTACACACAGTTTGTGCATGATGATGAGGGACCCCAGCCCTTTGGGAAGCTCCACCTCTTATTGGCAAAGTCATCTCCTGAGCAGGAAGAGGCAGGCACACAAACGTTTGTCACGATGGGGCCACCGCCATGGGCTACAGGGGGCAGGGCTTCCCACCCATCTGAGTCCCAGTGGGACCCCCAGGCATCGGCAGCAGCGGAACCCCGAAGGTCCCAGTGGGTCCTTGTGAGGTGCAGCACCCCACGGCCACATGGGCAGGAGAGGGCCTGTGTGTGTGAGGGCACCAGGTAGGTGCCCACCCCGCACTTCCTCCACCTCCCCGCAGGTGCCTGGGGGTCATGTCTCCTACTGTGGTGCGCGATGAGGACCCCAGGCCGCTTGGAACCAGGGTCTGGGCATCTGCGAACCCCAGCCTCTTATGCCAGGCCTTCCATTAGAAAACCAGAACCATGCATTTCATTTTAGAAATGAATATTCATTAAAATCATATAATAGAGATTTATGGCTGCATTCAAGGGGAATTAAAGGAATAAATAAGCCCTCAGTCTGAACGTTGTCCTCCGGCGGAATCGACGCCAGCCTGGTTCCCCACGCTTCCTCCTGAATTATTTAAATTAACTGAACTTGGTTGTTAGGAAATATCCTTAATGTTACAGTTCTAGGGTTCTTTTATATTAACTTTAAATTTTTATGTAAAACACGTGTTTAATGTTCTCCTAGAAATTCCAGAACGGGAGGCAAATGTTTATAAGCGATTCTTGTTCCAGCAAAGTTCAGACTCAAGTCTCATCTGACAGGGGAGTGTCTAGCCCTTCTTGCCCAGCTCAAACGGTCCCACCATGGTGGAGAGGGTCTCTGGGTTTGTGCCCAGGGCCCCAGGCCTAGGGGCTTGGATCACTTGGGGGTGTTCATTGAAGTATCAGGCGGGGAGTTTGAGGGACAAATCCTGGGTTCCTAATGGGGTCAGAGCAGCTGCCCTGGAGGGGGCTCTATTTAAACCACAGGTTCTATCTGCCACCATCCTGGGCAGCGGCTCCTAGGGGAGCCCTGGGCAGGCAGTGTAGGAGAGGGATCGCCAGGAGAGCTCATGCCTGGGCATGAGCACTCCTGAGGGCTCCCAGGTCCCTGCTGGGCTGGACTCATCACAGAGGCCCCTGTGGACTCAAATGCACATAGGGGGCACCTGGCCTGGCAGCAGAGTCTGGGGCACTGCTGCTCAGGCCCACCCATGTCTGGGGTCCTGAGGCCCCACCCATCCCCACAGCCTGCAGTGTGCCTCTGAGGGGGACCCTGCACCAGGTTGCACAGCCCAAAGCCCCAGATAGAGCTGCCCTGTCCACCCAGGGCTGCAAGTGCACAGAGGTCAGACAGTGAGAAACCCCACCCAGGAGAAGCCAGCCCGCTCTGCACACTGGGGGGCCTCTTCAGGGCCTGTCAGAAGAGGATCCCCAAGGACCCAGCTTCCACAGGACCTCTGTGGTGACTGAGCAGTTCTTTCAGGGCTGTCTGCCCAGAGACTCTGTTCCTCAGCCTCCAGGAGGCACCGCAAACAGTGTCCTGATGCTGCCCCTGGCCTCCAGCCACTGCCACCAATGTGAATGATGCGGAGAGTTGGTGTGAGCCAGCAACCACCCCCATAAGCATGTCCCCACTGTGAGCAGAGCAGCCCCGGAGATCTAGCATTGATCCTGTGCCCTGTGCACGAACTCCCTCATCCCGTGGTCCCATGAGTAACTGTGCAGACTCCTAACAGGCTATGGTGAGGGCTTTCTCACCAACGTGACTGCCTTGCTGGCCACACAAGCAGCTCGAGTCTCCGGGAGTGTGTCCTTAACACCTGGTCATACCTGCCTGAGAGCTAAGCAAGCCAGCTACAGGTTCCAGCCAAGATGCAGCCTGCCAGTTCAGGTGGGCAGAGGGCCTCGGGCTGCAGGGCCACCTATGGGAGTTCTCTGGGCTCAGCTTCTGCCACTCCAGATCTCACTTCCCCTACTGCACTGTTGGGAGCAAAGCACACCCGTAGCCCCTCCAACAGCAGCCAGGCGGCCACCTTGGCAGCCTGGACCAATCATCAGAGGAAGAGATTCTGCCAGGTGGGCTTGCCTTCTGCATGCTAATTGCTACATCGACATTGGCAATGGCTCAAAAGGCCCCAGTCCTCCCCACTGAGGGCTAGAATCCATCAGAGTCCAGGAAACCCATGGCTAAGGATTCCAGCTCCAGGGTGTGCTGAGTTCTGAAACCAGCTTTGTGATCTGCCAGGCTGAGCCTCTCTGCAAAGGAGCAAATTATTTCCTTCTGATATTCAACCACTTCTTCCAGCAGCTCAAACCTGCAATCATAGCAACAAAGCAGAGAGATGCCCTTATCCTGTCCTTGGGCAGAGCTGGAGGTGGCCTCACCGTGGTGAGGTGCCTGGTGGCTCACGCTGCCCCGGGGAGGACGTGCCACAGGATTGCTTGTCTGCTGCAAACAAGGACAACCAGCTTCCTACTGGCCAGGCAGCCCTGGGATCAGTGTCATCAGGATACACAGAACAGGGGCACCAGGTGACAGGACTCATCTCTGGATGCCCCTGGTCTCACTCCACATCATGCAGACACTGGCCTATCCTAGGAAAGAGCTAAGAAACAGGAAGCATCACTGACCTCCAAGTGCCCACACCCAGGAAAGCCACAGGGTTGGGTCCCTGGCTCAGGCTCCTGAAGGAAGCTCATCTGCATGTCACCAGTTTAATAAGATTTACTTTGAGTTTCCAAAGCTTCACCGTGGCCGCCTGGGCACGTTGTTTGGAAGATGCTGTGGCAAAGCACCAGAGCAGGACAGTGTGACAGTAGAGCTTCCTCATCTCATGACAGCCAGGAAGCAGAACCTTTAGCTCAATCTGCAGCAGACAGATAAAAGGCACCTCCCTGGGTGACTTCAGCACCAAGCACAGAAGCCAGTGGCCCGAAGCCCCTCGAATTCCCACAGGCCCTCAGAGAAACGCTAGTCCACAGCCCTCCAGGGCACTTCCCATGAACCCCAACTGCCCTAGGATGAGGATAGGTCAGGAGAGGCCACAGAGGACAGACAGAGGCCAAGTCAATGGAGGGCCCAGGCAGGATGCAGGGAGTCTGCCACCTTCCTGAGGAAGAGTCTTTTGGGAACAGGTTCATATAAATAGCCTGGGGTATATGCCAAACGCCTCCATTCCATCTCTGTCTCCAAAACCTGGACCTGGGGTAGAGCTCGCCCCTCTTCCCCGGGATGTATAGGGGCATTCCTGTCTCAGGGCACCACACCTGGAGTGTGCATGAGCCCTGTGAAGTTGTCATTAAACTCCAGGTCAGTCCTAGAAGGGAGGTGGACACTGCCACTCAGCCACTCAGGGTTAGATGGATGTCACCTGCAGATTCTTGCTCAAGAACCAAGCTCCAGCCCCTCCGGGGGCTGAGCTGGCTTGGATCCATGTTATCTACACTCCCCACCTTTGCCAGCACCAGGCCCACTCCCCGCCTCCTCTGCCTCCTTCCCCAGCCTTTCTCCATGGGGTCTCTGCTTGGGTTCCCTTGCCTCTGCAGTTTCCTTAGGGACCTCTTCCCACCAGAGTTGGCAGGAAGGGCATGTAAATGGAGCCGGCATCTCTATGAGATGATTCAGTGCTTGGACAGACTGCCAGGCCAGGTAATTTAGGAACAGTGGGCAGCAGCCACCTCCAGCCAGCAGATCATGTTCTGCTGTGACTTCTAAAGCACACTTGCAGAGGAGGATACTGTCCTTCCTGAAGACAGCAGTGACTTTTAGGAGGCTATTTAACCCTATGTGCTGATACAATGGCCTCCGGTTACCCGTGCTGAGGGCCGGCACTGCCACCTATAAATTCCCAGGTTGGTCAGCAACAAACATCACCAAGGTGCCGCCTTCTCCTCACAAGGACCCAAGGTGACCACTCCTGCTGAGGGTCATCAGCCATGGCAGGTTGAGGATCTCCCCCTTGTCCTGGGAAGAAGAGACCCAGGGTATATCCAGGTGGTAGCCCTGTCTCAGCCCAGGACATGAGTCCCCAATGTGCCTTGCAGACCACTGTGTCAGAAGCAGCCTGACAAAGAAGAAGAAGGACATGGTCCTGTTCCCAGACCCTGTCCAGAGAACAGCTGAGAGAGCCCCATGGACCTCGTGCCACACAGTGTCTGAGTTCTGCTGGGCTGAGGTCTCTGACCCAGGGCAGAGAGTGGGAGGACCCAGGGTGCCCGGCGCTCTGTCTCTGCAGGTGTCCCAGGCTGATGGAAGGAGACAGAGCCATGGGGCCAGGGAAGAATGGCCCTGGGCTGGTTCATGTGTCTCATGTGGGGTCACTTCTGGGAACTGCCAGGCTGACTAGGGTCAGAGAGATGGGAAGGGGCATCTGAAGGGGAGCCAGGGGCCAGGCCAGGAGTCCTGGGATGCAGGAACATGCCCAGGGACCTTGGGCGACCCCTGCCCTCTCGGCATCTCAGGCTGCTGTCTATGCAGTGACCAAAGCTGTCACTAAAGTATTGGTTTAGCCACCCTGGAGGGGTCAGAGCATGCCCCGGCCCATGACAGAGCCAGCCAGGTCCTCAGCCTGCCTCACACTCACCCTCTATCCGTCCAACACCTGCCCAAGCAGGGGCAGGAGGAAGCTGGGCGTGTTGATGTGGTGGCACTGGGGACTTAGGTGCCACGTGAGCACGTACATGTCAGCAGCGATTCAACGAGGAAGCATGTAGGGGGAGCCCAGGGGGACTTTCAAGGGGAAGATTTTGGTTGCACGCCTGAGTGAGCTGTGGATCCTTCTTTTAGCTCCTTAATCTGGGTCAGTACATTCCCACTGCATAAGGCCAGCTCCTTCTCGGCCAGTCTGCGGAGCTGCAGGATGAAACAGCCTGACTTCCTCGCCAGGCCTGTCCAATGCTGTCCCAGGCTGCTGCCCACTCCTTCTCCTGGGAATTCCCAGGCAGACAGGCAGGAAAGTGCAGGAAGGGGTTCCGAGCCTCCTCTGATGTTCCCGTGGCCTGAGGGCTACTCACCCTGGGCAGCTCTCAGCCCCTGCCCAGAGCTGGGCAGGCAGCCCACCAAGCCAGGCTTCTCTGACTCAGGGCCCAGCACTGACTCCAGCACTCAGCCTCCTCCCGCTCAGGCCCTCTGGCCCGGCTAATGAAGCAGAAGTGCCCTCCCCTGCCTCCGTCTCCCAGGGCACACACCCGTCATTAGATGTCTTTATTTAGAGAGCTCTCGTGCCCAGTCTGCTCCCAGGGCAGGACATATTGATGCTAAATCCATCATTTCCTGGGCCTGGGCATTTAATCAATGGGGCTGTCTGGAGCCAGGGATCAAGGGGTTGCCAGAAGCTGAGGCAGGAGGGGAGAGTGTCCAAAGTGGGCAGCAGGTGGTTTCTATTTGGACCCTGAAACGTCTGGGCTGCAGCAGTGAGCTGTCTATCCGTGTCACCTGTGTCGCCCCAGAATTCCACTGCAGCCCAGGGAACACCTTGGCCCTGTGTCCATGCAGCAAGTACCTCTGTCACTCAGCCACCACCAGGATGCTGTGGGTGGACAGAGCTCAGGACACTGGGCAGAGGGACCAATGCTCAGGTCTCTGCTCACACTGAGCTTGTCATCTGTGATGGATGACGAGGTGGTCATGGTGACTCTGATGACCATCACGATGGCCATGATGATGGAGATGAGGAGGTGATGTCATGATGACGGTGCTGGTGGTGTGGACTGAATGTGTGTGGACCCCAGAACTCAGGTGTTGGATATGACTGTCTGTGGAGAGAGGGCTGCTGAGGAAGCAAACTGGGCCCAACGTGCTCAGAAAGCAGACCCAGGTCCAATCAGAGGGTGGCGGGGTAAGAAGTGGATGGACCAGAGGGCTGGGCCCCTCTCCTCACACACACAAGCAGAAGACACTCAAGGACATGGCAAGAACAGAGAGCCTTCATCAAGACCTGGAGCTGCCGACAGCTTGGCTTTGGACCTCCCAGCCTCCAGCACTGTGAGAAGAATCTAAGTCCCCTGGTCTGTGCTCATTGTCATAGAAGCTTGAGCAGACTGACACAGAAGGTAAAAAGATAGTAGTGATGATGCCACAATATGATGGTGATGATGACAGTGGTGACGATGTGATGGTGATGGTTGATGGTGATAATGATGGTGATGGTGATAGTGATGGTGATGGTGATTATGATGGTGATGGTGATTATGATGGTGATGGATGACGATGGTGATGATGGTGATGTGACAATGGTGACAATGGTGATGGTGGTGATGGTGATGGTGATGATGGTGTTGTGAACAAGGTGATAATTTGGTGTTGATGATTGATGTTGGTGGTTGATGTCAATGGTGATGGTGATGGTGATGGTGATGATGGTGATAATGATGATGGTGATGGTGGTGATAATGGTAGTAATGATGATGGTGATTGGATGGTAATGGTGATGATGGTTATCATGGTGGTGATGGTGATGGTGATAATGGTGATTGGATGGTGAGGGTGATGAGGTGATGATGGTGATGTGACCAAGGTGATAATTTGAGGTTGATGGTTGATGTTGATGGTGATAGTGATGGTGATGATTGGTAAGATCATGGTGATGTTCTTGGTGGTAATAGTGATGGTGGGATGGTGATGATGGTGGTGATGGTAATGATGGTGATGATGGTGATGGTGATGGGGATGATGGTGATGATGTGGTCATGGTGATATGATGGGGATGGTGGTGATGAGAGTCACTCAAGGGAAGTGGCAGCTGGAGCAGAAATATGAATGAAACTCAAGCAGCTCTTATTATTCACCAGACCCTTCTCAACAGCTCACAGTGGCCATCCTTGCATGCAAGGTCCCATGCTGCCTGCCTGTTCTGGTCATCTTCTCCTTCCCCTTGATGGCCAGCTACAGGGCTCATGGGAGCCTCTGCGTGTCACATGAGGCTGCCCTGGGCCCTCAGTAGGCTTTTATCCTGCACTCGCCCCATAGAGTGGATTAGCTCATGGCTGTCCTGAGCCCTCCACCCAATGTCCGAGGACATTCACAGACTAATTAAGGACACAGAGGAGGTCCCAGGGGTCTCCAGACAATGTTGCCAACATTTTATATTCTCACCTGGGTGTTCATTGTACGTTACTTGAAAATAGAATAAAGTGTAGAGGAAATAGAATTGAAACCCAATACCTACATAAGTACAATAAAATGACAGTTCCTTAGAAGTGACAATAGCACAGTTTTTTCTTCTTAAACTGCCTTCCTCTGATAAAAGACATCTAGCTTCAAATCTGCCATCTTCTTCATTCCTGAACACTCCATGGTGCTGTGATTGACTTGTGGGCAGCTATGCATGATTAACTTGGGAACTGGACGAGTTGGAAGTGGACACTGGAAGCCACCACCCATCAGGACACAGACCTGCCATCACCTCTGCAGGTCCCCTCCTACTGTGGGTGCTGCTGGGGTCACCCTTGCTATAAACTCTGCCACTCAGCAGAGCTTCAGCTACACAGTGCAGTGCTACCCAGGTGCCCCCTGCACTGCCCCGGCCTCTCCATCTGGACTGTGCCCCAGGCCTTGGTGCCAGGGGTCCCTCTGTCTGGACCCAGCCCCCGCCTTCTGCGTGGCCTCCTCTCTCCGCCCTCCTCCTTCAGGTCTCTGCCCCAGGGAGAACCCACGCGATGTCCGCTCCCAGCCCAGTCTTCCCTCTGTGTCCTTAACCACCAGCCACCGTCTGGGGCTGACCCTGGGGGCAGAGTCTCAGAGAAGCACCAGCTCCGCAGCTGGGAAACCGAGGCCTGGAGAATGGCAGGACTGCTGTGGCCAGAGTGAGCAGGTGAAGGACGAGGACAGGAGCCAGCCGTGCTGGTCTCTGGGGCAGAGCACCTCTCTAAGCTGCCCTGTCTGCTGCAGAAGAGGGTCAGCAATGCTGATGCTCACAGAGGACCGTCACCTGTCCATCCCAGGAGCGGCTCTGCCTGGGACCTGCCACTCTGTGGCTGTGACCTGAGTGATGTCGTCGCCTGGCCCTGATGACTCACGCTTCCCAGAGTCCTTGGAACTGTGTGGTCTCCTAAGGGTCCTGTTTCAGAAGCGCCAAGGTGTAGCCAGCTCTGAGAAGCCTCAGTCTCGTCTCCTCTCTAAACAGAGCGTGGGCTCAAGGAACATCTAGACCCACCCCACTGGGGTCCAACAGGATGTCCCGGAGCCTCTTAGGGGACAACAGTGGGGTCCCCTGTTCTGGCTGAGCGTCCCCCAGGGAGAGATGCACTGCTACCAGACACAGCCCCTCTGCCTGTGGTCCCTGCTCATGGTGCCTGTCTGTGTTAGTGACAGCCACCAGCACCCCTTTGCCTTCCTCCAAAACAGGATCGCAGGGCTAACAGGGTTCAGCAGTGGGAGTGGGGTTGCTCTTTAGAGCTAATTGGCTTTCACCATTTAATTCCAAATTCTCCTACAAACATTCCAGGAGGAGTGGTGCATTGGAATGGGCCTCGAGGAGTCCCAGAGCTCCCCTCTGAGGAGCAAAGACCTGCAGCCTCCAATCCTCTTCACCTGGAGCTTGTTAGAGACAGGGACGGCAGCTCCCTCCCAGACCTCCCCCACCAGCACCTGCACTTTAATTGGACCCCCAGGAATCTGCGTGCTCGTTACACTAGAGATGTGCTGCTGTTCAGTTCTCACACCTGCTGCACACAGACCCTCCTAGAAACTGCAGAGCACTGTTCCCGCCACCAGAAACACTCAACTAATTGGCCTGGGGTGAGGGGACTAGTTAAGCTCCAGGGGATCCTAATGTGCACTGGAGCTTCAGAGTCACTGGTTGGGAGGAACCAGGAGAACCATCCTCCGGCAGTGGGGGCTTTGTATGTGACTCAGGAGGGCTGCACCTGGTCCTCCAGCACAGGTGGCCTTGGTCTACAAGGGCTGCACATGGTCCTCCAGCAGTGGGTGACCTTGTCTTCAACAGGAGGGCAGCAACCCTGAGCCTCCAGCACAAGTGGCCTTGGTCTACTCCAGCAGTGGGTGCCCTGTGGCCACAAGGGCTGCCCCTGATCCTCCAGCAGGGGGTGCCCATAGGCCAGGAGGGCTGCCCCTGGTCATGAACCAGCCATGGCAAGTGCCCCCTAAGGACAAAGGCAGGACTGGAAGACAGGGCCCAAGCCCAGAGCCTGGTCAGGCCCGCCCAGGCTAGGGGCCATGGGGTCAAAGATGTCTTGAGATCCGTGGGGCCTCCGGCAGTTCATCTGTGCTAACTGAGCCCATGCCCTGTGTGAGGAACATTCCCTATGGCTCCTATTGTGGCCTGCTGCAAGCACTGCTGTGACCTAGGGATGGACTCTGCCTGGCAGGACGTGACCCCGGCTCTGTCTCACGTGGGGTGGCTGTGGGAACTCCCCCTCCACTCAGGAAGCATCCTGCTGAGGACCCCAGGGCAGGAAGACCGTTGGGGACCACAAGCTGCTGCACTCACCAGGCATGCAGAGGGCTCATCTAAGGAGCAGTTCCCATCACCACCCAAGTCCAAACTGTGAGCCCCCAGCCCCCAGAGAGCGATGGGACCCAGGCCACTGCCCTCTTTGCCCCCAGTCCTGGTGTTGTGGCCCAAGGTCCCAGGGACACCTGAGGCAGGCTAAGGGCCTGGAAGGTAAGGACCACATGACCCATTTTTAGCCCAGGACCTGGACATTTGTATCAGTCACAGCCATGAAACTGGAAGGTGGCCCTGAGCCCTTGGTCCAGGAGGACGGGGCAGGTTTTTGGCTGTTGCCCTCAATCACTGCAGGTGGGCTCAGGACTACCCCCTGGGAAGGAGGCCAGCCTCTGAGCTCCCCTTGAAGGTCAGTGTCTCTGGCACCCGCCCTGGTGCCCTGGGCACTGCAGCCTGTGGGCCATACCCTGGGCTCCCTGCCGCAAGCCCAGCAGATGCAGAGTCCACTTCCCACCAAGGCTCAGGCCCGTTTCTGCATCACATCCCCAGGTGACCCCACACACTGCCGTCCCTGCATCCTCTGTGCCAGAGCAGGCGGGTCTGCAGATGCCTGCGCCTCTCCTCAGCTCCCTCTCCAACCAGTGCTGGGCTAGGGGGTCCATGTTCCTGGGCTAGTGAGGAACTACTGCCAGGTCCAGTTTCTAGGTCCAGCATCTTTCAATTGAAAGCCATTAACTGGCTGTCCACACAGCCTGGGTCACAGCTGGGGTGTGTGTGTGTGTGTGTGTGTGTGTGCGCGCGCACGCGCGTGCATGCACGCACACCCAGGGGCAGTTCTCTGAGGCGGCTACTCTCTGATGGACAGATGTCAGTGTCACTCACAGCACCGAAGGCCAAGCCTCGCTGGGCCTGACAGCACCCGGGGCTGTGTCTTTGAGAGCAGTTCCGTCTCAACTGAAGGCAGATGGACAACTGCCCCTGGACGTGAGGGATGAGACATGGGCTACTGTACAGGAAAGATGACCCACCCAGAGGGACTGGTCCTCAACCCTGGCCTTTGACCTTGGGGTAGGAGGGCAAATACAGGGTACACACAGGCAGATGTGTGGGTGAGGTCTGGTGAGCAAGGAGGGCCAGCCTCAAGGGTCAGAGGCCTGCACTGGGCTCCAGTCAAGGGGCTCGTGCTGGTGATCACCCAGCCAGACAGTGCTGCCTCCCGAGGACAGAGCTGGGTGACACAGGCTCAGGAAGTGAGAGGTTTCCACAGCGCTAGAGACACCATTGCATTCCTTACTGGGCCTTGGAGAGAACTGTCCCATCTGACCCACGTGGGCCATGGATCCTGCATGGGAAGGCAAATTATTGGCTATTGTGCAGAGAGAGCCGTAGGCCAAGCAGGAGGAGGCCATCTGTGCAGCTGTTGGTGCTGAGGTCCTGCCTGCAGATGGGAAGCGCATTCCCAGGGCCTCACAGAGCAGGGTGCAGGGACTCCTTCAGTTCTGCCTCCCCTTGGCGACGTTCCTGCCTGGCGTCTGTGTGGGGCACACTGAGGAGCTGTCCCCACCTGGCCCCTCAGGTCCCCCTGGGTGGATGGTCACAGCCTCTGTCCTCCTGCAGGGAGCTTCCCAGGTGCTGCCAGGGCCCAGGGAGGGAAGCGCTTTGGAGAAGGTGCCTTTGGGTTTTCAGGGCAGAGGGAGCAGCTGACCCACAAGCCCTGGGAAGTGCATGTGCACCCCTGCGGGGACACACAGTGAAAGAGCCTCTTAGAGAGTCCAGTAGCACAAACAGAGGGGGATATCAAGTCAGGGCCTCAGCAAGGGCCTCTGGCTCTGGGAAGAAATGTTTTAGGAACATCCTCCATGTCCTTCCATGCAGAGCCAGCTGCCGTCTTCATTTTTAAATCCACAAAATCTAATTACCTCTAGGAAACGAGTCCTACAAAGGTAACTTTCCAGCTTTGTTAACTGCCTGCCTGACATCTCTTCTCAGGTTGTCAGCAGCCACCTGGCCTGGCTGCCATCCATTCCGGGGGCTTTACCCTACTAGGACAATATGATTTCCAGTTCTAAGGGAAAGGTGCTCAAGGCTACAGGACCACACTGGGCCAGCCCTGGGGCAGTGGCTGCTGCCCAGGTGTCCACACTGCTGTTTTTGTACTGTAGCAAGAGACACTGGAAATAGCTGGACACGTGGGCCCCTAGGATGAAGACAAGCCCACATCCCTTGTAGCCAGGCATGGTCACATGATACTACTGACCAATGGGCAGGGAAAGGCAGGTCCCATTAGCAGGTCACCCTCCCACCTGCACTGCCCTCCTTGCCCTCGCCCTGCGGGAGGGGGATGCCATGAACACCTGGGATCCTGGGAAGGAAGAAAGGTCCACCAGCCCTGGTCCAGCAACTATGTGGAAAGCCTGCAGCCTTGATCTCCTGGGGTCACCACTGGTCCTTGAGCAGCTTCTGCTTGCAGTGTCAGGACAGAGGGAAACTTGGTCTGTTCAGGCCACTCTGACTCTGCTCCCTGTCACCACAGCCAAATGCATCTCATGGCAGGGCACCTGCTCACTCTGGGAAAGCTGAGGGTGTCCTGTCCCATCCCTCAATCCAATTTCTGCATTCTCCCTGTGCTGGTCAGCTGTCAGTTACTATAACAAAATGCCTGAGGTGATCAGCTGAAAATGGGGAAGGCTTGCTCATGGCTCACGTTGCAGACCATGATGGGTTGACCCTGTTGCCCTGGGCCTGTGGCAATCCAGTCCATCATGGTGGGGTGCATGGAGGTGGGAGTTGCTCACTTCCTGGTGCCAGGGAGCAAGGAGAGAGGACAAGGCCAGCATCCCAACATCCCTTCAAGGGTACCCAGTGCTTAAGGTCCTCCTACTAGTTCCCCTCCACAGGTCCCCAGGTCCCACAGCCCACAGGGTGGCAGCCAAGCCCCAGCACCTGGGTGACATTGGGCCAAATGGAAAACGCCTCTCCACGGGCAGCACTGGGGCACAGGGGGGCTCGAGCCACCTGCAGCACCCTTCTGCCGCTCTGGCCAGCCCTGCATTCTGGCCCGGAGGATGGACTTTAATAGCACTTGAATAAATAAGAGACAAAGGCCTCCCGTCCCTACCCGGTGCTGTGCAGGGGAGGACGTCCACCCAGAGGGAAGAAGGCTTGGTGGCACCCACAATGGGGCACATCCATCAGACCCTGCTGCTCTGAGGTCAAGGCTCTGCCCAGGGTCCCCTGGGAGGCAGCATGGGCCATCAAGGGTGGAGTCTGTCATAGGAGCGGCTGCACCACCTAGTGAGGCCTCTGCACAGTCTCCACACAGGGCCACAGTGGCCTCTGTCAGCTCGTGTGTGCAGATGGCCACTGCCCTGGGAAGAATAGACCCGGTGTGGCCAGGACAGGCTGCATGTGGGTGGATGTACCTCAGCGGGCCACTCACTTCGTCCTCCTGTACTCTCCAGAGCATGAGTGAAGCCTGTGGCTCAGGCTGGAAAGAGCCCTGGGGCTGGTGACCAGTGGCCCTAAGCCTGCAGATGGCCCTGGAGCCTCAGCTTGGTACTGCAGAAGAGGAGCAGCCCTAGGGGACAGCTGTGGGCCCCTCCTGAAGAGGCTTCAGTGACCCCTGGGAAGTCACCTATTTAGTTTACTTTACCTGTTCCCAGGGAGCCCAGCAGGGTGGCATGGGCGCTTGTCTTCTGTGCTGTCCACTCAGATTTTGGAAAGGCATATCCCCAGCTTTCTGCCTTCCTCACTTGACCAGGACAGCAGCATCCAGAGGCAAAAGCAATTCCAAGGAGGGCAGACACTGTAACCCAGAGCGAAGTCAGGCTATTGCCAGGAGCCGAGGGACCTAGGGCTGGCAGTCCAGACACAGGGCACCTGCAGGGACAGACCATGTGACCACTGCACAGGAGGGGCTTCCCTGTGGCTGCAGACAGACACTGGCCACAGGAGGACCTCGGTGAGCTGCCCTGGAGTCCCTGACTACGGCCCCTCAGGCTGCTCTGAATTCCAGTCCCTCAGGCCTGGGCCTGTGGGCTCTGCCACCTGGACGTGCTCCTCGCTGGGATGATCCTTCATTAAGTCACTGCAGATAAATAATGACAGACACAGGCCTGCAGGCGTCCTGGGGATACAGAGGACTCAAAGATGAGCTCCCTGCACGTCAGGAGGGAGAAATCAATTTCGGCGTGTGAGCTGAGCCCTGAGGACTCATTAATCCAGGAGGAAGGAAGGTGAGGAGCTGAGGGGGCCCAGGCCTCAGGCAGAGGCAGGCGCCTGCTGGTCTCTGCAGGACCAGGAGCACAGTCACCAGACGGGGACGGGAGGGACCCCATCAGACACCAGGGTGGCCACGTGAGCAGGTCCTCCTGGATCAGTGTCCCCAGGGCCTGGCCTGTGCCATTGCCTGACACCATCACTGCACACAAATCCCATAATTGAGAATTCCTGGGTCCTGTGGTCAGGGCTCCAGCAGGGCCTGTGGTGGGTCCTTCCCCAAGTGCCAGTGGCCTGGGTCTGTCCTCAGCTGCATGCACCAGGGCTAGGCTGAGCTGGAAGGTCCTGGAGGGCTTTATGCACCTGCCTGTGATTTCAGCACCAGGGAAAAGAGCCCGTCCACGTCACATTTGAGGTCTCTGCAGGTTGGTGGAGATGGTCTGTCCCCCCACCTGGTGTGTGGTCGTCACTGCTAAGTGCTGGCCCTCTTGGGGTAGGAGGAGAAGGTGCAGCCAACACTCTGGGACTAGGACAGCAGCCTGGCCTCTGTGGAGCCCAGACAGGCTCTGCAGACCTGTCCAGCCACGTGTGGAATTGGGCAGCTCTCAGGAAGTGTCCCATCTCAACATGGCCCCCAGAGTGGCCAGCCTCACCATCTGGATCCTTCAAGAGCACCTGTGTGGACTAGCTCTGCCATCCAGGGACCAGGTGTCTCCTGAGGCTCTGACCCTGTGCTCAGTGGTATCCAAGGGCTGGAAGTGACCCCAGCAGGCTGAACTGCATTTCCATGGTCGTCTGGTGTGGGCAGCCCCAGAGTCTGGACACCTTCACAGGTGGGAGGAGGGCCTCATTCCAGGTCCAGCAGAGGTGGGGCCCTGGATGCTCTGCTCCAGGCCCCTGGCGCTTTCTGGCCATTCCCTTGACCCCTCGCTGGACACTTGTGTCTCTCTCCATATGGCCAGCCCCTGAAACTCCTCATTGGACATCTGTCCTCTGCTCCTGAGCTGGCCTGGCCCCGTGGCAGAGAGCTGGGAGGGCCTCAGAGCCAGTGGGGCAGGAGCCTGCGAGAGCCTGCCAGCTCCTGAGAAGAGGTCAGAGTCTGTGTTCCAGGAATCGCTGAGGGGCCTGGTTTCACACTGGCCTCAAGAGGTCAGAGGACTGGCCAGTGCCCTGAGGAGATCTTTCCTGGGGCCAGTGCTAAACCCTGAGCTGCACACTCTGCTCCGTCCCCCCCACCTGACCACAGGTGGGTGTGGGCTATGGCCCAGCTCCAAGCCCCACCCAGGGAGACTGAGGCACGACTGACCTGGGGGTCCCCTGCAGGATCAGGGACCTTGGAATCAGGGCGAGTTGGAGGTCACACTTGCATAGGGCTTGGCCCTCCCTGTCCTGGGACCCCAGTTCCTCCCCTGGTGGCTGGGAGCGCTTCCTACCATGTGTTCCTCAGTCCCCACCTCACGGTCATCTGGGGTCCAGGTGAGGCCAGTCCATAACCCTGTGGCTCAGCACCCTACCAGGGTGAAGCTGGGTCTCATGGGTGTGGCTGTTGCCCAAAATAAGGACGCTTTCTTATTCTCAGTGCCTTCGCATCCCCACAGGAGCACAGTGGCCAGAAAGAGAACCCTTCAGCCAGGCCAGCTGACCAAGGCCATCCCAGAGGTGCACTAGGCCAGGAGGTCACTGCCTCAGGTGGAGGTGGAGGTGGAGCGCGTCACCCTGGTGTGGGCTCCTGAGGCTGCTAGTGGACTTGGCCTGCAGTGCCCAGGCCCAGGAGCAAAGGCCCAGGGTGGTCAAGACCTGGCTCTGAGGGAGGAGAGAGGAGGACACGCAGATACCTGGGACTTGTGCCTGGGATCCCGCTAGATGCTGGGGAAACGCCACCCGGGAAACCACGGATTCTGTGACACAGGGTAGGAGGTCCACATAGGAAGAGGGCCTAGGACCAAGGAATCAGCCACCTGGGGAAGGAGGCGATGTGGCCAGGTCACCTGGAGGGCAACCCAAGTCTGGGACACGTGGTGTCAGAGTGTGGGTCAGCACCAGGGACAGGATACCAAGAGCCTGGCCACCAAGGAAGTAGGAACCCGGAGACCTGGAGCCCGACAGAGCCAACATAATACCCCTCAGTGCAGCTGGTGACACGTCAAGAGAAGCCAGGCGACTGTGCCAGGTCCCTTTGCTCCTGGCAGTGGTTCCTCAGCATGTTGCTGTCACATGTGTACAGGGAATGGGGACACGGGGACATGGGGACACGGGGATATGGGGACATGGGGATATAGGAGCTGCAGGCTGGAGGTGATTGGGAGCAATGGTTCCCACCTGAGGCTCCCAGGGAGACACTGACCAGGGACAAGGGCAGGCTGCCCTCAGTGTGGCTGTGCTGGCCCTGGAGGACCCTGTGGGAGGCACCCTGAGGGAGGGGGGGAAGTATTTGGGTGCACATGGAGAGTCACCCAGCAGAGGATCCCGAGCGCTGGTGTCTGCTCAGCAACAAGCCCTTCTTCAGAACAGAAGAGCCTATAAAGGCAGAAGGACAGTGAGCTCAGGGGGTGAAGGGCACGATCCCACTGACCCATGCTGCCAACCTCTGCCGACCCCAGCCAGGAGCTCTGCAGGGGCACATCCACACGGACAGGCAGTCCACAGCCAGGTGGAGCACACCTGTCCTCCCAGCGCCCCAGGAGTCTCAGGCAGGGGGACCGCAAGTTCCAGCCCAGCCTGGGCCAGTCAGCAGGACTGTCTCAAAATGAAAACTGAAAAGGGCTGGGCCGTGGCTTAGTGGGACAGGGCCAGGTTCAGTCGCCAGTCCAAAGACCCAACCAAACCACGAGGACCATTGCTTGAGCCGTTCAATGGCCTACTAGGAGGAAATCTTAGGGCAGGTCCCCTAGTAGGTAAATTTCAGCAGAAATAAGGAAGGTGTCATTACCCAGCCTTTCAGGGTCCCTGGAGGTGGAGGGACAAGGAAGAGGCAGGTACAGGAAGGATAGCTCACAAAGCCAGTCACCAGCAGGACAGGGGGAGGACAGGTACATGGACAGAGCTGGCTGCAGCTCAGCCCTGGCTCTGTAGGACCCTGAGAAGGCCTTGGGCAGGTAGGAGCCTGAACAGGGCTCTGAGACCCCAGGACAGAGGGCAGTGAGCTGGTCCCCCTCTCCCTCCTCAGGGCCCTCCCTCTGGACACCCCACCCCATGACACCACTCCATGCTGCCCTGTCCCCAGCATCGTAGCTGGGCCCTAGCTGCTGTGGGCACAGCACCTGCAGGTGTGCAAATGGCCTGAAGGTGGGGGACAACTTTTCCTCTGTGGGGCGCAGGCCAGAGCTTACAGAGACCCTGGGTGTGCAGAGGCCTGGACCTGGTGCATGGACAGGCTTTGGAATGTCCCCATGGACTCCTGTGCTGTCACTTGGTCCCCAATGCAGCAGTTCCCAGGGGTGGGGCTTCCAGGAAGTGGGTGGATCCTGAGAGCTCTGACCTCCCCAGGGGATCATGCAGTGATGGGTTCATGGCTGACATCTATGGGGTGGTGGACACTGTGGTCACTGGGGCCAGCCTGGACGGGGCTACCTTGCTCATGGCCTCCTCGCTTCCCCTCTCTCTGTTGCTGGCCACCACAGGGTGAGCAGCGGCTGCACTGGCCGCCCTGATGCTCCGCCTCAGCACAAGCCCCCAGCAATGGTCCAGTTCCCAGGAGGGATCCCCGACACCTAATCAGAATGAAGCTTCAAGGGGTTTTCCTCAGGTGTCTTGTCACAGACATGGGGAGCTGACTGACACTTGGCCTGTGAAGCCCTGCCCCAGTCCTGACACATCCCCTGGCCTGGGCAGGCTGTGCTGGCTCTGGCCAGCACTGCTGTCCACTCCCGCCGTCCCCCGCTGTCCTGCCCCACCGCCTGCGGCAGACCTGAGTAGGAGCCCACCCCGCCTGTGCCCCTGGGGAGGAGGCTGTGGGGCAGGTCCTCAGAAGCCCATCCCCTGAGTCTCAGCTGGCCCGGGCAGCAGGACGCTCACAATCTGCAGAGTCACTCCAGGAACAGGAGAATGACGGATGGCGCTGGAAACGGCCACTGGCATCAGCAATTTTTCTGCATTTCTCATTTTGTTTCAATTTCACCTCAGTCGGGAGGTTATAGATGCGGGAAATCATGGGCAGCATCTGTGGAGGTGGCCTTGGGAAAGGCTGGTGAGTGGAGGGTACAGATTTCAGGCAGTGGACTGAGGCCACCCTCTGTCACCAGGGGCGTAGAGGCTGAGGGTGAATGAGCCTCTTGGTGTGGGTGTCCCTGTGTCACAGAATGAGAGGCTCCTGGCCCCAGGCTCCAGGCTGTCCTTCCTAACCTTTCTGTACCCTGTCTGCTCAGCTGGGCTCTGGGGTCCCCCTGGCCATGGTCCTGGGACTGCCCTGGGCCAGGTGCTACTCTGTCCCCTACCACTGGGGACAAAGGCTGTGTCCGCCCCGTGCATAAACTTCCTGACTTGCCTGAGGCACTTGGAAGGACAAGGGGCTTTGCAGGTCCAGTGGGCCGATCTGCATGGAGTCCCCGGCCCCGGCCCACAGGGTGCCCACGTGTGGTCAGGGTGGAGCCTCATCATGGGGTTGGACCTCCTGCCTTATGTGGTCCAGGCCTCGACCAGGTCTCAAGGTGCAACTGCTCCTGGCCACAGCCTATACCAACCTCTCAAAACCCTGAGGGCCTGCCATGTGTGTGGGGACAGACCCGAATGCCTTCAGCAGGCCCAGGCAGTAATGCTGAGTGCAGAGTGAGCGCCCGGGTGCCACGCCTGATGTGCCAGCCACCTGAACCCTTCCTCTCATTTCCAGCAAATGCCTGTTGGAATCCTACTCCCTCAGGTGGGCATGGGGAGGGCCCAGGTGTGCCATGTCACAGAAGGGCCCTGACAGCCAGGCTCCAGGGATGGCCAGGGTCCCTCTGCCCTGCAGTGCCCAGTGCACAGGACAGTCAGGCAAATGAGCACAGGCCAGCTGGCCCCCAGGAAGGCCAGGGCTGGGTGCCTCCCTGTGCAGGACCTGCCTGAGCTCTTCCTCATATCAGGCCTCGCCCTGTGTCCCTCATGGAAACTTTGTGACCAACCTCACTTCACCGTCAGGGAAACAGAGACACTAGGAGTCTGCCCACAGTGACAGGCTGTGGGAGGGCTCAGGCCCAGCCTGCTGTGGGCAGAGACTGCCAGCCTGACTGGGCTCCTGAATGACCGGCTGCCCCCAGGTCCATAAGCAGCTTGGTGGGCCCCAGCCTCTCTCAGATGTCATGGCCATTCAGGTCCAGTTTCCACACAGACCAGGACACAGGACACTGGGCCCCTGCTGCCACGGCTGGGGCTCCCCCACAGGCCTGCGGGGATGTGGATGGCCAGGTCCCTGCAGGGAAGAAGGTGGCCCCGTCCCTGGTCCTGGGCCCAGGAGTCCTTGGATCTCAGTGCCTCTGGGCGACCTGGTGCTAATCTGGTGGACCCCTAGAAGCCTCAGACCTGGGGGAAGAAGGAGTGTCTTTCCCTTGTCCAAATGGACCCAGCTCTCTGGGGGACCTCAGAGGCCATGCTAAGAGGAGCAGCCAGGGTCTCCCTTTTTCTGGCTGCAAGTTAAAGAGCAGATTGATGTTCTGTGTGGTTTGCTGTGAAAGAGGTCGTAGGCCAAACACCTGTGAAAACATGCCCTTAACATTCAAAAAAATGACAATCAACATGAAGGTAAAGAAAGGCTAGTTTTGTGCCCAAATTAGATGAGATGCTTTTCTTAACCAACCTGGGAGCTAGGGGGGTTAATTATGGTAATCAACTACCTGGCTCATCCGAGTCCCTTGGGAAAACAAATGCTGTTTCTAGTGTTGTAAAAATAAATCCAGTTCCAAAAGCACAGCAAGAATGAAAGGTTGCTAATCACCCTGATAAACCATCAATAGCACAACTCAATTCCCACCCCAGGAAAATAAATCAGGTCTGCAGTTAAACTCATCAACAGAAATAAACAAGCCCAGTTTCTGGGGCTGGGCATTTCTCCTGCACCTTCTCTTCAGGCACAGACCTCAGAGGGGTGCAGCTGGCAGCAGAATCCAGACCTCAGGCAGGAGGGGAGAGCCCTCCAGGGCCTGCTCCCTCTGCCTCCACTGTGAGGGCTGGGAGGGGCAGGTCCCCAGGGCCTGCTGCACTCCTCTGGGTGTGGGGACAGAGCGTCTGAGCTGCCCACACCTGCCAGGTTCCCACCAGGTTGGTGCAGCCCCCTGGCCACGTGGGCACCCATTCCCTGCCGGCCCCTCCGATTAGAACTTGCAGGCTACGATGCTCAGAGACCCACATCAGCAGGGAGGGATGGGACCTCTTAGGAGTGACTCCAAGGAAAACCTCACTTCCCTTAACCACTCTCATTCCCAGGCCTCTTCAGTTAGGATGCGGAGCCCAGCAAGCCTCCAGGCACAGCGTGGGGACCTGTATGGGAGACCGATCACTTCCTCCCCTGGAAAACTGCTCTTCATGTTACTTTCTGAAATGAGGCCTCTGCTTGAAATATGAGCCTAATTAGTTCCTGCAATAATGAACCCGAGCCGTGGGCAGGGGCGGTGCGTGCCAACCTCCCCTCTGTGCCCACCTAAACCCGCCGCACCATTTATAATCCAGCAGGAAGCCTTGTGTTTGTGGTTGTGGGTGAAGAGCCAGCGGGCGCATCACCACCGACAACATTCATCAGGCCCCTGGCGCTCTGAAGGAGCCTAGGCACCAAGGAGGTGAGGGGCGCCTGCTTCCTGGGCCAGATTAGCTGGGACATCAGAGAAGCTGGGGGGGGGGGTCACTCTGAGCACAGGCTGGGAGGGTCAAAGGAAGGAGCAGGTAGGACAGGGTGGAGATGGGTGAGGGACAGCAGCTCCTGGTGCAGCAGGAGGGCACTTCATGACCATGGCCCTCAGAGTCTGAATCTCCACAGCCCATGTATTTCTCAGATGTACCCAGGCTCAGGAGAGTGGAGTTGGGGTTTATGGAAAGAGAAGATTTATGCAGTGGGGCAATATTGTCAGGGACAGAATGAATTCCAAACTGTTTTGTAAAACAAGAGGGATTTATTGGCTCCTTAAATGAGAGGTGGTAGGGTTATTGCCTTCAGGTGTGGCTGGATCCAGGTCCCCAGGTGATGCAGTCAGGAGCTCCTCTGTGCTTTAGTGATTTCTTCCATATTTGCTACCCAGTTGGAGAGGTTCCCCTTGGCACCTCCATCTGCATTCCAGGGGATAGGGGATCCCCAAAGACTTGACCATCATGCTTAGACTCAAAATGCCCTGGAGGTTACTGAAAGAAGGAGGAGTGGGCAGGCCGCAGCCTGGGTAAGGGGGGCATTCTGCTGTCTGAGGGGTTGGGCATCCGGCTGGGCAGTTCCTGATCCAGAGGGAGGGGGTTGGGGTGCTTTGGGGACAGGGTGGTCCAGAGTGGGGTTCCCAGGACTAGAAGGGACTGAGCAGTTCCTCAATGAGTGGGTGGAAGAAACCAGATTCCTGGGGAGCCAGAATCAGATGCTGGGAATATGCCAAAGAGGGGGAAAGAGGCTTGGAGGGAGGAGGAGGGAGACCTGAGGTGGGAAAGGAGGGAGGAAGGAGGGAGGAGGGAGGAAGGAATGAGGGAGGAGGGAGGAAGGAAGGAGGGAGGAAGGAGGGAGGGAGGGAGGGAGGAGGGACACCTGAGAGGGGGAAGGAGGGAGGAGGGAGAGAGGAGGGAGGAGGAGGTGAGAGACCTGAGGTGGGAAAGGAGGGAGGAGGGGAAGAGAGGAGGGAAAGGGGAGGAAGGAGGGAGGGACACCTGAGAAGGGGAAGGAGGGAGGAGGGAGAGAGGAGAGAGGAGGAAGAGAGGAGGGAGACCTGAGGAGGGGAAGGAGGGAGGAGGGAGAGAGGAGGGAGGAGGGAGACCTGAGGTAGGACAAAAGGGAGGAGGGGGAGGGAGGGAGGAGAGAGGAGTAAGGAGGGAGGAGGGAGATCTGAGAGAGGGAAGGAGGGAAAGAGGGAGGAGGGAGAGAGGAGGAAGGAGCATCATGGCATTTGAACCACCAAGTAGGACCAGGAGAGTCTTTGGGGACCACACAGAGCCCTGCATATCTCCCAGGAGACCAGGACATCCCATGGACATTCTGGAAGTTCAGATGCTCCTCCCTGGGGACCCAGTGGGCACGGCTGGGTGAGCCACCTCATCCTCTGGGGTCTGCAGCTGGGACCCCAGTGCAGCTCCTTGCCAAGCCCCAGCTTTAGGCAGCACCAGTGTTTCGTGACCCCCAGCAGCGAGTGATCTTGAAACAATCCAGGACAAATGACCGGTTCGTAGTGTTTCAAGCTACTTTCTATGTATTTCTCTCCTTGGTTTTTAACTCTAAGCTTCTTGCCAGGGCCCCAAACCTGCAGTTTGCTCCTGAAGCACTTGCTGCCCAGCCCCAGGAAGAACCGTTCATCACCCCATGGACCCGCCGCCACCTCCTGTGGTGTGGGATGGCGTGAGGTCTGCTGGCTGCGGGAGCTCCATCTGCAGAGCGGGGCCTGGCTACCTGACACAACTGCACGGTGACGGGTTTCACCGAGGGCATGATCAGGAGAGTTGATCAGTTCCTTCAAATATGATCTCTACCAGCTCTGCAGACCACACGGTCCTCCTGGCATGGCGGGTGGGTGGGTCCTGTGTGGGCGCTCTGCCCCGTCCTGGGAACCAGACGCCTTCGGGGTCAGTGACACTGAGGTTGCTCTTCCAGACAGCTGCCTTGTAAATCTTACTGTCCAAATAATCCAGCAAAGACCCTGAATAACCTCGTTCTGTAGCGACTCACAGGGAGTGGGGCGGTGGTAGCACCCACTCCCCACTGTCCTTGGAGAACAACCCAGGAGTGCCAGGGTTCTGTTCTGGTTGGGGGGCTGGAGTCTCCACGTCCCCTCTCTGAAGTCCACGGGAGACTCTGAGCCGAAGGTCCTGGCCTTCCATTTCCTGGCTTGCTCTAAGCCCCAGGAAGCCCAGGTTCTGCTCAGTGGGAGCAGCCACCATCAGCCCTTGTGTCTTAGGGGAGGTGCTCAATTAAATTAAGCCACCAAGCTTAGTGCCCTGCTGCTGAGTGGGAGATGGGCCTCCCTGGACCCTGCTGCTCCTCCTCTCCACTATGGGGGATTTCCTGCTTAACAACCAGGTGTCACAAAGCCACAAGAGGCCTTACCCTTCCTCCAACAGTTTCCGAAGCAGATGAAATTCTGGGAGATTTGAAGTGGTAATTGCAAGCTTGGACCGCCTGTCTTCCTCTGCAACGTACTGAATGTGCAATGACATCTTTTCCGAGAACTCTCAGCTGTTGTGACACTGCCTCACTGTGATGCAGGGACCACACGCCTGGGTCTTTTCAGTGTTTGCAGAAAGGTCACAGTGTTCATGTCAAGCCGCTGCCACCACAATGTGCAACAGGTGCCCGTGGATTCAGAGGACGACCATGTCCTCACAAAGCCATGGGGCCCAGAACCTGCACCCACCTGCCCAGCATCAGCAGCCCTGGGCAGGTGACTGGGCTGGAGGAGGTGGAGGACCAGGGGAGGGAGATGTGGAGACGGGAGATGGAGCAGCCTGGAGCGTGTCCCCGACAGGCCCTCGTGAACAGGGGCGAGCATAGACGGGAGGGCAGATTTCCATGGAGACCTTGTGATGGTGGGGAAGGTCACTGGGGCACTTAATGAATCATGAAAAGGAACTTGCCCCAAGCCTGCCCTGAACCTGGAGTCCCCCTCTACATGGTGAAGACGGAGTGTTTAAGTGGACTTCACAGACTACCTGGGCTACTGTCAAGAGCTTGGGAAAGATGCTACCTTCTGGCCCCCCACCTGGTCACCTGAAGATCAGGCACACCCCAGTTGGTGGGGTCACCCTGTGCCCTCCTCCTGCCCCAACCCAGCCCTCTGCCCTCCCCACAGCAGTGCGATCAGGGACCCAGCTCTTTACTGTGCCCACATCCGACAATCTGAAGCCCAATTCTCCTGGGAGGAAACCATTATTGGGAAGGTCCCTAATTTATTCCAGCGGCACACACACATCATAAATCATCCAGCCTCATTCTGCCTGAGCCGACTTTGTTCCTGTATCTTTTCCAGCAGGTGAGAAAATGAGACAAACAACCCTGGGCAAACTGCGTCACCACGTTGAGTCTCAGAGGTCAGCTGTCTCCCACTCTCACCACTCTGACTGGCCTCCCTGGGGCTCTGCTGTGCTGGTCAGAGCTGACCTGCCTACATTTCACCCAGCTGGGATGTCAGGGCTGTTCTCGCTGTTGCCCAGGGATGGGCGAGGGAGGGAGGCGTAAGGGAAAGAGGGGCCAGGAGGGACACCGACCTTCCCATCTGGGCTGTGTGTGTGTGTGTGGTGCTGGGGATTGAACCCGAGGTCTTGTGCGCTCGAGGCAGGCCATCTAAAACTGAGCTCCATCCCCAGCCCCCAACCTGTTTAACTGTACACGCGATGCACACGTGTCCTCCAGGACTGGAGCAGCGGGGCTCCCAGACCTACAGGCCAGAGGCAAAGCCTCCTGAGCTCCCATCGCTGGAGGCAAACCCCATGAACCTGTGGGACTGAGCCGCACCCCCCTCCCAGCTCCCTCCACTGTACAGGATTTTCAACGAGAATGGACAATAGATCCAGTGACAAGCAATACTTGGTCACCTGCCGATTTCCTATAACAGATGACAGACACCATGGACATGGCCACACACACCTGCTGACCTCCACAGTTCACAGTGGACCCCCACGTTTATTCCTGAGGCTTCTTCACGTTCTTGGACTCTCCGTCTACAATGTCACAGGGTCCCAGCACCCACTTGACTACTGGGCACCATCCTGGCTGGGCTCTGTGCCTGCCCACCTTATACCACCCTCCCAGGGTCCCGTTTCCTCATCAATCTGAGGGGCCTGGAAAGCTCCCTGGATACCATCCCTGCTGTGAACAGATGTAGGGGGGGAGACAGGTGGGGTGGGAGTCCAAGAGGGCCCCAGTCTGCAAGGACAAGTCTCCCATGTCCCCAAGTTCACTAGAACTGGGGGCATTGTCCACGCTGCCCTCAGCCGGGACAGGCCCTGGGCAGGGCCCCTCCTGGGGCTGCCAGGGAAGGCAGCGCCTCCTGCTGGTGCAGAGCGCTAACCACCGCTAGCTCTGCTGGCCCCACCGGCCATTGGAGACCCACATCCTGATTTTCTTCTGCAGAGATCCTACACACACCCTTCCCAGCACATGACTTGGAAATTGCCTGTCTTTAGAACTGATGGAGTATGTATTATTTAGATCAGTGGAAATGTTGGCTCAGGATCTACAAAACGGATCCAGTTACAGGAGCTGCAGGAGGAACTCCTGGCTCCCCCAGGCTCATGGGGCTGACAGCCACCATGGGGCACTGCAGTGCTCCCCTAAGGGCCACCAAGAGCTCCCTCCATCCGCAGCCCAACACGTTTCCTTCCCGGAGACCCAGAGCAGGGCCCTCCTCTCCCAAGTGCCTGTCCCTGGGTCACCTCCACCAGGGCCTGCTGACGAGCATAGGTGAGCGAGGCCTCTGCCTGTGGGCTGCTCTGCCCTGTTAACTTGTTCAATGTGCCCCTCACACCATAGCCCCCATGGCTGCCATCATCCAGCTCCAGTGCTCACAGCAGGCCCTATGAACCCTGTCCTGACAGGACAGAAGGGGCTGCGGCCATCACATAGTCCCAGGAGCCTCAGAGGAGGGAGCGATGGCAGGCGTGGTGTTTCCTCTGTGAGAGGACAAGGCTGACCCATCCTGCTGGACACAGGAACCCCAGTCTGAGGACTCGGCTGGCTTTCCAGAGCTGCCTGGTCAGCGCCAGGTGCCCATGTCCCCAAGATCCCCGCCCCACATTCTGGCTGAGGACAGTGGCCCTCCATGCGCTGGGCTATGTGAAGCTGCATTGCACCTGGACGTCAGGGTTCAGGGGACCAAAGGTGAAGAGAACACAGGCTGCCCTCAGGAATTCCAGAGCCTGTTCAAGTCCACAGGAAGGCCCTGTCCCATCATCAATCGGGGCCAGGCTGAGACAGCTGGTCCACCAGCCAGCCATCCTTTCTAGGGTCAGCTGTGGCCACCACTCCAGTCAGCAGGGGCACAGGGAGGGCATGTTGGAATCACCCTGGAGAGCTCAGGGTTCAGCCCCGGGCATGGCGCCCATCCCTTCTGTGACCTCCATGGGACACTCAAGGTCACAAACTTGGTCAGCTACAACACAGCCTGGGAGATGGTGTCCAGCCCTGCGCCCTTTGAGAGGATGGACAGGGGCAGCCTTGGCTGAGCCCCAGCTCTGCTCAGACTATGCTGAGTGTCCCTCATCAGGAGCCTCAGAACCCCCAGGCGTCCCTGCTGGCTTCCTGGGAGCCCACGCGTCCTCTGGGCCGTGAATCCGGTGTTGCAGCCTCGGGCAGTAAAGCAGCGTTCAGGGAGCTGCTGACCAGGGGCCAAGTGCCCAGGCCATGTGCTGCGGCCTCTGCCCAGCTCAGAGCCCACTTCCCAGCTGAGAAGGCCATGAAGACGCTGGACATGAGCCAGGCCTCCTGAGTGGGGGTGGACGGGAGACCTGGGGTTTACCTCAATATTCGAGTCACCGGAGCAGAGGGCGCTTTGTGGCACAGAGATCCAAGGGCTTGAATCTGCTTAGGGAACACAGTCCCATCATCTGGCTTCAGTGCTCACAGCAGGCACTGTGGACGCCGTCCAGACAGAAATGCCCGCGGCCCTGGAAACAGTACCAGCAGAAACCGTCCCTCTCAAATCCAATTGTTAAAATTGCATTTTTTTTCCCAAGTGCCCCTGGTCAGGGAAAGGCCTGGGCAGGGCGACCACGGCTTGGCAAGGTGAGCCCATGTACAGAGCTCCCACTCAGGGCAGCACCCGCCAGGCTGGCAGCTGGTGCAGGCAAGAGACTGGCCGTGGGTCCAATGCCAAGGCCTCCCTTGGTGGCCAAGGTGAGCAGGGATCTATCAGCCCCTCCAGTCACGCTGTGGTCTCTCCCTGAGGCCAGGCCTCTGAGTCTGGTGCTGCTGGGAGCCTTAGAATCTCGTCACTGGAGGGCGATTGCCCCACACTGAAGGTGCTGCTGGCCCAGGCAGGCCCTTCCTCCAGGATATGCTCCAGATGTGCACTGAGTGCTGAGCATGAGAGCTCAGGGCTCCAGATGTTCACTGAGTACTGAGCTTGAGAGCTCAGGGCCCCAGATGTGCACTGAGTGCTGAGCACGAGAGCTCAGGGCCCCAGATGTTCACTGAGGGCTGAGCATGAGAACTCAGGGCCCCAGATGTGCACTGAGTGCTGAGCACGAGAGCTCAGGGCTCCAGATGTGCACTGAGTGCTGAGCACAAGAGCTCAGGGCCCCAGATGTGCACTGAGTGCTGAGCACGAGGGCTCAGGGCTCCAGATATGAGCATGAGAGCTCAGGGCTCCAGATGTGCACTGAGTTCACAGCACGAGAGTTCAGGGCTCCAGATGTGCATTGAGTTCAGAGCACAAGAGCTCAGGGTCTAGCTGCCCACCCTCAACTGTCCACCCACTCATCCTGGCATGCGTCAATGGCAGGATGAGTGGGTGGACAGTCTCCTTCCTCACCATCTTCTAGTGAAGGATTTTTCTCTACACTGTGGTCATGAGACACCCTCTGCACTGATGCTGTTTGTGTGGAATGTGAATCACCTGCTGAGTGCTTAAGGCTGCAGCCCAGGGAGCTCGGCTGCTCTAGCCCAGCCAAGGACAGTCTCCTCCTGCTCCAGGACCCGCCATCATGCAGCCAGGAGCAGGGACCTGTGTGCCAGGACCCTGTGGCTCAGCACCACCCCATCCTGCTGACCAGTGCCACTCAGGCTGTACCCAACTCCAAGGCAGAGGGTGGGGACCACAAGGAGGACAGGGACACCAGAGCTGGGTCCACACAGGCCCTCCTGGTCACATGACCCACCATGAGGCAGGGCCAGGACTCCCCAGGAACACAGGAGAGGACATGAGCTCTAGGTGACCACACCTGGCCCTCTAAGGAGGACACAGGTCTACCAGGTGTTCAGCTCAGTGTGGCTGAAGAGGGTCTACGGACACAGAGAAAATGAGGGTGATAGACCAACAGCCTCTCAGCCCCAGGACAACCACTGAAACCAGTCACTGAAATTCTGAGGGAGGGGGAGATGCTAACTGAGCCACAGGCTGAGGGGTGTTGAGGGTGCACCCAGCAGACAGGCCCAGGTGCCTCAGGAGCCAGCCAGGCAGGGAGGGGTGAGGAAGGCTCCGGAAGCCAGAGTGCCCCATGCTGTGTGGTCACTGAAGGGCCCCACACACCTGCCCCAGGTGGGCTTAAAGTACCTCTAGAGGGTCTTGCAGAGCTGGGCCCCATGGAGGGCACTGGGGATTCACCTCCATGGTGATGGACTGCCTAGAGGAAGTGACAGGTGTTAGAGTCAGAGCACATCCTGCCCCTGCGAAGATGCACCAACTCTAAGGCCATCGAAGAGTCCAACCTAGCTGTGAACTGGAGGAGGAAGAAAGGACGCTTGGGGAGAGGATGGGCTGGGGCTAGGGTCTCCTTCTGGGTGGGCACCACCTGGAGCTGGGTCCAGGAGCACAGGCAAGGAGGACACTAGAGAGGCAGGGTTTGGAGGGAGGGAGGGAGGAGGCAGGACCCGGGGCCAGCGTGTACAGCTGGGGCCACTTGGGTCATCAGCACCCCCTTTATGTTGACATTCTTTAAAAGTCTCCCTCAGGAAGGGAGGAAGTGTCCAGGGGCTCTGGGCTCTGACAGCACAGAGAGCAGACACAGGGCAGACACACCGAGATGTAGCTCAGAGGCCCTGCCCAGGTGCCCAGGGGGTCCAGGCCTGGGTGAGTCTGGTCATGCCTGGGCCTGGGCACAGGAGGAGAGCACATCCTGGGTGGGAGGAGCGTGGACCAGGGGACCACAGAGCACCTTCCTGTGACAGCAGGGGACTAGGGCAGGGATGTCCACTGTGATGTTCACCTGCTGATAGACTTCATCTTCCCACCCCAGCTGGCCCCTCCCAGCCCTCTAATGAGCCCACCCTCCTCCCCCACCATCAGGGTCAACACCCTCAATGCAGCCAGTAGACCCCCACGCTCCCCACCAGGGGAAGGCAGTACTCAGCCCAGGGTCTGCAGGGGTAGGCCCTGGGGAACTGTGTGACAGTGGTGAGCAGGTCATTTCCAGGCTGTGACCCACATGAGGGGACCCCAGACACAGGGAGCAAGGGGAGCCCCTGAGGCAGGCAGGTCTGGGATGATGGTCCAGACGTGTGGAATGCGGAGGGGAAGGGGCCCTGGGGGACAGGCCTGTGCTCTGAGCATCCATGAGCCGGCAGGAGGGGCCGAGCTGGTGTCGGGCTGGGGCGTGGATGCTGACACAGCAGGAGGGGCAGAGTGGGCATGCAGGGTCAGGAGCCGTCCTCCAGGGAAGGGTGGTGTCTGCAGGAGTGGAAGGCACTCGTGTTCACAGAGCTGGTGTGAGGGACCACGTATGCATCACCCGGTGTTTGGTGGAGGACACTTGAAGCCCAGAAGGAGTGCTGTCAGAATATCATTGGTGCCCATAACAACCCGCGTCTGTCATCTCCCCCACACGTTATTCCTTCCCAACTGAACAACGCTGAACACACTGTCTCTGTAAGTACATGAATAGCGCTTGAATTGGGGGTTTTTATTCATAGACAAACAAATTAAGCAAAACCACAAAGAAAATGTACTCCAGTTTCTCAAAGAAATCAATGACATTAAAAGGACATTCTTAATAAGGGAAGAAAGGAGAACGAGGTGAATGTGATGGTGATGGTGATGGTGATGGTGATGTTAATGGTAAAGATGATGACAGTAATGTTGATGGTGGTGATGATGGTGGTGATGGTGATGTTGGTGGTGATGGGATGGTGATGGTGGTGATGATGATGATGATGGTGATGGTGAGGTGATGGTGGTGATGATAGTTATGGTGATGGTGGTGATGATAGTGATGGTGATGGTGATGATGGTGATGGTGATGGTGATGATGGTGATGATGGTGATGGTGATGGTGATGATGATGGTGATGGTGATGGTGGTGATGGTGATGATGGTGATGGTGATGAAGTAATGATGATGATGATGATTATGGTGATGGTGATGGTGATGAGGAGGTTGAATCCTCATCAGAGGTGATGATGGGGGTGAAGATGGTAGTCATGGCGATGGTGATGGTGATGATGATCATAATGATGGTTGTCAGGGCGATGGTGATGATAATGATGGCAATGTTGAAACTGATGACAATGATGCATGACGATGATGATGATTCTAGTAACATCACTCACTAGATGTACCATTGGACAGTGAATAAATCACTCCCTGATTCATTTTCTCATCCGAAAATTGAGCATAAGATGATTCCCACCTCTTAGCATGAGGGCTCATGATCAGGTTCTATAGCTAAAGTGCCCACAGGTGTGGCCCCAGGAGCAAGCATTGTTGGTGCTGTTCTCCTTGCCTGCACATTGGCCAGGAAAGCCCAAGTTTCACCTCTTGGGCTGCAGCCTCAAGGGTCCACCTCACAGCCACTGCTGCAGACCACCTGGGAGGGGACCTGCTTCTTGGAAGCTGGCTCTGCTACATTCACCTGTCACTGGAGAAATTCAGACTGTTTTCACACCATGTATCAATCTCTCTTGAGCAAGAAAAGGGTGGTTTCCAAGAGGATAGATTTTTCTATGAGGAAAGACAAATGTGTTACTGGCAGAGACCGAATCAAGAGTGGGTCCTTGTTAACAGGTGGCGGCCCAGTTCTCAGGAGGACAGGCTCTGAATCACCTCCAAGTCAGTGTCCCTCCATCACCCATCAGCTCTTGCTCACATTCAGAGCTGGGGCTCAAATCTCAGGAGTCACAGATGCATATCGAAGCCAGTGATGTCACAGCCATGTGGTTTTTGAGGGATGTGGCCTGAAGACGTGGGAGGGGGGGTATTTCAGGCAAAACACACCCCCTTTTCTTTTCCTCCTCCTCCTCCCTGACCCTGTCCTTGTTGTCCACCATTAGAGCCGGTCCTACACCAATGAGGTGTCTCTGGAACACCCTGGGAGGTGCTTGGGACACTAGGGGGTTGACTCACCAGCCTGGAAGACACCCCTCTGGGCCACTTAGGACTGTGTAGCAAGGAAGCAGCACAGAGGACAACTTGACATGCTCTCTGGAGCTGCCAGGAGAAGAGGGCACAACGAGGGGACCTGATGGTGGCCCAAGGGGCAAGCAGGATTGACACTGGCCCAGAGGTGTTGTTCTGGGAAAGCACAGAGGAAGGCGCAACTTCAAGGAAGAGGGACAAAGCCTGCCCCGGGAGAACAGGGCGTGTTGTGCAACTCAAGGGGCAGAGAGCATGGACTGCAGGGTCAGGCGGCTCTGTGTGAGACCGGGCAACAGGAGGAGAGTCCCTGGATCTTTCTGAGGCTCCATTTTTCCATCATTCAAATGGGGATGGCAATGACACAGACCCTACAGGCTGATGATGACCTCAGAGGAAGAACAGATGCAAAGCCCCAAACAGATACCAGAACATGGTGAGAACCCTATTCAGTGATAGTGAAGAGGACGGTGACGATGGTGATTATGGGACAGTGCTATGAATGTGATGTCGGGGGGTGAGGTTGAGGAAGATGATTTCTGTAGTGATCATACTGATGCTGATCAAGAAGTGACAATGAGAGGACAGTGGCAGGTGATGATGATGACGACGATGATGGTGGAGATGATGGAGATGATGGGGGTGGTGGTGTGTGGCCAGGAGGACACACAGAGGTCCTCATGGAAGAGCTAGCTGAAAGGGCAAAAGGGACTCGTGAGGGAACCAGGACCTGCCCAGCCACCCACCATGGACCCAGGTGGAGGAAATCAGGTGGGAGCTGAGCTCACAGTCCACAAAAGGGTCTCTGCAAAACACGCAGCCATGCAGAGCCAGGGTCAGGGCAGAGCAGGGCCTGGGTTGTCCCCACCCACCTGTGGCCACCCCAGCTACTCCAGGCAGAGACCAGCCCAGTCAGAGTCTGTGAAGTGCAGCCATCCTGGGCTCAGGGACACCCAGGGAGGGGGAAGAGGGGCCTGGGGGCAGGAGTAAGGGCAAGCAGCTGCCTTCCTGCCTGACCCCAGGACAAGCCCGGGAGTCCAGGACCCCAGAAGCCCCACATGAGCAGCTCTGAATGCCCCTCACACTGAGTGGGCATCAGCCTGGAGAAAAGCAGCCGTCCTGGTGAGAGCCACAGGAGGGGCAGCTAAGTAGTCAAGCCGGCGTCTTCAGCAGGAACGTTAAGTAATGGCGTCCCATGGTAGTATGATTTCAAGTGCAATTACCGATCCCACTGTCTCTCAAATGTGATTTTCTTCCCTGGATTGGATTAGTACCATGGTCTGGCCTGAACACAATCAGCATTTGCAGCGGCCCCTGGCAGACGCCGATGTCCCCACTGTCTCCCTGCCCAGTCTCTCTGGTCCATGTCCAGTCTCTCTGGTGGGAACAAATGGCACCAACCCAGGGTCAGAATGTGGAGTCTGCCAAGTGTCCTTGGAGGGCACAGGTGCCCACTGCCAGGAACACACTGCCCAGGGCCCATGCTGGTCACTAGCTGCCCAGCTAAAAGCCATCAGCCATCTATCCATATTGACCTGTAGCCGTGGGTTGCTGAGCCCAGCGACCCTCTCAGACAGAGGTTGAGACACACACTTGTCATCTGGCCTGGGGTTCTGACTGTCATTATGGGATCCGTTCTCCTGAACTCAGTCACTCCAGTGGCTGTCCAGTGTCAGCAACGTGGACTTGTGGGGCTAAGGGTCTATCCCAGGGCTCTGTCCTACACCTCTCAGGACAGGAGAAAGGGGGAGCTCTGGGTACTGTGTCCACCCCTCTGCTGGTCTTGGTGGCCGTGCTCTGGGTCCTTGGAGCACCTCTGGGTCTCTCTGGGGAAGTGTGTGCACATGTGTCTGGGTCCCCCAAAGCTCTGTACCTGGTCTTTCTTGGGTGGGCGTGTTTCTGTGCACCTGCCCTGACCCTGCCCATCCTCCCCAGTCCTGTGGCAGGACAGATATTGAAGGGTAAACCAGGTCGTGTAGCTCCCTGGTCACACCCTCCTGCAGGGCCATCCGGGCACCCCAGCTGGATTATTAGAGTGAAGACCCATCTAGCCACTCCTCAACCATCACATGAGCGCCAGTTATCAGGTCTGGTCACATGCAGCTCACTCCTGGCCGTGCTGCTCCTCAGCCCCAGGAGACCACACTGCTGGACAGGGCTCTGAGGCTGTGCATGTCCCACAGGACCCCAGTGAGCTGATCTGTGGTGACCAGGGTGGACACCAGGAAGTGTCCACTGCAAGGCTGCTCAGCCCGACCCACAGCCACCCTGCTAGCCCTGGGAGCTAGACATCCATGCTCCATACTGGCTCCCTAGACGCCCAGGTCTCCTCCTTTGCTGTCATCTGTTCTGGGCCCTGCCTTCAAGTGGGGTCTCATGGGGCTTCCGACTGGTGCCCTGGGTCCCATGACCAGGCTCACTATGAGGACACTGCTGTGAGGGAAGCTGGGAAATGGAGGCCTGGCCTCCTCCTTCAAGTAGCGAGGTGCACAGGAGGGAAGTGTGCTGACCAGATGGGTGTCCACAAGGACTGCCATGGCCTGAGCACGGCCAAGAGGACCTGCAGGCCCTGCTCTGTACCTCGTCACTGCTCCCTCCTGCCCCAGCCGCATGGCCGCCTCTGTCCATGCCAGCCCCACCCCACCTTGTTCCTAGAACTCCCTCCCACATGTCCATCCAGGCCTGGCCCAAGAGCCGCCACCTCAGAGAGGCTTTCTCTGACCACAGTGAGGTGGCCCTCCCACCCCAGTCCTCCAGAGTGTGCAGCCCGAGAGTGCTCACCCTGACAGTGTTACCACTGTTGACTGGTGACGAGTCCTTGCTTCCCCAATGTTGAAGAATAACACCAGAGAAGCACGCCGAGGCAAGGTCAGAGTAGAAATTAGAAGTTTATTAAAGGACAGCAGAAAAGACTTCTCCCGGAGGAAGAAGGGGACCCAAGAGGTGGAATCCGTGGAAGTGCGGTTGTCTCCCCTTTTTATAGTTTTAGTGATGGAATGTAAGGGGGAAGGGTTGGGACACAGGTGGGCCAAACAAGTAATCTGGGCAGGAAGGACTTCATTATCACTTCTTTGGGATGGGCTATCTCCAAATCTGTTGGGGGCTGTTTCCTGGGTTCCATTAACATTCCTTTGGGATGGACTTTGGGCCTAGGGGTTTTCGGGACTTCATTAACATTCCATGAGTTGTCCTGCATTTCCCGGAATCATTCTCAGCATGGCCTCCATTTTAGATTTCACTCGATATTAGACCCGATTTACCTAACTACACCGACTACCTAACTTTAAATCTGGCTTCAACAGGGGCCACCTCTGCCCTGGCATCCCATGAAAATCCTCCAGGTGTTTCCACTGGGCTGACCCAGCACAGGGTCCAGCAGGTCCAGCCTGCTGTGCTCCCAGGTGTCCTCATCACAGGTGCAGGGCTCCCAAAAGCCCTGTCGGGGAGCCGACCCTCTCTGTCCCGTGGCCATGTGTGGACCTCTTCAGCAGCCTGGCCCCAGGCCCTCCCCTTCCATCTTGGCAGAGTTGTCCGAGGCCTGCCTGTCCCTCCCATGGCTGTCCAGGGGCGATGCTGGGCCTTCACATGCCTGGTCCTCCTGGCCCTTTGCTCACCCTGCGTGGATATTAGAGAGGATGCCGATGCCCGAGTGGAAGGAAGCCCAGGACTGGGACCATCTGCCTGCACCTGAAGCAGGGTGGGGGACACACTGTCCTGTGTCTTCATGGCACTCCATTTCCCCAGGCTCCAGAAAGGAGCCCAGCAGTTCAGGGAAGGAACATGGCTCAGACAGCCCAGTGGAGAGTGGGCCCATGTGCTGTGGCCGGCCGTCAGGGCAGCCGTGGTCATCGTCCATGGCCAGTGCTCCCTGGGAACAGCAGGCAGCGCTCTGACATGTCCTGCCGACCTGGAGACTTTACTGGAGGGTCTCAGGAAGGACACTGCGGCTTCCAGGTTATTTGATACACAGTGGGAGTCCACCACCCTCCGTCCTTATGAGAGAATCTGAAATTTGAATGGTTGGGGTAATTCCAGTCGAGGAGCTGAACTCCCGGGGCAGAGGGGTGGGCTGGGGTCCTCGTGCCCTCTTCTGTCCCTCTAGGCTGTGGTCCAATGTTCATGTGGAAGTTTTCCATTCAAAATGGTCCAATAAGGGGAACCTACTTCATCTGAAAATGAACAGAAAACAAGAATGAAGGTCCCCGATCTGTCTCAGCCCTGGCCAGATGCTGGGTTCCAGGAACTGGCTGTGACCCTGCACCTGAGAGCCGTGTGGCCCCAGCACCCTGTCACTGTGTCTACAGCCTCCACGGATCATGTGTTGCCACTCACTCCGCCTGGAGCTGAGGCTCAGCCTTGAATGCCCCAGGAGGGCAGGGATCCTTGGTCTGTCCCTGGCTAGATGTGTGGCCCTTCATCATCAACTCTAACCTTTAAGCATATGTGAGGGCCATGACCCCAGCACTCGGGAGGCCAAGGCCAGAGGATGGCTAGTTCAAGGCCAGCCTGGGCAACTGCAAGACACTGTCTAAATTCAAAATAAGAAAGAAAGGAAAAGAGAGAGGGAGAGAGACAGAGGGAAGGGAGGAAGGAAGGAAGGAAGGAAGGAAGGAAGGAAGGAAGGAAGGAAGGAAGGAAGGAAGGAAGGAAGGAAGGAAGGGCGGGCTCTGCAAGGACCCTGCTCTGAGCCTCAGGAGGTAGGCCCTCCTGCTGGGTGGGGACGGACAGAGGCCCCTGGGCCCTGGGCTCCCGCCTCTCACAGAGGGGCTGCTGAGCCTGTCCTATGGTCACTGGCAGGTCCACAGCTGCCCTGCTGAATGGAGGCAGATGGCTCCTGGACCTGTGTGCTTCAGGTGTTGGTGGCTGGAGACAGGATTCAGAGGCTTTTATCAAACGCGTCCCAGTCCCTCTCATGGCTAGAACCCTGGGCTGCAATATTTCTTGGAGCTGAGTGTACATTTCATCCGTCTGCAGGCTGCATCGGCCTCGGTTTCGCCACTCGTCCCAGTGCTTAAAAAGCAGCCTCCAGAAGTGGAACAGGCCCCACAGCCACTGCATTATTTTCCTGTCTAGATGAAAATCGATTTCTGGTTTCACAGCCTCTGCCTTCCTGGGTGCCGTGGGCTATTAGTGTGGAGTCAGTCTCATCACTCACACCCCTCCCCCGGTGTGCAGTGAGGTCGCTCTGGCTGATTCAATTCACACCCGAAGGACACTGACATTGTCAGCTTTGCCCAGTGTCCCCTCAGGCTTGTGTCAACCAGTATCACGGTCCTCCCCTCTCCCTCCCCCTCTTTCCTGGACTCTCAAGAACAAGGCAACCTGACTGACTCCAGCAAAGGGACGGAGTTGTGATTCCAACTCTGGGATTCCCCCAGCAACCCTACAGCCAGGCGTCTCCCCTTCCCCGGACTGAGGCTGTGATACTGTAACAAAATGCCACAGGCTGGGAGATTTATAAACAAGGAGAATTTAATTCTCACCGTTCTGGAGGTTGGGAGCCAAGATCAAGGCACCAGAAGGCTTGGTGTCTGCCAAGGACAACTTCTGCGCCCAAGATGGCGCCATGTTCCTGTGTCCTCTGAGGGATGAATGCTGTTCCCTCCAGCTCTGTCATAAGGTCACCTATCCCTCTCAGGAGGGCCCCTCACTCCCTAATTCCTCCTCAATCCCCACCTCCTCATCCTGTTGTTCTGGGGCTTTGTTTCTACGTGAATCCTGGGGATACAAACATCATACCATGCACCCACCTTGCAGAACGGACCCTCGCACTCCTGCTTCCCTGGGCCCAGCCAGCCACTCCCTGCCAGCAAGGAACTCTCAGCCTCCCTGAACACCAATGGTGGGAGATGCTGGGTGGGGCACAGCTGAGGTCTGCCATGTGGGCAAGAGAGCAGAGGTTACTGGGGATTCAGGCTCAGTTCCATTTGGGCCAACAGACAGCAAAGCTGAAAGAGCAGACCCTTCCTCACCGTCCTGGAGGCTGGTTCTGGCGAGGACCTTTTCCAGGTCACAGATGGTGAGCTCTCCCTGGTGTGCCCTCACCAGGAGGGAAAGGCAGGGGCGGGGGGGGCGGGGAGCAAGGTCTCTGTTATCAAAGCACTAATCCCAGCCTGAGGGACCCCATAACCTGGACATCCCCCCCCAGGCCCCACTTCTCAAAAGGAAGGGCAGCAAGGTGCCTCAGAGAGCTGGGGTTAAGGTTTCTGTTAGGTGGGTTTGAGTTGATTAAGCGACCCGCACTTGGGAAAGAACTATCAATCAGGTGCCAACAGAACTGCCTGTCAATCAGCGGGGTCTCCTGGCCAATCCTGGATCTTAGCCACTCCCCTGACCAACTTCAGTAGGACAAGGGACTCTAAAAACTCCCTTTTACTGTCCCAAGCCCTCCCTTCCTGCCCTAAGCCCAATAAAAATTCCATTCTTTGGAGCCCCTGATCCTTCTCCTTAGACTCACTCTGTGGGTCTGAGGGTTCCCCCCAGGGCAAAACCTTAATAAAGCCTGGTTCAGCAACCTTTTTAAATCTGCCTCCTTTCGGTTGCAGCTGCCTGACCTTACAGTTTGCACATATGCATTTGGGGTGGGGATGGGGGGTCACAAAATTCCAGTGTATTGTAGAATCCACTTTATACTGTTGGGCAGGTTTCACCTCCGGCCACCCGTCTCTGCCTGCCTGAGTCTCTGGCACATGATTCATGGCAAAGCTGCGTCTTCCCCCTGTAGCTCACACCAGCACCAGGAGGGCCAGCCACACAGTCAGCCAAGATCACTGTGGGAAGGAACACAGGGAAGGAAGGGCAGGGACCAAGGCCCAAGGTCCCCCCACCCAGGCCTTGTCTGCACAGACTGGGACCCAGTGAGGGAACTCACCATGGCTCCCATTACGGGGCACAGACAGCGTTCTAGGACCCACACAGAGCCAATGACACCTGAGAGGACGGGGAGCTGGGAAGTCCCTCCACCCTCCGGGAAGGACGCTGTGGCTCATACCTGCAGTGGGAGAGAACAGGACCCAGAGCCCTCGGACAGCCGTGTGAAAAGCAGAACGTTAAGAGCGGTTTTCTCAACAACTCCATCTTCAGGGTATCATTGTCACCTTCAGGACATAGAAAGCACCAACATGACACCCTCATCAGGAAGCAGAGACACTTGGACAGGTGGTAATCATTCCAGGGTCCACTGTCCCCCTCCCATACCCCTACCCCACCCCTTGTGCTGGCCAGGGGCAGCCCTGCTCTGGCAGCTCAGGGGCGGGCAGCATGGGCTGGCTGGGCTCTCTCCATGCTGGGTGCTGCCCACACAGTGGTGTCCCTGGGCGGCAGGACAGTCCTCCTCGCTGCAGTCAGTCTGACCTGCATCTCCTAGGCTGAAGTCAAGCTGTCCCAGCGGCGTCCTTGCTGCAGACCCTGGGAGGACAGGGTCCCTGTCACTGGGCATGTTGGCAGGAGGTGGCTACCTGAGGCTGCAGCACTGAGATCCCTGTTTGTCCCTGGCCTTGTCACCCAGGGCCTTTCCCACTTCCAGGCCTCGTGCACACCTTGGCTCAACCCCCTGCCCTCGAGGCTAGCAATGGGGTGCCCACTCTCCAGCCCCCTCTCCTCCTCCTGGCGCATCCCTCTGGGCCAGCTGGGACGGGCCTTCCACTCTGAGGACCTGTGTGATGACCCTGGACCCACCTTGCTCCCACATGAGACATGGTCCTGTGACGTGCCCAGGTCCTGTCTGTCCCCTCTTGTGATGTGAAGGTTACATCTTCTCAAGGTCAAGGATAGTCCCCCAGTTTCCCAAGGTCCATTCAGTGACCATCATCGGATGTGAAGTGGAGTCTTCAGGACCCCCTCTGGGATTCCAGACACAGTACAGGGGCCCTAGCTAAGCTGGTCAGCACTGCCCCTTGAGGGCTGCCCACAGCTTGGCACCAGGCAATGGCTGCCATGTGGGAAGGGGCTGGTTGGTCCTGACTGTCCTAGAAAACCAGAAGCCAGAATTTCAGGCAAAGGCCCTCAAGCTTCAAGCATTGGATTCTGATTCAAAAGCTCTGGGCACTGGTGAGGTGAGTCCTGAGGGGTCCTTCTGGCCTGTGGCCCCGGGTGCATCTCTGTCCTGGGAAGCTTCCCATTTACCACACCAGCCCCCTGCGTCCTGATGGGCTTCCTGGTCAAATCTGATCTTGTCCCTGCTCGCTTTGCCCCTAGAGGGTCCAGCCTGGGAAGAAGGCTCCTCCTGGGCCCTCTCCAGCCTGTCCGGCTGCCCCCCACCACCACGCACACACAGGGCCTGACTCCCCCAGCAGTTCCCATCTACTCTGCTCACTCTTGGGCCTGGCCCCCTAGTTCCCAGGTCTAGGTGCCCTGCCCCTTGCCATCCTGGAGAACCTCCCTTCGTGGACAGTTCTGCAGCCCTCGAGGACCTCTCCAGGGACTCGGGCATCTCCCCCAAGCCAGGGCATTACCGTGACAGATACATCACTGGACATGCTAACTGGCCACAGAATCAACCACGAAAGGTTTAGTTGTCACCTAGTGTGTGCCCACACCCTCAGGTCCTGAGAACCAGCAGAGAGCACTCATGTGGGCAGCCCTCTGAGAGAGTGGACAGCTCTAAAGGAAACCAGACAGCAGAATGCCGGAGAGTCCCAGCCTGAGCTGCTGTGTCCCCCGGGGAGGCAGGGGGACTGCAGGGGAGGCAGGAGGACCACAGGGGCGGCAGGGGAGGCCGGTCTCCTCACCCACCCAGGACAGTGACCTCCTCTGCACCTTCCTCTGACTCCGATGCTCCTTCCTCTGCACTAATTTCTCCTCTGACACTTTCCATTAGAGAAAGGACTGCAGTGTTTTGATCTCTGTGGCTCTTTATTAGCGTGTTGGTCTGGCTACTTCACTGGAAGCCAAAAGATCAGAGGTTTGTCCCTCTCTCATAGGAAAGTCCAGGCCATTGGGGTTCAGTAACCCCGGCTCTCTCACTGGAGGCCTTCCCCAAGCCACTGCCTTCCTCCACGTGACTGAGCCTGGGACACAATCTCCAGCCTCCAGGAAGAAAAGGGACAGAAGTGCAAGCCATCAACCTCCCTCTCAGGAAGTCACTGTGAGCAGACACACCTGCTGCATGCCATTGGCCAGGGCCTTGCTGCAGGGCCAGGAGCACAGGCCCCAGTGTTCCTCAGTAAAAGCTGAATGACAGAGTGTAACATAATGAAGGGAAGCCTGTCTTACAAGTCTTTCCCTTCAGAACAAAACAAAACAAGCAAGATCCTTACAGGATGGATGGCTGTGTCTGTGGGGAGTTATTCTTCTGCAGAAAGATGTATCACAAGCAACTCTGGCCTCCAAGTAGTAAGTGTACTAGACAGGAACCGCACTGACAGGCTTCTGTCAGCCACCTCTGCACCCCACTGAAGCCAGAATCAGACAGGCAGTCAGTATAGATAGGTCAATGGAGTCAGGTCAGATGAGTCAGGCCAATTTTGAGTGAGTCCAGCAAGTTGGAGACGTCCCCTGAGGGACTGAAATGTTAATTCCTTCAGAGTCCTTCCTCCAACATTATTGAGAACCTGCCCCTGCTCCAACATGTTGCCAAGGTAACCTGTCCCAGGAATTGCCCCTCCCCACAGGGAGCTATAAGTTTGTCACTATGTCTTTGGCTGCTCCACCTGCCCTTCCCCCTTCAGCCCACCTGTCTCCCACCTTTTGGCCACACCACCGAGGATTCCTGGGGAGAGGGCAGGAGAACAAAGGAAGCCTAGGACATAAAAAGTGCAGAACACCTCCCCTCTTGGGATTCCAGGACACCAGCTATGGCCCCCTTCTCCCTCCCAGGAGAAGTCTGTGTTACCCCTTTTTAAATAAACCCTGCTTCATATGCTTGCCTCGGCTGTTTCTCTAATGTTCAAACTTCCACGTGTGGGGAAGCAGGACTCATCACCAATAACGGACAGTATACCATTGGCCCTTGGGGAAGAACATTGGGGAAGAAAAGTCTAAGGTTTCCAACTAGAATACTTTTGACGATTCCCAAATGTCTAGAGAAGTAAAGTTGAAGAAACCCTTTTGCTGGTTGGAAGCACACACTGTTAGCTCTCAAAGCATTGAAATAAATTTAGCTTAATTCTGCAATGAACTCCCTCCCCATCAGGTGGAAACCAAGCATGAAGACTTTAATTCCTAAGAGGGACCTTTCAATAAAGCCATGTACGGCTGAAAACGAGGTGGCTAATGAAATTATCTCAGAGTGGTGCTCTCTGGGAGTGACGGGGATCATCAGGTGCCAGGAGAGAAGACAGGGCAGACTCTATGCCGCAGTGCAGAGCTGGAGAAAACCCTAGCCCACCTGGAGCATGGTTGGATGGCTGGGGGGATATGCACTGCTGCCATCCAGGGCTGCCTAGGAGAGCTGAGGTACTGTGACCCCAGGAATTTTACAGGCATTTCCCCAATTCTGAAATGCTGCCCTTTTCATGTACTCCAAGACTCTAAAGCAGGTCGGCCTTCATGTTGAGGCCCAAAGTTTACATTCTCCTCATTTGTCCAATCTCCTTGGAGTCCCAGGGGTCCTCCTCTAACTTACACTAGTTTATACTCTCCAGCAATCAGTCGGCCCTGGGGCCTGGGGCAAGCAGCCCGCTGGGTGAAGTGACCAAGGAAACACCCAGAAAGAGGGTGAAGGAGAGGCCCTCACAAAGTCTGTGTTCCCACGAGCTAGTGCACGAGTGGAAGTGGGTATGCTGACTAGGATTGGGTCAAGGCTGGCCATATGACCGCAGCATGCCCAGTGGGTCATGGCTGTGCTGACTGGGTCATGGATGGTCACATGGCTGCAGCCTGTCCAATCAGAGTGAAGCTAGGACAGGCTCCCCACCTGGAGTCTGAGCCAACTGAGGAAAGGCTGCAGCCATTCTGTTGCTCTGACGGGGCTGCCCGAGGCCGCAGGGCCACACGGCCACAACCTGAAGACCAGTGAGGAAGCCTGAGGCTGCAGACTCAGACAGAAGCGGAAAACTGAGCTGGCCTCTGGACGGTGCTGTCCGGCGCTGGACGGCGGCCTTCATTTCCGGCCTGAGCTTCCTCACCCTCCACTGCAGCACCTGGTGCACACAGCCAGTTCGGTGCCCAGCTCTGGGAGGGATACTTCCCAGCGCCATAGAGTCTCGGCCTCCAGGCCTCAGTTTCCCCATCTGTGTGGAGACCAGGTGGCCCATGCAGACCATGGCTAGGGACATGAGCGCCCAGGAGCAGCCAGCGGGGAGGCGCGATAGCCACAGAAGCCCTGCACCTGATCATCCAGCCAAGCGGAGACCAGCTGACCCTCACCTGCCGAGGACCCCAAGGCACCTGTGGGGAGACGCTCAGGACCCAGACTCTCACTGCAGCCCGCCTGCCCCTCACACCAAGGAGAGGAAGTAAGTGGGGGCTGAAACTCCTGCAGAGCGCATGTGCCCAGGTGTAACATCATCCTGGTCTCAGGAGGCACCCGACACCCCCAGGTGTCTCACAGGTAATGGGCAGATACCACACACGGACGTAGATATGTCACAGCACATGTAAGTGACTGCAAACTGCCCCCATGAGCATCCGAGCAGGGAAACTGGACACACTACGGCAGACACAGGTACCATGAGCAAATGCATGGGAACAGCACACACCAGTGGCATGCAGGCACAGGTGACATGGGGCAGGACATAGAGACTCACAGTGATAGACACAAGTGACACAGATGACGAAGTGTTCAGGTAACTCCAAGGCAGCACAGATGCCAGTGGTGCACAGTGCCCATGAGCAGCCCACAAGGCAACAGTAACACGTGAGCAACCTCCTGCCACCCAGGTGAGGAGGGCTGCACAGGAAGGCTGCACAGGAACACTGAGGCAGCGAATTCAGGCCACGCATAGAGGTGGCACACACACACACCACAGAGCCCAGGGCAGCACATGGTCAGGTGACTCAGAGGACATGCAGTAACATCAGTGTAGCTCATGTACAAGGATCACATGCAGACAGCAGGTCACGGGCAACACTCACGGGTCCCATGTTCACAGTAGAACACAGAACACAGGTCACAGAACATACAAGGCACATGTGGGTGACACAGCATTACCCATGTGGGACACACAGTGGCAACCTGCAGGTCCCCCTATGGGCAGTTCACACAGGTACCAGAAACCCGGGCCCCCATCCCCCACATGTAATACATGCACAGCTGAGTCCACCCCAGGCTCAGATCCAAGGAGCAGCCATGGGCAGATCTTTCCTCTGTCCTGAAGGCCAGTGCTCTGGGAAGCACAGCAGTTCTGGAAGGAAGGGTGGGTGGAGAGGGCAGTGGGCTTGGCCTTGGGGCTTGGTCCACAGATGTAGGTGCTCTGTTGCACTCCTTGGCCCCTCCTGTGCATTGCACCTCACATCTAAAGTGTCCTTCCATCTTTCAGATAAGGACATCAGTAGGTCTAAATAAAATAACCTTCCCTAGTCAATTTCTTTTCCAGCTTCTCAGGTGCAGTAAATATTTTGTAGTGAAGTCTTTATCTTTTAGATATAAAAGAGCTTACATGGACATTCCGTGCTGAGTTGCTTCATAAATCTTTCCAGGTTACAGCCTGCTGCCAGGTCCTGCTGTACACCTCCACGTATCAGAGCGGGGAGTATCAGGATGCAGTAAATTCCAGGCTGGGTCCTGGGCACCCAGGATCCAAGAGGCCCCAGACATCTCTGGGGATCGGAGTGGAGCTGGCATCACGTGAAGGCATGATCTGGTTCACCCCACCTACTCAGAGAGCACAGAGAAAACTGAGGCCAAGGGTGCTCACGAGGGACAGCTAAGGCAGAGGGCTGCTGTGCCTGGACTCCAGCCTGGAGCGTTCCTGTTCTGTACCTTAACGGACTGTCTGCTGTGGGTCAGCACCTAAGAAGCTTCCAGTAACATGGCAAGGCCGCGCTCATGGAAGAAGCTGCCCCCAGTAGGCTGTGTGGTCCACCAGGCCCCTAGGATGGGGGCAGAAATGCAGAGACTAGGCCACTGAGCCAGGCCACCTCCTCCCATGTTTCACACAGCACCCATGAGGCAGTAGAACCAGAGGAAGAGTCAAGAGTTCTGAGTACAAATCTGTTACATTTGCAAGTTGCCCACTGGTTGGTATTGGCTGGAGTCCAGGTCTGCAGATTGGACCCAGGAGCCATGATTCTCCCTGGAAGTGAAAGTCCCTCCTGCAAACACCCTGACTGTCCCAGCTCAGCCACAAGACTGGCACCACCCCCACCCTCTTCATGTGGATCCCAGGTGTCCCCATTGTCACCTGCACAGGATGGGCTGGGGAGCTGGGCCAGCTGACTGGCAGCTTTGTTCATCCTCAGCTCCCCTCCCAGCCTGTCACCTGTCCCCAGAGCTCTGAGGGGAAAGATTCTGTGAAATGAAAATGCATTAAGGCTCTCAAAGACATCAAAGTCAATTTTAGCCGTGGAGAACAAAGCGCATGTCATGGAACAGCACTGCAATTACCTCCCTCACCAGCACCAACCCTCTCAGCACCTCTCCACGGCCTGGCCCCTTACTCACGGTCCTAGTGAGGAGTGACGTCCGCCTGGGCTTTAATTGCCAGCTCCTAATGCAGCGACGTGTTCAGAAGGAAAAGGACACGGATCCCCTCTGAGGATAATTATGTGTTGCAATAGCCCATTTCCTACACCCCGAGCATGTGACATGCCTTGTGCACCATCACAATCCTTGATGGAGCTCTGCCGCCAGTTGCAGGTGTTTGGTGTGTCCAATGACTAGCACCCTCATGGTCACTTGTCAGCTATCCACATCCCCAAGACTGCTGTCAGGGGAAGGAGTATCTCTAGGCCCCCATTGCAGCCTGAACACCAGTCAGGAATGACCACCTTAAACCACTTGCCCTGTGCACCAACCCTGGAACCTCTGGAATGTCAGCCACAGCCAGGGTGTTTTCCCAGTGAAGAAGTGGCCCCAAGTGGCCAGCCCATTCCATTTGTTTTCAATTTAACATGTATTTCCTGAAGGGCCATCTCTGTCCTTGGTGTTGAAGATATAAATCAGCAACACAGACTTCCCCTGCCCTCCCATTCACAGTCTAGAGAGTTTCAGAAAAGGAACAACTACTTGAAAAGTGTAGAATTGCAAGCAACACTTACTATCAGGATGGAACTCCCAAGGCCCAGGGATGACCGCTGGAGTTTACATGGCCCGGGATGCAGCAGCCCAGGCAGAGGGTCAGCAGGTGCAGAGGGTCAGCAGGTGAGGAGGCTCCAAGATAGGCGGATGCAGATGCCTTAGATCAAAGTGTCACTGTCGTAGCAGCAGCTGGTGCTGTCTGTACATGCTTCTCACTGTCTTAAACATACCTGCCATTTAACCCTGAACCCAGCCTAAGTTCAGAATGCCTTAGCACACTAAGTACATACAGTCACTATTGCCACACTATGGATGGGGATGTCGAGCACTCGTGGATAAATAATCGCCTGAGATGACGTATGGAGTGGTGGGGCCAAGATTTAAACGGGCCATCTAGCTCCTTGTGCTGACCTTCTGTAAGACCTTAGTGATCTGACCTCTATGAGAAGATGGAGCATGATGTACCAGACACTAGAGCGAGGCCTGAACCAGGCGCAAGATCTTCAGCCATTGTGCATATCTCACTCTTTCTGTTATGAGGAGCAGCAACTAAAACTAAGCCAGCTTAAGTGAGAAGAAACATGATGCACTTACCTGGAAATGCTGGTGTGGGTTTCAGGCCCGACTTGATCCAGGACTCAAGTGACATCGCCAGAATGCAGTCCCTCTTCTCCTCCTCTGTGCCAGCTTTATTCTCAGAACAGCTCTGTTCTGCAGCTCCAGCCTCAACATCCCTGCAGTTCATAATTTCAGGCCCTCAAGAAAGGTTCACCGTTCCCAGTGATTCAAGGAAAAGGCCAAGGTCACTGTGGTCCAGATGGAAGCCCTGGCAGGCCCTGGACAGGATGCCAGACACAGCCCCTGGAACCCAGGGTGATGTCACATCTGGTGCCCTAGGCTGGGGCAGAAACTCCAGAGGGGATGAAGATCCAGATGCAGGAGGTAGATGTGGGGAATGAGGGTCACTCTTGGGCACATGTATGCCTCATGCCATTGAGGGGGACATGACTCCAAGAAGAGTGCTTTCTAGGTTTTCTGCTTAGCAAAGACCATGGTCCTGGGGAGGTGAAGGGAGAGGAAGGGTGGGTGAGAGGAGGCAGCAGCTCCGGAGCAGCAGAGCTGGAGACTACCCAGAGGCCTTCCCACTCCCCATCCACCTCACACTAGCCCATGGATAAGGCACAACACTGCAGTGTCCGGTGGAGACAAACTCTCAGCTACAGGCCTCAGGAGGCTGCTGACTGGAAGCACCTTGGAAGCTCCAGATTGACTGACCCTTTGCTCACCTTGAGAGATCCTGGTGTCATTGGGCTGGGCAGCTTGGAAGTCAGGATTGGCAAGTCTCCCCAGGTGGCCCTTGCCTGCAACCAGGATGATAATGCACAGCCTGTGCCATTCTCTGCATGTGCCAGTGGTTCCTCCTCCCAGATACCACCCAGGAGTGCCCCTCTACTTTAATCCTTCTTGTTTAAATTTATATCATAAGAGAACTGTCAGTTCCACCATGTACATCCTCACTGATTTCCAGCTCCTTCCTGGGCCTCCTCCGGAGAAACTGTTCCTGAAGCCTTTGGCTGTGCTGACTTGTTCAAAACTTCTGGGCGGCAGTGAGGCTTTGGGGAGATTGGATCGGTCCTCACCTAATACTGGCCAGAGAGGAAGCGACTGGGGGTGATTATTGATTCCCCCCAGGTCAGCCTCACGGTGGAGCTTGCAGAGAGGCCTCACGTTTATTTGACACGTGACCTGGACTGTCTCCTCCTCTTCCTTCCATCCATCAGTCCATAGGAATCAGCTTATGATGGTGTCTCTGCGAGTGAGTATGAGGGAGGAGCCCACAGCCCAGAAACCAGATGCATCCAGACCCTCACTTGCCAGAGGCCAGAAGAGGCACGTCCTGAGCTAACAGAGCCCAGATGCAGCACTCGGAATGGACTGGGATCAGGTGCCTCGCAGCTGTTTGGGGATGAAGAGTTAGAGATTAGGGTGTAATCTGAAAAAACAAGTTTCATTTTTGCATGATTTAAAATTCGAACCTACTATGTGTCTGAATGAATGAGCTGATCCTTGGAAATGTGTCCCATCACCTGGTGAGTCAGGACATAAGGCTTTTCTCCTGAGTAGGCCCAAGTGTGTGAGGAGAGAAAGCCGGGGGTGAGTCACGAGGTCCAGGCCCGTGATCATCACGCCTGAGATCCAGAAAACACTTAGCAGTGGCCTGGCACCATGATGTACACAGTAAGCACTAATGGTGGCCTAGCACTGTCACTGTACACAGTAGGTAACCAGTGTGTTACTGGAGTTATGAATGGTGCTTAGTAATGGCCTGGCACCAGGTGTGGCAGAGCGGGTGCTCACTGAGGATCTGGCATCACGAGTGTGCCCAGCGCATGCTCAATTACTGCCTAGAGGTCCAGTGGGCTCCTCATGAGGTGCTGGTGAGGGGCACCCAGATGAAGGGGACTCCCGAAGCCCACCACTGGTTACACAAGATCAGCAGGGACAGCCCTATCCTTGAAGACATAAGTCAAGTGCTCCATTGCCATTACCTACCAATGGCCACCCTAGATTGCTGGGTGTCCACTCTAGGAAACCCTCTTCCAAGCTCTCTCCCACACACTGGGACAGCACAAGCTTGGCAACGTGTCCAGACACCACGGGTTCCCACCTGGAGGAGCCTGGCCACGGTGGTTAAGCAGAACTGACCTGATGAGCAAGTGGACGTGTGACGGAGCCCACAGCACTAAAGACAGTGAGAACACCACCCCCAGTGCCCACTGAGCTGTGGGCACACGGGCACTGCCCTTCCCTATCCTGCAGTAGGCACCGCCTCTACTTCCTGCAGTGAGTGACCCTCCCAGCATGCCATGGTGATGGGCCTCTGGCCAGGCTCTGGTTTCCAGAATGCATCACCATGCCTAAGACAGCAAGAGCCACTTGCTGATGTCAGGAGAGAGTGGAACAGCCTCCATGTTCAACAGCACAGCACTGAACGGGTGGAACCATGTGGGGCTCTCCTGCAGCTGAGGGTGCTTCCAGAGGTCCACCAGAGGAAGTCCCTGTCAGAGGAGGACTTGTTGGGCCTTGAAGACAAAGGCCCAGCAAAGAGTGAGCCGATTTTCACCACAGTCTGTTGTGCACACCCACATGCACATTCGTGTGCCCTGGAAGTCCCTGCACCGGGGTGTCCCCAGGGGTTCTCTCCTGGTGGTGTGACCATGTGGTCTTTCTTTTGCTAGTGTGTAGACTGGGTTTTTCTAGAGTAAATGGGTATTTTGTAATGAGCTGTTATTTTTAATAGCCTTGCACGATTGGCAGCTGCATAATGGGGAATGTGGACAGCCGTTGGGAAAAGACCAATACTGGAAGTGAGGAGCCATGCCTGGCTAGGGCTCAGCAATCCCCAGGAAAGGGGAGTGAGGTTGAAAGAGGAACCTCCTGGGGCTTGACACCCACAGGCTCAGCTAAGACAGCCCAAGCACCTGCTTTTATAAAATTAAAAAAATAATACATTGTACTGTCAGTGTAAAGTTAAAGCTTCTTTTATTTTAAAAAATACACCAGAACTGCCACAGCTCCAGTTCTCAGGCCAGCCAGGGAGTTTTCCTGGACACAAGTCATCAGAGAGGACTCTTTGTGTCAGAAATGCAGTGCCCAGGCCCACAGAGAACCTGGCCCACCCACCCAGGTGCCACACCCTCTCCGCCAGTATTTACCACTGGAGGAGCCCAGGGAGGGAGGAGGGAGGTGGGAAAGGGACGCTTCTGACCTCAGACACACACTGTCTAGGTGTAGCTAAGCACCTGCAGTGAGATCAGGGCTCTCGCCAACCGTCCCAGTGTGTAGCCGGACATCAGAAGAGACAAGTGAGGTACTCTTCAGCCAGCATCCCAGGCCCATCTGGCCGGTAAGGAAGAGGAGCAGGAGCAGGCTGCCAGTGCATCTGGGTGCCTCCCAGGCACCATCCACTGTACCTACTGCTTGTCTCACAGTCTGTTGCTGTGGAGGGACACTCCCAGGGCAGCCAGGCGAGGCCAGGGGATGTATTAGTGTCCCTCCAGGGTGCCCCGTCCAACAGAGCCCAGGCTCCCCCAGGCCTCCACTTAAAATCCCGTTGCCCACAGCTTTCCTCAGAGGCTGGACACGTGTCCTGGGTGGCAGGTGGGAGCCCAGCAGGCAGGTGAGTGCTCAGCCTGCCCCTCCAGGTGTGCCCGGGGACCTGGCAGACATGCAGGAGCCCAGGCCCAGCCCCGCCCAGGAATCAGCAACTGCCATTGCACCAGGGCCGCCAGGGGACTTTTGGGCACACTGTGTGCTGAGGAACACAGGACTGAGCTCCAGATAGAGGGGACCTCCTGCAGCCACCTCCAAGCCCGGGGACCAGCGTCCCACGCCACACAGCAGCCTGCAGCCTGGGACGAGCATGGGAAGGACAGGGCCTCCTGGAAGGCCAGGAGAGAGGGAGGGCTCTGCAGGCCCCTGCCTCCCACACACACATAAGGAAATCCTGGCCAGTGTCCATCTCTAGCCCTCGCCAGACAGTGAGGGACAGACTCCACTTCATGCAGCTACGGGAACCAGTGGAGAGCGGTGACAGGCGTTGGCAGTGCAGCTGACGAGCACAGCCTGTTAACCTGAGGGAGCAGAGGCGTCTCCAGCAGCCCCAGTTACAGGAGCAGCCTGCCCCATGCAGGGGGCAGCCATTAGCTCATCCCCAGACAGACGCCATCAAGCCATTGCTCTCCCTGATTAGATCTAAGTATGTGTGGCCCTGGGTGAGAAAAAAAGTCACTCATTGGTCCAGAGGACGTGCGAGGGCAACACGCTGCACCTCTAGGACCAGTACCTCACAGCTCCCCAGCCCAGGTCTTTGAGCTGGCTTCCCCCTGAGCCCTGTCCTTGATCATAGTGAGGCACAGCCTTCTGCTAGTGGACACTCCCATGCCAGCTCGTCTTCAGGTCCATCTGCAATGCCTGACCAGTCCCTCCACCTTGACAACACACCGTGGGCCGCCTTCCCTGGCACTGCATTCTCAGCTTTCTTCCTGCCTCTCAGATTCTTGGTCCATCTCCATCATTGGCTTCCTTGTGACCCCTAAGTGCAAAGTTCCCAGTTGTCTTTGGAATCTCTTCCTTGGGACTCCATCCGCCCCATGCTCCAAGTCTCCACATGAATGACTTCCGCCTCTGCCTCTCCAGTCCTGAGTCCTTCCCACACTCTCCTTTACTGAGGTCATGATGCAGGATGTCCCATCATGTTCACCAGCCATCTGCCCACCCAATACCAGCTCCTGCCACTCTCCCAGCACCCAGGTCAACATGGATGTCTTCCCTGGCCCCTCCAGTGCACTCATGCCCATGTCAAATCTGGAACCAAGGATAGGATCTCGTGGATCTGTATGCAGATAACTTGGTGTTCCAATGGTCAACCCTCATTGGGAGCTGAGGTCAACCTGGCTTCCAGGAGAAAGGACGCATACCCACCTGCTGTGTCACCACCTCTGCTCCCTGCCTCTCGCTGATAGAATCTGAGGTGCCAAGGTTCTGTGGATGGTAGAAGGTGTCAGAGCAGAACCATGGAATACCCAAAGTTTCTGATGAGCAGGACTGAAAATCTGCACGCCCACCAGGCTCCTGGTACTGCTGACCCAGCTGGCCCGGGGACCCCACTTAAAGAAGCACCAGTTTAACAATAGGAGCAACATTCCCGGGCAGCATAGGGCCTCTCTGGGCTCCTCCCTACAGAGCGAGGATGCAAACAGCAGTCCCTGACCTGGGGTGCTAGTGAGGATCAGCTCCAGAGCATCTGCTGTGTGGTGGAACCCCTACATGTCAGTGCTGGGCCATACCCCGCAATGGCAGCTGCTCACAGAACGGAAAAGAAGGGAAGATAGAATTTGAGAGCAGGCACTGGGGTATTGGGGTGTCCAGGGGAACAACCCTTCACCCTGCCGCCCTCCCACCAGGCCCTCCCACCCTATGCCATTCCCTCCAGTGTGGGCCAGGATTCCCTGGCCAAGTGCACAGAGAGGCAGTGGCAGTTGATTTGGTCCTGCTCCGATCTGAGGTCCCCATGTGGCTCGTGCATGGCTGCACTGTCTCTTCCTGTTGGGGGGGGGGCGGGGGTCCGTGTCATGGTTCAGTGCTGGCTGCCTGTCTTCAGCCCACAATGGTAAAGGTGCCAGGTTGTGAATCTGGGGCCAGAGCAGCCCCTCCTGGGTCAGAATCTTTGGAATAACTGATGACCCCTGGTCATCATCTCTGACTCCTTGTCACTGACATGAAGTGACAGTGTCCTTGTCACCTCCTGCACTGGTGAGATCTTCCTCCTCCCAAAAGAGAGCTCTCACTTGGTCCTTCATACCTGTGTCATCGGATGCACACTGCAGTTTTCTCCTCATCACTCACCAAAGTGACAGTCTCCCTCTACAGACTGCAAGGTCCCTTCAGGCCAACTTTGTCCTCTCAACTCTGCAGCCTGAAGGTGCAGTGCTGGGCCAGGACACGGCCCTCAGGAAACGAGCTGTAAACCAAGGAAGGAAGAAAAAACGGATGAGTGGATGAGCATGCAGAAGCGCACAACAGGGTGCAGCGTCCCTCCCGAGGGGCAGCAAGGCACGGCCATGACGAGCCCCTGTAGTTAGCCCAGGACCCCCGCACCGACAGCTCCTGGCAACAGACCCCCGTAAACCAAGGGATGTTCCAACACGTCCGCTCTCAGGGAGGCCATGGCCCTGCTCTCATGATATGGGTACAATAAAAATAAACCCCCGTCCCTGGAAACAAGCGCCCTGCACGCTCCAGCCACATCTTGGGGTCCTGGGAAGCTGGGGGACAGGGGCAGCCTGAGGAGCAGGCGTCAGATGGGCTGCTGCTTCAGGGACAGTGCTTTTGCTCCTGAGGGTAAAGCAGCAGCAGAAGGACCTAGGGGACATGCACCTGCTGGGGCTCTCTGGGGGCCCCAGCACGGCCAGGCTGCCAGCGCCACCCTGTCAGTTGGCAGGGCAGGGGCTGCTGGCCAGGGAGGGGGCAGTGGCCAGTGGAGGCAGTTGAGTGGCGCTCTCCTCCGGGTGCCTCACAGCCCGCCCAGGGCAGTGGGCCTGGTGCACCCCCGGGCCTGCCCCTCACCCCACCTCCAGGGCCTGGGTCTCATCATAAACCTGACCGCACTCTGCTGCTTTCCCGCGGGTTTGGAACTGCAGTCAGTTAATAGATCTGTGAAGAGCAGAAGCCAGCCCTGTGAAGGCCCCCAAGGAAGCCTCTCATCCTGTTACCCACTGGACATGCGGCTGGGACAAAGACAGCCACCAGGCTGCACCTTGATAGACGTAGAAGGGGCCGAAGGGGCTTCCAAGGTGGCTGCAGTTGCTGCCTCCCTCTACCTCAGAGCCCTAGGGGAGGGGCAGCTGGTGTGCCTCGGAAGCTGACCAGGCCACGAGGAAATCCAGAACAGCCCCGGTCAGACCTGGCCACTCAGAGAAGGGCAGCTGGTGTCAACGGACTGTGCTGGCTGTGCCCCAGAGACAGCCACCTGCCTGGACAGTCTCCTGGAAGGCCACGTCCCTGGTTGCCATGTGCAGCCTCAAGGGCACAAGGGCAATGCCACCCTGTGGCTCTGCAGACAATGACCAGCTGGCCTAGGCATTCCTTAGAGGAGCAGGGATAGCTGCCAGCCCCTGGGGACCCTGTGGAGAGAGATGAGCACGGGGCAGGCCTCCTCCCGGTGGGCTCTCAGGAGGGTGAGGAGGGAGAAGCAGATCAGGGTGTCGAGGGCACAGGAGTGTCCTGGGGACAGGGAGGGCCTGGTCCTGCAGGGCAGCTCTCCCTCTGCCTCTCGGTACAGGAGGAAAGGAAGAGCTCCTGACCCCGGGAACACTTTCCCTCCTGGCACAGGCTGGATGCTTGCGGGGGCTGGAGAGCTCCAAAGGGCTGCAGCCCCTGGAGGGTTAATTTACAGAGTTTGGATTTGTTATAGAATAATTATCTCATGGATTCGCTGCTGGCTTGCTTATGGCTTTTGCTCTCAGATCAGAAAGATATGGAGAAACTAACCTAACTTTATGTCAGTTCCTGGGAAATTCCAAAGTTGCTAGCACTTCAAATGTTTTCTATTTAAATTCTGTAAAATGAAAACAGCGGTCCACACCAATGTCAGCACAGTGGGGCTGTGACGCTCAGCCTAACTCCAGGGAGAGGGTCCCTACCTGCTCTGTCAGCTGGCATCCAGGAGGCTTGCCTCCCTGCCTTCTTGCTTTAGGCATCAAGACTCTCCCCACGTGTGACATCAGCTCATTTCTCATGGCTGCCCAGTGCCTAGGCCCTGAGAACTCACAACAGCCTATTCCCAGGGAGGCACAGTCTCCCCACACTTAAGCATCAGGGTGGCCCAGGAGACCCAGGCCCACCAGTCCTGTGGGTGCATCCCACCCTGCCAGGATGGATTCAAAGAGGGCATGAGGCCCAGCAGGTCCTGTCCTCCCCCTCAGGCACAGGGTGCATCAGAACAGGAGGGAGGGGATCTTCCTCTGAATTGAACTGTTGCAGCCATTCTGCCACCAGGAGGCCACAGTCACTCTGGGAGGGACACCAAAGTGGAGGAGGAAAGCTGTGGGGGAGGAGCTAGTCTGGAGATGGTGCGGCCACCCAGCCGTGGCAAAGGAGGGCGCCGAGCTCTGCACCTTACCATCTTCTTATGCACCAGTCCTAGGCCAGCTTGTGTGGGGCATCAGCAGTGCCCTAGAGGATATGGCCAGAAGGCCAGAGGCAGCACGTTGCGTGGGCAGGACCGTCCCAGAGAGCCCACTCCTTCTCCAGACAGCCAGCCCAGCACAGGGGGGAAGCTCTGCTCAGATCACAGAGAGTGTGAAGGTGTGCATATGGCCATTCACTCACTCCCACGCAGGGTGTGCTCTCACTTCCTACCCCTCATCCTAGGCCTTCCGTGGATGCCATGGCGGTGGGGGTCCATCTGCCCGGCACCCCCTGAACCTGCCTGAAGTCTCCCTCGAGACACTGGCAGAGGCTCCAGCACACCTGTACCCTCACCCAGGCAGTTCTCGGGGTCCCAAGCAGGAGGGGCCAGGCAGGGACAGCAAGAGGAGGAGGCCCCCAGTTTACGTCTGCAACATTATACACACCTCATTGGTGGAGGCTGGGCCATGGCCAGGGCCCTTTGCTTCATCTTCCAAACACCCTGAGGTCATTTTGAAAAAGTCTAAACTGTCCTGTTTTCCTATTTTGATCTGCAGAATGAAGATAATGGCACCATCTCCCTGGATCCTGGGGGAATGTGCCACCCTGCAAGGTGACCCTGGGAGAATGTGCCATCCTGCAAGGCCTGTGAACAGATGTGCTCAAGAAAGCTGCGTCCAGCTGGTCAGGGCACAGATGTGCTTCCAAGGCACGAGACTGCTTTTAAGTGCTGCTTCCTTGCTCCCAAGTCAGACACGAGCAGAGCTTGGAGAGCTGTGTGACCTTGCTTCAGTGGGCAAAGTCAACTCACCATGAAAATTTCATACAGCGATTTAGAAAATCCATGTTCACAATGCCCAGATGACCATTCTCTGAAACCAGACCTGTATCTGTCTGCTGACCTTTGTTGGCCCCTAATGGAAGGGTCACGTTCAATCCAGGTGTGGCTAAACTGCCAGGAACTCAGAACTGAAGGTACACATCCAGTGAGGGTCATTGAGCCTGAAATTGCTCCTGGTGTCTCCCTGTTCTGGTTTGGATGGGAGGTGTTCCCAGAACCTCACGGGAGACAGCACCCGAGGTCGAGTGATCAGATAAGGAGTGTGGCCTAATCACTGGATTAATCCACTGGCAAGGATTAACTGGGTGCTTACTAAAGGAAGGCAGGGTGTGGATGGAGGAGGTGGGTCACAGGGTGTGCCTTCAGTTTGTATTTTTGTCCCCATGAGCAGATCTCTCTCTCTCTCTCTCTCTCTCTCTCTCTCACACACACACACACACACACACATCCTCTCCCTCTTGCCCATTCCCCGGCTGCCATGTCCTGAGCTGATCTCCTCCTCCATGCTCCTCCACCATGGTGTTCTTTCTGCCTCACCTGCAGCCCAGAGCAATAGGGTTGGCCATCTATGGACTGAGACCCTGAAACCAGGGCCAAATAAACTGTGCTTCATCTAGAATTATCCTTGCCAGGTCTTTTGGCCATAGCCATGACAAAGTTGCCCAAACACTCGCTCCCCGGGCAGGCTGGACATGGGGCTGGGCTGGTCCCCTCTCCTTTCATCCCCCAGCCCATCAGCCCCTCTGGACCACAGAACTGGTTCCTGTGAGCTGGGGAATAGGGAAACAGAATTCCCTCTTCTTGCCCACACCGTCCCTGCGGCACCAGGCAGGCAGTGTCCAGGGAGGTGTGCAAGGGGACAGCTCTCTGTGGCAGCAGCGGGTGTGGAGGTGATCTGGAGCCCCACCGTCACCTCCCCAGCTGCAGGCCCACCAGTGTTGTCCCCTCCCAGCCTCACCCTGAACTCTCTCTCCTAGTTACTTTGCCCAGCCTCGGGGACATGAGCCTCAGGGCTTAGTGCCCAGTCCCAATGTGTCCCCTCAGGCCTCAGCACCAGTGTCACAGAGCTCAGCAGTCCCCATGCGCTTGGCCTTGGCTATGCCCCCCTCACATGGCTCCTGCCTCCAATTGTAAGGGCCCATCTCTGCCCATCTCCCCACCAGACTCCAGGCTCAGAAGTGCAGGCCTCACCTGCTCGTCCTCGCCTGCAGCCTCCGCCATGCGCCTCTGCCTGGGCCTCCAGCCCCACCCACCCTCTCTCAGATTCTTGAGCCTGTTTCTGAGCCTTGTACTGAAAGACTTGGTCCCAAAGACACAAGGAAACTTCTGGAGCAACAAGTCAGGGGATGTGCAATTCCAGCTGGCCCTAGACACTGTGGACCGCAGCAGCCATAGCCTGTCTGCCTCGGCTGGACAGAAGAGGGCAGAAGAGGAGAGAGAAAACCAGAAGGACCAGGAAGACAAAGTGGTTGAGCCATTGGAACTGCAGCTGGCACCTCCACAGTCCCCCGTGGTGGGTGTGGGAGACCGGGACCAGGGCCAGGCCCCGCGCACACACCCGGTGTAGCTATGAGATGATCGGCCGGAGCAGCTGGCTTGGCTGCTGTGACCCTCGTCACCCCTGACTCTGCAGAGACTTTGCTGAGGGCATCTGCCCACCAGCCTGGGTGTGCTGGGCTCTTGGCAGGCCCGAGTCCTCCACAGCATCAGGACAACTGTGGGCAGTGGCTTCAGGGTAAGTGCTATGGCCATCAGGCCTCGTGGTGCATGAAGTAGAGGCCTAGCTGCATGTGAGGCCACTGGTCTGGCAGCAGCCTGGCCCCACCATGCTGCCCTCAGCCATCCTGCTGCCGCTGGCCAGGGGGAGGTCTGGGGGTGGGGCTGCACCCTGTGAGGTGGCCCCTGGACAGCCTCTACCCTGAGGCCAGACATGGGGAAGCTCAGGGACCTCAGGCCAGTTCCAGGTGCACATGGGCCCCGCCCAGGAAGCCAGGGTGTGGACACAGTGTGGCGCTGGTCCTGGATGTGGTTCTCTGCCTGGGTGGTTGCTGCTCGGGATTGTTGCTTTTCCATCTTGGTAAAGCTGCATTTGAAGCCTTGTTCTGAACTGTGCTTACGTTCAGAGAAATGGGACAGGGGAACGCAGCTCCCGATGGCTGGCAGGTCAGCCAGGCAAACCTGGGCTGGGCTGACTGCAGGGACCCGGCCATCTGCAGAGTGACTGCAGGTCCCTGGGGCTCACTGGGACCTGCCGCCAAGTGGAGGAGATGGAGAGTAACTAGACCACAGCGAGCACCAGCTGCAGTGGCCAGTGTGTGGCAAAGGCATGGGCTGAGATGTTGGGGTGCCATGTCCAGCGTGGGGAGTCCTCCTGGGAAACCTACAGGTGCCCCAGGAAGGCTGGGGACACGCCTGGGAAGTTCCCTGGGGGAGGGCAGAGGCCATGGCTGCCCCTCAGAGCCCCAGGAGAGGAGCAGGAGCACAGTGCCCATCTGAGGCCCACCGGGTCACCCTGTGGATTCACAGCCCAACCCTGAGAGCAGGGCCTCATTAGGCATCAGGAACAGCTCTCCTCACAGCCACCACCATGGTGAGAAACCCCATTGATGGAATTCACGGCAGCCACTCCCAAGGAACTGCAGGAGAGGATGGAGGCTAGGGAGGCCAGGCAAGGTACCACCGAGGGCCTGAGATCCCAGTGGAATGGCATGACCATAGCAACGGTGGACCCCACCCAGCTCAGCTCCCTAGGCTAGCACACATCCAACCAGAGGCTGCAGGAGGGTGCATGTCACAAGCAGACCAAGGCTCTGCCCCCATCTGCTGAGATAACAGTGCGCTGGGCCCTGGCAGAAGTCACAAGGCACACAGGAGGGCAGGACAGAGTTCCAGGGAGTCATCGCAACCAGACCCTGATACGGTGTCAGGCCCACAGACAGGAAATTAAAATTCAGGAACAATACGTTACAGACTCTCACAGGAAAGACAGTCAATGTGCTGCTAGACTGGCAATTTTAGTGGAGAAGAAAACTACAATAAGGAAGAGAGCGTAGGTGTGAAGTGGAAATCACAGTGACAAAAATAACTAGACCCTGCAGAGGGCTCATGGGTGAATTGGCACAGCCCCAGAGAGGATCGATGCATGTGCAGAGGTCAGTGGGAATTTCATACTCTGGAACTCAGGAGAGGGGAAGACAGAGGGAGAGGGTAGATTTAATATTTATATATAAAACTTCCACAAATGCAGGAACAAAATCCAAAGGTTTGAAATGCCCAAAACTGGAATTCTAGATAAAAAGAAAGATGGGCGACTGTCAAAAGCAGGCTGTGCCTGCCCTGAGTGACTCCATGGTATGTAGAAAAGCAGCTCTCAGGCTGCGCCTGTCCTGAGTGACTCCATGGTGTACAGAATAGCAGCTCTCAGGCTGTGCCTGCCCTAATGACTCCATGGTGTGTGGAACAGCAGTCCTCAGGCTGCGCCTGCCCTAGTGACTCCATGGTGTGTAGAACAGCAGCTCTCAGGCTGTGCCTGCCTTCGTGACTCCATGGTGTGTAGAACAACAGTTCTCAGGCTGTGCCTGCCCTAGTGACTCCATGGTATGTAGAACAGAGCTCTCAGGCTGTGCCTACTCTGGGTTGCTCATTCATAAAGCAGTAACTTGCAATGAGCTGCTCTAGTTTGATTACCAGTGTGGAGGTAGAATGACTCCACACCTTGTTTGTAGAAGTAAACAACCTCCATCTGCCCAGCTGTACCCAAAGGCACAAATTTATAAATATCTTAAACATGATAACTTACCAAACTCAACCAAGGAGCACCTGTATATGTCCACATGTCCACATGGACATCCACAGCTTATCAGAAACACCAGACACGGGAGATAATCCACTCCACAAGGTAAAAACCTGTCACTCGAGACCCACAAAAGGGGGAGGCTCCAAGACTGGACATGGCAGCACCTTGACCTCGTAACCTGGTCGCTCTTCATGAGCCTGGCTCAGGAAAATCACCACTGCCATGAACCACCCATGTCCTGACCCTGTTAAGCCTCCGCCGAGCGCCGCTCCCCTCCTGGGATGACAGCCACACCTGTTCCAAGCTGACCCTCAGCTGACGCTCTGAACCTGAGACTGCCACCCGTCCAGACCCTCTGCTTGACAGCTCTGCTGAGTCGGAATCCTTACCCCACAGCCTTCGGGGACTCTGCCCTCCATCTCCACCTGTGCTCTGGGCACAGTGTCCTCAGCCTGGTCCACCTTAGCCCTCCCTTGGTGTTTCTGTGACAACTTACACATCACGTGTGAAGTTTGTGTGACCTGATTGTTTAGATACCAGAAATGAAGGTTGGGACCACACGGTGACCCACGAGTGTTCAGCGAGGTGCATCTGCTGGGGTGGGGCAGCCTGAGGGTCACAGTTCCTCCGCAAGCTCTGGCCCTAGGGAGGGACACAGGCGTGCTGGTCTGCAGTGAGGACATAGCTTGTTCACCACAGGGACAAAAGAAATATCTGAAGGAACGGTCACCAAGAATCTTACAAAATCAGTGAACAAATCAAATCCAAGAAGCTTAAGAAGAGCAGAATGTGAACAAGGACAGCTAAACTCCCCTGGCTAGTCCTACTCGACTGCAGAAAAGGAAAGACAGAGCTGACCTGAGTGACCTCAGGGGACACCCAGGTGGGGGAGCAGGGGAGAGTCCAGGCCACGCCCACAGAGGTCATACTGGACTCACTAGGTCACCGTGTAGACGTCCAGATCTCCTCACCCACAGAAATGCCCCTGATGGGGCTGGGGATGTGGCTCAAGCGATAGCGCGCTCACCTGGCATGCGTGCGGCCCGGGTTCGATCCTCAGCACCACATACAAACAAAGATGTTGTGTCCGCCAATAACTAAAAAATAAAATATTAAAAAAAAAAAAAGAAAGAAATGCCCCTGAAAACTGAGGGAGGAGGTGTGCTGGCCAGTGGGCACAGGAGCCCAGCCAGGGAGGCGGGAGGTTCTCCAGGCCGGGGGCACGTGGTGCAGGGCAGGGACCTATGTGGAGGACAAAGGAAACTCCTAGACAGGGAGAGAACAGTGGCAAGTGCTACACTTGTCCCTAGTTTTAATTGTTTTGAAAGGTCATTGATGATGAGTGCTGTGTCCTGAAGGTTCGTGTCCCCAGATTCACACAGTGGTGGTGTTGGGGGTGGGCCCCGGAGGGGAGGCAGCCTGTTGTGGAGCCTTGTGGATGGGGTCAGCGCCTTTGTAACAGGGACCCAGAGGGCTGCCCACCCCTCCCACAAGGAAGGACACAGGGAGACAGTGCCCCCTAGGAGCGGAGGCATCCCTCACCTGAACCAGGTCTGCTGGTGCGGGGCCTTAGGCCTCCAGCCTGTGGGACGTAGGAAAAGAAATGTCTGCTGCTCACAGCCGCCCAGCTGGTCCAGTTCAGTCTTATAGTTCAAATGGACTAAGAAAGATAGTGACAACAAAGGGGACACAGGGCCACAGTGGCACCAGGAGGGGAGGGGCGTGCTCACCCTTCAGGGGGAGGGGCATGCTAGTCCTCAGAGGTGGCAACCGGGGGTTTAAAAGGGGACGTTACAACTGGGCGCACTGATGCACACCTGTGATCCCAGTGGCTCCAGAGGCTGAGATAGGAGGATCCGAGTTCAAAGCCAGCCTCAGCAACAGCGAGGAGCTGAGCAACTCGGTGAGACCCTGTCTCTAAATAAAGTACAAAATAGGGCTGGGGACGTGGCTCAGTGGTTGAGTGCCCCTGGGTTCAATCCCCAGCATCAAAAAAGAAAAAGGAATATTAGAAATCATAATTGGGCCACAGAAATGTTTTAAAATGGATTATAAAAAGTCCATTGGGAAGATGAAATGGAGTGCAGCCACACAAAGCATACCCATGTTTCCATCGAGGACAGACTATGGAGGTGACGCAGCCCTCCTCGTTCACACAGGGTGACAAGCACTTGACCAGGGCCTTTCTCCGACTGTGCTCTGCATTGAGCAGCACCTGCCTGTGGCAGCACGCTCGGGTAAACTCAGGCAGGGCAGGCAAGAAAGAAGACACAGAGACATAAAGAACAAAGTGAATGTCCCTATCATACCCTGCCAGAGAGGTGCAAGAGGGCAGCGGCCCCCAGCTGGGACTCTCAGGCCACCATGGTCCACTAAGTACCAGCGGTCAACCTTCAGAGTTGGATAAAGCTGAGGGGGAGTGAAGTGCAGCCCTCCACAAGGAACCACCTTAAAGGAGACAGCTAGTGTCTGCAGAGAATAAGAGGAAGAGGAAGAGGAAGAGGAGGAGAAAGGAGGAAAGAGGCACACCCACCAGCAGAAGCCAGCCCTAGGAAAGCAGGGGATAAATGCACGATTTGGCCAAACGGGCTTCAGAACAAAAAAGGTGCTCGGGGTAAAGCGGCCGTTGCCCAAAGGTGACTGGATGCATTCTGCAGCCGACACAGGGACCCTAAGTCTCTGTGCCAACAACAGGAGGTAAAAGCCAATGGAACTGAGAGGGAGAAGGACGGATCCACACTGGACAGGAGACCTCAGCACGGCAAGGTCAAGGCCCCGGAAACGCAAGGAAGCAGAAGAGCAGCGAGGCTGTGGATGGCTGGACAGCCTCTGCAACCAGCGTGCAGCACCGCAGTGCCCCTCCCAGGACCTCAGAATGCATAGTCCCAGGTGCACATGGAGCCACCCTGAGTCAGACCACATTCGGGCCATGGAAATTAAAGAACGGAAACCTCCCCGGTATGTCCTTGAGCTGTAATGGAATCAAAGTGGAAATCAGTAACAGAAAAACATCTGGAAAGTTCTCAAATATTTGGAAATTGAACAACATATTTCTAAATGACCCATGAGCCAAAGAGGAAGCCTCTAGAAAATTAAATGCATACATTTAAGTCTACGTTCCTGTTAGACATCTGTAAAGTGAAATCCCGGCGTCCGGCGAGGTGTGAGCCGCATTCAAAGTGGTGCCTACAAGAAGCTGCACCCCACCTAGCACACAGAGCCTGTGTGTGACTCCCTGCAGCTGCAAGCCACCCAGCACTCTTCCAGCACTGAGGGAGACACCAGGGTCCCTGTTCTCCGGACTCCAGTTACCTTCTGAGGGGGGTCTCCCAGGGCTGGGCTCTGGTGAAGTGCCTACCTAGCATGTGCAAGGCCCTGGCTTCAACCCTGGCACCCCAAGAAAAGAAAAGATCAAGTTGAGGCCACACACCACACTTGCTGATAGCAGTCACTTGATCAGCTCAAGAAGCGGCACCAGCCACAGATAGTCCAGTTTGGGACAGCTGGCTCGTCCCCCTCCAAACAGTCCCTCCGCAATGGCTCTTCCAGTAGATAAAGCTGCGTGTGATTCCCCCTGAGCACCAGCCCTTCTCTGGAGCAAGTGGCTCGGCTGTCACCTTGGGCTCTAGCCGCTGTCACCTTGGGCTCTGGCCATGGAGAATCCTGAGAGCTCTGCCTTGCTGACCCTCCCCAATAGATGGTTTATGGCACAGAACATCCTGGGGCCACCTGGGGTCACCAGGACATGCAAATATGAGAAGAGTTACCATTAAACTCTGCAGCAGGCGGGCTCAGGGGAGACACGATTCTTCACCTTTGAAGAAGGAATAGCCTGTCTCGGAAGGAGGGCTGTCGGCTCCATCTGTCAAGAAATAAAACATCTGTTTCCGCCCAGAGAAAGAACATGCCCTAAATCCAGAACTGAGCTTCACTGTACAGCAGAGGTTGTGCAGTGGCTTCCGATGCATTTTTATGATCTGCACAATGTTACATTTTGGGGGAATTGTGCCAATCTTTAACAGATCTTGGTTCAAAATCGGGGTTTCTGGCTTCACTTGGAAATTCAGAACTGGCAGCAGCACTGCTCTGAGAGGCAGAGAGGGCGAGAGTGGCGGCCACGGTCCCCTCGGTGGCAAGGGCTTTGGCTTGTCCACTCTCATGTGACACTGGCCCAGAGGCCCTGGCCACAACACCTAGAGCTGCCCTCCTCCCCTTTCCTTCTGGGATCCCACCCAGTGCTCTCTAGACGGCCAAAGCAAAGGAATTTCCCCCCACCTCTCCCCACGATGCTTGGGGGCCAGGCACCAACTCTACAGGGAGAGCACACCTGGGACTCTGACTTTTCCCGAGAAACCAGGGGTGCTGCTTCCTGCCCAGGACCCACGTCGCCTGGCAGAGGTCCTGCAGCTGTCCTTGCCTGGCAGGGGAGCTGCAAGGCCTCACTGCACCTTAGTGAGATGGAGGAGGCGTCCATCCTACCAGAGCACACCCCCACCCCTCTAGGACCCAGGGGAGCCAGCAGGGAGAGGTGGGCCACTCTCCTTCACCCACATGCTAGTTACCCAGGGCCACTGTACTAGTGCAGCCCCTCGTGAGCCCGCAAACAGCCTCTGCCCATGGGAGCTACCTCAGAATTTATGTCTCCCTACAGATCCCTCTGCTAACAAGCCCACCATGACCAGGGGTCATGGACACAAACACACTCTGGCCAGGTGGGGGTGCTGGGGGCAGGCCCAGAAGGTAGTGTCCCCTCAGGAGTGATAGCTGAGGCTCCAAAGCCCAGGAGACACAGGGAACTGGGTTCCTGATGGGCCCCACGCCTGACAGCTGGTGGAGAAGGACCTGGGCCCAGCAGCTTGGGAACACAACAGTCACTGGCCAAGGTCAGACGTGAGACTCAAATGCCCCTGTAAGCATCTGAGGCAGGGCGGCTGCCCAAGCCCTGCAGCTGCAGAGGGGCTGTCAGCAGAGAAGATAAGGAGCGTCACACTGAACATCTTCCCTCCTCACCTGCGTCAAATCTCCCTCCAGAGCCTCCCCACTGCCATCCTCTGACCACAGCTGACCACAGAGGGAGCACGTCTGTTCTGAACACATTTCTATACATGGGCCGACAGACCAGGGTCCTCCTGGGCCCCCAGAGAGCAAGGAGGAAGGGACACAGGCCTCTTAAGCCTGGAGGTGGGTCAGTAAGTGGTGGCACATGGTCCTCACACAGTCTTGGGGACAGTGTGGCCTGAACCTGAGAAGCTCAACATCACCCACAAGGTGGCACGTCTGCAGCCAAAAGCCATCAACTGGAAGAAAACCAGCTTCCCAGAGCTTCCCATGGACACAGGGGCAGAAGCCCCAGCCCCACCTGCTTACCCTCCTGCCTCGCAGCCCTCCCTTCAGGGGACCCATTACAGAGCAGGGCCGCCCTCCTAGACTCCTCGGCCCTGCCCCCCCGGGCCAAGGCACGTCCAGCTCATCTGAAGCTCCTCTGGGCGAGGAGGCGGTTAGTGTCCTCGGCTCATCCAGGTGGTGGCTCAACCCCTGGTGGCAGCCAGACCCTGGGAGTCACAGGTGGGCCACCCCGGGGGACTGACCTGTAGACATAAACCATGGGCTGAGGGATGACTCAGGCAGGAATCACCCAGCTGGTGACCTCAAAGCTGCCGAGTTCCCCCACCACATGGCTGGTACCTCACAGAGCAAAGGACCCCATCGCCTGCTGGTGCCCCTGGGTCCCTGAGAGCCCATGTCAGCAGTATGAACACATGGCACAGGGAGCCCATGGAAGCACCAGAGACACACAGGTCACACGCACAGGGCGATGCTACCCACCCTCCCAAACAGCAACTGGTGAGGTCGCCTCACTCTCAGTCCCTCTGGGAACCCTTTAGCCAAGAAGAAGCCACAGCCCTCACGTGGCACAAGGGGCTCTGAGCAGAACGTTGACGAGGAGGAGCCCAGCCTCTGGCCTCTCCCTCATTCCACTGCTGGCTAACCACCAGGGCCCACGGCCTCAGCCAGTGCCACCGAAGGGGACAGTCAGATGGGCTTTCAGATTAGAAGCTGGGAAAGCAGCAGCAGGGGAGGGGCTTGTTCATGAGGCTGATGAAATGCCGTGGGCAGGACTTCAGGTGCCATGCAGGACCCCCCTCTGCCCAACGTGCCCGCATGTGATGTGCCCTCAGGTGCAAGGACAGTGCCTGGCCATGACCACGGCAGGAGGAGACACCTCATGCGGAGGCTGTGAATGGGGACACAGAAACCCAAGTGTCCCTGGAGGGCCCCTTCGGCACCTATCTGCATCCTGCTGGGTCAGAACAGAGTGTATGAGCCTTGATTTCCCTGGGCTTGAAGAAGAGGTTGATGTGGTCACCCCTGTCGCCACCCCACGGTGATTTTGACAAGGGATCTTATGTGTGACAGAGCTAGTCAGGTATCACCCTAACCTGGAGAAGACATTTATGAGAACATGTGAATGTCACTCTTGAGTCCTCTGGAAGCGATAACCAGCTAGCAAGTCACCTAACAGTTCACAGGGGCAGACTGGCTCAGGTGGTCTCTGCAGCCCTGACTCTGGCTCCACTAGGCACCTGCCGCCGTTGCCCAGCAAGCAGGCCTAAGGGCCTGTGTGAGGGCCAAGGCCACACTGTTCTGGCCATGCTGTGCCCTCTGGCTCCAGTGAGGTCTGCAGACCTGAGAAAGGATGGGCAGCAGCTGCGGCTGGCATGAAACTCTCCTCCACTGCCAAGAGACCACAAGAGGCTCCAGGAGCTCAGTGAGAACTCTAGCCCCTGACACCCCATTTCCAGATCTCAGAGCTGCAGAGCCTGGGCTCCTCCAGGCAACTCCTTTCCCCTGGGGACAGCTCCAGGGCACTGGGCACATTGACAGGGGCCTGGCTAGGCATGGGGCACAGTCCTCACTGGCAAATGGTGTGATGTCTCAGGGTTGCCTTTAGTTCACAGCAGGTCTGGCCCACGTGAGGCAAAGCCCGGCCTGATTCAGGTCCCATTCAAGCCTACAGCACTCCTTGGCAGGGGCTGTGATCACTCTTATCCCACAGATGGGGAAACTGAGGCCCAGAAAGCCCAGGTGACCCTCAACACTCAGGTGCCCTGTCCCTAGCCACCCCACCCCCAGGACCACCTGGACCAAAGGACACCAAATGCCCCAAACAGCTGAGAGCTCTCTGTGAGGCCATGTGTGTCTGGACATAGCCCGGGGAGGACACGCCTCGTCTGGACGCGCCAAGTGAGGAAGAGCACACCAGTCTGTAGGACTCAAAGCCAGCTCCCCGGGCTCCTGAGGGGTGGCAGCACCACCCAGGCAGCCTACACTTCCTGGCTTTCACCCAGAAAGGTACTTTTGTAGGACCTCCGGACCCTCCCGACCCTTCCTGTCCAGGAACCCAGGGAGCCCTAAACCCCGCCAGGCTGTCCCTTGGCTCAGGGCCAGAGAAGCGGACATCAGAACCGGGTGAGGGGGTGGCCAGCACCCGCGAGCTGTAGGGGCTCAGAGCAGAGCAAGTGCCCCCAAGGTGGCTGGAGAAGGCCACTCTCTGCCATCAGGGCCTCAGCTTCTAGAGGCAGCAGTATGGAGGCACAGCACCCAGGTGCTTCCTCCTCAGTCCCCTGGCTCCGCTCCTCCTCCGGGCCTCCATGGCCCTGGCTTTCTGGAGCAAAGGCTGCCTCTCCCTACTTGCCGACATGCTGTCTCCTGGCCCTGGGGTGTTCCACTGCCTTCTCTCCTCCACTCAGCTGCCTCCAGCTGCCTGACCCCTGGCCCCTCAGCCTGGCGGGACAGGCGCTGCCTACTGGGACCCCAAGCAGAGCCCTCCTCTGAGGAAGGGAATCCTGTTGTGGAAGGTGAGCCCCTCCGGGCTAGCTCCCCCTCCCCTCCTGGCTCAGCTGGCCCAGTGGTGGCCTGGCCCAGAGTCGCCCTCCTGCATAGCAGGGCATGCTCAGGCCTCCTGGGGCCACATCAGCAAGCACTGGCTGCGCATGTGTGTCTTCACTGCACTGTGACTTATTGGGCACTCACTGTATAACGTGCACTTGCTAACCACCTTTTCTCAGGGCTCCCCGGGCACAAATTCAGGCACCATGGGGGACCAGAACTGTTTGCCAGGGAAGAACAGAGCTGGATTTGTTTCTCAGTCCTCTGGTCCTCCCTGCCTGGGGCCTGGGAAAACCAGTCTTACATACCCCTACCCACCCCCACGAACAGGGCACTAGACTAAGATAATGGACATGTGGACCCCTCCACTGGACCTTGCCTGTGGAAGTCAGGACAATCAGGAGGATGATAAGTAGGTCAATCGTCTTCCCTTACTTAATGTCCTCTCTGTAGCTGTCCAAGGTAGATGATGTTCACCCCACCCGAAAAGAGAGAGCAAAAAGTTCCAAACAGAAAACTCTGCTGCTTTCTCTCCTGTTTCCTGTCCATCATTTCTCCCGTCCTGTTAGCATGAGCTGAACTCAGGTGCAGCACAGCTGGCCAGGAGCAGGCCACAGAGCCAATGAGAGTAAGGCATAGCTCTCCAGAGCTTAGCATCCACCCAGGAGGACACAACACACCTGCAGTACACACTGCGTAAATGATGAGGAAGTGACGTGCCTAAGGGCAGAACAGCCTGGGCCAGGAGAGGCCCTCAGAATTGGAGGAGGCCCTCAGCTTGTCCTTAGCCTGAGCAGGAACACTGGAGAAGATGAGACGGCCCGGGAGGGTGACCAGCATCTGCACGCCACTGTGCCTGCTCACCACCATCCTTGTGCCGAGCCTGCAGTGTCCTCCTTGTGCTCCATGGCTGTGTTCTCTGGGTCAGGGGCTGGAGCCTATGCTCTAGGCTTAACTGACAGTCCCATCGAATAGCTGGACATAGACTCAGGTGGATGTGTAATTTGGGTGAAACCCTGAGCCCATCCTGGGTGTTTGATTGGAACTGTTGGAAGAATTCTGGGACCCTGCAGAGATGCATGTGTTAGTGAGACTCAGATCTGGGCAGCTGTCTTGGGCCCAACCAAGGCACAAAAGGGGACATCAGACCTCGGGGTGGCCTAAGCCTCACTGTACGTTATTATTATCTGAATCTGTCAATTCCAGTTTCTATAAAAGCTGCTTTGATTTATGTCTGTGCACTTGAGATTGAGTTAAGACAGAATAACTGACACCTCTCAGAACCAGGTGAGTGTGCCTTAGGAATTAGGGGTTGGAAGGAAACTCAAATACAAGAACGAAAGCTTTTAGAACTTGCCAAAAATTTTCCCAGAGTTTCTGGTCATTTCACAAAGAAAGGGCTGTGTTCAAACCAGCTCAAGGGTCTGGGAAACCACAGCAACCCTCTCTCTTCCAGAGGACCCCATAGCTTAGAGGGTCTCATGTGTCCACATGACTTACGGATCTCAAACAGGAATGCGGGGGCCACAGCACCCCCTGTACTGCCATGAGAGCTTGTTCTGGAGCCCAGCAGAAACGCTCTCCCACTCCATGAGCAAGAGTGCATCTTGAGGCAGTTCAGAATCTAATTCTGTTTATGCAAACCACACACTTTCAGCTGCTCAGAGAGAGGAGCACCCTGCCCAGAGTCTATGTCCCCTCTGCAGGGAATGAGGTAGAGAAACAGCGAAGGAAGGACCAGTTCCCTATTTCTCCCCCTGAGCCTCGGCCCAAAGAGGGTGATCAAGAGTATGGACTTCTGAGCAGGAAACCGCCTTTCTCAGATTCCTGACTAAGGAGGGGGACACGGAAACCACAGAGGCTCTTCATATTAGCCCTGCGGATAGTTGCCACTCACAGCTCACCCTTGCTCACCCTGAGGGAGACAGCCCCTGTGGGTGGGGGGAGGAGGAGCAGAAGGGAAGGTGCTCCTGGCGGCAGACCACCCTCCCCAAACTGGCACTGGGGGCCTGGGGTCAGCTCCAGGCAACCTTCTCAGGTCAGATTGGATCAATCACATAGAAAATGAGCCTGGAAGGGACTTTCCTGACTCCGAAACCTGCTTGCTCTAACTGCAACACAGCATGACTGTATTGCAGGAGTCTTCAGAACAGAGGAGACATTGTTTCCAATACGCCTGCACCGTAGCAGGATAACATCATGTAGCAGGATAACGTCATGCGGTGCTCTGCCCTCTGGGACTGTGTTTTCAGCAGCCGTGTTTCACAGTTGCAGTCCTGTTTTACAAAAGTTGGGCAGCTTTTCTCTATGCTTAAAGGAAAACATTTTCAATGTTATATTGCTTTTAACAACAGCATGATTAACGAGTGCCTTGCCAGTTCAATGAACTGATGTGACCTCATCTCAGGAAATCATTAATAACTAACTTGACAAATAACTTCCCCAGCTTGATGGCAGGAGGAGGGCTCAGGAGAGAGTCCAGGGTGGATGTGCCTCTGCAGCCATAGCCCAGGTGCAGGGCAAGTTCCTGAGCAGGTGCAGAGTGGAGACTGCAAGCTTCCTCCCCAAGAGGAAGCTTAGGTCCACCCTGCTCTTGGGGAACGTGGCCCCTGAGTGCCATCATGAGCTCAGGACTCCAGGCATGCAGCATGACTTTTGGAAATTCTATGAGTAACCTCTGAGAGCACAGCAACCTCCGTCCCAGAGCTGAGCAGGAGAGCGAAGCTTAGTTGGTGTCCTTTCCTCACCTGATTGACATAGGGCCCTTGCTGAGCTAATGAGTTTGGTGCCTGCAGAGTTTTTGCGTCCAACCCTCTCTGGAGATTGAGTTTGGGGGATTTCCAAGGCATCAGGGACAGAGGACAGACAGGAGAGGGACAGACAGCGGCTGTGTGGCAAAATGAGAATTCTTACAGGAATCAGCCTGAGCCTTCACTGTAGCTCTCTCTCCACCCTTTCCTGGAAGTCATTCTCCTCTGCCTTCTGTCTAGAACACCATCCATCCTTTGAGGCAAGGACAATTTTAGACCCTCCAGAGTCCCACATGGGTTAAAAATATGAAACTGTAGTAAAGGGGAGAAGGAAATGCAAAGCTTCCTGGCACAATGCCAATGTGTCTGAACGGGAGCTGAGCCGGTGGGTAGCAGGCCAGCTGTGTACACATCAGTGTCTGCCTGCAGCCCACACATTCCTGGCTCCAGCCACGGGCTACTGAAAGCACAGGCCACAAGGGAAGTCCTCCACACTGGGGTTCGTGGACCATTAACTCGCCCACTCTCTTCCAGGTGTTGGTTTCCCCAGATACTTGGGGGGGATGAACTAGATAAGAATGAACCCCCAGCTCAGTGCAGCAGCCTGGGTGCCAGGAGGCAGTGGCATGATCCTGTATCTGCTTCCCCAGAGCTGGGTGGTGCTGGCTGAGTGAGTTCACCTAGGCTCAGCTGCCACATTCATAAAGTAAGGATGACAGCTGTCCCTACCCCAGAAGGTACAGTGAGAACTAAATAAGCAACTTGTCATTCTTGCTTAACCATGAGTAATCAGCAAATGTAAGAGCAGAGATGGTGTAGGAGGAAGAATTGGTATCACATACATAGTATGTAAGAATATTGAGCCAATCTTAGGATCCCTATCGATGGTTGGAAGGTTGACAGATACATTCATTTAACAAGTGATTATTGCAAAGATCAAATAAGACAAGGCACACAGTTATTAATCCAGCACCTTCAAGACTCAAAGGCCTAATAGATGTTAATGTTGGAGATGATGATGGTAGTGCTGATGGTGATGATGATTGTATGATGATGGTGATGGTGATAGTAGTTGATAATGATGATGGGGGTGATTGTGATGGTGGAGATGGTGATTATAATGATGATGGTAGTGATGCTATAGTTGTAATGATGGTGATGATGGTGATGGTGATGATGGTGGTGATGGTGGAGATGGCAATGATCGTGGTGATAGTGATGGTGGTGGTGATGGTGGTGAATGTGATGGTGGTGATGGTGATGGTGATGGTGGTAGTGGTTATTGTGATGATGGTAGTGATGATGATGGTGATAATGTAATGATGGTGATGGTGGTGACGATCATATGATGATGGTGATGGTGATGATGTTGGAGATGGTGATTATATTGATGATAGTGATGATGGTGGTGATGGTGATTATAATGATGATGGCAATGATGGTGATGGTGGAGATGGTGATTATAATGATGATGGTGGTGATGGCATCATTGTAATGATGGTGATGATGATGGTGGTGGTGGTGGTGATGGTGGTGATGACGGTATTGGTGATGAGTAAGGATAAGGAGCATATAGGTGCATCTAGAATGAATAACTATGTGTGACCCTGCTGATCGCAGCTGGATTTAGATAAACTTACGCATATTTATCAAGGACTCACTGAGGACCAGAAGCTGTGCTAGAAATTTTTCCCAAAGTGCTGCACATATTCACAGCTCAGGTTCAGGGTATTCTCAGCTGCATCGACAGGAGCAGCCAAACAGCAGAAGTGGCCCAAATGCCCATCACTAGGAAGTGGTGCACTTAGAGGCTCTCCTGCCCTCATGGCTGCATGTTTCCTAAGATCTCCAAGGCTTCCTGGAGGCCCCTCTGCCACTTCTTCCCCTACACTGTCCCCTATGTCCACAGAAGCCAAACGAGGGACAGAGGGCCTGTCAGAGGAGGGGCAAACCCACCATCTCCTTTCTCTGAAGCAAGCCACAGGAGTTACAAGAATGGCGGGGCCGTGGGTAGCAAGGAAAGATTCACAAGTGGGAGACCGAGGAGAGTGGCTGCAGCACAGAGAAGATGACGAGTGAGCCTGGGCTTTGGGGACCAAGGACACATGGTGCCACCCCCAAGGTCACCCTAGACCAGTGGCAGCTGTGCCACCTTAGGGAACTTGTGTTAGTCAGCCTTTTCACCACTGCAACCAAAAGACCCAACAAGAACAATTAAGGGAGGACAAGTTGACTTGGCTCGCAGTTTCAGAGGTTCCGTCCATAGATGACCAACTCCATTGCTCTGGGCCGGGGTGAGGCAGAGCATCATGGCCGGAGTGTAGTGGAAGGAAGTAGCTTAGGACATGGCGGTGAGGAAGCAGAGAGAGAGCCCCACTCAACAAGACTGAATATAAGCCCCAAGGGCATGCCCCCATTGACCCACCTCCTCCAGCCATGGTCACCACCCAGTTGGTCCCCACCAGGGGATGAACACCCTATCAGGTTAAGGCTTCAGAAGCCAATCGTTTCACCTCTCAACTTCCTGTGTTGTCTCACATGAGCCTTGGGGGACCTCATAGCTAGACCAAAACAGAACTAGCTGAGCCACTCTGGGCTCCCGCATTCTCGCTGTGGAAACTTGGCTGTAAAAATTAATGAGATGTGGCTATCTGTGTGTAAAAAAGACACGCAATATGTGAAGCTTATTTGAATAATAATACTTATTGTTGTTCACCCACCCAATCCTGGCCACTTTCTCTCTGCTGCCAAGATCGTGTGCAGAATTTGGGAACTGCATCTTCACCTAAAGCTGCGGAGCTCCTGAACACCCCTGAGGGGCACGAGGTGTGAGTGAGGGGAAGACAGTGGGGTTACTTATTACTGCAGCACAACCCAGCCTCTCCGACTGATTTTGACATAATAAAGCAAATCCTCCTGGAACTGAGATACAGCCTTGGGGTAGAAAGGAGCTAAATGCCTGTGATTGAGCCCACCCCCTTTTCCACTTGAGCTCCTAAAAGACATTTGGCTCCAGCGCAGGAAAAATAAAGCGAACCCATTTCTTCACGTCTGAGTGGGTCTGGGGTGCATGTCTGCTGCACGGTGCTGGCCTCTCCAATGCTCTCACTCGCGTCCCTCTGGCTTCTTCTTGGGCTTTCAGGAATGAGCACTTGCCTTTCACACCTGCTCAGTGCACACCCCCTTTCCCTGGGATGCCAAGTACAGGGTTTGGCATCCCAGGAAAAGTCACCAGTAGGTGCCATTTGTCACCACTCTCCCACTTCGGGCTTCTTGAGGGTTGGTGCATGGCTAGGGTGAAGTCCAAAGGAAGAAACCTCTGCTTCCAAGGGCTCCACCTGCAGCATAGCTCCCCCAGCTCCTTCTCAATTAATGGCAGAGGCCACGAGTGCCCGCTGCCTGCAGACCATCTTTACATCCAAGGCCAGTGAGCCCAGCGGGGATGGAGGATGCAGTTCCCAGGCTCCTGACACAATTAGTGGGGGGAAGCGGACAGGAAGGTAGGTAGAGGAGCAGGACTGACAGAGCCGCCTGGCGCTGTGCTGAGCACTTGTGTCAAGGCCTCACGCTCACTGTCCTGCAGAGGCCATGCTGGTGACATCAGTGCTCGGTCACAGCCAAGCACTGTCAGGAAGGAGTGGAGTCCCTGGCGCCCAGCCTTCCAGTCTCCAGAGGAACCAAACTTTAAGATCTGGCATCTCACGCCACCACCCTTCCCCCTGTCCTCCTGCAGCTCCTTCAGAGACGGGGACAAGTTCTGCATGCTCCAGCTCAGACCACTGCAGGCGCTGCTCTTGTGGTATGTGTGGTGTATGGTGTGCACACTTTGTGTGTAGCATGTGGCATGTGAAGCTCTGTGCCCTTGGGTCCATGGTGTGCATCACCTCCGGCCACACCTGAGCACACATGTGTCCCTTGACTACCCACATGTCAGGGTGAGGCCTGAGGACACCACGCTGCAGGTCACTACTGAGCTGACGGGGGGACCCAATTCTCCACCCGAGGCCGGGCCGCAGTACCGCCAACTCCAGTAACTACGGGCCCAGTGGGAGGGGGAGAGGTGGGTGGGGGCCGTGGGAACCTCAGGGCATACCCAGTGTGATTTCCAGGACCTCACTCTGAGGGGCCTCTCAGAGGGGATTTCAGGGCACTCCTCCAAGAAAATGATAATCCACATTGAATAAAGAAACCTAAGAGGTGGCTGTTGTCTGCTCTGCCATCTGTCTACAGATATCCCCTTTTGCACTTGACGTCAGCTGTGGGGTTTGGAAGCCAGAGTGTCACTGCACCTAAACAGGTCTCAGCAAAGCTGGAGCTCTGGGTTCAGCCTTGCCAGAGCCAAACAGAAACAGAGAGGATTCCATGAAGGGAATAGTATCTGGGAACAAGCGAAGAGTAGGATTGCAATCTGGGACATGTGCTTAGGTTTGGGTGGCCTCTGGTGCGTCTGTAGAACAAAGGGAAGGCTGGAGTTTTATGAGACAGGAACGCACATACGTTGCCATGAAGGAAGGTGCACTCGTGCTTGCAGGAGTTTGGGCAGCCGCCACTACACAGAGCCATCTTAAGATCACAATTGCTGAGTTAAAATAGTGCTAAAGGCAAGGCAATGGGCTGTTCTGAGAGACCCTGGAGAAGTCCCTGGCCTGAGTGCTTTCCCTGCGTCCCAGGGCCCCTCAGCTCCAGTGAGCGGGTATGAATTTGAATTTTAATTTTGAATTTGAATCTTTACATTTCTCTTTTTGATCAGAATCTTCCTGATAGAACCACGGATCAACCATCTTTGAAGGTAAACTGGGGTATCTCCTGGACCCAGGATGGACCTGTGGTGGGGGGAGGTTGCAATCCAGCAGTGGGTTAAGGTTCCCGTCTGGCAGTAGGTTGGGAATATGAGCTAATGGACGACTTTCCAAAAAAACATGGCAGAGACTAATAAGAAAAGGAAAAGTCCTTACTGGGCTGGTCCAGGATCTTGGCATGGCAGGCTGACAAATGTCATTTGCTTCAATGTGGGGATTGTGTTAAGTCACCTGCTGGTTCAGTCAGGGGTGGGGATGTTTTTAAGATGGGATCCAGGCACCAATGTCTTTGAACGTGGCAGTACAGTGGCTGGTGAGAGGGACCAAAGGGGCAGGTGGAGGTCTTCATGTACTTGTCCTTCCCAACAGCCAAAGTCACCAGACTGCAGACTACAGGTGCGCAGCGCGTCTCCTGGGAGTGCCCTGTGAAAGGACGGGCTCTGCAATTTGTCATCAGCCATCAGCATCAGGGCTATGGACACCTATGTCCAAGTGTGTTCCTGAGGCTTTTACGAATCTAATTGCAAAAGAGAATCAAAGCTGCGGCTGACAGATGAGAACACCGTGGCTAGAATTCTGATGAGTCCAGCGATTAACAAGAACACGCAGTCGCCGAGCTGCACGCAGCATCTTTTTTTTTTTTTTTTAAAGAGAGAGTGAGAAAGCGAGGAAGAGAGGGAGAGAGAGAGAGAATTTTAATATTTATTTTTTAGTTATCGGTGGACACAACATCTTTTGGGGTTTTGGGGGGTTTTTTTGGTATGTGGTGCTGAGGATTGAACCCAGGCCGCACGAATGCCAGGCGAGTGCGCTACCGCTTGAGCCACATCCCCAGCCCTGCACACAGCATCTTAAGGTGCCCGGATTCTCAGCAGAGAGTGTCGCGCCAGAACCCTCATGCTTCTGTAAACTTCATGACCTCTCTAGAATATTCCATCTGAATGTATTCCCATAATGAAGGAGGACTGGGTGCCTCTCACGGCTGGACCTGCTCAACACGCAATTCAACCTTCCCAGCATTCCCTGGCTCGTTTCTGTCTCTGTAGATGAGAAATCCATCCCTCAGGGTCTTCCAGGACTTAACTCAGAGCCCTGCCCTGGGGAGCCTGTCCAAGGTGTCAACAGCGCTAAGACATGTGCTCAAAATAGGACGCAGGCCACCATCTTCAAAGTTGCTCTTGAGCCAGATGACAACCTCAGTTTTGCTAAGTAATCAAAATCCCAGAGAAGACAACATGACAACGCGAGGGCGGAAATTGCCTGGGTGGGGTGGCCACTGGGAGGTAAGGGTGCGCACCCTGCACCCTGCTGGGCAGCCCTGGGGTGGGGGAGCCCTTCCCAGGGCCCAGAAGCAGACCTGACAAAGGTTGCCTCCGCAAGGCACACGTCTTGCAGGCACAGTGACAGCAGATGACACACCCGACCACCACGAAGAGCTGGGGACAGCATCTTAGGCCAACATCTTGGGAGGCCTGGAGAGGCAGACTCGATTCTGGCATCACAGTCAGAACCTCTCGCAGTCCATGTTAGCCTTAAAGAACCGGACCTCTCCTCGAGTTGGACCAGCAACCACATGAGATTTTATGAGATTCGTCTTTTATAAGCTTCTTATCATGACTTGCTTTAGCCCTTTAGTTTTGTCCTGTATATTTTATCATTGTATTATTATTATTATGGAATAATCTAGTTACTTTATTTCAGGACAAAATTCTTATTTTACCACATAACATTTTTTTTATTTTTGTCTTTCTTACAGTTCTTCTCACCAGAAACACATCTTAACTTTGGGGTTTTTTATATATATATATATATATGAAAAATTACAAGTACTGACTAGAAGCTTACTTTAAGGTTACTTTCAGTAACCTTACTTTCTGGTGAAGAAAACCCAGGTAATGGGCCAGGGCTGAGGCTCAGTGATAGAGTTTACCTCGCACACATGAGGCCCTGGGTTCCATCCTCAGCACCACATAAAAATAAATAAAAGAAAGATATTGTGTCCATCTAAACTAAAAATATATTTAAAAAAAAAAAAAAACCCAGGAAGGGACCAGCATGGACTGCTGACCAGCTCTTCATTGACACATGTCTTGCAGACTGGCTGGTGTCTTAGATTTTAATCCACTTAAAGTGATTCAGATGTTTTATGAGTGACACCACAATTTGATGTGACTTTACATGTTTATTTACATCAGAATTTGCCTGTGAAGTCTCGTCTCATTACATTCGCCCAGTTAACCTTCAACGTTTATGCCTGCGTCACTCATGGAGTGCGGCCGTCATTTCATGTCATTCTGAGGCAAACCCCAAGTTAAACTGCCGAGCTAGGCACACAGGACTCAGAGGACTGCATGGTACCAGGTGGCAGGACGCAAGGGCAGTGCTCCCCCAGGGAGGACGGAGTGGGCTTGGAGCAGGAAGTGAACCTGAGGTGGAACGCGACATCCTCGTGAGGCTCTACAAAGCCACCTGCTCCTGGGAACTTGGAACTGAGGGGCGCAGTGCAGGTGCTCAGGGAAGCCCCAAGGCTCCCTTCTGGCTGGCCTATAGTCTTCGAGCATGGAGGGGCACGAAGGCCCGGTCCTAGCTGCCTGCCCATCACACAGCCCCTCAGCAAAGTCCGCAGAATGATGGTTTCAGGGCACTTAAAGGAACTTCCATCCAGTCACTAACTGACCACCAACCTGACCAAGCAGAACTCAGGGTCTTTATTCAAAAAAAGAAAATGGACTGTCTAGAGTTAGTCCAGGAAAACAACAAAGCAAGGAAACAACGAGAACAAGCAGCCCAAGCAGCAAACACTGAAGGGCAGAAACTACTTCAGACATAGTTCTTGGTCATTTAAACAAATTATATATGATTTAAAACGTCCAGTTTTGAAGGAAAAAAATAAGACATCCAAAGAGCCAGGGATAGTGGCCCATTTACGCATGCACACACAGAGAGCAATCAGGGGACCTGTCCCTACAAGAGCTCCGAGGAAGTTTCTGGACCATTTTAGTCAGCAAGTATAGACATGTTCCAAGAATGCAAAGAAGCCATGTCTACAGCATTCACCGAAAATGTCAAAGCACCGTCTCACCAAATATAAAATATTACAATTAGGAGAAAATTTTAAAGATCAAAACAAATTCTGAAGTTGAAAAGGACTGAATAAAATATTCGCTAGACAAGCTCAATAACAAACGTGAGTGGGAAGAAGAAACGTTCTGTGGATGTGAAGGGAGTCCGAATGCCACTGTGGAGTCCAGGGAACAGAGACCAAAGAGTAGGTGGAAGTGAGCCCAGCCCCAGAGCCCCAGAGACGATGTGGAGACCAACACACACGCACTGGCAACCCCGTCAAAGAGAGACGGGGCAAAACAAACGCTGGAAGAAACGCTAAACATGGCCCCAATTTGATGAGAAGCACTAATCCATCCATCCACGAAGCTGCAAGTGTGCACAGCATCGTCATTGTCCAGTTGCCAAGAGGCAAAGAGAGAATCTCCCAGCAGCAGGGTGACTCGTCACGCACAAGGGATGCCCAGTGACACTAATACTCGCTTTGTCACAGGAAACCAGAGGGGCCAGAGGCCGTGGGACAGCACAAAATGCCAAAGACACAGCAGTCACGTTCAGTAAAATATTCTTTATAAAACCAAGAGGAAGTGAAAACTGAGAGAGAGTTGCTAACAGGCAGTGTGATGCATAGCTCTCCTTCCTTCTCTTAGCTCATTTCAAAAGCAATTATGGGACTCAATAGATATGTAATTGCATTGTTGGGGCTATAATGTATCTAAATGTAACATCACAAAAGAAGCAGATGGGAACAAAGCAGCACTGGATTAAGAAAATGACAGCAGATGGCAATCTACTACACAGCAATAAAGTGCGCCAGGAAGAGGAGGCGGAAAGGTCCGTTTGACAGACCTGCAGACACTCTTGCTCTTCTTCTTATCTTGACTTATTTAAAAACATAAAATTATATGAACTAAAAGCTGTACAAAGTGTCCCGAGGAATGCAGCCTGTCCAGGTGTGATACGTAAAACACCCACAGCACCAGGTGGGAGGAAGGGAAGACAGCCACAAAAGGGACATCTCGGCATCATCCTAAAGCTACGCTGGTATAAATCCCAGGGAGTCAGCACAAGATAGATATCCCTGTCGAGGAAAATGGAAACTTCTCCACGACTGGCCGTGATTCAATCAGTTTGAAAGTATTGAAATCAGTGTGCTCTCCAATAAAAGTGGAATTAAATTAGACATTAACAGCAGAAGGAAACTTCCAAAACACAGAAATTCATACAGTTCTAAATAACCAACAAAGCAATAAAAATTCACGAGGAAATTAGGAAGTACTTTGAACAGCAATGAAAGCACAACACAACAAAGCCTGGTGGCTCAGCAAACACACCACCCGCAAAGCACAGAGGAAGCGCCTGGGTGGGAAAGGATCAACAGCAGGCCATCGCCTCTCAGGACACCAGGAAACAGCAAGCTGAAGCCACACAGGCAGACGGAGGCGAACAGAGAAGTCAGACACAAACAAGCAGATCAGAGACCAAGAACACAGCGGGAAAGCCCATGGCACCAAAGTTGGTTCCTTGAAAAGACCAAAAACTATCACATTTAGCGAGCCTGAGAAAGGGAAAAGAGAAGGCTCCAGTTACCAAAGTCAGGAACAAAAGACCACTGCTGGTCCTGCAAAAATAACAGCAGAATTATAAGGCAATACTGTGAATGATTGTATGCTAATTAGACAACGTAGATAAAGTGGACAGATTCCTAGAAACACAACCTACTGGAACTGGCTCAAGAAGTAGAGGATATGAACAGACCTACAACAAATAAAGAGATTGGATCAGTAACTTAAAACTTCCCATGGGGAAAAAAACAGCCCAGCGTCCTTTGCTAGGGAATGCTACCAAATATTTAAAGAAGAATTAACACAAATCCTTCACAAATGCTTTCAATAAACAGAAGAGAAAGGAACAGTCCCAATTCATTGCCTGAAGCCATGGTTACCTGATATTAAAACCAAACAAAAAAATCACAAGAAAACTACAAATTGATACCCTTTGTGAATGCAGATGCAAAACTCCTTCACACCAGCAAACCATCCAGCAACACAGAAAAGGGCCTCACACCCCTGACAAAGAGGGGCTTGTTCAGGAAGGAGGTCGGTTTAGCCTCTGAAAACCAATCAGCTCGTTATGCTACATCCACGGAATAAAAGACAAAAGAACAGTTCAATCCCAAAAGATGCAGAGAAAACCTTTAACAAAAATCCACCACCTTTTGAGGAGTGGGGTGCGAGATATAGGGGATGGTTGATCAGGTGGGATGGGGAAAAAGGGGGCTGGTTCCAAAGGGAAGGAAATTGAATGTTGATACCTTCAGGACACTTCCCCTCCTCTAGCCTGTGGCCAGGGTTTCCTGCCTCCCGAGGATGGTTCCTGCTGTCCCCTGGGCAGCTTCTTTCCAGACCCTGGATCTCTCCACTTTTTGGGTCAAGATGAGAGGAGGCGGGGGCATGAGAACAAAGGAAATCTAAAATGTATAAAAGGGGAAGGACACGCCCACTTCCTCAGGTGTCAGCCCGGACCCCTCCTCTGCAGCCCGGACCTCTCCTCTCTTCTCTCTCTCTCTCTCTCTCTCTCTCTCTCTCTCTCTCTCTCTCTCTCTCTGTGTGTGTGTGTGTGTGTGTGTGTGTGTGTTCTATCCTTTAAATAAAACTTTTTGTTCTTGCCTCAGTACTTCTCAAGGGTTCAATCTTCAACACAGGGGAACAGGACTCAGCCCTGATCCTCAACACTGGTATCACTCTTGACACAGTTTGGACAGAAACGAATGTCCCCAGTGGATAAAGGGCATCTGTGCACAACTCAAAACTGGTGCCACACTTGGTGGGAAAGACAGGAGCTCCCTCTGAGAGCCAAGGGGAAGCATTACCTACTCTCACTGTCAGATCAGGCGAGAGGGGCAGCGACCAAAGGAGGCAGATTTAAAAGGGCTGCCAAACGAGGCTTTATTGAGATATCACTCCCAGGTGGAACTCGATCAGACCCACAGAGTGGACAGAAGAAGGGTCTGAGGAGAAACCATGTGGAAGCTCGGCCAGACTGGACTTTTATGGGGCTTACAGCAGGAAGGGAAGGGATTGGGACAGGAAAAGGTGTTTTTAGGGTTCCCTTGTCCCTTTGGAGTTGGTCGGGGGAGTTGGCTGAACTCCAGGATTGGCCAGGGGGTCCTGCTGATTGACAGGCATTAGTCAGGAGATCTCGCTGATTGACAGGTGTTTCCACCGGCAACTGATTGATGTTCCTTTCCCACTCGGGCTGATTTGTTTTAAGTCGCCACCAAGTTGCCACCACCGATCTAACACTCACCTCTGCCTTTGACACGGTACCAGGCCCAGCCAGGGACACGAGGCTCAGGAGAAAACTAAAACTCACCTGGACTACAAGGTAATAAGTAAATCCGCTTCTGTCTGCAGATGGATGATCTTGAATGTAGAAAATCCTAAGAAATACACTAAAAAACTATTATGATTGACAAATGAGAACATCAATATTATAAGATACAGGCTCAACTTTTAAAAAAAATATTTTTTTTAAATTTTAATGACAAATTAAGTACTGTAGTTATTTATCACGTACGGTATGATGTTTTGAAATGTGTGTTATATAATAGCTAATGAGAATTGTATTTCTATATACTAGCAGTGAACAACCTCAAAATGAAATTAAGACAGCAATTAACTCCATTACGTAGCACTGACTACAGTAAAATGATTATTAATGGACACTGAGGATGACTATTAAAGATGTTGAAAGAAATGAACGGACAGGTCAGTGCGATGGGGCAGTTCACAGGTTGGAAGACAGGGTACCTTCACAGTGGCCACGCGCTCTGAACTGATCTAGGGTTCAACTCAATCCCCATTAAGTTTCCACTTCCTTTTGTTTGGGTGGCTATTCTTGGTTGTGTTTTTTGTTCTTGTTTGGCTGGTTGTTTTGCACAAATTAACAAGCTGATCCCCAGATGGAAGCAAAACATTGTTTCTTTGGGAAGAATGACTGACTGTGGGGCTTGAAAGTGTTCCCAGGGCTCCCCTGTTAGAAACTTACTCCCAGAGGCAACAGTGTTGGGAGGGGGTCTAGGGACGTGGCCCCTTCGTGGGCTGACCGACTGACCTTTATAGGGAGTGGTCCACAGTCACAGGGCAGCTTTGCACTAAAAGCCAGTCCAGCCCTGTCTTGCCCTTCTCAATCTGTGCCAGGCAGGACAGCAGGGCCCTCACCAGGGTGAAGACCCCTCAACCTTGGGCTCCAGCTGCCAGAACGGTAGGAAGCACACCTCCTTCCCTTGTAACCCCCGAGTCTGCGGCAGCCTGTTACGCAGCCCGACACGGCTAAGGCAGCCACGAAACTGACGGTCTGTTTGTCTAGACTAAGAAGAAAGGGGAGAGAAAGCCCTCTTTCTAAAAAGTCTGAAACACAGGGGGAGTTGAAGAGGATCCCGCTGTCCTCCATGGAAGCCACCAAACCACTGCAGCGGTCAGGAGCCCGCTGCGCGGGCACAGACACACAGACCTGGCGGAAACTGGGTCCCAAACAAGCCCCGGTGCGTCGTCGGCTGATTGTCAAGGGACGGTTATGTGCAGGAAGACTCGCCTGCTCAAAAGGTGGCACTGAGACAACTAGACACCCACGTGGAAAGAAGGGACCCGAACGTGCCTCTGTGGCACTCAAAGTCCCTCGCCCTACATGTAGCGGCCAAAACCACAGAACGGTGAGAAGGAGGCACAGGGGTCCTCCAAAGGCAGCTGTTCCATGTCCTGATTTTGGTCATGGGAATCGACATGTGATGGAGACTGCGCAGCAACACACTGAGAAATCAGCGCAGGGGACGCCCAGGATCTGGCGGCGGACCCACTCTGTGGGCATGGACGTCCGCTCTGGCCGCACCCCAGCATTTAAGGTATTTCCCTGGGAGAAACCAGGGGTGTGGAAGGAGGAGTCTGCGGTGTTCCCAAGGACTACGTGTGAACGTTCAATCGCCCAAAAAGACCTTCAGCCCAAGGCACAATATGACATCCCAGCAAGAGAACACGGCTCCTAGATCCTCGCTTCAGCCTCACCACCGCGCCCGCTTCGATGCTCTCCCCTCATCCACCCAGTGCTCCACCTCTCCCCTGGACACACCAGAGCAGGGTGTGCCCGGGGCCTGTACCTCGCCAACCCCCAGGCAGGGCCTCAGAAGCCCCTAGGGAAGGCGACAGTCCACCTTCCGCACCCACTGGCTCTGTGCAGTTCTGCTCTGAGTGATTGATGTGAATGAAGTCATTTAGTCCTGGCACCCTGTGAGATGTCTCTGCTGCCACGTCATGGGCACAGGGACCCACCCCAAGCAACACAACAGGCAAGTGGGCGATTGGCATCCCCAGACTTCCTGGCCCTGGGGCCCACTAGGACCCCCATGTTCACACCAGAGGTGAGCTGGGCTGCCCTTGCCTCCCCCCCACCTGCAGACTAGAGCTTCTTGGACAAGCCATGGGCTGTCAGCCAACATGCCATCCAGCCCGTGACTTCAGAGCCACCCCTGGTCCTGCCAGCTCCAGGAGCCACAGGGCAGGTGGGCTCCCAGGCCGGAAAACTCAACTCCCAGAACACGGGAGTCATGGGGACCCCCACCCCCAATTGCAGGCAGAGCCATGTATTTCAGGAGCAGACAGAGCAGCAGAAGAGAAGCCCCCCCAGGCGCTGGACCCACAGGAACAGAAGTGTCTGCAGAGGGCAGCTCCAGCCTCAGGGCCGAGGTCAGCAGGGAAGCAAGGCCCTGGTGCCCCCAGGAGCTCTGCTTTTCAGTTTGCTGCTGGGCTATGCCTGGCCCAGTCCTATCCGGGTCAGGGCCATGTCCCCCTTTGTTTTTCTTGTTAAATCCAAGTCTCTGGGACACACCCCATTTATGTTTATTTTCTTCCTCTGCCAAAAATGAACTCTGAGCGATTCACATTTACAGACAACACAAAGAGAGTAAGGCAGGAAAGAAGCCCTTGCCAACGGGAGAGTCTTACACAGAGAAGAAAAGAAAGGCCCCTGCAGCTCTTGCCTGAGGCCAGCTTTAAGAGTCAGGTTTCAGACAGGTGAAGACCTGCTCTCTCAGTCTCTAGAGCAGCAAGTGCTTGAGAAAGTCCTTGGGGGGGGGGGGGTGCTCACATAAGTAACTTGACCTAAAAATGGCAGGGTCAGACACCTCCTTGGCCACCAGGTGACCCGACCCTCGCTCAGAGAGTCCCAGGACCCCAATGTCCTGGGGGCCGAGCCCCTCCCACCCCAAACCCTCCCCACACCCCTGTGAGGCAGGAGAGGCCAAACTCCCCTCATCTAATGCATCTTCGGAAGCCCTGCCTGACGTCAGGACACACAGACCCTCCACAGGCCCTGCTGCTCCGGCCTCCCCTGGGGTGTGTGGCCTCAGCTCCTAGCAAACAGCTCTCCTGGGGCAGAGCAGACTGCAGCGCATCCTGCGTCTCTGGGCCCCACTGGTACCACCAGCCCCTCCGCCTCCCTGGCTCAGTCTCCGTGGGATTCTGCCACCTGCCCAGGTATGAGGGTGGCTGATCTGGTGGCTTTGGGAAAGTGGTCACGGTATTTAGGGCCTGGTGAACCTCCCCAAACCTCCCCTAGTTGGATGGTGTGCACAGGGACCTGAAGCAAGATGGAAGCCAGTTTGGGTCTCCACCAGGAGGGCAGCCACTGCTCAGAGGCTGGACTGAGGGACCCAGGAAGTTCAGCAGGATTTCCCCTCCTTCTCCCTCCCTGGGGGTCCTGGGGTGTGGGCCTGTGCACATCCTCCTCCTATATAGCTGATAGGACTCCACTGCTCAGACTTGCAACCTGCCAGCTACACTTCCCAACCTCCCTTGCAGAGGCCATGGTCACCTGACAGAACTCTGGCCAGTGCAAAGGAGCGGCCAGGCAGGACCGGGGTCCTCTGTGGGGGGGCATGGACCTCTCTTCTGTCTTCCAGGAATGCAGAGGGCAGGGAGGTGGCACAACCTCTAACCACAGGCAGCTCACATGTGTGTGCAAGTTGCATGCTCACACAATGACACACCCACATGTACACACACTGACACGCCCACATGTGTGCACACGTGATCATGTAGCAGACACAGTCATACGCTCCTGCAGGTATGCACACACCCTCACACCAACAGTCGCGCATGCTCTTGCTCCCACACATTTATACACTCACCTATTATACACAACACACATATGTATGCACACTGTCACACACGAAGACGTCCACACCAGCTCACACAGGCTAACACACTCAGTGCACACTGTAGGAAGACAGCCCTTGCTCCTCTCATGATGGACAGGCCAGCCCTTGACCACAGTTGGACGGGTGGTCAAGTTGGACAAGGAGGCCCAGGACTCTCCCTGCTGTGAGCAGCCATCCCTGAAAGACAGACATGGGACCATGGGACAGAATCCCTGGCAGGGGTGGGAACCTAGGTTGTGGCAGGCTCTCCAGGTGATCCTGGGGCAGTCCAAGTCTGAGAAGCCGCTGGATACCAGCTGTGCACTGGGGTCACAGTCTGGGGCTGTGGTCTGGGACTCATCCCTTGGGGAAGTGGAGGGGTGGTGCCAGCAGCTCAGGAAATGAGATGCTCCTCCACCATAACTCAGAGGGATAGCACCTGAGGACCCAGCTTTGACGGCCAGGGAGTGTGGGCACAGCCTGCTGCCCAGCCATTGCACTGGGGACACCCAGGGGACAGGTGTGGCCCCAGTGTCTCTGCTGGCTGTTTTAGGTACACCACAAGTTCCTCTGCCCTAATTGTCCACGTTCCATCAGGCAAGGAGAGGCTTGCACAAGCAGCTAGTGCTCCTCCTGCTCCCGCTCTCTATTAAAGACCATGTGTGGCTTTTAACTTATTGGCCAGGTTTAGAAGTCCAATTCAGGAACCACAAATCAGGCAAATATGAAAGCACCAAGGGCCCTTGTGTGGCCTCCTTAACTGCCCTATCCATCCATCTGCAGGCACACAACACCAGCCTGCCCACCAGCATTCCACCTGTCCATCTGTCCCTTCCTCACTGTCCATCCATCTTTCACCCACCCATTCCTTCCTTCATCCGTCCACCTCTCCTTCCAGCCACACAGGAAAGGCGCTGAGCAGTGCCAGGTCCCAGGCAGTGCTCTAGACACTGTTGTGCCCCAAGGATTAAAACAGCAATGTCGGGAGCTGGGGTTGTAGCTCAGTTGGTAGAGTGCTTGCCTTGTATGCACAAGGCCCTGGGTTCAATCCCCAGCATCACCAAAAAAACAAAATTTAAAAAAAAAAAACAGCAATATCCTGCCAGCTGATGCTTTCCTTATGGAAATGAGACTTTGAAAAGGACTGAGGCATGTTCAGGCTCAGCAATGTTCACGCCTGTGACCTTGAACTTGAAGCTCAGCCTCTCAGAACCCACCTCTTGGGACTGTGTCAAAAATCAAAAGTGCTGAATGAAACCTGGATCTGACCTCGGCTGACTGTGAGTGAGTGACTCCACCACATCCTGACCCTGCCACAGGGCACCCTCCCCCATCCTCCAAGCCAAGCTGAGCTCCCCAGCTGGAGGAAAGCCAGGCAGGCCATTGCCACACCTCTGCTCTTGTCCCCGGACTCCATTTTGGTCTCTTTCTGGTGAACTGGATTCTGTGGGACATGCCACCAGATAAGGTGGCAGAGGGACAATAAGTGATAGTTTGTTACGGATTCTAAAATGGTCATGTCAAAAGTTCTCGAAGGTCAGGCTGGACTTGGAGACGTCCTTCTTCACCACCCTTCAGGTCACAACCCCAGCCTAGGCCACTGAGGGAGGGGCTTCTCAAGGCAGCCGCATCACAGAGAGGCTGGGGGCTTCCTGACAACGGTGCTGCTGTCCTGACCCCAGCTGAGAACAAAGGAGGAGACGGGATGCATCAGACAGAGGGTCTGAGCTTTTTCACACAGGCGACTCCCAGGGGGACAGTCCAGGCCCACACCATGACCGCTCCATGAGAGGAGGTGCTCCCTAAAGCCACCCCACCAGGAGAGGGCTTCAGGACCCCAGCCCACCCCATCTCTGAGAAAGAGAATGGGGCGTCCCATGAGCTCAGCCCAAGGGTCCAGTGGAGGAAGGACAGTCAGAAAGAGCCCACGGCAGGGGCAGGCTGGGCAGCAAAGTTTCCAGGGGTGTACAGCCCACGTTCCAAGGGGAGGGCCACCGAGGCCCCAGCATTGCTGACAGGACGCTGGTCTGGCCTTCTCCACATTCCAAGGTGTGGCTCAGGCTCCAGAGGGGAAGGGAGGAGCCGAGCCGAGTACCTGGCTTCTAAAACAGCCCCTCCACCTTTCCACACGGGTCTCTACCTCGCGCTGGCTCCTGAATTATTCAGAACGCCCAATTCCGGCAGGTCCGCTCCTTTTGGCCCCCTCCAACTGTGGAGGGGTGCAGGAACCACGCTGACCCTCCTAATTGGCTCCGGCTTCCAGGGCGCTTCCCAGGAGGCCCAGCTTTTCCACGCCAGGAAAACCTCTCCAGTTGATGAGACAGTTTTACAGGCTGAACCTAAGTCTGATCCGTAGGAAGGAGTTCCAGATCCGTGCGAATGAATTATGGATCCTTTTTTCCCTATCCATCTTCCCTTTCTCTCTCTCAAATGGCTTTCAAACAGGAAAAATATTGTTTCAATAACACAAACTGCACAGCAGCCTCCCTGACAAATCCGTCCATCTGTCCGGTGGGGAGCTGCAGTAATCAGGCTCCCAGCTAGAGGCCCAGCCCCGGGGCACTTCTGCTCCTCCCAGGGACTGGAATACCCCTATTCCTGTAACATTTCCCTTCCTGCCAGGAGCCGGTCAAGTTTAAAATGCAGCGAGGTGTTGGCTCCCACGCTGGCTCCCAGCTGTTGGGGTCACAGCCCGACTGGGGCCCTCAAGCTTCTAACTCATCTTACATGATAGACAGTTGGTTCCTCTCAGGGTTCAGAGTAGGATTTCAGGAGCTATAATCTGTCCTGGAGCCGCCTGGGGCCAGCCGGACCCAGAGTCGGGGCTCCTGGTGTGTCACGCCCTATTTGACACCTTGAGTCTCTCATTCCTGAGATCAGTGCCTCTCCAGGGTGGTGAGAATGAGAACAGAGGCAACAGAGATGCTCTGTGACCCAGGCTGCCTGTGCCTCCCTGCAGGTGCCCCTGGGCCACAGGGCCCAATCAAGGAGAAGACACCTCTGAGGCCCCAGACCTCGCCCATCACACAGAACAGCTGTTCTGCCATCAGACAGCACAAGACCCGGCACAAACCATCAGACCCAGCACCATGCAAATGGATGTGGGGACTCTGAATACCATCTGTGGGCTGCACACATACCAATGGTCTACCTGTGAGGTTGTGCTTCGATATAACATTGTGCTACAATGTAACATTTAGCAAAATGTTCTCTTGAGAGGAGCCACTTGTCAAAAGAAACTAACTTTATTTTTAGAACCACACACGCCAAACAAAACAGCTCCTCAGGAAAAATCCTCAGAGCCTCAACTGCCACCACCGGCTTTCCACAAGCCTCTCTCTCCCACCCAAGCTTCTCCCCACCTCCCACAATCCTCCTGCTCTTGAGGCCGATTGGCTGGGTCACGTGGGCGGAGCCAAAAAAGTCCCCCAATGAGCAGCTCTGTGGTCTGAAAGGGCAGGGAAACAGCCCAATGAGCATCACCGCAGAGGAGCCAATCAGCTAGATGTTGCTGGGGCCGCTGTGAGCCAATCATCAGCTGGCAGCTGGAAGTTTGCTGGCAGCTGGAAGTTTGCTGGGGCCCCTTCGGCTGTGGCTCTCAACATCTCCCCCTCTCTGTTTAAACAACAAGCATGTGGCTTAGGGACCGTGCCTGCCTTAGGTTGTCCAATAGTACATATGGTCCTTAGGTTGGTACCATTGCAATTGGATCTTACCCGTCACTGACTACCGGTCCAGTATACAGCCACACCTGTGGAGAGGTCTTTGTACCAGCAGGGGGGTGAGGTTCTTTGCCTCACCTCTGTTGGCCCCCAAATTTTAGCTGGACGATCATGACAAGCAGAAGGGAGGAAGATACACCAAGCCAATTGACGGCTCCTTTTGGAAAAATTGTACCACCAATGACATCATCAGCAAAAATACCCCAACACTACCACAAGTCGCTGCACCAACAGATAGTTCACAATGCATACAGGTGAGCTCACAATGTGTCCAGGCAAGTTCTGCAAGCAGTTCAGTGATGGCTATTGTAGAAGCTGTAGATTGGTTTTATCTTTGATTTCACCAGCACTGGGATGAAGATAGGAATTCTGGCAATAATGGCTAAATAATGAGATTTGTTTGGCAATTTGTTTGGCACTAAAAGAAAACAATTTTCTTAACAATTTACATTGTCTTCACCGGCACTGGGATGAAGATAGGAATTCTGGCAATAATGGCTAAAGAAAAAATTATGTAACATTACAGAAGGCACTAAAAGAAAACAATTTTCTTAACAATTTACATTATCTTTAAGAGAATTATTAAATATAATGAAAAGGAAAGGTGAAAGTAAACAAACAGATCTGTTAACCTTCTTTTTTGTTTACATATTAAAACAATCCTCAACAGTTGTTTACCCAATTTAAATTAAACCATATAAATCACGTGAAAAAAAAATATTTGGATCCATTTTATCATGAGCGCTCATCTTATATGATATATGGACATACATACATTCAAACATATAACACAAAACACAAGTGTGCACACATAATATAATACATACAACACATAACATTATAGTAAAGGCCTTATAACTTTTTACAGGTGAAATCTCCATTGCAATGTTTAAAAACTCTATAGTCAAAAAATAGAACTGATCAGCAAAACATTAACCTAGGTCTGTATGAGCTCAAAAAACAAAATAGAACTTCATGATATGGCAAAGGGCAATAATAAAATAGATATTGAAAAAAGCATCCTGGTTCTGTTGCAGATGTAAGAATAGCCAAACTGGAGTTTTGGATATCAGTTGTTATGGATTTGAGCCAAATCATCTTCTTTTTGGTCTGTAGAAATCGCTTTAGTTAATCTTTCTGGAATCCAAATCGGCTGCTGTTCTCCCTGTGGAAACACATAAACAGACCCCCGACTCCAGACAATCACTGGGTCAGGACCTTGGTTAATCTCTCTGGAATCCAAATCGGCTGCTGTTCTTCCTGTGGAAACACACAAACAGACCCCCGACTCCAGACAATTACTGGGTCAGGACCTTTCTATTGTCCTGTTAGAATATCCTTCCAAAGTACCTTGGGCTTATGTACATTTTTTGGACACATATGCCTTTCCACAGCACTAAGTCCTGATGAATCCAAATTTTAAAAGTTTAGAGTAAAAAGGGTTATTTTAAGTTTATCTTTGGGGAATATATACCCCTTCTCAATTCCTTCTTTTTGCTTTAATAAGTACATTTTAATAGTTTGATGAGCTCTTTCAACTATGCCTTGTCCCTGTGGATTGTATGGGATTCCTGTTATATGAGTAATGCCAAATGTTGAGCAAAATTGTTTAAAAGAGGTAGAAGAATAACCAGGGGCATTATCTGTTTTTAACTGTTTTGGAACACCCACAGTGGCAAAATTTTGTAAGCACATCTTTAGTTTTTTCTCCGGCATGAAGGGAGCCCATCAAAAATCCAGAAGAAGTATCAACTGTAACATGCAAATATTTTAATTTTCCAAATTCTGGCAAGTGTGTGACGTCCATCTGCCAAATATGGTTAGGTATCAATCCTCTAGGATTGACTCCAAGATTAACTTGTGGTAAAAAGGTCACACAATTTTGACATTGTTTTATTATTTGTCTAGCTTGTTCCTTAGTTATTTTAAAACGCTTTTGTAAAGTATTAGCATTGACATGGAACTTTTTATGAAAATTTATAGCTTCTTCTAGTGTAGAGAAAATATGTATGTCATGTGTAGTTTTATCTGCTAAATCATTGCCCAAACTAAGGGCTCCAGGCAATCCTGTATGTGCCCTGATATGTCCTATAAAGAATGGATCTTTTCTGTCCCAGATTAGACTTTGTATAGTGGAAAGCAAAGAGAAAACAGTAGAAGAAGGGGAAATCCTACCAGCATCTTCAAGAGATACTCTAGCATTAACTACATACTGACTATCAGAAAATAAATTAAATACAGAATCTTTAAACATCACAAAAGCTTGTAAAACTGCATTAAGCTCTACCTTTTGAGCTGATTGTTTGGGTACTAAAAATGTAAAAGTTTGATCAGGGGTAACTACTGCTGCTGTACCATTATTTGACCCATCAGTGAATATATTTGGAGCATTCATGATAGGTGTTTTTCTTGTCATTTTTGGAAAAATTACAGGATGCAATGACCAAAAAGACAATAAAGGATTAGATAGTAAGTGGTTATCAAATGAAACATTAGATTTGCACATGATTATTGCCCAAGTATTTAACTCATTAGCTAACTCATCAATTTGATTCATAGTATGTGGAGTAATAATTTTATTGGGAGAAATTCCAAACACTCCCTTTGCTGCTTTTATTCCTTTGAGTATTAATTGTCCTACAGCCTCAGGATACCTAGTAAGAATAGTGTTAGGAGAATAAGATAAATGTATCCATAATAATGGACCTTCTTGCCAAAATACTCCTGTAGGAATATTTTTTGTTGGTAGTACAATAAATAATAAAGGCAAACTTATATCAATTCTATCCAAATGCATATTTTCCATATATGTTTCAATGATTTTTAATGCCTTTCTTGCTTCAGGCGTTAGCATTCGGGGTGAATTTGGATCTGATGGACCTTTTAGGATATCAAATAAAGGTCCCAACTCTCCTGTTCGTATACCTAAATAAGGCCTTATCCAATTTATGTCTCCTAATAACTTTTGAAAGTCATTAAGTGATTTGAGTTGATCTACTCATATTTGAATTTTTGGTGGACAGACCATGGTTGAGGATAATAGAACTCCTAAATAATTAATTGGAAAATTTAATTATACTTTATCTATTGCTATCTCTAGATTATAATTTTTAATAAGTTTGTAAGTGTGGCATAACATTCTAGCAATGTGTTTTTATCTTTGTGTGCTAATAATACATCATCCATATAGTGAAATATTTGTAGTTCAGGATTTTGATTTCTAAGTGGCTGGATTACTTTGTTAACATAAATTTGACACATAGTTGGGCTGTTAGCCATCCCTTGAGGGAGTACTTTCCATTCATATCTCTGATCAGGACCTTCATGATTCAGTGCAGGGATAGTAAATGCAAAACATGGACTATCCTCAGGATGAATTGGAATTGAAAAAAAACAATCTTTAATATCTATAACTAAAACATACCAGGTTTTTGGCAAAGCAGACAACTGAAAAATCCCTGATTGAGCAGGTCCCATAATAACCATCTCATTATTAATGGCTCTTAAATCTTGCAATAATCTCCATTTACCAGATTTCTTTTTGATGACAAAAATGGGAGTATTATGGGGAGATACAGAAGGTTGTATATGTCCTTCTGCTAATTGTTGTTTGACCAGGTCATGGGCTGCTTGTATCTTTTCTTTAGTCAGGGGCCACTGAGGAACCCATACTGGTCTTTCTGATTTCCAAGTAATTTTTATTGTCTCAGTGGCCCTTTCTGAAAATCCAACCCATGTCTGTCTGTTCCTTGATCTATTTGTATTGGTGCTGCTATGCCTTGTTCTTGTTTTTCTAATCTTTTTCCTTTCCTAAAACCTTGTCTAGTCATAATAGTGGGTGCATTTTGGTTGATGTTATTTGTTAATGTCAAACCTAATTGATCTAGGACATCTCGTCCCCATAAATTTACAGGAAGATGATCCAATACATATGGCTGTATAGTTCCTTCCAATCTAATACCATTGCACTTCTATGGGGATTAGTTGCCACTCCTAGGCCTCGAAGCGTTTGAGTGGCTTGTTGTAATGGCCAATGTTTTGGCCATTCTTGACAAGAGATGATGCTAAGGTCTGCACCTGTATCCAGTAGCCCATTAAATTCATGTCCTTGAATATTTAGTTTTAGCATGGGGCGAGAATCTAAATTTAAAGAAAGCATAGCCCAATCTACACCTGTGGAGCCTAATCCCTTGGAACCTCTTTCTACAGTACGACTGGAAAATTTATCATGTAGGCTGGGTATTATTAGTAACTGTGCTATTCTATCTCCTGGTGAAATTACTGATATACCCTTTGGAGAACTGGCTATAATTTTTATTTCACCTTCATAATCGGGATCAATTACCCCAGGACTTATCATAAGTCCTTTTAGAGTAGAAGAGCTGCGTCCCAATAATAAGCCTACTGTTCCTTTGGGAAGAGGTCCTTTCACCCCTGTGGGAATGATTTGAACTCCCATCTCTGGAGTTAGTACTGCTCTGGCGGAGGCGCAGATGTCCAACCCTGCGCTCCCTCTGGTTTGTCTGATGAGGGATCTGATGGACAATGTGTCCTGGGCACTACCCTGATGGGGTTGCTGGGTTCCTCCAGTGCTCCGTATATTTGTGGTTTTGGGCCCCGGAGCATTGGGCCCCCCTGTCCATTTTTTGGCAATGGAGCCCAATGCCTTTCTCCACGATATCGTGGATAAACACCTGGTCCTTGTTCATTTTTTGATAATGGAGTACCCTCTATGGTGGTTTGAGAACGGCATTCATTAGCCCAATGTCTCCCTCTACGGCATCGTGGGCAAATACCTGGTATTCTACTCCTTTGATACCTAGTTTTGTTAAACCCTCCTCCAATGGGGCAATTCCTTTTAAAATGTCCTGTTTGTTCACAATTGTAGCATGTTCTTGGCCTGGCATCTAAAGCCTGTTTTACTGCAGCTGCCACAATTTGCCCTTGTTCATTAATGTCTCTGGCATCTAAAGCCTGTTTTACTGCAGCTGCCACGACTTGCTCTTGTTCATTAATGTCTCTACATAATTTAATATATGTGTTTAAATCTTCATGTTTCCATGGTCTAATGATATCTCTGCACCAACGATTCGCTTGCTCATAAGCCAGGTGTTTTAGTAATGGCATTGCTTGTTCTGTATTCCCAAAAACTCTGGTAGCTGTTTGAATAAGCCTATCTACAAATTCAGCATAAGGTTCATTAGCTCCTTGTATTACCTTAGATAATTGACCTTGTAAACCTCCATGTCCTTGTAAAGTCTTCCATGCCTTAATTGCATCTGCAGCAATTTGTGCGTATACGCCAGGATCATATGCAATTTGTTGCTGCTGATCCTCATAAGGTCCCTTTCCTAACAACATATCTAGATTTCTCTGAGGATAACCAGCTGCTGCATTTCGCCTAGCCATCTCCTTGCAAAATTCCTCATTGGCAACCTTCCATAACAGGTATTGTCCTCCATTTAGCACAGCTTTACACATATTAGCCCAATCTGCTGGCGTCATGTTCAAGTTGTTAATGGATTCGACCATGCTTACAGTGAAGGGTGCTTGAGGACCATAGGTTGTTACAGCCTCTTTTAGCTGCTTCACTGTTTTGAAATTTAAAACTTGGTAAAATCGCTGCCCTCCTGCCTCAAATACAGGGCATGTTAATATTTGAGATCTTGTCTCAGGATCCCAATTATCAACTGCGGGGGTTGGGGGCCTCCCAGCATATGGAGGTGGTGCTGTTGGTTGGACACTTACGCCCTCTGGTGATAGAAAGGTGTTAGTAGCAGTCTCCTGTTGTAACTTTCCCCCTGATGGCTTTTTCTGTTTTACACTTTCTTTCTCTGTCTGACTAGCTTGAGAGGCCTTCTCTTTTACTTGAATCTTTTCCTCTGTCTGACTAACTTGAGAGACCTTCTCTTTTACTTGAATCATTATGTCTTCTCCTTCCTCTACCATTGTCTGAACTGAAGGCTTTGGACTAAGCAAACAAGATATGAACGTCCACAATGGCAATGTGCCATCTGGCAGAGTCCCTGGGCTTTTCTTTTCTATTCTTTTTAAATCTTCACCATGATGGTTCCATTGTGATATATTTAACAACTCCTCCTTAAAAAGCCATGGGCTACATTTTTGTATTGTATCAACATATGCCCTGACTGTTCTTGATTTTACTGAGATGCCTCCTTCCTCTAACAATTTACTTAACACTCTTTCAGTTTGTTTTTTACTGATTTCTGATCCCGTATTTCTACTATAATACAACCCAACAAGATGACGCCAAACAAAACCGAGACAGAATGAAATAAAAAGGGAACAACAAAAAGTCATTATAGCCTTTCTATCCTCCTGACATGTGCATCCGTCCTTTCTCCCTATCTGTTCCTCAGACGTAAATAGTTTTTCCTCAGATGTGAGCGGTTTTTCTTCCGTCTCACTCATCTCCAGGGACAGGCAACTTAAAATAAAAGTGAAGCAAAATAAAAGAGGAATCTTAAAATGGCTACCCATCCTCTCGCCTGTCCCTTTGGCCTTGCCAGTGGCCACAGGGGCTCTCTTCTAACCTGGCTTCTCTCTATGCCAGCAGGTTTTTCTCAGCAGATGGTCTGTGTCACTGGCACCTCTTACTTCCTGAGGTCCTCCTTCCAGATTCAGCTTCACCTGCACAGCTTCCTACAGGTGTGGCCCTCTCAGGGTCAGCTTGGGGGATTCTGACCCTGCACGATTTGCCTGGCCTCCCAGGTCTTCCTTTGAAATCTCAGTGGAAACCTTCGTGGCCCCCTAACTTTAGCCTCCTGTATTCCTGCAGAAGCAGCACCAGGAACAAGGAGATCTTCCACCAGATGGCTCCGTTCCTGGGCCCTGGGACCATGACCACAGCAGTCTCTGGGTGCCTGCACAGTTCAGCATGATAAGACAACTTCCTAGGGGCCCCTGTGTGAGCAGGAACCCCCAAAATCTCTTCTCAAAGGATTTGGCCCTTGTAGACCAGAACCTGCAATGGGTATGGTCTTGAGAATTCCCAGGATGCCCTCAAGGCATCTTTCCTACAGTCCCTGTGCAAAGTGCTTAGCTTCTCTTTAGGGATTATAATCTCTTCAACAAGGGCACCCACCGTCCTTGGTCCCAGCTTTACACACCCTTTTCTGACCAAATTGCAGTTTTTTTAAATCCTTTCTCTCCGCTTTCTGCTCATGTCTCTCTCAGTGAACCTGCTAAACTGCCAGCGACATCCATGCTTCTGACTAAGCACCGTGTTGTCTTGAAACCCCTCTACCAATTAAGTAGTCCCTCACTTTTAAACTCAGCCTCATAGAAAGTCTCAGGACATGGGAACATGTAGACAAGCTCTTTGCCAGCATAAGACCCTAGTGGCCTCTGGTCCAATTTCCAGTGGAGTCTTTGTCTTCCTCTCATGCCTCAGTCCATGTCCATATCACCATTCCAGTCCTCTGAGCACCCCCCAGGGTCACCCAGGTAGCTCCACCCAGTAGCTCTACAGCTTCCCAGCTTGCACCTCTAAACTCTCCAAAATGCCTCCCACAAGCCAGCTCCAAAGGCTTCTGAACCACAAGGTCAGGTTAGTGACAACAACAGCCCGGCTCCTCAGTACAAAATACTGATGACGACGACGTGGAGGAGCAAAAGTTTATTTGGGACTCATGGTTTCTGAGGTCTCAGTCCATAGATGTGCAACTCCATCGCTCTGGGCCAAGGTGAGGCTGAACATCTTGGGGCAGGTCCCAGCAGAGGGAAACTGCTCAGCTCATGGTGGGGTCAGGCAGCAGAGAGACAGACGGGGACAAAGCCACAGGGAAGATGACCTGTTAGGGTCCATAAACAAGTCAAGATGGCACCTGGCACTTTGCCAGAGGGAGTGGTTTGAGAAGTAACACCAGCAAGCCATTAAGATGATAGAGATCCCTTAATGACTGACTGCTGTGTCTAGATTATGTCAATTAAGTTAAGCTGTGTGTAATCATTATGATGAGGATTCCTTATTGGTTGACTGCTGTATCTAGTTTATGTTAATTAAGTTAAGCTGTGTATTCAGTTATATATATATACCCCTCCTGTCCTACAATAAACAGCTCCCGCTCCTGCTGTATCAACCTCCACAAGTTGCTCGTCACCCCCCCCAGTTAGTTTGCTGCAGCCAGACTGTGGCAGATGGTGGCCTGTACGGGGAGCCCCTGGACACTCGGGGGTAAGTGACGAGAAAAAGCTGCCCATCCCTAGAGTAGACAGGACGGGAGCAAATCTGCTCGTCCCTAGATAGGGCAAGAGGAAATATGGCCATTTCGAGAAAATAGAGAGGATTGATACAGTATGTTTGTGTCTTGTTTTGTCTCAGTGTATTGCTTTGTCTTTGTGAAGAAAATATGGAAGGGATGTTAAGTAAATTACTAAGGGAAGGAGGCACCCCAGTGGAATCAAGAATAGTTAGGGCATACATTGATAGAAGCCCAGGAACTCTAGTCAGAAAGAAGAAAAAAGTTCAAAGGAGGAAGGATTATCAGGAAAAAAATTGCAGCAAAAGGCTATTACTAAATACTTTTCATTACCGGAGGGTGCGTGAATCCGCGCGGCAGCTACCACGTGGGCAAGCCGGTCACGGCACAGCAAGGACTTTCCAAGCAGTGGCAGCCGGCTCTTCCCTGCCCCCCCACCCCGGAAGCGGGACGCCACTGCTGAGAGCCCAAATCCAGACCTGACCCAAAGGCACAGTCTCACAGGCTCTTGCTCCCTGTGCCTGGTGGCAGTTTGAGTCCGGGATACTCCCCGTCTGGGGCTGCCCGAGGAGGCTGCAGCCAAGTGGAGGATCATTAAAGGTCCTGACCCAGTGATTTTCTGGAGTCGGGGGTCTGTTTGTGTGTTTCCACGGGGAGAACAGCAGCTGATTTGGATTCCAGAGAGACTAGCTAAAGCAATTTCTACAGACCAAAAAGGTGCTTACATCTTCGATAATGGTTCTCCCACACCTGGAGGCCAATGAATAATGAGCACCATTAAGGCCTATTTCAAATGTAAAAAACCTAGAGATAATGTACTAAATTGTTCAGAAGGTTGTTTTCTTAGTGCCTACTGGTGCTACAGGATTTTCTTTAGCATCATTGCCAGAGTTCCTGCCTTCATCCCAGTGCCGGTGAGGATGAGCTGGGAACCGGACCAGTCTTCAGATCATCAGAGCTGATGCTGTTTCTGCTGCTACAGCTTAAGCTAGCTGCCTGCAGAACTTACCTGGACTGTGAACTTACCTGGACTTTGATTTACCTGGACTATGTGTCACTTATATGCATTGTGAACTGTCTGTTGATGCAACGAATTGTGGTAGTGCCAAGGTATCTTTGCTGATGGTGTAATCTGTGGTACAATTTTTCCAAGGGTTTCTTACTTGGAGCCATCAATTGGCTTGGTGGCATTTTCTATCCTCCCCTTCTGCTTGTAGCAGATTATTTATGGTGTTTGTGTAAAAACCACTATGGTCATTATCCACAAGTGTGGCTGAGTGTGTTGAGCCGGTAGTCAAAGACGGGTAAGATCCAATTACAATGGTACCAACCTAAGACAGGAGTCTGATGATTTGAGGTCAGAACATCCAATGATGGGTAAGGACCATATGTAGTATTGGACAACCTAAAACAGGCACGGTCCCTAAGCCATATACTTGTTATTTAAATTAAACAAAACGGGGAGATGTTAGGGTCCATAAACAAGTCAAGATGGCACCTGGCACTTTGCCAGAGGGAGTGGTTTGAGAAGTAACACCAGCGAGCCATTAAGATGATAGAGATTCCTTAATGACTGACTGCTGTGTCTAGATTATGTCAATTAAGTTAAGCTGTGTGTAATCATTATGATGAGGATTCCTTATTGGTTGACTGCTGTATCTAGTTTATGTTAATTAAGTTAAGCTGTGTATCAGTTATGTATATATACCCCTCCTGTCCTACAATAAACAGCTCCGCTCCTGCTGTATCAACCTCCATAAGTTGCTCGTCACCCCCCCCCCCGCCCGTTAGTTTGCTGCAGCCAGACTTCGGCAATGACCCCTCCAGGGCAGCCCCCCACCCACCCCCCCCACCCCCCCCACCCCACCCCCGTGATCCACCTCCTCCAGCCCCAGCCCACAGTCATTGCCTAGTCAGTCCATTCAAACCAGGATATAAGGCGGCAGCTCTCGCAGTACGATCATCTCCCCTTGGAACATTCCTGCACTAACAGGGACCCCTTATTCCAAATCATAACACAAACCCAAAGCAAAAAGAAGGAAGGAAATAAAAAGTAAGCACCAATGAAATAGTAAACAGAAAAAAAAATAGAAAAAAGAATCAATGAACAGCTTTATTCAGATATTAGTAATAAATGAAAATTGTGTACATTTAATGTACAACGGGATTTCTTGTTTGTGAAAAGAGTCATTGTTTCTTTGAAAAGATCAATGAATTAGATAAATTTTAGCAAGATTGAAGAAACAGAGAAGAAACAATCTGCCACTATTAGGAATAAAACAGGATGCATATTACAGACCCTGCAAGTGCCAAAAGAGCAAAGAACACTTCTGAGCAGCTGGTGCAGATTTCACAGCTCACACACAACAGATCAATTTCCTGAAAAGCACAGATTACCTCAACTCACCCAATATGATCCAGGTAATGTGATTATCTCTGCAACTATTCAAAATTGAATTCATAATTAAATATAGCTGGAAAAGAAATTTTCAGGGAAGGCCACTGGAGGATTCAACTGAAGGTTTAAACAAGAATTAGTGTCAACTGCAACAAGGTTTCCAGGAAACGAAGATGGGGAAGCAGCCCAGATCACCCCCAGACTCCAGAGCCACGGAGAAAGACAGACACACAAAACCAGAGGAGAGAGCAAAGCCACCCCTGTGTGACCACAGAGGAGGGATGAGCAACTCCACCCCAGGTCCGTTCAAGGGAAGCAGGACTCCAGGCACAAGAATCCACAGGGGACCTGTCATGCGTCAGGCCTAAGAGGGAGAGTGTGACATGGCAGCTGACTCAGGTGGCACAAACCAGGCCTGGTGGACTGGACGGTGTATGTCCCTGGGGTCCAACGCTGAAACCCCACCTCATGGTGGCAGTGGGGGCAGTGGGGCCTAGGGAAGTGGTTAGGCTGTGAGGGAGGATCCCTTGTGAGTGGGAGCAGCAGCCCTGACAGAGACCCTAGGAGTCCCTCACCCTTCCACCCCATGAGGACACAGAGAGGACATTGGTCCTTGCCAGACTCCAGATCTATCCAGCCTGGATCTGGGACTTCCCCGCCTTAGGACTATGGGACGTAAATGTAGGGGTTTAAGCCTCTCTGTCTACAGGCAGCCCAGTGGACCAAGGGAACTGCATTGGGCACCGCCCTGTGGGAGCTCTACTTAGCGCACCAGGCACTGAGCCCAGCAGGAGACAACTCTCAGGAAGGAGAGTAGACTGTCCACCCACATTACCAGTGACTTGGCCATGGTCACCCATTGAAGAAAGAGCTAGAGTTCAAATGCATCAGGGAAAACTTTCTGGTTCCCTCTGTGCTCACGGGCTCTCCGGACAGAAGGAACTACCTGCCTGGCCATCAGTGATTGTCCCCTCCCCAGAAAGCACACCCTCCATCCCTCAATGACAGAGACCCATTCCCAGATGCAGCATGCAGGACACCAGAGATCCTTCTGGGCTCAGACACCCCTGCCAAAGCGTCCTCTGAGATGCTCCTCCTTGGCACTGGGGGGCTTCTCTACCCAGGACCAAGAGACAGGGGCTTCCTGGGGGAGAAACACGGGTTCAGACCACCCCTCTCCATCATCAAAGATGCTTCACAAGATCACACAGAAAATTGGCTTGAGCAGAGAGCCACCCACCTGCGTGAGGCGCATGCAGAAAAAGGAGACAAGACACATTCCGGGCAGGCATTGGCGGAGTGGGATCCTCCGGGAATGGGGGGGCCAGCAGGCGTGGGCGGTCTGCAATTCACTGTCTCAGCAATCTCCAGAAATAAAAGGGAAAGTCTCTCAAAGTGACAGAAGGTCACTCAGCTGGAAGCTGGGCTTGGATCTGATATTGCAGTTGAAATTATTGAGACTGATCCTTTTGGGGTAAAATTTTCAATTCCCTATTGAATACTAGTCCTGATTAAGCCTCAATTCTGGCATCTATAAGAAAGAAAGCTGAAACAAAATCCTCAGACATAAACAACAGGCCAACTAGTTGAGGCCAGTAGCTGTCAGATAACAAACAGAAAGACTCGGACAGCAGTTCCACTGCTGGGCTGGGTGGCCTTGGGCAGATCACCTGCCCTGCCTGGGCTCTCCCTTGCCTGATTATGAAGCAGTGTGATACATGACCTGGGCTGAGCTCCGCCATCGGACATCCCTGGCCTGAGGCTGGATGCACCCTCCTCTCCCTCCACATGGCCATCTTTCCCCACAGCCCTGCCCTGCAGAGGTGCAGAGTGGGATGAGCAGAAGAATTGGGAAGCAGAGGGGCACATGTGTCAGGGTGGGTGCCGTCTGACCCCCTGCCCAGCCCCTCCTGCACACTGTGCCTGCAGGATGCCAAGTTCGACCCCTCCCTCCCAGAAGCAGAGGCCGTGACCTCAGGCTCAGTGCAGGACTGTCACTGGTTCAGGGAAGCCAGGCAGGCACTGCCCAGAAGAGCAAGTGTCCACTGAGTGCCAGACACCCCCCCTCAACTCAGCCCTTCACTGGCATTGGAGAGCACTCAACACTCCCGAGTACACCAAGGCAGTGTGCTCTAGGTGCTCCTCACAAGCCAGACAGGGCCCTCGCAGGGCCAGGTGAGGCAGTGTGTTGACACCCACGCCTCAGGAGGGTGGGACCACACAGGCATCACCCCGCCCACCGGGGCTTCGCTGGAGACTTGGACATGGCTCAGCACTTTCCCCCGGGGATCCTCCCAGGCCTCCTTCCCCCAGACCTCCTGGAGCCCACCCTGGGCGCAGGAGGGCAGCTGGCCTTGTCAGAGCAGGCTTGTTGGGCCCAAGACCCCAAGGCCTGGCCATGTGCACAGCCCTGCCCAGGTTCAGAGCCCAAATCCTCTTCCACCTCACCACCCGCACCTGCACCACCCAGCTCTGCAGACCCACTTTTTCTGAGTGGAACCCCAAGGACTCTCGAGGCCTTTGACCTGCCACTGTCACTCAGAGGAAAGCTAGTGGGATGCCCCTCCACGTCAGGACCTGTGGGACATGCGCTATACAGAAGGGGAGGGAAAGCCCTCCAGTGCTTACCCATGTGGCCGCACCGGTCTATGCCCTTCATGCCCTGAGACCCCTTCGGTCATGGTAATGTCCTCCTGAGGGTTGGGACCCCAAGGCTGGCTCCAGAAGGTGCCGTGCATGCTCCCAGGACTCAGACCTCTCAGCAGAGAAACTCCCCTACACCCTCATCCTCATCCAGAGGTCAAGGGCAACCTACGTGGTATTGTGTGCAGAGCTTTCCGGAGGCTGCCCCACGAGGAGGCAACTGGTGCTTGTGTCCCCAAGCCCAGAGATGACCTGGCGCCCAGGGCTTGCTGCACAGGTAGGAGAACCAGTGGCTGCTCTTCTTGAGGCCATGGGACGGCAAACCATCAGGGAGACAGATGGCTCGAGGCCATCTGTGAGGCAAGAGGCGACAGGCCCATGGTGTTTTCCTCTGCTGGGCGCTCCGCTGGGCCTCTCCTGTGCTGGTGAGTGAATGCCTCTTTCCTCCGTGGAGACAGAAAGGCAGACTGAGAGGCTGCCGTGGACACCCTTCGGTGCTGCATGGTGTCTGATCCCTCTTCAGAGACCAGCATCCCTGGGCCTTCTCTGGGGTCCCCTCTCCCCTCCCCTCTGCAGATGACCCTGGACCATGGATGACCCTGGACCACGGGCAGGCCAGGGGTGATCTTGACTGAGGCCAAGCCTGTGAATTCCACACCCCGCCCAGCCTCCCGTTGTTCCTTAGGCAAGGTCAGCAGAAAAGACTTCTCCCGGAGGAAGAAGGAGACCCAAGAGGTGGAATCCATGGAAGGGCAGTTGTCTCCCCTTTTTATAGCTAAGGTCTTCTTTTAGCTTTCCTGCATTCCTGTCACATTCCTGTTCTTTGTTCTGTTAAGTGTGGGGCACAGGTGGGCCAAAGGTGTAATCTGGGCAGGAAGGACTTTGGGGTTAGCATCTCTGTGTTTGCTGTGAGCTGTTTCATTAACACTTCTTTGGGATGGGCTCTAGGCCTTGGGGACATTAACATTCCAAGGCCTGCGGTGCACCCTCCCCTTGTATTTTCACAGACCCTGTGGGGTTGGACGGCTGGACAGTGAAGCCAGATTTAAAGTTAGGTAGTCAGTGTAGTTAGGTAAATCGGGTCTAATATTGAGTAAGATCCAAAATGGAGGCCATGTTGAGAATGAATTCCGGGGAAAAGCAGAACAACTCTTGGAATGTTAATGAAGTCCGGGAAAAGCAGGACAACTCATGGAATGTTAATGTTCCCAAGGCCCAGAGCCCATCCCAAAGAAGTGTTAATGAAACAGCTCCCAGCAAACTTGAAGATGCTGACTCAAAAGTTCTTCCTGCCCAGATTACTCCTTTGGCCCACCTGTGCCCCACCCTTAACAGAACAAAGGACAGGAATGTGACAGGAATGAGGGAAAGACCTTAGCTATAAAAAGGGGAGACAACCGAGCTCCCACGGATTCCACCTCTTGGGTCCCCTTCTTCCTCTGGGACAAGTCATTTCTGCTGTTCTTTAATAAACTTCTCTGGTGTTATACTTCAACATTGGGGAAGCAAGGACTCGTCACCGGTCAACAGCAGTAACAACAGCTGCCCTTATTGGTAGGGGACAGAAGCCTGGAGAAGTGACAGGTGACTTCCCAGGTCCTGCTGCTCGTCCTACAGGAAGAGGATGTGAACCCAGGGCCACCTGCCTGCAGGCTGGTGCTCAGAGCAGGAAAAGACAGGCTTGGGCTCCCCAAGGCCCCTTAGCCTCAGCAATGGGATGCACAGGGTAAATTGTTGTTGGTCAAATGCTTTGAATAACCTGGAATATTTGTGACCCAAAGCCATCTATGGTCACCACCTTGAAACCTCACAGTCAACAGGAGAGTGTCCACCTCAGTCTGACTCTGGTAAGTTCCCAAACACTCCTCTTGGGGACAGGGGCTCATCAGAACCCCATCACAGGGCAGCCCTGTGCTGCCCAGAGGCTGGGAGAGGGGGAGGCTGGGAGAAGAAAGTGGGAAGAGGCCCTGGAGCAGACACCAGACCTGACCTGGGCCTTCCGCACTCGCCAGCTGCAGCTGTAAGTTCATCCTGACCTATCCTGCCCCCCCAACCCCCTGTCAGGTCCTGGATGACGACCAGAGAAAGCCCTGCTCTGTGATGCCTGGGCCTGCTCCAGCCCCACCACAAGATCAACTTAGGCTCCCTGTAGGTTGAAGGAACCCTCTCCCTCAGGTTAGAGGTGCTCAAGGTCCCATGGACATGGACACCAGCCCTTCACAGATGTCCACAGGACCAAGACGTATGTCCAGGGGGACCAGGGAGAGAGCAGAGGTCACCTATCTGAAGGATATGGGAATGAGCCCACAGACACCTGTGCTCTGAATTTTAAAAGCTCCCTTCCTGAAGAGGTAGCCCCTGTACCTTGGCAGGTCCCATCACAGGTTGTGATCCAGGCCTGACTGTGCTCTGCCCTTGGGGCAAGCAGAGAAAGAGCCCCTTACCCACAGCCACAGCCCCTCAGGCAGCTCAGAGTCCTGGCTATTTTAACAGAGGCAGAAGCTCAGACCAACCAGCCAAGGGAATGCTTGTGTTCTGGTCCAGGCTACATGGGCAACGACCAAACAGACTCCATCTTACCCTGAGATCTCCCGTGGGAAGCCCGCCTCTGTGCCCATCCACAGTGGCTTAGCTCAGCAGGTTTGGCAACACAAAGTGGCAATTCTTATACAATGTAAAAGTGTTCTGTCTTTGGTTCCCATTTTTCCTGGACAATGTACCCTGTCAGAGATTGATCATCCAGATGTTAGTAACCATTCTGTAACTTGTCCTCAACTAGGACGTTTTGACCCACTCCCTTTTCTGCTTGTGATTTTAGATCTCATGATGTTTGTTTATGGTTTTGAATCATAGCAACAGCCACTTATGATTAATGTGGATTTGGACTATAACAGGTGTACTGAAACCCCAGGAGAGGGTCGAAGGGTGCAGACTTGCAGCCTGCCCCTTGGCCCACCAGCTGGTGGATCCAGACCACTGGCTGGTGGGTAAAGGTTCTGTCTCCTGCTCTAAGATTGGCTCCATGATTTACTGCATTCTCACCTTAACCCTTGGGACATTGGAGGACTCGGGGCACATGCCAGTCAGACAGAAATCTGCACATCTGTCCCCAGTGCCCCCAGCCAGCCTCAGAACATGGAACCGGCCTCAGCACCTCCCGGGACCTCCAGGGTTTTCTGATGTCTGTCAACATCAGTCCCCAACCTAGTTAATGCTTGTCCTTCTTCCTGCCCAAAGTCTCCAGGGGATACTACATTACAGCCTTTTCAGAGGTCCACAGGGCCTGACATTTTTGTTTTATTACAGAATTCAGCGGTGGAAACTACACATGGAGAACCCAATTATTAGGTATGCTCTGTAAAGATGGTTAAAACAAGCAAATAAAGCCCGACAGGCTCCAGTCCCAGCCTCCCTGCCTCCCAGCCTCCCAGCCTCCCTGCCTCCCAGCCTCCCAGCCTCCTAACACAGGCACTGCTGCCTCCTGGGCTGCAGCAGGAGTCGGCTCTAGTTTGAGCCTCTGGGACCACAGGCTTTCACTCCCTTCCGATGCACTTGACTTGGGTTCCCATTGTTCTATTCACCTCTCGGGGAATCAGTCCAATGCACAAATGAGACAGAAATAGAAACTCACCGCGGCACCTGTTAATGCCATGTGGCTGCTTTAAGCAACCTGGGAACAAGCCCTTTAAAATCCACTTATTATTGTTCAGAATTAAACAAACGCTCTGCACTCAGGGTTGCCGTGGTCTGACTTCCCTGCTGTTCTGAAGCTGCCTACCTCTCACAGGACGCGGCTGCCCCTGTTATGCCCTTTGCAACCTGGTCTTGGGCGCTGCCTGGTGCATCCACGGCTCCCTGCTGCTGGCCGAGGCAACCACCTGTCCCACCTGCAGGCCCTCAGAACGGAGCAGGGTGCCCAGTCCCATCTCCCACGGCAGCTCTGGCCCAGACACCCTACCAACTCCTGGAATGACCCCCACAGTGGTGCCCACAGGGGCTCAGAGGCTTGGTGGAGCCCCACTTCCAGAAGGCGGCACGTGGCCCCCATGGAAACTGGAGGGAAATTAAACATTAAAGAAGAAAAACACAAAGTCAAGTGTCTGCAAATGATCCTCAGGTCAAACACACAGTAAGTGACTATCAGTAGCAGAAAACCAGTGCACATGGGTGACAAAGGCAAGAGTCTGCAGAACCTGAATCCGCAGATGGAGCCTGGAGCACTGCCTCATCCAGCACACGTGGTGGGGTGAGGCCTCCTGGGCAGTGCCAGGGGTTCCTGGGTCCTCCCCACCCCTGCTTCCACTCACAGGGAGGGGGCTTCACAACAGGAGGGGCCTTCACAAAAGGCTGGGCTGGGCCCCTCCTAGGTGATGTGCGCACCTGCTGACAGCCGTCACCCTCCTGGATCTGCCCAGTGTTAGGCCGCTGACCTGGGCTGCTCCCCACCCCTCCTCCGCCCTGCCCACGACACTGCAGACAGGCTCTGGCCAGGCGCCTGCCCGCAGTCGTCTCTGCTCAAGAAGCCCCCAGGCCTGCCATCTGCAGAGGGCGCTGAAGAGCACAGAGACCCAAGCGTCTCCAGGCCTCTTGCCGTCAGCCAGGAAGGAGCTTGACCCGCGCCCAGCACATGGGGTCTGACCCTTCTCCCCCGAACCCACCCTCCCCTGGCTGCCAGGCTGCTTCATCTCTGTGTGTCCTGGCAGGAGAGCCACCAGCTGGCCACATGAAAGCAGCAAGCCAAGAGGGGCAGCTGCACTCACTGGACAGGAACAAGTGCAGGTCCACTGGGCCCCCTGTGTCTGCTGGCCCTCCGGGGACAGAGTCAGCTCTGCCCCAGAACACACACACACCCACCTGGACACACGTGCACACACTCATTGCTGTGGACACACCCACTGTGCTCTCAGCTTACTCCAGCTTGGAAGGACCTTCCCTGGCATTTTCTCTCCTATACCTTTTGCAAACCTGAAGAAGCCGGGCCCCGGTCACGACAGGCTCCAGCTCCTCCACAGGAGGCTGCTGTCACCGCTGTGGGGCTCGCCTTTGGGACTCTGGCTGCAGAGGAGGATGCATTGAGTGGGCCGGGGTCGGGGAGGTCAGCCCCTCCACGGAGCCCCTGAGGTCCCGGCAGAGCCAGCGGCAGCTTCCTGGCTGGAGAGACTGGAGGGAAGGGCAGCTGCCCCCAATCTCGCCTTGGAAATGTACCAGTCAGGATCCCTTGGTGGCAAGTGACGGAAAGGGGTACACCTGAGAGGCCATGGGAGAAGCAGTGTCAACCTGGACCCAGGCTTAGCCCCGTCATCAGCATGAAGCAGCCCAGCTTCCGGAGCTCACACAGCACCAACTCAAGGTGTTTGATCCTGTCCCAGCCACTGACAGGCTGTGTGACTTGGACATTCTGCTGAGCCTATCTGGACCCCAATTTCCCCATCTGTAAGAAGGGAAGTTGATTAGATGCTGGGAGGATTCCACAAAATGGTACAGGCCAGTACACACACACACCGTGCTTTGTGGTCACCAGGCCCACTGCCAGCATGGCCCTGGCCTGGCCCTGGCCATCCCCTGCCCTTGTTGCTTCTCCTCTCTCTGCCAGAGTGTAGCCAGATCCCCTCCCATGCAGGGAAAGGAAGCACAGCCCTGCCCTGCAGCTTCTCCTTCCTCTGAAAGGAGGGTCAGCTGCTGTCCCTGTGGCTGGTGTGAGATGACAGGTTGACACAGAGCAACACACATCCTTCCATTTCAGAGCTCATTTTTTCTTCGAATTTTAAAGAAGTTGAAACATTTCCAAGCCCCTAGTCCTAGAGGGCTTTGTACAGCACCCACGTCCTCAGGGGAAGTCACCTGAAAACCACGCTGGACTCCAGAAGGCCCCTCCTGGCTGGGCACCCCCAGCAGGGCCTCAGAACTCTGAGAATTGATTCTGGCTGGAACAGCCTGGGGGACGTGATGGCCAGAGCCCACACCAGGCGCAGCCCCCCCCCCCAGAGCCAGGGCCCACCCCAGGCACGACCCGCCCCCCAGAGCCAGGGCCCATCCCAGGCACGGCCTGCTCCCCAGAGCTGGGGCTCTGATGCCTTCCTGGGTCCAGAGGACCAAGTCTGGTCATGGTTGGGACAGGCAGGTGAGCACCAGCAGGAACACATGGCATCCCATAGGGACCATGTGGCAGGCATATCACAGTGATATCCACGGCCCAGAGAACTCCCAGGGTGATGGAACTGGCTGTCTGGGGAGGGGCAGCTGGCAGGAGGACACCTACAATGCATGGGTGGGGCCAGAGCTGACCACTATGACCCAGCCCTGGCCAAGCTCCAGGGGCTCTGTCCTCAGGGCAGGTGGATACAAGGGCATGTTCTGGGCCAGTGGTGCAGGCACATGGTGGCTCTGGGCCAGACCCTCCTCCCCTGGTCAGTCCAGGATAGCCTGGCCTTTCTGCACCTGGACACTGCTAGTCAGCCCCTCCTGGGCAAGGGAGGCCAGGTCAGGGCTCCACCAGACAGAGCCCCAGGAGGCCCCTCCCTTCCATTGCCAGGCAGTGCCCCTTGTGGGAATGTGCACACTTACCCACCCACTGTTACCTAAGGATTCACCAGTCTGGCCTTGTGAACAGAGCCGTGTGCACCAGGGGCAGGTGAACAAGGTGTGTGTGTGTCCTGAGAAGGGGCCTCTGCAACGCCAGAGATGTGCTGGACCTTTCCCAAGGACCCAACATGTGGCACTTCCAGATCAATGTAAGAAAGTCCCTGCCTGCTGTCCAGCTGGCAGTCACAGCTCAGACCACGCACAGGGAGCCACATGGACACACTGCACACACACTTCCTGAGCTCACACTCACAGCTGTGGGCCACGGCTATGCACAGGTCCCAAATGTGTGCACACAGCTGGCGTCACCCCATCCCTGGCCAAGGACCACCCAGCTACCCCGGGGCAGAATCTAGACTCTGCTTAGCCCATCCTGTGCTGGCAGCCCAGGGGCTTCTGCATTGGGGGAGAAGCAGTGGGTGGCAGGGGGGACTGGCAGGCAGCTGAGCTTCCTGCAGTGCTACCCACCATGGCCCCTGCTCCCTAACCGCCTGGCTCAAGGTGAAGGGACCAGGGTCAGTGGTGAGCAGGGGGCTGCAGCTGGGCCATCCTGGGGGAGGGTGGGGCGACTGTGAAAGGCCCTCAGAGATCCACACAAGGCAGCCTTGTGTGGGAACCAGCCTCCCCGGAGTAGGCGCTCCTCCCACACACAGAGGAAGGGGTGGTCAGGCCACGGTCAGATGGCTGCATTGTGTGGCTGGGTCACTGAACATCTATTTCTAGCTCCGGCCTCTGGCCTCACAGGCAGCTGGGGCCACTGAATGAAGCTGTTGGCAGCATGGGGTGTCCACCCCCTGCAGCGGTGACCTCACTGAGGGCAAGAGTCAACCCTTCTCAGGGTGGGAGGGAACCCAGCTGTGGGGGCACATGGCTGAGGCTTCAGTGCTAGCCAAGGGGCTCCCCGAGGGGCCCCGGGAGTATAATGACCTTCCTTCACAACCTTCCACGGCTCCCCATTGCTGTGCAGGCGTGACCACACCCCTCCTCACCCAGGACTCACCCCTGTCAGTCCCACCATCTTCCTCCTGTCCAGCCTTCAGCCTCCTGGAAGACCAGCAGACCCCAGGGCAGAGCAGGATGCTGCCCACTGAATGCTGGTGCCTGGAACACACGGGGCAGGGTCCACCCACAGCAAAGACAGACACGGCAAGTGCTCAGGGTGACGATGACCAGGACACCTGCCTCAGCTTGCTGTGAGCAGCTGGCAGGAGGACGCCTACAATGCATGGGTGGGGCATTATAGTGCTGCTCCAGGTTCCTGGAACCTGGGGACAAAGGGAACAACAGCTGGCCTGAGGGCAGCACAGCCAGGCAGGCAGCAGATTCGGCCCCAGTGGCCCAAGTGCAGTCTCCCTCCAAGTGTGGCCTCTCTGGTTTTGGTTTCCTCACCTGCCACATCTCTCTTCAGTGTGTCCAGTTAGCCATCGACACCATAGTGATGACATTCCCACTGTCCCCCATTTAAAAGTACAGCAGGGAATTCACAGGACCCTCTCTCCCCCTGACATCCCCAGCCTTCCCTTCTCCAGGACCGCCCAGGTGCTGGAATCATGAGAGTGACCCTAACAGTTCACATCCTGCAACAGGAAACCTCCCTCTGTCTCCTTCCATCTCTCTACATGCATATGATTGAAATTCTACCAGCAAGGTAATTCTTGTGTCTAAAAAGCTCCTAATGTTAAAATATTCTTCTGAATTGAGTTATTGTTGCATTATTGGCAGCAGATACTTCATCAAGACAACATAAATATCCTAACTATAGGTGCCTGTGATTATGGAGGTCCTTCGATTGTGAATTATATGCTCTGTGTTTCCTGTGATATGCGCTGGGGAACGCAAGCCCTGCATTCCTATATTCAGTATTACAGAGGATGAGTGCATCCCTAAGGACATGGCCTGGGCACTTTCCCACCAGGAGCAGCTCCTGTCACCCAGGGACTTCTCACCCCCAACCCAGGACCACGCACCTGGGGACTCAGCAGGCAGGAGCTCCTCTCCTGCCCAGGGCTGTCCTGCAGGGCTGCCGGCCTTCATCTGTCCTCAGCTCTCCCTGGTGGGGCAGCTCCTGCCCTGTCCTGCTGCCCCTGCCCTGGCATCTGCCCTGAGCAGGTGCTCGGCCTCCCGCTGTGCGTTACGCAGAAAAGGAGCCCCTCAGCTCAACTGCTCTGGCCACCTGAGTCCTCAGCATCAGGACCCCTTGGTGGGGGAGGGGACAGCAGGTAGCTTGAGTCCTTTCCCCACTCATGCTGTTGGGAGCGACTGAGGGCCAGGCCATGCTGCCCCAGAGCCTGGGCCCAGTGTGGTCAGAGAGACCCGGAAGGCTGGAGGACAGGACTCCAGTCCTCAGGCCTCCCTTCTGTCCAGGAAGCTCTGTCCAGGTCCCTCAGGTCCTGACTTGTTCCTGCAGCCTGGTTCCTGCTAGTCGCTATTCTGGGGACTCTCACTCCCCACCCTGAAGGAACAGATGTTATTGCCCCTACATCTTGCAGATGCGGGCACAAGGCCTGGGAGGCCACGGGTCTCTATGAACAAGGCAGGAGGGCAGCCCAGAGCTCCAGCCCAGTGCCCTGCTCTGCCCACTGCCCCAGGGCAGAAGCAGCTGCCCACAGCCTGAGGGCCTCAGGCTGCAGGTAAGGGGAGAGGAGGGGCTGCTGGACCCAGGCCCATGCCTTCCTGGCCCACTGCTCCCACTGCTGTTAATGGGAAGGAAGGGGATGCCCGAGCTACAAGCATGAGCTGCTGCTCCAGGAGGGGCAGTAAAACCATCTAGAAGCGGGTGGTTCTGGCACCTGTGCCCTGTGGAGCTGGGCTGCAGGCCTCAGGTGAGCTGAGCACAGCTCCGGCCTGCACAGCACTACGTCTAGGGAAGAGGAATGGCAGGGGCTTGCAGGGAAATGGGTTTCCTGGGACTGAAACTGGCCCCTACCTGCTGACCTGCCATTGCCTCCCTCACAGTGTCAGCGCCCCTGCCCACGCCATCCACCTCTGTCCAGCCCTCTGTCCACACTGGACCCGCTCACTCCTCCACAGGACCTGCACTTCGACACGGCTCCTGCAGCCACCCCGGGGACCACGACCCTCACAGGCCCCACTGAACCCAGAGCTTCCCTGGGCATCCCACAGGAGTGGCAGGAGTCCACTCTCAGCCCCAGAGCTCAGGGATGGAGAATGTCACTGTGAGGTCATTCTCCTGCTGGGACAGACAGAACAGGCGCCACCAGTACACAGGACACTGGCTGGAGAGCAGGTCCCTCTGCATGACCCTCGGCCCTGCTCCCCTCCCCAGCTTCCCAGGCCTCCTGTAGGGGGGGATACCCAGCCCCTCACCCCAGGCAGTTGCTCACCTGTCCACACCTTGCTCTCAGGAGATAGGGCGTGTGGGCCAGCATCCCTTCTCATCACAGAGGGCTTACCTGGCCTTCGCCCTGCCCATAGTCTGCTCTGGGGCTGGATATCCCAGTGTCACTCACCCTCCCTACTGGACCATACTTCATAGGTCTCAGATCCTTGGGGACACAGGTGGTGCCTCTGTGGGAACCCCTGGAGCCCACTTGGTGGACAGCAAGTATGTTGTAGCCTCCGTCTGTAATCCACCCACTCAGGTGAGCTGCAGTGCTGTGGGCCTGGAGGAACCCAGAGACCCCTGCAGGACCGTCCCACCAGGTGCTGGCCCTGTGCTCACCTCCCTGGGCTGCGGGGAGTGTGGGCTGAACAGAGCCTCTGACCCTGCTGGGGCAGCTGGGCGCCTCTGTGCAAGGGTCTGTGTGCCGCGCATCTCCTGCAGGGGGCAGCACTGGGAGGCAGGCCCCTGCCACCCTGGACATGACTGCACTGCTGAGGACTGCAGAATTCCTGCTGTGAAGCCACAAGAGCCCTGCCTTCACCTGTCCCTACCATCCCCCTGTCCCTGCTGTCCCCCTGTCCCATCCTGTGTCCCCCTGCCCCTGCTCTTTTCCTTCTTTTTACAAAGCTCTACCACTGCACTGGCCTCTCTCGTTGAGCCCTTAGTGGCCATTTCCCTCATACTCAGGACCTAGGCGTTTCTGGGCTGCTTCACATCTCCCACCTCCACTCTGAGAAGATGTAAAAAGCCTTCCCCAGTTTTTACAAATTGACTTCTTTACTTTGTTATTGAGCATTACTGTTGCTTATTTGTTCTGGCTACAAGCCCACCGGTGGTTGTCAGACGCATGAATTACAAACAGTTGCTTCCAGTCCGTGGCTCGTCTTATCAATTTCTGAAGAGAGGCTTTTGCAGAGCAAGAGATTTTAATTTTGATGAAATGCATCAATTTTCTCTCTTGCGGATCTTGCTTTCGACATTTCCTACCCCAAGATCCCACAACCTTCTCTCATTTTCTTCTAAATCTTGTGATTTTACATTTTTCATAATGTCCTTAATGATTTTGAGACAGTTTTTGTACAAGTTCTGAGGTACAAATGGAGGGCACTTTGTATGTGGATGTCCAGTTGCTAAAAGGCTGTTTTGTGAAGACTCCTCTCTGAAGTGCTCCAGAGGCAGACGCATTTTCAGTGTTAGCAGATACACAGATGGCCCTCCAGTGGGCACCAGGTGTTGAAGGCATGAAGCAACAGAGGCAGGCTGGGGACGGGCTGGGCCACGTGGCCACTCACAGCCAGGAACCACCCTGGCTGATGTGGATGTCCACACCTGTGTGTCCAGAAGGTGGCCAGGAAAGGAAGGCCCAGGAAGGTGGTCCTCACCCTGCTGCACCTCGCTGTCACCTGACAACTGGCACAGTCCCCGAGGCCCTGCTCCTCAGGGCTGGCATTCAGCACAGCATTGTCCACACTCCTGGGGCTCCAGAGAGCTCTGGATGGAGAGCCATGGCCCCTCAGGCCACTTGCTGACCCAGGTCCTGGCCAGGCTGCTGGCTGGCCCAGGTGGGGTCTGGGGCCTCTGAGTTTGAGGAGCATCCCCTCCTTCCCCAGGCAGTGAGGCCCCATGGCTGTGCCCAGCTCTTTCTGCTCTGGAGCCCAAGCTCCAGCTGGTGGCCTGAGTCTCCCCAGGGCTCCCTGGGGAGCAGTAATTGGGTCCCACACAGGGAATTGATGAGAATGGCCTTTCACTGACTAATGAGCTGCTGCCTTCTCTGCAGAGCCACTTAGTTCATTTAAGATGCAAATGTGAAATCAATAGAAAGTGGCAGAGCAGGTCTGAGAGTTAGGAGAGTCAAGGGCTCCCGCCTGGGGCAGAGGCCTACTCAGACCTGCCCCAGGAGGGCCAGACTCAGCAGCGCCCTCCACAGGTGAAGGGCTGCAGAGCCTGGAGCCAGTGCTCAGGCTAAGCTCTCTGGGCAGTTTCACCCAACAGTCCATGTGACCTCCTTGTCTCCTCCCCTCTTGGCCTGTGCAGGATGGAGGTCACCACCCATGTGCCGGCTGCCTAGGGTACCCCTCCACTGGCCACCTGGCTGACTGGCATTGATTCCCAGCCCTGGGGCAGATCGGCCTGAGCTTTGGAAAGCTATGAAGGACAAACCAATCCAGCAGACATCCAGGAAGGGCAGGGGGAGAGTGGACCAGGAAGACAGGGGGGCAAGAGGGGAGGCAAGAGGACAGGACATCATGTGTGTCGGCGGGCGGCAGGCAGGACAGTCGGGAAGAGGAGATGTGGAGGAGCTCCCAGGGGCTTCCTGACCCCCAGACTGTGAACTTGTAGGTGGACCTGTAGTGGAGCCTGAGCTGGCATGGACTGTGAAACTTTAGTTGGGGGACTGAGAAAAGACCCCAGGAGTGTCCAGAGAGAAGCTGTGCCCTCAAGAAAGAGACAAAGGACAGCATGAGACTCCCACCAGCCACCCTGGAAACCAGAGGCAGGGACCACACCTTCAGACTCCGAGGAAAAATGATCTTACAACACTCCACACACCACTCAGCTACATGGGGAGACAGGTCAGCACTTGTGCGCTTGACCATGGCTGTTCCTGGCTGGGAACGTGACCAGGCAACATGGAGCCCAGGAAATTAGGATCCCATGTCAGGGAGCACAGCAGGGGTCCCTATACTGGGGAGCAGCCTGGAGAGCAAGAGGGCCCCGGGCTCCAGGGGAGGAGGATGGATGGCATGGCCAGGGGAGCACCCCCTTTGTGCACTGTTGGGCTTAAATTTCTTCTCAGGAGGTTCTGAGAAAACTGCAGAGGACAAAGCAGAAAACCCAGGAAAACAGCAACAAAAATAGCCAACACAACAAACAAGAAGGCAATTGTCCACCAGGAAAACACCAGGTCACACAGGAAGGGGACACACCACGGCCACAGCGGGGCTCAGTGGGGAGGGTAGTTCTAGGTGGTGGCCCTGCTGTCCCCTGTCCCTTCCCTGCATTCCCTCCTCCTGGGTGTTGTTTGTCCTCTGTCTCTGAGCTCTGAGAGTCTTTTTTTTTTTTTGTACCAGAGATTGAACCCAGGGCTGTTTAACCCCTGAGCCACATCCAAAGCCTTATTTTAATTTTTTGAGACTTGATCTTGCTGAGTTGCTCTAAGTTGCTGAGGAGGGCCTCAAACTTGCAATGTTCCTGCCTCAGCCTTCCAAGCTGCTGGGACTATAGGTGTGCCATTGCGCCTGGCTCTTTGAGGGTCTTGACCCTCACACACCTGGTTGTGCCTGGCTGTGCAGAGGGAAGCTGCGTGCACACATGGGGGCTCATCCTGGGACTCACTGATGGGGACCCAGCGGGTAAGATGCCATTCATAGGGCCGCCACATGCAGTGGTCAGGGTCTCACATGGGGACTACTCAGTTTTGCCAAGTTCACGTCAAATGTCCTTCCAGGGACAGCGGGTGCCACATGTCCCATCTGCTCCACGTGTCGCACTAGGAATGGAGCAACCACATGCGGGTCCTCCACCCTGCAGCCTACACCACACCTTCCCGGACACCACTGCACAGAAGACATCAGGCCGCCCGTGTCTCCAGGGCTTGCCTCCTTTCCTTTGCCTGGACGCTCATGGCCATGTTGTTGACCTCCTGGTGCGGGGCAGGTTGGCATTTCTGAGACACTGACAGCAAAACAATAAAGATGCTCTCATCGTGCAGGTGAATAGCTCTGGAGATCTGCCCTGCAGCCCAGCACTGCAGCCTCACTGCACACCCAGAAACGCACTGAGAGGCCACATCTCAGGGCCACTGTTCCTACTGTGAGAGAGGAGAGAGGGAAGCAGAAGGCGAGGGACCTGCCTGGGCCTGGACGGGACGATGGCTTCACAGGTGTGCGCAATGTCCACATTCATCAGGTTACACGCGTTAAATGTGCAGTTCCTGTAAACAGATTTCCCCTCAATAAAGCTGCTCTAAAAAGCACCAACAATATAAAACATCCTCAGCATGATGGTTTCAGAATATTTGTGAGACTATGCAGAGGAAAAATCACATGAATTAGATTTGTGATGTCGAAGATTTTTAAAGGTGATGACATGTGAGATTATTTGCACAGCAGATATGACGAAACCCGACATTAAATCATGCATTTTGAAAGCCAAATTCAGCCCACATTTAACAAATGCTGAAAATATGGGAAACAAATTCCACCCCAAAAAGGTTATTGAACATTCAGTAATTGTACACTTCTTTACAGGATGTATGATAGGAGTGATGGATGCATGGATGGATGGATAGATAGATCATCCAATGGGTGGACAGGACAGTGGATAGATGGATGGGGGATGCATGGATGGATGAATGGATGGACAGACAGCCCAATCACTCATCTGTCCAAATATACCTAATTCAGCAAACCCAGCCTTCTAACCACCTGCCATAGAGCTCCTCATTCAATACTGGTCCCTGTGATGAGGAATGAGGCTTCTGGTGAGAGGGGTCCTGCTACATGGAGTATCCTGCAGGGAGCTGACAGGACCCTGGTGCTGTCTGTTCTAGGAGGAGGTAAGATATAATGTGAATTCCAGGGCAGTCAATCCTGAAGGAGGAGGTGGTTTGAACGGGAACCATGAATCTAAGGTGGGCAGAGGGATCTCCCTCTTGCAAAGTGGAGGAGGGATCTCAGGTCAGATGCACTGCATGTCTTTCAAGATACAGGTGGGCAATGTGGGAAGGGAGGGGGAGGGGTCAGGCAGGGAGGAGCAGGAGGTCCTGAGGAGAGGTCCAGGTGGGTTGGGAGTGTGAGAAACAGATGAAGATGGCCCAGGACATGTCACAGAGCATGATGTACAGAGACTGTCCTCTGCGCTGTGTACCAGCCCACAGACCCAGGAAGAAGGCAGGTATTTGTGGGATTCAGCCCAAGCATCACCCCTCCAGGAATCCACCTGGAGAAACACAGGTGTGCTAAGAAACAGTCCACAACATGCGCTCTGGCCCTATAAGGGACAGGCTGACCAGCAGCCAGCAGGTTGGGTGCATGATGCTCACCTCTGCCCCAGAAAGGGCCTGTGTTAAGACAGACCAGGGCTAAGGGGGCTGCAGCTTCTGATGCTGAAGGAGCCGGGGTCTAGACCATCTGGGAGCTGGCCTGAGCCTGCGGGTGTCTAGCCCACAAGCCCTGCCCAGGCCATGTGCCCATTATTGCTGCTGCCGCATCCATCCCTGCCATTTGGGAGGGGTACAGACAGGAACATACTTCTAAGTGAAAAACATCAAGTCCTGGGCTGGCTTGCCTTGAGGGGAGAGGGGAAAGGTCTCTCTGGGCTCAGGTGGCCCCACAGAGGGGTGCACAGTGGAAGCTCCAATGGAGGACACCACGTTTGTGCAGGCCTGGCCCTCCCTCCCTGCATGCCAACATCAGAGAGACCAGTCCTAAGCAGCAACCTGGCCTCACTGAACCAGAGCATGGGCTATTTGGGAGGTGGGGGATTCATCCCCAGGTCACACTGCTCATGGGAGGCCTAGCATGTACTGTGTGGAGTATGTTGGTTGAGGGAAGCCTCACGTTTGAGAGAAATGGGGACTTGTTCCCCCTTCATGTTCCCCATCCTCTCCTTGTGGACCCTCCCCCTGGAGACCACAGAGGGGCTTAAGGATGCAGAGCCTTCTCCTGTATCTCCCCTCAGGAAGGAGCTGCAGGGAGAGGGATGGGAAGATCCCAGCTCTTCCTTGCCTCGTGACATGTTCCAGTTGGAATAACTCTCAGCAGGACACTGAACCATCTAATAGTGACACTGACCAATTAGAACAGGGCATGGACCAATCGGGATGCAGCATGGGACATCAGGTTGGAGAGTGTGCCAATCAGGATGGAGAATGGGACAATCCAGATGGAGCATGTCCCAATCAGGATGCTGCATGAGGCAATCAGGATGGACACCTGCCAAAGACCCAGTGTTGGTGGGCAGCACATTCAGCCCAGGCTCTGTGCTGGGGCCACACTCCCAAAGTCACCTTCTTGTCCCAGCATCTCTAAGCAAGGGGTCTTAAAATCTGGAGGTACCTGGAGGAGCCAACACTAAGCCTCACTTCTGTCTGCAGGAGGGACACCCACCCTGGGAGAGGCTGCTGTGTTGGGTAGAGGGGAAGGGGCCCTGGGCCACCCTCTGTCTGTCTGTCTGTCAGTGCCAGAACCCAGAGCCCTCAGGCAGCCTCAGGCGTCAATCCCATCCTCCAGGGATCTGGGGTGGACTCTTCCATCAGCTGTTTCTTACAGACACAGAGATGATTTAGACATGTCCCCAGGAGCTGACACTGTTACTTAGGGTGAATTAATTTTTAATAGTCAGTTGACACTTATTGTAAAAGATGAGTCCTCCCTGCTGGTCCTGATCTATCTCATCCTTGAGATGGACGGGAGGACATCACTTTAATTCAAGGCAATGTGTGTTTCCTGGAGGCTTTATGGCTCTGTTTTCCCATTTATCATCTGGGGACACATTTACAGTGCTGTCCTCATCCACGTGTCAGGCTCTGGTAAGAAGGGGAAGGCCCATGGGCGGCATCCTTCATGCTCCAGGAGTTTCCTAAACCGACCTGCAGCTCAGGGCTGGATGCGGGGTGGGGGACACCAAAATCCAGCTGGTGGTCAGATCATAGACCTACCAGGTGGGTCCAAATCCCAGTGCTGCCTCTGACAGCTGTGTAGCCCTGGGAGGTGTCCTGGCTGCTCAGCTCTGTCCTTCCTCTGAATAGCAGGAGAACTGGCCATTTGGAAGGGCATCACTCAACGGCCCTTCATGCCAGTGCCCAGTAGCAGCCCCTGGGAATAGTCAGGGCTTGAGGACTCAGTCCAGGAGGTTTGGAGACCCACCCTAGGCCAGGGAAGATCACATGACCCTGTCACAGCCAATTAGCACACTTTCCCCTCCCCTGACACATGATTGGCTCAGACACAGGGGTAGGATTCCACCAGGGCCAATCAGATGCAGGGAGACCTTAGAGAGAATCTAGCCACACCTACTGGGTGTGGCCTGAGAGGGTGTGGACACAGGACCACCACCTGGGATGGAAGAGGCCAGCCTGAGCCTGGAGTCCAGAGAAAGCCAGGGCACAGGGCACGACCAATGCCCTGGGGGTGAGTGTCCCCAGCCCAAATGCATGGACCTGAAGTCCCTATCAGTGAGAGGAGCCTGTCCTTCCCCTATGGGTTCTAAGCCAGGGCAGGCTGGGCTTCTGTCACTAACACTGTGGGGATAAATGGTGCACATTTCAGAGGATGATGTGGGAGTGATGGGACAGGCCCACTGAGCACAAGAGGACACTCAGAGCGGCTCTCGGTGACTGTTACGTGAAGGTTGCTGCTAGGGTCACAGTGCCACCTGCTTCTGTGGAGCAGGTAGACCCAGGGGCTTTGAGACGTGCAGCACTCATTAAAGGGTATGTGCTGTCATTCTCACTGCAGTGCTGTTACTGTCATCACATGGCTGTCACTGTATAGCTGTCATCCCTGTGCCACTGTCATCACATGACTGTTACTGTCATCACATGACTCTTATTGTCACTGACTGCATGGCTGTCACTGCATAGCTATCATCACTGTGCCACTGTCATTGACAAGATGCCACTGTCATCACATGGGGGCTATCCTTGTCACTGCCTCACTCTCATTGTCAAGGGGTCAGTGTCACTGAAATGTCACCATCACTGTCACTAACCATATCATTGTTACTGCATGGCTGACACTGTCACCTGAACATTGTCACTACACTGCACCACTGTCACTCACCACATTGCTGTCTTTGTCACTTCACCACTATCACCAACTTGTTGTCACAGACATTGCATCATTGACACCATATCACTGTGGTCACCGTGGCTTTGCCCCACACCGCAGCCTGGCCCTGGTCCCCAGCAAGGACACCCCTTCTCTGTTCGCTGCCCCACTTCTTCCCTACAGGTGGGGACCAGGCTCGTCCCTGGGCCACTTCTCCCATGGCTATCACTCCCTCAGGGTCAGTTTCTCATCCAAACGCCTTCTAGACATCGCTGACCACATCCCAACACTCTAGCCAAACATCCCATCACACCATTGCCACCATTGCCTCTCTATTCCCTCATCTCCGTCTGCCAGTTCCACCTGGCTGTTTGGCTGCTCCATGCTGCAGCACAGGAAGCTCATGGAGGGAACTTCATCCTGTGCTCAGCTGTCCCCCTCCTGGAACGGCCACATGGAGGGCGCTGCCTATGACCTGCAGGGCTCATGTTCTCCCTCAGATGACTTTCTGAGTCCTCCCCTTACCTGGCAGCCCTGGTCACCTGAAGCCCACAGCTCAGGAGGACCCCAGGTGGGACAGCCTGCAGATCAGGGTGTGGAGGTTACTGTGCGTCCCTGGGAGGCGGGTGGGTCTCACAGCCTTTCTTCATTGGACCTGATACATAGCTGGCAGCCCGTTTTCCCAGAGTCCTTTAATGAGAGCTGGAAATTAGGCTCCGGGGCCTGTGGGAGCCAGGCCAGGCGCAAACTGCCATCAGACCCCACAGTGCTGCTCATCTGCATATCATTTGCATGGCCCTCCTGTGCTCCTACCTCCCGGCCCGCCTTCCCTGGGCCCCTGAAAGAGGGTCTGGTCCTCACATCATTCCCTGCCATGTGGCACAGGCATCATCACAAACACAAGTGGGTTCCCAAAAAGTGTGGCATCTGGGAGGGGCTGGTCACCCCCCTGGGGCCTGAGTCCACCCTCAGAATAACCATTGATGGGCTCAGGGGTCTATGAGCTCCTCTGGGGTCCACCAACAAGCCCAGTGTGGCCAGGGACCTGGCCCTGCTGGCTTGGTGGCTGAGTTTATTATTGGTATTGTTCTTGCTCTGTATAGACTGGACACTTTGGCATCCTCTGCTTGAGCTGAGGGACGCAGGAGAGTCTCGCCCCACCAGGAAGCCTGGGGACACCTGGGAGTGCTGTGAACCCTCCAGAGCTTGGGACGCAGGAGAGTCTTGCCCCACTAGGAAGCCTGGGGACACCTGGGAGTGCAGTGGATCCTCCAGAGCTCGGGCTACACCCTGACAACTTGCAGCAGAGCCTCAGGGGCAGGCCCGGCTCCCTGAGCTCTGATGGCCCAGGGCATCCACTGTGCAGCTGACCCTCACTGTGCTGTCTGGCCAGGGTCCAGCAGCTTCACGGCATGTTGGGGCCAGATCTCACCCAGACTGCTGGACCAGCAGGATCTCAGGTCCCTGTGGACTCTGGGGGCGCTGTCCAGGAGGCGGCAGTGCCCTACCTCCCTTTCACTCTTAGGGAGCTGCCAGCCCTCTCTAAAGTGCCCTCAGACCTGGACAGGCTCCCTTCCCACCCACGGGGCAGGGCAAGGACCAGCCAAGCCTGCCAGGCCCTTCCTCCTGGGGTTTGAGTCTGGGAGAAAGAGCCAGGGCAGAGGGAGAGGACACCAAGTCTTCCCATTGAACCCTCTGCCTGCCCCGATCACTGGGCCCCCTCTTGCCTGTTTCTCACTGTGGTCATCGTGGCTCCCCCTCCAGGAAGCCTCTGCTCAGGAACCATCTATTAAGTGGAATTGACCAAGTCACATCCCACTGGCTGCTGCTCGGATCAGGCTGCGCCCAGCTCTCAGACTCAGGTCCACAACCTGCAGTGGCCTCTGCCTTCACTCTAGCCACCAGCCCCCAGGCCTCCCGGATGCTTCCCGCTCTCCTCCCTCATCTCAGTGGCCACCATCCCCAGAGCCTGGGAGGAAGGGCTTTGGTCATACCACTGCCTGGGCATCAATACCTCCCACCAGCCAGGAAAAAGGAAGCCCTGTGGACATGTTCTCTCCCTGGGCCTCTGATTGGGGACCATGAAGCTGACCACCCAGGGCCACGGTGGGCCTTGGCATGAGGCAAAGGCCTGAGTCAGCTGATTGCCAACAGCTAGAGTCATTGGCCCTGCTCAGCACCTTCCACTGAGCTGGGGTCTGTGGGAGAAAATATGGGCTGCTGACCCTGACCCACAGGAGCCAGGAGACCACAGCAGGGCTCTGATTCTACAGAACATGTTGGGCACAGAGGCCCTGGCCCAGCTTCAGGAGGGAGCATGGGAGCCCCGGGGCCTCTGCTGTCCCTGAGGCTCACAGCCCATTGGCCAGACAGGGCACCAGGCACCCTGCAAGGAATTCTGGGGACAGGGAGCCAGAGCAATACTGGGTCCATGACCTCTTCCTTGTGCCCAGGAGGGAAGAGCAAGGCCACCCGTCTTGACGAGGCCTGGGCTGAGGATGGAGCTGAGCCAGGACTCTGCTGGCCCTGTCCCCAGGGGAACCCCAGCCCCTCCCAGCCCTGGACTCAGGGCCATGACAGTGTATGAGTGAATGACAAGAAGTGATTTCTCCCTGGGTGCGGTTCAGAGGTCACTAGGGGGGACACATGGCCTCCATGGCATTGGACATGTGGCTATTCTTGTGGAAGAAAGTGTCAACTTGAGCTTCAACCTCACAGCAACCCCCAGACCCTCCCAGGGATTCAAGAGCTAAACACCATGCATAGCTGGAAACTCATTGGATGGACAGGAAAGAAGGTCCAGCCTGAGACACGCAGACCCGTGGACTAGGGGAAAGGCCCGGAAGGCGAAACACACCAGAGGCTCAGCTCGACAATGTGCAAGTGTAAATTTCTGTAGGACCAAGAGCACCACGCAGCCTCAGGAGCTGGAGAGACCCACGCACAATGTGCAGCTCGGGGTCCCTCACTGAGTGTGTGGCTCCAGCATCATCACGCAAGGGGTGACCGCTTCATGATGTTCGAGCAGCAGGGCAAACAAGCAGCTCACAGGACAGGGCTTGCAAACCCTGGCCAGCTCAAGAGCAGAGGTCAGCACAGAGGGACGGGGAGCACATGGAAAGGAGGGCACCTGGCCTCTGACACAGATGATTAGGTGACAGCCTCGAGTGTTTGCAGAGTGCTGGGGGAACTCTGCCCCTGCGAGGCAGGGGCTGCCCATGCTGCTGGAGAGTGATGGGTCAGACCTGTCGGAACAAACCAAACCCACCTCAGCTCCCGGGCTCCAGCTCTGGAGGCCCCGGGAGGAAAGCTCAATGGGCAACAGGAACCAGGGTTAGGATGCCCAGGGACGCGTGGAATGCAGTGTGGACACTTGGCAGGATAAACGAAATAGATGTGGGCCAAGGAGCCTGGGTAACACCAGGAGGAGGCTAGGCAGAGACGGTCACTAGCCGGGCCCTGCTGACCCTTTGCCTGAGCTGGGGTGGGGGTCGCCAGGGCAGGAGGGGGCTGCCCATGCTCACTGTGCTGCCATGGGCTCAGGGAGGCCATCCAGCTGCACAGTGCTGCCTGCAGTGTGGACAGGCCAGCCCAGGAGAGACTCCCTCCCCTTCTTGTTGCCATTTGAGGGTACAGTGAGCAGAGACCTGTACCTCAGAGTGGGAAGAGCTCTCAGGGACCAGTTCAGTCAGGCTGTGGGCTCTTGCCCTTGGCACAGGACCTCGAGTCCACTCCACAGGGGCTGTGGCCCAGGTGTCCAGGGGTTGGGCCCCATCACCTGTCAGTGAAGACCTGTTATGCCCTGCCCGGACGCCCCATGGGTCCACTGCCTTCATCTTGGACTTGGTGTCCTCCCGTGTCCTTCCTGGGACTCAGATTCTGCCCACAGGAAATGGAGGCAGGAGACATGGGAGGCCAAGCTGCTCCGCTCCCCCGCCCTCACCTGCGGTTCTGATGAGCAGCTCTGGGGAGCCCGAGGGCTGCTTGGTTTCCACAGGACTCGGCCTTCTCCCTGAGCCAGCGCAGCACTCGTCACACACACCTCAGCAATGTGGGGACAGCGCACACAGGCGTGGGGTGGCCTGGCCATGTGCTCTGGGGCCCGGCCACCACAGGAAATGTTGCAGTGATCAGCCCAGAAAGCACAGAGGCCTGTCCTCGGCACTCAGCCAGGGGGCTCTGCAGACAGGGACGCTGAGCCTTGGCGAGTGACGGGAACAAATGTGGACCTCCTGGCCACTGGGTGGCACCTCTCTCAGTGGGAGGAGCAGGGTCTTGGGGTCTGAAGCTTTGCTACTCACATGGGCCTGACCAGCAGTGCCAGGAGTCTGTCCTCCACCCCGGTTCCCCTGTGAGGAGGGCCTTAAGTGGGGTCAGGCACACCACTGCCCAGAGCAAGACTGCACTGGCCAACCCCCCTTATGGCCTCAGGTGACCAAGTGACCCAATTCTGACCAAGGTTCTATGAGCAGAGGCCACAAGTCTGACCAGGTGAGGCCCCTCCCTCCCCTGGCTGAATGAGGTCTGCTTGCTGGGTCAGTGCTGCTCATCTCAAGGCCAGAGGCCCAGGGACCAGAGGGATTGTGTGAGCCCTGGAGTCAGACCAGCAGGGTTGATGGGTGACAAGGGGACTAAATCTCATCCTGTGGGCAAGAGGTCCCTTAGCTTCAGAGGCTTGGCCTACTCAGCTGTGACAGAGGAAAAATAACGATGATTATGGTGGTGATGGTGGTGATGATGGAGGTGATAGTGGACGTGATGGTGGAGGTGACAGTGATGATGGTAATGATGGAGGTGATGGTGAGGGTTATGGTGATGGTGATGATGGAGGTGACAGTGATGATGGAAGTGATGATGGAGGTGACAGTGGTGATGGTGGTGAAGGTGATAGTGGTGATGGAGATGGTGATGGTGATGGTGATGGTGCCTCATCCCAGGGACAGGAGACATGAACCCATGGCCAGGCTCAGAGCAGGTCCAGCCAATGACAGATGCTATATGAATGAACCTCTCGCTGTTCTCACCATCATCTCACATTCTTGGGTGGGCGTTGCTAACCCCTCCCAGTGGACATCTCGCCTCCCCTGGGCTCCCTCTTTATTGGACACGAATCCAGTCCCCTTTACCAAACCTCCCTGCTGGGCTCTGCTCAGCAACAGGCCCTGCACGAGTGACATGAACTTTCCCCATGGAAAGATAGGTGACAGTGGCCCCTGACCCTGCACCAGGCAACCTGGGAAGGATCATTGATGACATGAACCTGTTTTCCTGCAGAGGTCTGTGATCAGTGGCCTTTTCCTTGTGCCAGGTTGAGGGAGGCGGGATGACTGTGGATGGCAAATGCTGGGTTACCTTGTTCATGAGGTCGCTGTACAGGGTTCCCACAGGAGGCTCCCAGGGCAGGTCTCAGAGCCGCAGCCACCAGGGAAGTGGCTGGTGTCCCAGGCTGGCATCTGCAGTCCTAGTACGTTAGCATGATGGTGTGCAGAAGTGTCACAGACTGTGCCCAGCGCCTGGCAGGAGTCCGCGAGGGGTGACATCCCCCTGGCTTCAGGCTCCTTTTTCCGTACACATCCTGCTCAGAATGTTGTCCACTTTCTGTATCGAGTCCTCTCTGCTTGTTGCTGATAGGGCAGCTCTGTAGACGTGGCCTGTGCCAAACCTGCACTCAAGGGAAAAGCTCCGCGGGCAGGCTGTGCCAACCACCTGGGCCACTGGGCACAAGCATCACTTTGAGATAAACGCTTTTGAGCTCCTGAAATCCCTCGTGTGCCTAAAGCAGGGCCTCCTGAAATAACTCCAGTGCCTCAACTCTCTGCACAGGAGCAGCTCCAGCCTCCCACTGTCACAAACCGCTTGCCATCTGCTGTGCTAAGGGCCCCCTGGTCTTTCAACACTGTCCATTGTGATTCCACAAGTGCCCCCAGCCCTCCTGCCCCATTAAGATGGCATGAAGCTCTCAAGTCTCTCGGGCCTTCAGGCATTTACTATGTATGTGAGGCTCCCATGCACAGAGTTGTATGCTTTGTTTCGTGTTAATCTGTCTTTTGTCAGTTTAATTCACAGATCCCCAGCCACTGAACGCATGAGGGTGGAGGAAAAGCTGTTCTCCCCTAAGTGTCTTGAAATTGGTTTCCTCACCTAAATCTCCACACTGTCCTGCCCGGCAACCCTCAGAGATTCCCGCACTAAATGAGTTCAAATCGTGAGTTTGTGAAAGCAGAACCCTGACAAAGGGTCTAAGTAAAAGGATTTTTCTGGCAGAGGCTCCGCTGCACACATTCCTGTGGTTGATCTAGGCAGGCATTTTAACCCTGCTGCTCTGAGCCCAGAGGTAAGGAGGAATGGTCCTGCCAGGCCCAGGAGCTCTGCTCAGCGTGGATCCATGCCAGGGAGGCAGGCACCTGGGGAACGCACTGAGGATTCCAAGGGCCCACGAGGCTGCTCTGAGGAGCTGACATTAGGGGACCCCTGGAGCACAGCCACCTCCCTGCAGGGCTCATGGCTCAGAGCTGTCCCCCACGGAGCCCACGTGGCAGGGCAAGGGCTGGTGGACACCTGCGTCCATGGAGGTCCTCCTCGGCTTGCTCTAGATTGAGGCAGCTCACCCTGAGTCCCCTCCTGGTCCATGTCTTCCTCAGATGAGTGAGACGTCCCTCTAGAGCCTGGGATGTAGGAAGGCAGTGTCCTGAGGTCCGCCCTGGGGTTTACCACCCACCTGTCCCTAGCAGCCCTGATAGCTTGCACTGGCTCCCTGTGCACCCAGGAGGTGGGCCAAGGAGGGCCTCCAGGAGTTCAGGCAGAGGATGCAGGAGGCTCACAGCCACCGAGGCCGTGCAGCCCCAGCCCAGGGAGGCCATACTCACCCCACCAGCACCCCATACCCGAGAGCTCCCACTGGGGGCCAGGGTCCCTCTGGGCCACCTCCAGCCACATCCAGCTGAACAAGGAAATGTGAGCTGGTCACTTTGGTGGTTTGCTCTGCAAGTTAAATGCGCTCATATTTCACTCAGATGTAAAGAGCGCAATAATGCATGCTCATAGCGTTAAGGTTTAATTTGTATTCCTTACAACAATATTAAATGGCAAAAAAGAAAATTAAAAACAAAACCAAAATATGCCTGAAGAGGAGAGAGACCAAGCAGACAGAAGCCCCTTCATGTTCCAGCAGCTCAAACCTCCCTTTCCTGATTGGAGACTGGGCTGGCACTTCCATATTGGGCTGGGCCCTGTCCCCAGCCCCAGAGCCCCTGAGGGTGGCTTGTGCATGGCTGGGCACACCCTCAGCCAGGCCTGTCAGGACTCCGGGGGGCTCTGCAGGATGGTCCTTGAGCTCTGTCCCTGGGGTCCTGCTTCTCTGGGGCCTGCTCTGTGGACAGGGGCAGGGCCTCCTCCAGGTTGCTGCAGGAAGGTTCTCTGTGTGGGGCTGGGAGTGACCCTCAGGGAGGCCAGAGTGTCTAGGGATACGGGTGACAGGGTCTTGGAACCTGGGGCTGGGACATCTCAGACCCTTCAGCCCCCAGCCCTGTGGAGGTCTCCAGGGGCCCAGGGCTGCAGGCCCAGGTCAGGGGGTTTCCATGAGAGGTGGCAGAGGCCCCCGGGGCCCCCAGAGGCTGCCCCTCCCCTGCCAAGCCCACCTGTTCCAGGGGGCCTTTGAGTCAGGGCTGGGTCTGGGGCCAGATGAGAGGGGAGCGGGCACCTCCCCCTGGGCTGTCCTGTGCTAGGCGGGGTCTCCTGCCTGCTGGGTGCAGGCTAAGGACACAGTGGAATAGCAGCCATTATCTCAGCAGGGCCCCTCCCCCCTTCCCTGCCAATCACACTTGTTTTCAAAACAAATTCATGAATTGAAACATGTTGACAGGCCGGGGAGTGATGCCTGCAATGCCTGATGAATTCAAAAGGAACCTAAGAAATCCAGGCCTATTTCATCCTGCAGAAAATGGACTTGTTGTCCAGGCTCATAAATTTTCATAATGGAATTTTTACTTAAAAAAAAAAAATGGCAAGCTTCAGAAATGTCCTCTGATCCGGTAGCTGTGAAACCAAAACACACTGTCCCCATACTCAGCGAAAGCCAGCCCTGCCCTGGGGACACCCAGGGAACTTCATCTGAAGATGGAGGGTCCCCAGGGCCACCAGGGCACAGGTGCTGGGTGCTGGTCCTGGCGGGGTCCAGGGGGTGTGCTGGAACCCACCAAGGACAGCAGGCCTGACTCCTCCCCTCCAGAGGAGCAAGGGGAGGAGTCGAAGAAAGATAGTGGGTGGTGAGAGTGACAGAAGCTCTAAACACCAGCAGCTCCAGGGAGGCAGCACATGGCCTCTGGGAAGAGAATCCAAGGGAGGGGTCCTCTGCACCAGTGTTTTCCCCAGAACGTTGGCTCCTGCAGTGACAGAGGCAGGAGGCCAGGGGAGCCTCTGGGATGGAGTCTGTCTGCAACATAATCCCCCGTGGACCCCAGGAGCTCGCCTGGCTCTGTCCAGGCTCTGGCCATGAGAGGCTCATGCCAAGGAGGGGCCAGAACAGCCTCAGTCCTGAATTAAAGTGTAAACCACCCTCACAGAAACATCCAGAATCACGTTCGCCCAGATATCTGGGTGCCGTGGCCCAGCCACTGTGACACTAAATTAGCCGCGCGAGTCCCCTTAGGCCCTGCAGGAGCTGTCCCTACCCCGTCTCCTCTGGTGGATGAGCTACCCAGAAGTGACAGTCAGGACCCCGCTGAGGGATGAAGGCAAAGTGGGCACAGGACCTGCCCCGTCCTGGTGTAGCAACGTCCTGTAGGGGCACAGGCCAGGCAGAGATACAGGGGGGCCCGCCAGGACCGCTCTCCTCAGGCTGCAGCAGTGGTCCCCCTCCGGGCAGCTGTTCTCTGACCTTGAGTCCTCTCAGCCCGTGTGACCCAGGTCTGGCCCAGCAGACGGTCTCATCGTCCTGCCCAAGCACAGTTGTGGGTGGTGTGCAGCAGTCTGAGCCCATCAGCTTCAGGCAAGCTGTGCTCTGGAGCCCCTGGACCAGGTGACACCCCAACACCTGCCCTGGGAGGCTGAGAAGGAAGCCCCAGCCCCAGCAGAGCTGAGATAGCAGGATCAGTGTCCTCACGGCACCTGGGAGTCTTGCTACAGGGACAGGACAGGGAGCAGGAGGAGTGGAGGGGCCTTGCTGCTCCCCTGGCCATTGTCCTGGACCCAGCATGTAGACGTCTCTGCACATGGGCGGAGCATGGCATCTGTTCCCTGGTGGCCGTTGCCCAGCCTGTGCTGGTTGTTATGATAGTGGCTGCTGCTCCCCCGGCCTCCTGTTCCCTGCTAGGCACACGCTGGGGTGAGCACTGCCCACCTCAACCACCAGCCCCTGGGCAAAGGGCCAGACAGACCCCAGGGCCTCCTGCAAGGGCTCGAGAGAAAGACTGCCCACAGTGACCCACCGTGGGCACCAACAGCCCCATGCCCACACTGTAGGGGGACAGAGGAGTCTCACAGATGAGCTCCTGGGGATGAAGCACAGGGCATGGAGACACAGGCCAGGTGTGGATGCCACTGCCTAAGGTGCGATTCAGGCTTGGCCTGCACCTAGCCTGCCTGTGCCTCCGTTTCCTCAACTGTCCAGTGGGAGAGACCACCCTGCTGGGAGCTGTCCTGGCTAAACCAGGTGGAAGCAAAGGCTCAATGTGCCCCAGGTCTCCATTCCTGGTCTATCCAGGGGCTCTGACTGCTGCCCTCAAACACGGACCTCAAATCATCGCATTTGCCCCGAGACCCCATAACCTGGGGTCTAAACGGCCACCAGCCCCAGGCAAACACCTCACAGCCCAGCAGCCCAGTGCAAACAAACCGCCATGTGTCCTTGTCCTGAGTGACTGAGTCACAGCCCTGAGGTTCCTGGCTTGGGTGACACATCCATCCCTGTGTGGTCACAGTGGGTAGAGTGAGCAGGGACCCTTGTGGCCAGTGTCGTATGCTGGACCCCATCTCCTGGGTCATGATGCCCAAGTGGCCCTCAGAGGTGATGTGTCCCCCCTGGGTTCCTAATGATTTTATTGCCCCGAGGTGCAGCTGGGCCTATCTAAATTTCCACCATCTTCCCCCCCAAAATCCCACTTCAGGCTTCTCGGGCCTCCCCCATTCATGCTGGACAAGTCAGTGGTGAGGAGACTTATTTTGTTTGACATTTATTTTATTGACATTTACTTTTTTGATAAGGAGAGAGTGTGCAGTTTGAAGCCCAGTAGGGATATGGGAAGAGAGCCAGCACCCACTGTGGGGGAGATGAGAGCTTAGGGGCCCTGTGGTTACCCAGGCACACACAGGGACTCTCATGTTTGTAATTACAATACCGTGACACCCTTATTGGGCGTTCCTGGTGGCCACCAGGCTCCTCAAAAAATGCCTGTCTCGGGCTGGGGATGTGGCTCAAGCGGTAGCGCGCTCGCCTGGCATGCGTGCGGCCCGGGTTCGATCCTCAGCACCACATACAAAGAAAGATATTGTGTGTCTACCGAAAACTAAAAAATAAATATTTAAAAAAAAAATGCCTGTCTCGGGGCTGTGAGGCAGCCCATGGGAGGCCGTTGCACTGTGTGACCAGCATTTTCTTTCCCTGATTGACTGAGGCTCTGTTGGTCACTTCCCGTGATCTGGCTATATCAAAGTGGTCCTAGATGGCTGCCCCAATCCCAGAAGTCACAAAATATGTCTTCATGCGTAGGCATCCCTTCCTGCAGCCACATGGATCGAGCTACACTCACCTATTCCTTCATGATATTACCCCTTTGCCCTGTTTGGGATAGAATGTTCCATGGAAACGCCCTCTGTGTGTCCCCTTCTCTTGCTTTGCTTTTGGGTGTGGCCTTCCTAGATGTCAGTCAACCTGCTGACAGCAGACATCACGAAGCTAGATGCAAACCCCTGAAACCTGACCGCTTGCCTCATTTGAATGGCTTCTTCTCAATGAAAGGGGTCAGCATGTGCGCTCTCGCTCTCTTTCTGTAGACCCTTAAGGTCAGAGGAGCCATCACAGGACCCCCAAAGGAAAAGGTATCTCTGTCTCTGTGCAGTTATGTCATGCAGCCCAGTTCCCCTGGAGTGACCTCTGATTGTTTTTGTCACCAGGAACACAACAGCAGCCCCTGCAGGACTTCTGGGCCTGAGGATTCACATCATATCCCCACTGACAGTCCTCAGCGGGGACATGTGAGGCTCAAGCATCTAGGCAGCTCTTGGAGCAAAGTGTGGGGTCTCCATCAGGTGTGGCCAGCCAGGCCTGGGGCAGTTTTACTGTCAGTTTTACTGTACAGTGGAAATACCATCCTTCCTGCCCCGTCCACTGCACCCCCAGCAGCCACCTGTCCTCACCCTGGGTCCAGAGCTCCAGAGTAAGTCAGGCCTCCTGGGATGAAGTTGGGGCC